>NW_024429195.1:68549868-69174868 GCF_017639785.1 Mesocricetus auratus
AGTTATCTTAGGCTGCTATCACAA
The DNA here is from genome assembly GCF_017639785.1 of Mesocricetus auratus. Classification (NCBI taxonomy): domain Eukaryota; kingdom Metazoa; phylum Chordata; class Mammalia; order Rodentia; family Cricetidae; genus Mesocricetus; species Mesocricetus auratus. The sequence goes on from NW_024429195.1 coordinate 68,549,893, forward strand.
AATAACCATAAGCCAAGAGGCTTACAAGCAATAAGGATTTGCTATTCACATCTGGGACGTTCAATATCAAGAACTGTCTGGTGAACACTCAGTTCTTGTTTTTCAGACGGTGTCTTCTCAGTATGTCTTCACAGGGCAAATGGGATGTGAGCTTTCTGCAAGGACTCTTTTATAAAACTACTAAGGACATTAATGAAGGCAAAGCATCATGTCTCTATCATCTCATTAAGACCTTACTCCTAAATAGTATCACAACAGGAGCTGGTTTCTGTGGGTGAGTATTCAGAGCATGGGGCCAATCTAATTCATTTCTTCTTTAGTTCTCTTAATTTTCATTGTCCGTAAAGAATGTAAGCTCCATGAGCACATGAACCTTAATTGTTTTGTGTATAACAAAATTACCAGAACTTAGAATAGTGCACAGGCATTAAAAAATCTATGCGAAGGACTGGAGATTCCCTTTCATTTTCTACTTTTTTCATGGAACTTGCTGTTATTTTCCAAGTTCTTTTATACTGACGTGTTTCCTTCTATAACCATTATCTCTTCCTATAGAATGTAATCACTAAGAAGCTGTGGGCGTTTCACTGTGTCTGCAATGTCTGATTCAGTTCCTTGCGCTGAGTTGACATGCCCATGTTGAAAGGACAGCTGAGCCAATGATCATCAGTAATTGCTTCCTGAACTTAAGCAGAGGCCGTGACTAAAAGTGCTTTCTTCTTGATTCTCTGACTTGAAAAGAAAAAAAAAATTTCAAATCACACTAATTGCATTGTTAAAGGGGTACCGATGTCTTAGTCAGCATCTGCCTGTAAGTAATGGATATTTGAAGGATAATCATTAAGGCAGAATTTGGATTTGCTTAGGTACAATTCTGTCAAAGGCTATACAAAGACTTTGGTAGTGTTAACTGGGCCTTCTACACCTTCATAGGAGTCCTATGAACTCCAGCATGACCAGCCTTTCATTTTCCTGTCCTACACACCTCAGTTCCCCTTTCCCTCCCCCTCCAATCTCGTCACACCTCAGCATAAGCACCCAATTTATAGCAATCCTCCCCACATTGCTCTTCTTCTACCCTTACTTTCACAAATTCTTAAGAATACACACATCACATCTACAAGTGCGCAAACATCTGTGTCTCTGGCCTCTAAATTTGTGTATCTTTCCCCTCCTTAGACACAGAGCTTTTCCGGTTCTGGCCCCCTGATTTAACATATTAACTTAGTAACTCCCATGTCACTGAAACATAGCTCCTGACAATAAATATGGTTGAAAGTAGAATCATTGTGATTGTCAAATGATATACAAAATTGCTCTATGGGCTTTCTTATAGTTAAACTGATCATGATGAGGAAAAGAGTGCCAACCTTTATTTTTCTGTCATCTCCATTCTCTCAAACACGTCTGAATCAATTACCTCATCTTGCCCTCAAAACATACATATGAATAATTTATTACTTTTATACTGAGGCAAAGTCAAATTAAGCCATTGCAGTATGAACAACTGACAAGTGACATTAAGGAAAATAAACAACTTTATTCTCCTGACTCCTAAGTACACAAGCTTTTGGTGGCACTTGGCATTTATTTTCAATCTTTATTTGATTCAAGATATAACCATTTTAATTTATTACCAATACAATAATTCCAAAAGAGCCACCAAAAAGAAAAGCCTATGTTCAGTTCAAATACTAAGCAAAGGAAAATAAGGACATAATTTTTGTGTACTAAAATTGCAATAAAATAAATGGCAAAATGGGAATTTCATATTTTATTAATCAAAATAAAAGTTGACTTAAACTTATTTGATTATACTAGGAAATAAACCATTTAAAATCCTCATAAACTCTTTTCCTAGACTGTATATTATGATAACAGTGTAAGAAGTAAGTTTGTGTGCAATATTTAGTATAGATAATGCAGCATTGTGTATGACAATGTTTAAAATTCTAAAGTATAAATATGCAGAAATGATGAGTGATTCAGCAATTTGACATAGTTGAAAGACTATTACAATAGCAATACAAGTCTATACAAATTAATTTGAGTGACATGAATTTTATCTTATGCTATTAATTTTTAACAAGCTATAAAGTCATGTTTTCATAATCTCATAAGTATAAAAGTATTCATAGACATGAAACAAAAATACATTCCAATGCAAATGGCATTTTCTTTTTGTGACATGATTGGGAATTTTTTAAATGATATAACAAAATTCAAAATAATTCATCTTTATCAATACAGAATGATCTGTGGCTTGCTTAACAATACTACCCACTAAACCAGGCTGTGATGGCATACGCCTTTAATCCCAGCACTCAGGAGACAGAGGCAAGTGGATCCCTGAGTTCAAGGCCAGTCTGCTCTGTGGAGTGAATTCCAGGACAGCCAGGGATGTACAGAGGAATCCTATCTCAAAATAAATAAATAAATAAAATAACAATGACCAAAAAAAAACAAAAAACAAAAAATAATACAACCCCACAATATCCTCTCTGCTACAACTGACAAGAATGTTTGTAAATAAAGAAAAATCTTGGCAGTGGTGTTATATGCTTTTAATTCCAGCACTTGAGAGGCAGAGACAGATCTTGGTGAGCTCAAGACTAACTGGGTCTACAGAGCAAGTTTCAGAATAGCCAAAGCTACATAGAGACTCTATCCAAAACAAAACAAGCAAACATAACAAAACAAAAACAAAGCAGAAAGAAGAAAAGAAAAATGTTAATTTTCCTTTCATATAATAAATGTAATTGCTCATTAAAACTATATTAATTTTCACAGAGCAAATATGGATCAAATTGTGGAGCTAACCTATAAATCTGATTAGTGGCATACAAGACCTAGGGACACTAAGAAGGTAGAGAAGAGGTCATCACACTAAAATGTAAGACAAGTGTCCATCTCCTCCATGACCCTCACAATCTTTTTTCAGAATGCATAGTATTCACTCTATGCCTTTGATTTTTTCATTGTACCTGCTCCTCTCCTGGTTGGAGTCCAGGTCAGTCCTCCCACATTTTCTACCTCGTTCACCTTGTAATTTTCCGGTTCTCTTAATGGTTGGCATTTATCAGTAGAGTAGACTCTTGAAAGTTTAGTGGAGTGAATTTCCCAAGTTCAGTTCAATACTTCTATAGTTCATCAGTAATGATTGAAAGCAGGCAATTCCAATGATGGAAACCAAAAAAAAAAAAAAATGTCTTGGGGGGGAGGCAGATAGACCGATGAGTGAAATAATTCCAGTTTAGGCTCAACTTGGCAAACGTTAATCACAGCCATGATGACTTAGGCAGGAAGGCACCATCGAGTCTGACCAGCCAGAAGAACTGTCTGATGTCTGGAGGCCTTACGTAAGGTGGGCTCTGGAGACTCGTAAACTAGAGACCGCTGTGAACTCTGACTTGAGCTGTTACAGGAGTTCCAGGGTAAGGTGGTAGTAAGCGCCTGAGAGTTTAGGGCGGGGTCGCGCAGTCCATGAAAGTACTTCCTGTCTGTCCGGGACAACTACAGAGACTACTTGCAGGATCTGGAAAGTCAAAGCAACTGCTTACAAATGGAAATATAAGAAAGAAACGGGCTGGAGAGACAGTTCCGTGGTTAAGAGCACTGACTGCTCTTGCAAGAAGATCTGACTTTGGTTCCCAGCAGCCACAAAATAGCTCACAACCATCTGTAACTCCAGTCCCAAGGGAGCCAACACCCCCTTCTGGCTATAAGAAACTCAGATGGGAAGTCACTGTAATTTGAGAAAAGAGAGATGCCCCAGATTTCTGAAATTTATAACACCTAAACAGATTTTTTCCTTTGTAGTTTTCTGAGATTTTCATATACCCTACATCATTCCTTACACAAATGAGGGAAGAATTTGCTTTTGAAATCCGAGTTCATTTTCCCAAGTGTATTATCTAGAACACTTAGGTCAAGATGTGACCTAAGCCACAAGATTGGATAATGAAAATCCTGGTTTGCTTTTCTTTATTTCCAGACCCAATGAACTGGGATCATGTAGATGGCCCAGCATTTTAGCTTTATTATGGGGGGAGAGGCCTGTGTATACTGAATTTTAACACTGTCATTGGGGCTGGGGTTTCTGCGCACACTGTTTTTGTGAACCAGTGGTCCAGAGTGTAGCGTGAGACTAGGAGAATTTGCTTATCTCTTCAGAGCTGAAGTCAATCAGCCTGCATTGCTTTCATCCACTGCTGGGGCTGTTCTCAACCTCCCTGAGCAGAGGGCTTTCCTGATTGCCCACATTCTCTGCAGGGTTTCCCCTGTAGCCCTCCTGGAGACATTACTCAGTAAAGCATTCAATTAGTGATCTCGCAGTAGACTGAGATAGCCCAACTGGCCCATTAAAGCACTCTGCCCTCTTTAAGGAACAGTCTTAAATCTGAGTTTGGGTTTTTTCACTTTTTTTTTTCCTTTGGCATTGCCCCCTCATCCCCATTATCTTTTTTCTCCAGAATTATGTTGATTTCATACAAACTCACTTTGCTGTTGGTCTATTTTTTTCTGCTTAGAATATTCATAAGAGATACCAAAGCAAGCCTGATACCCAAAAGAAGTATTGCTGGAGAACTGAGGAGTCTCCCGGTTCTGTGAAACCTGCCTTGTAGGGATGGAGGGGAAGAGAGTTTAATAATTTTATTTTCACATATATACACACAGAGAGCTTTTGTTTAGGACCTATTAGCCCTCAAACTAAGCTGGGGCTGATTAAAAGATAAAAATTATATTTCTTTCTAACAGTTATGTGAATTCATTAAAAGGTGTATAATTCCTGCTTGGAAAAATGATTTAAATTCATATTTTTAAGAGGGTCATTAAAAGGTGTGAAACCATTCTTACTGAGAGAAAGCTTTGGGGAGACTGTTAGGGGATATATATGCTAGGGTTTCCTTTCTTCTTTACTCAAATGTAGGTATTCTCTTGAAGGTTAAAGCACTTTTTGAAATTGTATAGGGGGAACTAAAGGCCTATATTAAAATCACACATCAAGGTATGTGTCCAATAGTAGTAGGGGTTATTTTCTTACATCAGTGACCTCTAGCAAGATCAGAGGCAAGGTTATATATTCCCAAATGGAACCAGTTAGCAGCAGTATCCAGTGTGTGGCACTAATGAGGATGAGGTCAGGGTTCAACTCCAAAATAAGCTGGTTATGGAGACAAGAGTGACAGCCTCAGCAGCCAGTGGTACAAAGCATTATGTCACCTGGGGATTTCCATTTTGTTTTGTTTTTATTTTTGTTTGTACAATGTTAATCACAATGTCTTATTCCAAACCTCCCACATGCATCGAAGTTTCTGAAAGCAGAGAAAGGAAATGCTCTTGAGGAAATTCCCAAGTAATTCATAAACTACTCAGGATTTTGGAATTAGTAACCTCAAAGTAGCCAGCTCAAGCAGGAATTAAACTCAGCATGATTGTCACTGACCTCTACACTACAAAACTGCCAATGCTGTAGTGTATGCACTAAGAACCATTCAAGTCATCAGGGAGTTTGTCCTTCTGCCCCTATGAATGGAAATTCTTTAGACGAGCCATGGGTTAAAAAATAGCTCAAATCTCAATGGCAAATGGAAGTAGTCCTCTGCATGTCTCTTTCCATACATACTTCATGGAACCGTTAAGTGCTGACCAGAATTTACCTCCCCATATAGGGACACAAGCAAAAAGTCTCCTTGTGCCCTGGACACTGTATGGTTACCCACTTTGAAATATTCTATTCTAATCAGAATGGCCATAGACATTTATTGATTTTTCTCCAACTTTAGAAGCCTACATCAGTTTCCTTCCTGTCAAGAGTTAGACCAGCACAACTAATGGCCCAACCCAGTTGTGTTTGAACACTTCCTTAACTGCAAATATCAGACACATGTGTACTATCATCCAGCATGGGAAATACAGTGAATGAGATCTGCCTTTGCAAACCTTGACAACAGCAATGGACATTTATCTCCCATCCTGCCACATTTTTAGATAGTTATCCTCCATCCTGTCATGTTTTTAGATTTTTTTTAAATATGGGCTTTATCTAAATACCACCTGTTGCAAATATGCTCTGTAGATGGAATGGGCAGGAGACAATTGGTGAAATATATCCACATTTTAGAACTTGCCAGGCAGCACAGGAGTCAGCACTCTGCTGAAAATAATGCTTCTTCAAGTTTATGACATCGCAAAAGCAACCCCACATCCAATATTACCACTTTGAGTATATTCAATAAGTTGTATGACATATTCAAAACTTTATTACAAAATGGACTTTGTGGTGAATGACTTTGCTCAGCTATAAGCCAATATAAGTGTTCTGGAGCTAATGTAAGTTTATTAGTCTTGGGTTGGGGATACAGCTCAGTGACAGAGACTTGATGTTTAGTGTTTCTGAAGCTCTAGCCCAGCAACAACAAAGGAAAATAATAATAATAAGCCAAGCTAAACAATGCCCTGTGTATGAAATACATACATCTATTTCCATCTTAAGATGAGTTCATTAGGACATAAGTCAATGTTATGTGAAAAATCATCTATACTTTTAAAACAATGTCATTTTCCAGTAAATATTAACATTAAAGGGGCTTCTGCTCTGTTATTAAAGCAAAATGATGGCATAAAATAACCTCTTTCCTGAATTCAGCATGGGTCTTGACTACAAAGAGAGGAGATGGGTTACTGTCATTCTGAGACAGTCAGCCAAATGGTTTTACAAAGGAGAGGAAACTGTGGGTAGATGAAAGTTCTGTCTATAAAGTAGATGTTACTACAGTTCATTGTGGTTGGATTATGTGTGCCCAAAGGATAAAGAATTCAGGTGTGAGGTGAAGTGGCAAGACTTGCAAATTAAATAAGCTCTGGGCTTGGGGTTTTTCCTTTAGTGTGTTGCTGAAACTTGCCCATGGCTTCAGGGAACTTCATGATTAAGTTGGAACGAAGATCTCATGCCTCGTGTTTAATGTAGCAGAGGCAAGGTTATTAAATAGTTCTTGGCAATTAATTGCCGGCACTACGCCCTTTTTTCACAGCTTTGGTTTCGGGTATGCAGGAGAGTAGAAAACATTTAATTGGACCTAATTTGTTGCTGTAGTTCAATCATATGCCTAAGCTTTGTACTGAAGTCTGTAACTCGAGTGAAGAATTTGTAAGGGGCTTCACTGTAACATTCCCCCAAGGAAAAATTTGTTTTCACTTTTGTGCAATATCAGACCTGGTCTTTGATCCACTGCTTTCTTTGAAATTAAGGAAATTATGAGAAGCTGCCAAATCTGTAGTGAACTTGGTGTTGTTTGGAAAGAAAACCTTTCCTATTGTCTTTTCACAGTGAATCTGATGTGTCCTCACTGACCTGTTGGCTGAGATCCTGAGAGGAATTCCTTCCTTGATATAAGCTGAAAGAAGGATTGAAGGTAATCTTTTCTTCTCATGTGTCCCATCACCTTGTCACCTGCAGTCACCCAAGATATGATTGTTTCTTCTAATTTGCCTGACTCCCTGTTTTCTAGACCTCTACTTTAACCACTGTGCTCAAAAATTCTTGACTCTTGACTTTACAACTGTCTTCTTGCTTTTCAGATCCTTTCTGGTTTTTAAACACTCACTATTAAAATTAAATTATTATGCATTTAGTGTCAACCAGTTCTTGTCTGTCTTCTGTCACTAGGAAATCCAGAAGACAAAAAGGCATGCTTATCCATCTTATAAACCCTTAAATACTCATCATGGGAAATAATCCATGCCCAATAAATGTTGAATGGATGGGTCAATGAATGCATAGATGGATGGATTGGATGGATGGGTGGATGGATGGATGGATGGATGGATGGATGGATGGATGGATGCATAGATGGATAAACTGATAGGACAAAAAGACTGGATAAACAGATGGATGGATGGATAAACTGATAGGACAAAAAGATTGGATAAACAGATGGATGGATGGATGGATGGATGGATGGATGGATGGATGGATGGATAAACTGATAGGACAAAAAGACTGGATAAACAGATGGGTGGATGGGTGGGTGAATGGATGGGAGGGTAGGTAGGTAGATAGATGGATGGATAGATGTGTGGATGGATACCTGACATTCCCTAGGTTCTGTTATACATTGGTTCATATCCCTGTTCAAATCTAGAATAGTAGTTCATATATAACCCAAAATACATAACACACTTTGGGAATTTTCTAAGGGCTCTATGCAATGTTGTCAGATTTATTTAAGAAAAAAATAAGTTAAAGTATTAGGATAGTTAAGAAAATGTAAAATTACAGTAATAGCTAAGTAGTAGTTGACAAAAGGGAGGGAAACACTGAATAAGAAAAAGTGAAAAGACTAATGCTGAACACTGGTGTGTCTCCTGATGGCACTGCTCTAGAGATAATGGGCAAAATTAGTAAAAAATATAGTTCAGCTGGGCAATGGTGGTGTACATCTTTAATCCCATCATTTAGGAGGCAGAGGCAGGTGGATCTCTGAATTCTAGACCAGTCTGGTCTCACTAGAACTAAGTGAGTTCAAAGACAGCCAGGGTTACACAGTGAAAACCTATATCAAAAAACAACAACAACATCAGGAAGAAAGAAAGAAAGGAAAAAAGGAAGGGAGAGAGAGAGAGAGGGAGGGAGGGAGAGAGGGAGGGAGGGAGGAAGGAAGGAACGAAGGAACGAAGGAACGAAGGAAGGAACGAAGGAAGGAACGAAGGAAGGGGAACAAAGAAAAATACAATTCAGGGATTTCCAAATTAAACACTCTTCCACTTAGCTGTTTATCCAAATTCAATTAATGAAGAATGAACCAGGAATAGGAGCAATATAATAACAATGACCATCTTAACCCAAAATACTCAACAATATATACATAGAAATATAAATGCAAATGTTGTGAGATGGTAGAAGATTATTAAAATTGGGGTCAAATGTCGTTTGTTCTGAATAAGATCACTATCACAAGATAATGCCTTCTTTTAATTTTTGTAACATAAGAAAATTCTTCAACCAATAAAAGCAACACATATTTGCAACATGCAAAGGACCTCCCACATCACAACCCCATTCAGCATGTCCAGGGATGGATGCAGGGTGGTCATGGGTACTAAGAAAACAGCAGCAGATCTTGTCCTTTGCCCTCTCTGTAGGTCTTCCCTCATCCTAAGAGTTTCTAGTCAGTTTTCTAAGGCTTTTCCTAATCTGGAGGTGAAAGATACAATATGAAGAATTCTTTTTGGGGGGGAAGGGTTGAGACAAAGTTTCTCTGTATTGCTTTGGAACCTGTCCTGTAGAACAAGCTGGCCTCGAACTCACAGAGATCCGCCTGCTCTGCCTTTCCAGTGCTGGGATTAAAGGCATGGGCCACCCACGAATGCCTGGCTTAATTAATATGAAGCATTCTTAAGGGCCTTATTATACACAGTACTTTCAATGGTGTATTTCCATCTGAACAGATAATGTTTTCTGGTAAAATTAAAGTCTGCATGGAATTCTCTTGGTTTTTAATATTTGCAAAGGACTATATATTTAAAATAAGTAAAAGGGTAGAAATATTATTACATAATTTAAATAATCTGTCTCCAGCTTACTATCTCCACCATTTCTATTTTAACAAAATAACAACCCTTTTTCCAAACTTCCCTCATGTTCTTCAATATTTCACAGATTTACATGTATATACATCAAGTTTAGTACCCTTTTTTTCTGAAATTCTGTCTACATATCTGAAATTTATCCATCTCCAACAGCACCTCATATCTATCACTCAATAGTACATACCATTCCACAGTGTAAAATCTAGTGATAGAATGAGGAACTATTATGCTATGCTCTCTTTGATGGAATCCCCACTGGTTTCCATTTGTTTACCACTCCTTGCATGGCTATAGTAAACATCCTTGTATATGTGTCACCTACTTTGTGCACTAGTACTTTCATTTTTATATAACACCTAATAAGAAGTCGAGTTTCAGGATCACAATGTGTGTGTTCACCTTAGTTCATGTTGCCAATTGCTTTCGAAAAAGCTGTAGCAGTTTATGACCCCATCAGCAATGAATGAAAGTGACATCTCCCTGGATCCTCACCAGGATGTAGGTGTCTTTGCCATTTGCTTTTTAAATTTTGGATGTTGAAAAGCAAACCATAGCCGGGTGTGGTGGTAGATGCCTTTAATCCCAATACTTGGGATGCAGAAGCAGGTGGGTTTTTGTGAATTTGGTGTCAGCCTGTTCTACATAGTGAGGTCCAGGACAGCCAGAAGTACACAATGAGATTCTGTTTTTTAAAAAAAAAGGAAGGAAAGAAATAAAGAAAGAGGGGGGAGAAGGGAGAGAGTGAGGGAGGGAGAAAGAACTCTTGTGTTGCTGTTTTAACTTCACTTCTCCTGTGAGTGAATCCCAATGGATATTTCCATGTAATGGCTTCTTCTCTAAATTGATGTTGACAGTTTTTTTAAATACACAATTTTTTAAAAATTAAAAACAAAATGCAATTTTTTAAATTAATCATTTTTCTTACTCATTTGTACATGCTCTTTTTATACTCAAGAGGATTTTTTAAGTCTGTGCATAACAAAAATCCTTCTCTCAATGAAACTTTCTTTAACTTAACTTGCAGTATCATTTGGAATGATATAGTCTATTTTTTGCTTTTTTCATAATTTCTGAGACAGAGTCTCAATATGTAGTCCCAGCTCTCCTAGGATTTACTGAATAAACCATGATGGCCTCAGACTCCCAGAGATCTACCTGCTTCTGCCTCCAGAGTACTGGGATTAAAGGAGTGTGCTACCACACCCAGCTATTTCTTACTCTTATAATAGTTAAATGTGTCTCTTTTCCATGGCCCCTGAGTCTAAGTCTTGAGCATTAAGTTGCCTTCTCTGAAACTAGTTTTCCTAAAATTTCTTCTACTATTCATAATATTCTGTTTCTTACTTATAATTTCCGATTTATTCAGCTTAGTTTTCTCCTCAGTGGAGAAGTAACTATAGCCCTATTTATTAAGTAACCTACAACTAGATCATCAAGAGAACCAAGGCAGAATGCACTGAAGAGTGGAGGAGGATCTCAAATCTGGAAGATATATTGAATATAACTCACTGCAAGTTTCCTCAAGATGAGCCATAATGAACATTGCAAGCATAAACAAATCCCCTTATTCATTCCCCCCTCAACCCACTCTCTCCTCTCCCTCACTCCCTTCCCTCCCCTCCTGCCTCTCCCCCTTCTTCAATTATCCTTATTTCCAATGTTATTTTATTGCACTACTCAAGCAATAGAGTTTGATGTCTAGAGAATTAGGTAAAGAATATGCAAAGAGGAGTATGGCCAGTAAGCCCATGCCTTTCTAGTCATCTGCTCATTAATCCCCATTGATTCTTTTCTCACGGGAGTGTATACCCTGTGTTTCAACATTTTACAACCTTTAGTAAATTGTTAAGCACTGATTCTGAGGAGCTGGTGAGATGGCTCAGCAACTACGGAACCCCAGTATCCATGAGAAAAAGAAGTGTGGTGACACATCTCTGGAGCTCCAGTGCTGAGGGAGCAAAGACAGGCAGCTCCCTGGAACCCACTGGGTGACAGTCTAGCTAGTTAGTAAAGTCCAGAATCAGTGAAAGATAATGTCTCAAAAAGCAAGCTGGCCAGCAATACTGGAAGATATTCAATGTCAATCTCTGGCCTCCACACGCATGTGCTCGCACACAAACAACCATATACACATAACTAAATGAACACATGCATACACGACATATGCATACAAAGAACACAAAAGAGAGAACAAAACAGTGGTTTTTATGAAAATTTGTCTTTTTAAACACTAACAACTCATCTTAATAAATAAACTGGCCAAGTTAGAATGTAAATGCAACCCAAAATTAAATATATTTAAGCTTATTTCTTTCCATGAGTTATTGCTTAACAACCTAAAGACAGTTCCAAGCTCAGATGACTTTAGAGACGAGTGTGTGTGTGTGTGTGTGCATGTCTGTGTGTGTGTGTGTGCGTGTGTGTTGGGTGTGCATTAAATATGGGGTACACAGAGGTCAGAAGAGGATGTCAAATGGGCAGTGGAGACTGAACTCGGGGCTGAACCTTTACCTCCACCTTCCCACTAATTTTAATGTGCTCTTCATTTTCTGCTAGGTTTGCTTTATCACTCTTACTCAAAAACTGTCTGTTGTTCCACTCATCTACTTCAATTCATGAAGACTCAGGGTCTTAGCCTGATTTCAACACCTATTTTTGTGGCCAGAGTTGCCACCAACACAGCCATTTCCAACAACATGTGCCAGTTAGCAACTTTTCACAATGGCTCACATGTGATGTGCCACTCATACAATGACTGCATGACTGTCTCTTTAAGGGACTGTGTTGGCAGGTTTGAGTATGAGAATGAAATGCCAACTTGACAGATATGATTTAAACAAGACAGAGCCTAGAAAGATGATTAAAGAGTTTGGACATGATTCTACTGGCAGAGTATATAGTTGAAAGCAGAAATTAATCAGGTTGTGTGAATTTGAAGCCATTGTTTCCATTTTTAAAGAGTGTGATCAGGTTAAATAGTATACTATTATTCAGTCTAGATGTCATTGTTTGTAAGGTGAGGGAGGTTGGAGATGAAGAGTACTTAAAGGAGTGCCATCTTGGAAAGATGATGGTGAAAGTGACTGGAAAGCATGGAGAATCTCAAAATGAGGAGATCATTGGAGAGATCACTGTGCACGTCAAAATATGAAGCAGGCTACATTAAGAATAAAACAGAAATTGGACATGGTAACAAACCATTCGCAATCCCAGATCTAGGGAGGTTTAGATAAGAAGAGTTCAAATTCAAGCCCAGCTTGGGCTACATAGCAAGACCTGTTGAGAGATGAGATAGATGATAGATAGGAGAGAGAGAGAGAGAGAGAGAGAGAGAGAGAGAGAGAGAGAGAGAGAGAGAGAGAGAGAAGGAGAGAGAAATATAGAATTAGAGAGTGTAAACACTTCTATGAATAAAAAATTTTCAACATTTGTGGTCAGTTGGAGATGAGAAGAAGGTCTTAAAAGCATCTGAGGAATGCCTTGATGAGGACTAGCAGGTAGTTAATGTACGCCATTAATAACCATGTATAGCTATGTGGGAAAAGAAGGAGATGCAAGTAAGAAAGAAAGATTCAACTTCATGCATTACTTCAGTCAATCCCCAAAGAGCACCTCTAGGAGACTGAGTTTGAGTGGCCACTGCTTCCATTCCCTCCTTTGTTAGAAGATTCTACACTATATTCTCCGGATCTTGATGGCAGCTGCAGTGTTGTGTTATGGTCCTTTTGTAAATAAACATGTCTGTAAATATATTACCAGGGTAAATATGTCTATTAATATACCTTTCGGATTTCTCTGATTAGATATGTTTGTAGACAAAGGACTGGAGTTTCAGCACTGATCTTTTTTTCCTGATGAGCTTTCTTGTTTAGCTTTGCTACAGATTTTCCCTCCAACATCCATGTGTCTTCCAGTCACCTGGATTCCAGCCCTAAAATCACTAAACTGGGAAGTGATTGGAGTGAAGTAGTGAAGGGAGACATGAGAACACAATGTTATTGTTTTAAATATTTATTTATTTATTATGTCTACAGTGTTCTGTCTGCATGTATCCCTGCAGGCCAGAAGAGGGCACCAGATCTCATTATGGACGGTTGTGAGCCATCATGTGATTGCTGGGAAATGAACTCAGGACCTCTGGAAGAGCAGCCAGTGCTCTTAACCTCTGAACCATCTCTCCAGCCCCCCACAATGCTGTTTTTTACCTTACACAAAACCATTGCTAAAGAGACTCCCCAGAAGCGTTGTCCGACACAGTGGTTGCTTGGCATGTGCAGCTATCAAATAGCTGAAATGTGGCTAATCTCAACGAAGACATTATATGAGGATATAAAGCAGTTAAGAGTACTTATCATGAAAGCATGGGAGTCTGGGTTGAGATCCCCAGCATCCATGTATAAAGCTGGGCATAGCCTTGGATATCTGTAACCCTGGCACTAGGGGACAGAGGAAGATAGGAGGCTTACTAGGACTAGCCAGAAAACTGAATATTCCATGCCCAATGAAAGACTCTGTCAGAGAAACCATGGTGGGGGCATCCAATATCCTCTTCTGGTCTCCACATGTGTGTGCAAGGGATACACACACACACAGATGCACACTTGTACATATGAACATATACATATACAGATGAGACATGCTACAAAATCTAGAATAGTTTAAAAACATAAAGTATATTTTGAATATGGCCTTAAAGCCATATTTTAAGAACATTGAATTAAATAAATGATTTCACATTTCTTTTAAAAAATGTCTTTCTTAATATGTAAAATCAGAGAAGTGTCTTATATTTAAAACTTAAATTTCATATATGTTGAATTACACTAATATATAATGTTTATTTAGATGTAAAAGCTAATTATCATGCTACAGGCTAAAACTGTCTAAAACTTTGCCTTCTATGATCTTATGCAACAAATTCCTGCATTCAAGAGTCTTAGAGTACAACGTGAAATTGGATACTGTTACCACACATGAGTCATCTGGACTTTAAGAATAATTCTGTTTTGACCACAATGATCACAGTTAGGGAGAATGTCACTGAAGATGAGGGACTGAAGTTGAGGTATAAAGACAAAGTTTGTGACACTTAGCTAGGTAAAGTTAAGCAAAGAACAAAGTGCCTGCTAAGATCTAGGCTTTGAGCTTAATAGCTCTCAGTGCTATTTATTTGGTCATGAATAAACTTGTTTTCAATCTCAAAACCTCATTTTCATAGTCCTAAAGTGTGGATAACTGTTGTCTGTGGTAATATTTTGTTTATGATCTAATAAAGCTTGCCTGAAGATCAGAATGCAAAACTATCACCAGCCACAGAGACTGGGTGGTGGTGGTGCACATCTTTAAACCCAGCACTAAAGAGGCATACAAGACAGGAGCTCAGGGTCTCATGTGGCATTCAGTCTCCAGCCATGCTGAGGACAGGATCGCCACAGCTTTGGTAAAAGTAAGAACTCTAGTGGTTGGCTGCTTTGCTTTTCCGATCTTCAGCTTGAATCCCAATATCTGTCTCTGGGTTTTTATTACTCATACTCCATCTGTCCTCAGTAAGTACTGCTGAATGTTTAGCACTGCACATGTGCCAGCAGCACCATGGTCAACAATGATGCTTCCCAGAAGCTTCGGTTCCGAAGGGATGACAACAGAGACATGTCCAATAGTAAGACAGATTAAGTAACCTCCGGAGGTCAGAGGTCAAATCTATCTTCTTTATCCTGACAGCTCGTACTAAGATCCCCACATGCACAGCTATCCCTCTTCAGTCACTTACCACACCCCAGATGAGAGAGGTGTTGACTTCTGTGATCATCTATGACAGTGGTTCTCAACCTTCCCAATGCTGCAACCCTTCAATACAGTTCCTTGTGTTGTGGTGACCCCCACGCCACAAAATTATTTCATTGCTTCTTCACAACTGTAACTTTGCTATCGTTATGAATCACAATGTACATTATCTGTGTTTTCGAATGGTCTTAAGTGACCCCTGTGAAAGGGTCACTTGACCCCCTATAAAGGGGTCACGACCCATGGGCTGAGAAACACTGTGAACGGTAGCACTGTTGTTTCTTCTTGTCCTCTCCTTTACTTCTCTTTTATTGCTTGTCTTCTTCCCTCTCCTTTTCTCCCAGAGTCCCTTTTGAACTGTGAACCCTTGGAGGAGAGTATTCATGTTTTCTGCCACCAGATCCTTGGGACATACTTCAAGCGCAGAGTAAATGGTTCCTTTCTGCTTTCTTCAATGAGGACCAAGCACTAAAGTTGTAACAAGGAGAAAGGGCTGAAAGAGATGGCCAAGAGCCTGGAATGTAAGGGTATTGGGTCCGTTCCATTTTAGAAGAAAATTCTAAGTTCAAGTACCCAAAAGAATTTCTCAGGAAGAGAATGACAAACAGCGCCATCAAATACTGCACTAATAGCACCAAGAATGAGATTGCAAAATGACTGCTGGATTGGATGGTTGTACTACATTTACTATTTAAATTTGGGTCAAAATACCACAAAATAACTTTCCCAATGACTCCTGCCTCTTCATCAGCAAAGAATCTTTGTTTTGTTATCCGTGAGTACTACCGGAAGTGAGGAAGACCGATTAAAAAGTTGAACTTATTTTGCTAAATGACAACAACATTGTTTTTAAAGTTGCTAGGTGCCACCTATGGTTGCACAGAGCATACTAAGTCAAGGCAACAGGGAAAGAAGGTGGGCAACTGTCTTGTTACTGGGAGCCTTGCAGCAACACTGGGTACTGCTAGGAAACAGCGTTGACTTCACTTTTCAGCTATTTCCAGCAGGGGACTGGAGCACAGAATCAAGGGTGTGACAGGCTGTGAGAAATAGGAATCCTCTCGTCTTCCTCAGAGACTGTGTTCTGACTGAAGGCTCTTCACCAATCAAAGCTAGTGTGCTGACACAAGAAAGAGGCCTGATGGGACAGATGCACAGCTGATTATTCGGCCTTCACTACTTTCTAACCAAACCAAGGCGTTCTGAGACCCTGTTTTGCTCCATGTGTGAAGGTGCCTTGTAGACTGCTTAGAGCATGAGCGAGGTGTTGTTTTTAGTACCTTCACTCCTCTGCAGACTATTTTATGTAAATTGTGTATGCAATCAGAAGAGTCTAAAAATTAGTTGGAGCCCTGCTCAACCTCTGAAGTTCTGACAGTTAAAAAATTATTAAGTGCATTTATTTAGACGCAGACAATATTGGATACATCTATCTGCTGCTGTAGTATGAGCACACTGTGGTCCTGTCTCCAAATACAGCTTTCTTCTTATTTTTATAACGTTTTGCTAGATAAAAGTCATGTACATTCATTTACATTGTGTCTGCAGCTGGCTGCTTTAAACTAGAACTGCAGTTACATCACTGACGCAGAGTTTGTGCATGCTGCAAGACATAAACCGTTTATCATCGGATTCAGGACGTTGTTGACCTTTGAGTACCAAGACAGCATGCTGAGTAAAGTCCTGGTGGGACTCAGAAGGCAGCACTTCCTCTTAGTTAATGCTGAACCTGCCTTGTAATTGAATGTTAGAGAAACATAATATCCTTTTAAGACCTTTGTCTTTCTCATCTCCATGGCCAAAGAAAACTTCCAATGGAAGAGTGAGAAATTTAATTCAACTTTTGTTCTTAGGCTTTGGTACATCTGAAAGTAGAGCAAATAGCATACTTGACTGGTTTCTATTCACGGGTACGATCAGATTATGATCTTGGAGACAATAGGGACATCCCTAGAAATGTATGTGGCATATTTAAAGGGTATATATTTATGACCAGCTATCTTAAGACCTTGGGATTCACCAGGCCTTGGTCTAAGCAGTGAGGTGTGGACTGTGGGTCTGAGGGGGAACAGAAGGTAGATTCAGGTTTGGCTGCTAAGCCAACAGAAAAAAAAAACAACAGAAAATAGAGGGAGAGACAGAGAGAAAGGGAAAGAGAGGTAGAGAAATTGAGAGTGACTGAGAGTAAGAGAAGTAGAGAACGAGGTATAAAGGGTGAGCTACAGGGAGTGAAGTAGAGAGAGAGAGGAGTGAAAGAAATGGAGAATGAGAGATACAGGAGAGAGAGATGTGAAGAATGCAATAGAGAGGGAGAGGAAGAGAGACAGAGCAAGAGAGGGGGGAGAAAGAGAGATGGAGAAGGAGGAGAAAGAGATACAGAGAAAGAGAAAGGGAGAGAGCTAAGGAGAGAGAGAGGGGAAGGGGGGGCGGAGAGAGATAGGAAAGAGATGAAGCAACAGTGTGAGATTGCTGCATAGCAAGAGGGAGCAAAGAGTCAAAAGATAAAAAAAAAGTGAGCACTGGAGAGGGCCACACACACAGAGGAGTGAAAAGGAGAGAGGAAATAGGTGAGTGATGGAGAGTGAGGGGATAGAGAGGGGGGAGAGAAGGAAAAGAAGAGAGGCTGAGAAGGGAAATAGAAAATAAAAAGACCTTGGGATTCTTTCAGTTGCTAGCACAGAGAACAGTGCACAGCATGCTATGTATGTGACACATGCATGATAAGTATTTTTGAACCATAGTACCCGAGTAGATGGGATTGAATCTACACAAAGACCTTTGCCTGAGCTATTATAAGATTACAAATGAATTGTTTCCTTTGTAAAAACAAAGGATTAGTAAAATACAAACATGCTTTCACATGTCAATCCCAGTTCCCTCTCCCTCCCCCTCCTCCCCTGCCCCTCACCAACCCCTTATACCATCCCCTTTCTGCTCCCCAGGGAAGGTGAGGCCTTCCATAGAGGATCTTCAAAGTCTGTGATATCATTTGGAGCAGAGCCTAGACCCTCCCCTGTGTAACTAGGCTGTTAGAGTATCCCTCTATGTGGAGTGGGCTCCCAAAGTCCACTCATGTACTAGGGATAAATACTGATCTACTACCAGAGGCCCCATAGATTACCCAGACCTCCTTACTAACATCCTCGTTCAGGGAGTCTGGAACAGTCCTTTGCTGGTTTCTCAGCTATCAGTCTGGGGTCCATGAGCTCCCCCTCATTCAGGTCAGCTGTTTCTGTGGGTTTCACCAGCCAAGTCTTGACCCCTTTGCTCATCACTCCTCCCTCTCTACAACTGAATTCCAGGAGTTCGGTTCAGTGTTTACCTGTGGGTGCCTGCTTCTGCTTCCATGAGTCACTGGATGAAAGCTCTAGGACAGGATTTAAAGTAGTCATCATTCTCATTATCAGAGAAGGGCTTTTAAGGTAGCCTCTCAGACTGTTGCTTAGATTGTTAGTTGGAGTCAACCGTGTAGATCTCTGGACATTTCCCTAGTACCAGATTTCTCTTTAAATCTATAATGGCTGCCTCTATTATGGCATCTCTTAT
Organism: Mesocricetus auratus; assembly: GCF_017639785.1. Lineage (NCBI taxonomy): Eukaryota > Metazoa > Chordata > Mammalia > Rodentia > Cricetidae > Mesocricetus > Mesocricetus auratus. The sequence continues at coordinate 68,568,814 of NW_024429195.1, forward strand.
CTTGCTCCTCTCTATTCTTCCCCTGACTCGATCTCCCTGCTCTCTTCTGTCCTCCTCTCCCCTCTTTCTCCCTTCTCTTACTTCTAACTCCCCCTCCCCTCCCCTCATACTCCCAATTAGCTCAGAAGGTCTTGTCCCTTTCCCCTTCTCCAGGGGACCATGTATGTCTCTCTTAGGGTCCTCCTTGTTTCCGATTTAAATTTTTAAAAAAAGGAAAACAGAAAACAAGCATGCTTTCACCATTTTTCCTCTTAATGCTCCTGCAAAGATGAAGTGTTTGCTATGCACATACTTTGTGCAAAGCAAATGGAACAGACAAAATTCCCAATGTTCTTGTATAATGGTTTTTCTCCCAAGACTGATGCTGAACCCTGGAAAGCGCTGGTTAGCAACATGCAGATAATGTGCAGGGAGCTAAGGCAGCCAGGGTTCCTGCCATGCAGGCTTCACCCGAGGAAGCCTTAACTTGGCTGTATCAAGTGTGTAGCAATTAGAGATGGACCAACGGGTTCAGATGAAAGCTAGTCATTAATGTATCATTAAGGCACACGGTGGAAAAATGCTATGAGCCATACCACCTTTCTAGAAGCAATCTTCCAGTTATGCAGTTATGTGGCTCTGCTTAAGTGCAATGATAATTTGGGGGGGTACCATTTGAAATACTACTGAGATGAATCACAGTGAATTTGTGACTGTGACTGTGCCTTGCTGCTTGCAAAAGCCTTCCCCTGGGGAACTGAACCATCTTAAGAGCAACCCCTAATAAGCAGAAACCAAGCAATCCTGTCCCTTGCCATTGGAAGAAAAAAGAATTCGAGCCTGGAGTGAGGGCAAGGGGGGAAGGATATTTTGGTTGTACATAAACACTGTGAAGGGAGAAAGACGGGCATCTATTTTTAAGTCTTGTGGCCTGGGAAACTACATTCCCTGTGCTTAAAGCCAGAAGCCTTCTAACACAATAAATAATTCAGACACCCCACAACGAGGGCCTGACTAGGACGCCTACTTCCTGCAAGTTGCCTTTTCGGCTAATCTTGGAAAAGGCCATGGATCACCCTGCAGCTCCGACAGAATTCTGACTTCCCACCGAAGGATTATGAACAAGGCCCTCAGCCAGAGTACGTCAGGGGGAAACCAATACAATCCTGTCATTGTTGCTGTTATTTATAGCTTATTGTTTTGAAATTGGAAATGGCTGAACCCCTCATGGCAAACTTGAGACCTGATGTATGAATTTGGCAGGCTTATTTGCTGGAGCAGAATTAAAACACAAATTGAAGATACCACTATTCAAGGGAAATAAGACAAACCAAAACTCCCTTCTTTTCGCCCTCCTGGGTCTCTCTAATTCTTTCCCTGATTTTCATCCCAATTTTTCAGTGCAAAAATCCAAGGAGGCAAGAAGCTCTAATAGCTGCTGTTCAAATGGCCTCTGAGATTAGTGTGATCTCGGCAAAGCTAAGGGATTCACGAGAAAGGTTGATATGGTCAATACATAAGGTACAAAGTACAGCACTGGTGTCAACCACAGGATGCCACCGAGTACAAATTTATAACTCAGTCCCAAGGTACATGCCCGTCAAGTCAATCAAGGCTACATTTTTTAAGTGGGTGGAATGTTGGGTGTTTCTTCCTCAGATCTCAACTCATGGTCACCTTGGACTTTTTGAGGATATCTACAGCCAGTAAAGAACACTGATAAGGGCAGTGGGAAAGGGGGAACACGTTCTCCTCAAAGAGTGTTGTGTTCAGAGAGGCATTTGTGTGTGAAGGGCAATTTCTTTCTTTCTTTTTTTAAATTTCTTCAAAATTTTAAAATCCCTCAAGGTTATTGACACATGCAGGTGAATAGCAACATGCTGTTTCACTATTTGCTGTGGCATAGAAAGGAGATAATATTCTTCGGGACCTTGAAAACTGTATGTCCCATCTGAAATGAGCCTATAAATCTGTCAGGTAAACAGCAGGTGTCCCCACCCTTTGCTCTGACTCCTCCACGTAGCTCCTCAGAAAGAGCAAGCAGGAAATAGCCTTGTCTATTGACACTTGCTCATTCTGCCAAATGCTTATTTGCCCCAAGGGGCATTTCTGGGGACTGCAGGGAAAGACATTTCAACCATTATGGCTGTCAAACCAGACGGCTATGGCACTGATATTAGGTCTAAAGACAAGATGGGAAAAAGGAAAATGGTCACTTTGATCAAGTCAACTTTTATTACCACGAACAATGACAGGTGAAACTGGTTTTGACTGGAATTGAACTGAATGTGGAAAAGAGAAAGGTAACTTTTATTTATATTTGTTTGTTTGTTTGTTTATTTATTTATTTTGGTTTTTCGAGACAGGGTTTCTCTGTATTGTTTTAGAGGCTGTCCTGGAACTGGCTCTGTAGAACAGGCTGGTCTTGAACTCACAGAGATCCGCCTGCCTCTACCTCCCGAGTGCTGGGATTAAAGACATGTGCCACCAACGTCCAGCCAAGAAAAGTAACTTTTAAAAATTGTTACGGAGGTCATGGTTCAGCAAAATGTAGGAGAAGGCCTGGACATTTGTTGGGACACTTACCTACCATTTTAAAACCAGTGTGTTTGGAAAAGATGGAAGGTGTTACAACACAGAGAAATGGACTGTTAAATATAAAATGTATGCCCTTTGAATAGGCTTTTCAAAACCATGAATGAATATTGTGATTCAGTGTTGCCACAGCTTCCTGGTCTTCCAGGTTCTGTTACCCAATGTATCTATTAGTTCTGTTAAATATTCCATCATTCTTAAAATCGCGCTTTGTTCTCCAATGAATGCTCTTTACATCTCTGTTGCGCCTTTTATCTCCTAGAATATTGCAAACATCAATTAACTAAGCTACCCATCACCCCTGTGTGGGTAGAAATACCCTATTATCCTAATTTGGAAGCTGGAAGAAGCAGGTCAAATGAGGTAAGGTGACTTACTAGCCATGGCAGAGGCTGAAATGGTCTTGTAGCTTGGTGCCTGGTTATCTGCTTTAACCAGTAGGCTATACAACATCTAACTTCATATCTTCTCATAGTGGCCTTTGGACAGAATGGCGATAGCAATAGTAAGGTCCAGTTGATGAAATAGTCAAAATTTCACATTCATCCATTTCTGCTTCCAAAATAAAAGACAGATTTCCATAGAAAAACTCTGAGAGCATCTTTCAACTTAGCACCTAAAAGTGATTTGTTTATTCTGGACCAAGCCGGTGTACAAATCCTGTCATTGGAGCAGAAAGAAATGATTGTCCCAAAGAAAGACCACATAAAATTAAAATTAACCTTTGATAATAATAACAATGACCACTCACTGAGCCCTTGAGCTTCTAAACTGAGCTGATACCTAAGTGCATTTTCTTATGTAACACTAATAATCCTGTCTTGGAGAGTAGGACTCTGTCCACACCTAAGAGCTGAGAAAATTAAAGTACACAGAGATTCAAGAGAGTTGTCTGAAGTCAGATTGCTAGTAAACTGGGACTCCCCACTCGAATTCAGACATTCTCTCTGCAGAGGTCATGCTTTCAAGAGCATTACAGGAACCATTCCATTGTCTGACTGAGATGCCATGTTCCTCTTCTTGCCCGTGAGCAATTACCTACTACCTACGTCCAGCACAGTCAGCAGCAGTGAGAGTGGTCTCTGTATTTTTTTTTCTATCAGAATCACTGACGACAAAAGGAGTAAGATGTACCTGTTTTGGTCAATAACTGTGTGTCTTTCTCTAGAAACGTGACTTTTGTTGCTGTTGGGTTTTGTTTTTGTTTTTGTTTTTTTTTTAATTTTCAAGACAGGGTGTCACTGTGTAGCCCTTGGTGTCCTAGAATTCACTTTGTAGACCAGGCTGGCCTCAAACTCGAATAGATCCCCTGCCTCTACCTCCCAAGTGCTAGGATTAAAGGTATGTGCCACCACACCCAGATGAGATGACAATTTTTAAGGATATTGTTTCCATACTATAATTTTGAGAGGAGTATCTCCTGTCTTCCCCCAAAATCAATTTCCCACAAAGTACTAGGCTAATAGCAGGTACTTTTATTTGATAGAATAGGATGGTTACTTTATTGTCTATTTGGATAACCTTGAAATTCAAATTATTTTTATTCCCTGGCATCAACATTATCCAATAAGACTGTCTAGAGATTCATTCTAGGAGTACCTGAGCATCAGTCTGGTCAGCCTCACTGGACAGTAACCCAGGCGAAGGCATCCAGTCTGTCCTGATACGACTGAAGCCAGAAGTGTGTGGTACTCCATCTCTTCTCTTTCTATCCTTCTACTCAACTGGGAAACATATTTGCCACCTTTTGCTGAGTATTCATATTGAGTTGCCACTATGTTCAGAGCATATCTGGCTCCATCTGCTTTTAATCCTCCTCCAAGCTCTAACATAGCAGCACCTTCCTCATATAGTATGAGAAAACCCTGAAGAGGTATTGTTCAACTTTCCAAAGATGGCACACCTCAAAGTGATGATGGGAGCAACTGACCCAGGAATATGACTCCAGAGCCCAAGCACAAAATAGCCTCTGTCACACTGATAAGGTATGATATTCCCTACCATCTCTTGAAATAGTTAACAATACTACAGGCATTCCATAACTGGTGTCTAAAGCAAATGTTATATATATATATATATATATATATATATATATATATATATGAGCTTCAGAGAGTCCCAGGTTTTCTTTTGCAACAAAAGGTCATCGCACTGGGTTATGCTTGCAGTAGAGGGACGAAAGTGGCTTTACTGAAATCCCTGTGGTGTCTGGAAGAAGAGACAGGGAATTAGGTCACTGGCTAGCATCTCGAGAACAATTGCAGGCAGGAAAAAGCTGAGCTTATATTTTCACAATTGATTCCAAGCTCTTTCGAGAGGAAACCTACTTTCTAAAAGGCGAGAAGAATTAAACGGGAGGGGAGCTGATTAAATTCTATATAAGCACGAATTTTAGATTTGTCTGTTCTCTCGATTAGTTACTAAGAGAGATGGCCTTTAAGGCACCAGAGGAGGTTTGAGCTCAGCCTCTGTCATCCTTCCTCCTGAATAGCACTATATATTCCTGGGGAGCAAATGAAAGCAGCCTTCCAAGACAAAGGCCCAGAGATGGCCTCTCTTCTCTATCAGATGGGGGGGGGGAGACAGAAGTGTAGAACCCCTTTGTAGTTAAACTATTAAAATTGGTCTTTCCTTTCTGCTTTTTTAAAAAAAAAAAAAGAAATTCTTTAACCTCAATCTTTAAGAGCAATCAAGCAATAAAATTTCTCCCTGGGTGAGCCTCTAACTTGAAGGTGACTCACCACCCTGCTCCTCTTGCAAAGCCGGCACCCAGAAGAACCACTGAAAAGAGAACGAGCTGCCACTGATTCTCCGGAGAATATTCAGCACCAGGTTATGTTTTCAGTTGAGGTGCCTGACCCCCAAACTCTAGGGAATAGTTCAGCGTCTATGAAAGAACGTAGGGAGTAAAATAAGGGAAGAGATATCTGAGGTTGAGATATCCTGTGACCTTCTAGATATCTGAGGTTGAGAGGCACGATTCGACCCCTGCCCAGGTCCTGTGACCGTCTAGAATCTTGCAGCTCAGCATGGAGGTTCCTGGAGCTGCAAGGAAGTCAAAAGATCAGAAAAATAAAAAGGGGAGCAGCTGTGGAAAGAGAGCTAGAGAGGAAAACCAGAAACAGAATCTTTGCAAAAGAGTAAGAAGACGCAGAAGGAAAATGGAAAGAGAAATAAGAGACCTTAGAAAACAGGCCATTGTGCCAACGATTTATCCAGGTGTCTAGCCCCCCCAAAAAGTAGAGAAAATGTACCAAACATGGGGGTTCAGAGATACATGGGACCTACCCCAAACCTAAAGAATTCACACTTTACATAGGGATGAAATATAAATACATAACACTTAGCCATAATGGATGTATTGCTCTTACTGTTGGTCATGTCTATTTCTTTCATCATGCAGTGATCTGGATCCCATAGAAAGCCTCTCTATGTACTGCTGTTCCCACTAACTGTGACCTGTCCTTTTACCATTACACAACTGGCTTCTTCTGATGGTTCAAGTCTCACCTGCAACCAGCTTAGATAAAGCACCATGTTGATTAATTCCATGCATCCTTTCCGAATGTCATTTTTAATATCTGACATTACGTTAATAGGCTTTGTTCTTTATAATATAAAAAGTCTACCATCTCCCATTAGAATGCTGTGAGGACAAGGGCTTCATTCAATATCCATCAGTTAGTTACTCAACTAACAAGTTCTCATATGCTATAAAAGGTATAAGCATGCATGCCACAGTAAGATAGCTATCTCAGAAGAGGTGATTTTTGTGGTTAATATTGAGTATCTATGGATGAGTAGGTTTTCATTTCAACAAATAGGCGAGGGAATGACAGAGCCTTCCAGGTTATAAGTGCCTGTGATGATAAGTCAAAACAACAAACACACAGAAATGCTCCCTCGTCCTGGGACTGCATTCTATTCAGGACATCTGGAGTACAGACAAGGAAAACTGAGCAACCACAACAGAGTGACTTAAGGCTCTGCTTTCAAATCTAGAGCTTTGGGGGTAAATTTTGGTTCATCCATACATTCTGAGGTCACTTTAGACAAGTTATCAGTGCTCTCCACACTCCAATGCCATCATCCATCACATGTGTGCCTCATGGAATTCTTGGGATGGACAAATTCTTTAAAAGCATTTAGATACTCAAATTATACTTCAGTGTCAGCAGGTGATGAGGGGGAGGAATGATAACATTGCGGCAGCTCGTTTTTATTTTAAATACTATGGAGCCTAAGTCGTCTGATCTGTATAGGCCTTCGTGAAAAAGGTACTGTGGAAATTGCCATTTTCTAATAAAGAAACCCAGAGAGATGTGTCAGAATTTGCACAGTTACCCAGCGGATATTGGCTATATTGGGATCTAACTTGGAGATGCTAGACATTTCAAGTTTGACTTTCATCATTATGTCATGCCATCTCTTTGAACATCTTCAGGAATTATCTTGGTGAAAAGAAATAAAGTACCAAATAAATGACTTACTATGGAGCCTGGAGGTATTGATCACTAAATAATAGAGTATATTCTTTTGTTAATTTCAGAATAATAGGGATATAATTAGGATAGATCAATGTTTCGAGAACCCAGTTTCTGCGGATTTCCTGGCAGAGACAGGAGAACCTGGAGAAGACAGGTAGCAAGTGTATCAGCAATAGTTGGCTGGTTGAATTACTGCTGACCAGACAGGTGAAAGGTAAAATGCCGCATTCTCTTGACCTTGACTTCTGATGGAGTTCCAAGGGCCCCCTGCGCATCAATCATTGCCCAGCTGTACTTCTCAACTAATTAATTTTAAAATGATCTAAGTCAATTAATTATGAAGCAATGGTTTGTCACCTCCAGCTGCCGGTGTATCTAAATTGCAAACTGCAGCTAATTAGTTAGCTCTGTCTGCTTCTTTCTTCAAAACACGTTGTGTACTTACTCGTGAATAACAAGTCACCTCCCAGTCTATAAAGAACTGTGAACCTAGTTCTCCTCTGGGTAGTCAACATTTAGACATCAGGCAGAAGGAAAGACAGCACTGTTAACACCCACAAGCAGGTTTACAAATAAGCAAGACAACTTGGCAAGTCTTCCATAATGGAATACAATGAATGCTTTTTAAATCTATGTAAAGCCAGCTAAAGTCCCAGGGATGTGCTACAGTTAAGAAAGCCCTGACCTTGTGGAAGACAGGATCAAAATGGAATTACGGGTGTGGACTCCACTTATTCCATGTGAAGAGTTAAGCAGCCTGAGCACACATGCCTTTTGTTTTACAAAGGAGCTATTTTTTATCTCATCCTTCCTATTTGTCTTAAGAGAAAAGGTGTCCCTCTTATCCAAGGCTAAAAGCTCCATCAAAGCCCTTCATCTTATCCACTCCCACTTGCCCAGGACTTGGCTACACAAACAACTCCCTGTTTTCTTTCATATTATCAAGTGGTGCCTATCTTGGCCTTTCTTGGTCTGCAAACACTTGTGTACCCTCCTGCTGACAGCCGGCTCCCCAAACCTGGCAAGGCGTGGGCTGCTATTCAAAGCTCTGTGCTAGCCCTTCTCTCTCTTCATGTGGAGGGGAGGCTCAAGCTTTGTGTCCACTTCTTTATCTCTACAAAACATTGCTTAGAAGACAGACTGCCTACACTCTGAGTGAATTTAGCACTTGGCTCACAATTGGCCCTTTGCACGGGAAGTACCCGGTAAGTAGCCGTTGTTACGGCTGTTGTCATTTTTTTCTGAAAGCAGGGGTGCATCAGAGCCCTTGAGGACAAAGTCTCCCGAATCAGATGCTATACAATGCTCCAATCCTGTTTCCGCTTCTTTCCTGTTGAATGCATCTGGACAGTCTTCTTAATTTTTTTCAAAGTTTGACTTCTTCATTGAAATCGTTAATCAGATCATACGCTGATGAAAAAAATCGTGGTGATTAAACGAGAAAGTGCTTCATACCATGTGCAGTGCCTAACCGCTATCCAGATGGTTTTCTTTATTAGGATTTTAATGTGCTTTTAACATGATCCTTTTCTCTTTGTTTTTTGTTGTTGTTGTTGTTTTGGCGATAGAATCAAATATTCTTCTTTTATTGCACAGAGTAAGACCACAAATAGACATTTTTAATTTGTTCTTCACCCTTACAATAAACACAACAAATTTCCTTACTCTGCCCATTCCTCGGTCTTGGGCCCTAACCCTGATTTTGGAAGCCAAACGCGATTGGGGTCTGAGCAGTTGCATTAGTGACTCCTCCTCTTTCCCAGCAAACCCACGCTCTGAACCCTCTTCTAAGGTCCTGTCATCCAGCATCTTAAATCTTCATAATCCCAATGCTTTTGTCTCTTCGTTCAGTTCTCTTCAGGGATTTTTGATTTTCACCATCCAAAAAAAATTCCAGGAACTTTGCAAGTTATTAATGAGAGAAGGTGTCTGTTTTCTTCTTAAGAAGATGTGATGATATGGAAGGGAACATTTTGGAAACCTGCTTTGTAGGCCAAGTTTGCCTCCAACTAGAAATCTTCCCATCTCAGTCTCCTGTGTGTCAATATCACAGGTGGGTACCACCAAATTCCTCAGGGAATGATCCTTGAACCATTTTGTTGCCTTGTCAGTCTGGGGAGGAACTCTATCCATGGAGAAAAGCACAGCTAAATCCTACCATGACTTATGCTAGCCATATCCATGTCATTCAGTCATTTGTTAATAAATTCATTTTTGGTTGAAGGTTGTTTGTGTTTTTTGTGTCATATTTTAGCACAACTACTTGGTAAGGAAACTTTGATTGATTGATTGATTGATTGATTGATTGATTGATTGATTGAGGGGATGAGCATCAAACATGGGTCTCATACATGCTAAATACATGTTATTGCTCTACCTCTGAGCTAAACCTGCATTTTAGATATTTTATTCCTGGGCCATAGAAGAGTTCAGTAGATACTCAGTAAGTAACTACAACTAGTAGATGATAATACTCCATTCATGGTGATAGCCAGATACGCTTTGTACCCACAACTCAAAATCTCCTTTTAGATATAGTGTGATGCACATGTTATTCTGAAATGATGATGGCTATAGTAAGAAAAGGTATTCATAAATCCATAACCCACCTTGAATTCAGATTTACCTGATTTTTTTGTTGTTGTTTGGGGGAGGGTTGCTTGCTTTGCATTTGGAATGCTATGTTTCCAAGCTCTTATAGAAGACAGCAGCAGCTTGTCTAACAAAGCACTTAACACACTAGATGACAAGGTTGATAATTTTTCAATAAGATAATATCTCCCCTGACAGTGGAGAATCACGTTTCCAGTTTCTAAACTATTCCTTCATGACATATTTATAATCTTTCAGAGCTGATAATTTTCTCCAGAAACAACCTTTTTCCCAAGTTTTTATGGGAACTAGAGGCACAAAAAAAGGGTACCATTCTACTGTCAACCAACTTTCCAAGTTCAGAAAGCTGTGGAAATTGTGAGTCACCTATAAGGTAGGTCTAGCTAACCTATAACTTAAAATTTTTAACTAAATAATCTCATAAGTATAGAATGGTTTTTCCATACCTTCAGATAGATGTAAGAAGGAAGCAGAATGGAGTAGACACACGAAGGAGTAAAAAGAACAAAACATTACAGGAAAATATATATTTAGATGGAAGCGACAGGGGTAGTAGAGGTAGCTGTAAAAAAAAGGGGGGCATGTAAAGCAACCAGCGTGCATTGTGTCTGTGAGGAGTGGGCACTTGAAATGTATGTAAAATGTTATTTTGATACAGATGGCAACAGAAATAAAGTCGGAGAAAGGAAAAAACTGCACGCCATCAGAAGCCCTGCAGGCATATTTCTGTTTCTGCCTTGCTTGAAGCGCTTGCACATAACAAAGAGAAGCTGAAGCCAGCTATGAAATCATGGCAACCAGCAGAACCGCCGTGGAAGGCACTTCTCGTGCTGGCACACTCACAGGGTCTGAGAGGCCTCTCATTAGGGAAGGGACTGCTGCAGAACAATAAGCCGGCTCCGTGGAGTGAGAACGTTGTTACCTCTTCAAATTGCCATCTGCAGCTGCCGGTCCTTACAGTCTGAACCTGTCACAGCCCCTCCTCTTGCTTATACAAGCTGCTACTGCTTTAACTATTTTTGTAAAATTTGCCCTCTATTAGCTCTGCCATGCTGAGACATACAGTGAGAATAAAAACTTCTATTAGGCAGCTGTTATGACTTATTTGTTGCATTGGATGCTGGACGTCTGTTGATCTGCTAAGCTAGTACAAGAAGTAGCATACCGCAGCCTACAGAGGCTGTTTTTGTATCTTTCTGAGATCAAGCCACCAAGATATAGCCATTCAGCTGGAAAACACACTAATATGTCTCCCTCTTCTTAGAAAGGCGTTCATCCTAGCAATAAATATTGCTAAGCCTTTACTCTGCGAGCACAGGGCATCACACAGCTACAATGTCACAGGGACGACTTCGCTGCAAGAATCTCTATTTTCTCAAGAATATGTGAAAGAAAGCTAGAAGCTTGTCCCTTTAAGAAAATATATGGGTTTGATTTACAATTCAAACACATATATTCTGTCTCTTTCTATTTCCCAGATTTAAGCACAGACAGTCTTTCTTCTAACATATGTAGCTTACAATATTGTATCCGATCTGTCTGCTGAGTGGAAAGTAAAAAAATGAGCAAATAAAATGGTTTGTGAGAAGTGTAGGGCCTGACATCTCTTCACTACTCCATCACGGTGTGTTTTGCAGTCCCCACAACTCTGTCAGAGCCAACCTCACCTGCCGCCACCCCCTACCACCACCTATGAGCAAAGGAATCCCTCAGCCCAAAACTCCAAACTCCCACCCTCCCACCCACCCCCCTCCCCTCCACACACACATACACACACATCACATTAGTGTTCTGTTCCTACTCAATGTTTTCAAGTCGTGAAAAATCAAGGGATACCTTTTTACCGGTCAATTTTTTTATTTAAAAAATACATGATTTTAAAAATCTCTCCAGATTTTTTAGATGTATGAACACAATATCATTGTGTCACGTGCTCTGCCACAAGTGCCTTTCTACAATGAAAGGAAGTAGATGAGTTCATGAAAAGACAAAATTAGGAGGCTTCCCAGGTAAGGTTAAATACGACCCAAGGCAGAAACATTTTCTCCAAGCCAGAAATGATCGTGTCCACTAAAGATAGCAAAATAAGGACTCAACCAGGGTGCCAGAATTCTCCACACTGGTGAACTGACATGAACTACAAGCTGACAAAACATCCCTTCTATGTTTAGTTCCTGTCCCCAAGGTTCACTCTTGGCTACACTTTGTGAAGACAGAGAACTGAGTATTATTTGTTCTTGTGAATTATTTTGTCTTCCTTTATTGAAATTCAATGGGGCTAAAAATAACTACTGTCCATTCTCCCTGGCCTGCCAGCTCTACCTGGGCTGAGGGAGCGGGAAAGGACAGGAAGGGCTGCTACAGATGTTCAATAGAAGAAAGCCCTTTTGGAATGTGTTTGCATGACTCATAAAGCCCAATTATTCTTAGCTTTCCTGTCAGCAGAGATGAAACTCTTTGTCCACTAATACAAGCTTCTTAAAAGGGAAACCCAAGGTCCATTCAAAGCTAGAGCCCGATAATAGGCTCTGTTACATACTGTACCTGCCTGAAACCCCTGGAGTTACATTGTATCATTCTTTGTAAGCCTAGAACTCATTGCAAAATGTTACTTGTAAGGTACTTTAATTTATTAAGATAGAACCACCTGGTCTTTTTTTTAAATCGAACTTCTCAATGCAGTAATAGTTACTTTGTGTTACACATAAGAATCACCCATTTGGCTATTCTCAGGTAGTATGGTTTACAATGCTGTGTCACATAGAAAACTCAGCACTGTTTCTGACCCCCTGTGTAGAATAAAACTTCAGTCTAATGCGGATTATCTTCTGGGTAAGTCTTTCTTGGTTTCTTAGCACCAAAAAGCCAGTAATACACAGCAACAGTTTACTAAAGGGTCATTCTGTACTTTGATGGACCAAACAACTAAAGCACTAGAAATTTATTTAAGACTTAAAGACAAAAAAAAAGAATTAAAACAGATCTTCTGACTGGGGAGATGGTTCAGTGGGCAAGAGTGCTTACTATGCAGTATGATGATATGGGTTTAAGTCCCTTAGAAACCATATGACAATCCATGGCCTTATATGCTGTTTAGAACTCCAACTCTTGGGGGAGGCAGAGAAAAGAGTCTCCTAGGAGCTTGCTGGCCAGCCAGCCTAGACAAAAGGACAAGTTTCAGGTTCATTGAGAGACCCTAATCCAAGGAGGCTGAGAGCAATAGACCAGGAGGCCTGGTGTCCTATTCTGGTCTTCAGGTGTGTTCAAATAGACATGTGCCTCCATAAACAAATACATGCACAGTATGCAACACACATCCAAATGCATGCATGCATGCACACACACATGCCTGTATGCACACATGTGCTCCTCCACCTACCGAATGTATCCTCTTATAATCTTCCTCACCTCTTGGTGTCTGGAAGTTTTCAGTGGTGACTTCTTCCCAACATAATATTCAGGTCTGCTCTGGAGACTGCATCCTGATACTCTGTCATTCAATGTCTGTCCTACAAGGACTTCTGATGGGTTGAGGGTGCAGTGGATGCTAAGATGACTGTTAGCATTCAGGAGTCTCTGTATTCAGTCCCAGCACTGAAAAGAGAGAAAAGAAAGACATAAATAAGTAGAACTAGAACTTGCCAATTTTCAATATTTTGAGATTTTAATACTTACATTTATATGGAAGATTTGGATTCACTATAGAAAAGATGTCCATGTGAAGTCTTATTTGTGTCTTTCCGTAAAACATTACGTGTTTATTGCATGTTGATGGAGTATATTATTCTTATTTCTAGGAACTTAATATTTCCTGGGGGATAAGTGGTATATTATTGCTGTTGGTATTCTTCCTTGTTGCCTACAATTCAAAAACTAACTCCTTTGCATATTTTATCTGGAAACTTTACTGATTTTTCTGCTGCAAATAATAACCTTTCTTTCCTTATAATCATTACATGTTTTGCCTTTTTTGCTTATGTTACTATTCTTGACAAAACTGGACACTGGCTAGCAGCTATGCTGACAGTCTTATCTGTGTTATTAAAAGAAGCAATTATAATACACTACAAAATATTTTCTGATTGTTTTGCCTAGGTAGGTCCTATTTATCACATAAAGAATTCTCTTTTGGTTGATATTTTGGTGTTTTTAATCAATTATCAATGTTTGATTAACTTTTAGATTATGTATTTCATCTTACACATATGGTTATTTTACCTGCATGTATAACTGTGTGGCATGAGCATACCTCGTACTTGCAAAAGTCAGAACAGGGTGTCAGATACCCTTGAACTGGAGTTATAGACAGTTGTGAACCACCATGTGGGTGCTGGGAACTAAACCATTGTTCCAGCTCCAACCAATGTGGGGTTTTATCCAAAGAATTTATACACCCACTGAGTTAATCACTGAACCTTTCTCACTGAACCTGTTATTTTGAAAACCACTGAGTATTGCTCTAATGTAAAGCACGACATGTGTTACTAGAATGGGCCCAAACTGTGCATGATATATCAGCTTTTCATATGGCATGGTTTGTTCATTTTCTATATATAATCTTTGTCTTCCTGTTCAGGAATAGGATTTCTATCCAGCTTCCAGCTCTCTTCCTCTTCCTTTGCCTGTCAGGTTATGCTACCCAAAGATAACTTAGTCTCCTTGGCTTGCTTATAGGGCAGGCACTTTCACTTTTTCCTATTCTTTACAATGTTTCGCTCATAATCAAAGCACTTATCTCTGATCTTTTGCAAAGTTTGCCTATAGGATGGTGTGGGTCTCCTCATTCAACTTCCTTAATCTTATGTTTTTATAGTAATTTCCCATTTTTCTCAATAGTTGTAACTGGGCTCACGGTTCACCAGATTTCTCTACATTATCTAATATTGCCCATTAAATTAAATTCTTCATATTATTTCCTTGTAATATTGGCCACATATCCGGTCAGAAACTTTTTTTATTATGAACATAACTTAACAGCTCTTTCCTTTTATATTTTCAAGTTTGTCAAGTATTTCTCACGTTTATTGGTTCTTTTTTAGATGATTTAGTTAACATTTTTTATATGCTTGCTTTCCACTAAAGTCACTTCTGCTACTTTAAATATTTTTCCGTTCCTTTTAAAAAGAATAGCATGTTGTTCTTTTTCAGGTTGTTAAAAGGGGCAGGGATAGTGAACTACATTTTGTTGTTTGTGATCATCCATGTCACCCTTCTTTATAAAAATCACTATATTTCTCGCCTGATAATTTTACCCTACACTTTGAAACTTGATTTGAATAAGAAACGTGAGTCAAAGGGACAGGTGACTGATCTTTTCCCTCTAATCAAGGCCTAATCTTAAGAGAGGTGAATCTCAAGTGCAGGAGCTGAATTTTCAGCCTAGATTATAATATGGGAAGGTAACAGAAAAGAGCTCACCCTACTTAAAGCCTCCAGAACAGGGGTTCTCAATCTTCCTAAGGCTGCAACCCTTTAACACAGTTTCCTCATGTTATGGCGACCCCTAACAAGAAAATTATTTTCATTGCTACTGTTTTGAATCATAATGTAAAGTCTGTGTTTTCTGATGGTGTTAGGCAACTTCGGTGAAGGGATCATTCAACTCCCAAAGGGGTAAAAAACCCACAGGTTGAGAACCACTGCTCTAGCAGAACTGTAGATGTGCTAAGGCTCTGTTACATAAGCAAGAAATGATAACTAAACTTTTGAGTTCATTTGTTACTATGGCTAAGATATTGGTATCTCAAAGTGAGATAGCCCTATAACAAACAGTTAAAAATATGAGTACTAACATTGAGGAAGATACAAGCTGTATCTAGAGGATGGGAAAATGGTGACCCATGGCTTAGAGTGGTACCATGTTTAGCAAATTGACACCTGCAGTACCTTGAAAGGGAGATATTCTATCTACTTACTGAAGGATGGTTTCAGAAGCAATTTCCAAACAGAGAGTTACCAGTGCTACATGGTTATTCCTCATCCTCTGAGTTGTCAAAGCAGCTCAGAAAAGTGCAGGAGTGTGGTGTGATTATGGAAAACAGACATTAAAGTAACAAGAAGTTTTAAGGATTTCAGAGATGAAAAAAGAACTGTTTCCATTTATTAAAAGGAAATAAAAGCTGATTGCCTTGACAAAGACACTCAGCTTAAAATATTCCCCAGCGAAATGCACTGGCATTCAGATCCTTTGTAACAACCTTTGAATGTTTTAGTTCACCTCTGGAAAAACAGGTTACGTGGGCAAAACACCTAAACACAAAGATGCCCACAATCTTCTCCAATCCCGGTAGTTCACATTATAAAGAAGCCTTCTGAGAGAGCACGCTGCAGAGGATCAGAAATGTAGCTACTTGAGCATGCTTCTGAGTAAAATGAAATCACTTCTAAAATAGACATGGCTTTGGAGTTACAATGCCCAAAGCTCCGATAGCCTGGATTAAAGGAGACTATGATTATTAAGACTTTTGACACGCTTGAGGCCAACATCTCTGTATGAAGAGAGAGCAGGATTCCCAAGCTCAGGCCACATGAGAAACATTTTATGAGTGAGCATGTGGCCTAGGAAGATAGCAGAAGTGAAGGCTCTACAGACAGCTGGGGTACTGTAGAAAACAATGGACTGTCAAAAGGAAAGGTGTTAAGTAACATTTCATACCGCTTTTGCAGTAGGACAATTTGTCACAGTTGTTACCCACTATCATATGATCACACATCTGTAGGGGTATTTTTATTTGTAACCTCTAAATTTGTGCCCAATGAAAAGTATGTCATGAAACCTTGGGCTTTAGATCTAATGGCAAGAATGAATAGGTATTTAGAGTTTCTCCCTAGAGGCTTGATTACACATCATTTTGTTATAAAAGAAAAATGAAAATTTTATCAAGATGGACGATAGTATTGTGTTTCCTTAAATACACCTCAAGCCATTACCTTTGAGTTTGCCTGAGACTTGCTTGGACAGGGAGTGAATTCTGAGTAGAAGCTCTTTGACACAAATCACTTTACACCAGTGCAGATGACTATCTCCTCATCCTTATAGAACAAGAACCGACTCTTTCTACATCACTGCATTGCTACTTCTTATGTCCATTGAGCTTAGATCTTGGAATGAGAAGACACAGAATCAGAATCACAGGTCAGAGCAACACTGGGGCAGATCAGTAGCCGACGCAGGTCTAGCGTACATTCTCAGAATAAGCTGACAATCACAGAATTGGAAAGAGGTGATGTAGGATGACCTTCTGTATGCTGTGACTATGCATTTCTCTTATTGGTTGATAAATAAAACTGTTTCTGACAGGCATAATTTAGTTAGGCAAGAAATCTAAACAAAAAGACAGAGAGAAGAAAGATACAGTTTGGTAGACATCATGTAGTCATCAGGGAGGCCCGATGTAAGAGTATCACCAGTAAACTAAAGACACATGGTGATATACAGATTAGTAGAAATGGGTTAATTTATAAGAGAGAGGGAGCTAGCCAGTAATAAAAGTCTAAGCCATTGGCCAAGCAATTATAAATATAATAGAAATATTAAGTTTCTAGGTGACTGCAGGGACCCAGCACAGAGGGAAACTGGTCTAACTGGGACCTGTTTGAAGGAGAAAATTCTCTTTCTACAAAGAGGGACATGGGAGGAGTTGGGAGGAGAGGAAGGGTGGGGTGATGTAGATGAAGTGCTCATGTATAAAATTCTCAGAGAAAATTTATCTTAAACAAAACAATTAGGTACCTAAGCTATATAGGATCATAGCTTAAAACTGCAGTGCACCATTGAAGATTGGCTATTTCCTCTGCTGAGTGCGAGCTGCCACCGCCTGACACGAGAGAGTATTATACCACATCACTAGCCTGGGATTCAAGATTTGGGTAAAGCTCCTGTCTCCAAATCTTCAGAGGTGTAAGTGTAGTCATTATTCCTGATCAAGAAAACTCTTTGCAACAGATGGAGACCATTACATAAAACTACAAGCAAACAAAATGCAGTTATGGAGCCCAATCCCAGAAGCTCAGTCTATAAAACAACTCTCCCACCAAAGACTCTGGTACATTTCAGAACAGGGGTGAAAATATTGCGATAGGCAGAGGATCAGGGAGTGTGCTGTGAGATTGTGTCAGAAGCAAAACCCATAAAGCCTCTCCTGCTAACATGACTGTCTAAACAAGAGCTAAACAAGGAAACTTGTGTCTACTAAGAATTCCCAGATGCTATACTCATAAAGTCTAACCAAATGTAAGTTGAACAAAAGATGGAGCCAATAGATATGACAAAGTGGATGGGAAAAGACTACATGGCCTCGGCCCTACACAAAGAACTGCAGGCAACTATGGAATGCTGGATGCTGGGAGAAATAGTATTTATAGGAAAGAGAACACGAATTTGTTATTCAGTAACAAAGAGTCAGCACTGAAGACATACATACAGGTAACATTATACAGACTGAGCAGGTCATATCTAGAAATACATATGTATATACATGTGTATGTATATGAATAACAACAATCAATTTAAAAAAAAAGAGAGGCCAGGAATTCAAGGAGGGTTAGATGGAAGGTTTAGAGAGAAGAAATAGAAGGGGGAAAATGATGTAATTGTATTATAATCTCAGAAATAAAAGATAAAAATCAGAAATGTGATATAGATGCACAGGTACCCTGTAGGATACCATTAAACCATAAAAAAGATGAAATATTATCATTTACAACATGAATGGTACTGTCGACCATGATATTCAGTGAAGTCAACTAGGCCTAGAAGGATAAGTACCTCAAGATGTCCCTCATGGGGGGGGGTCAGTTTTTAAAAACGAATCCATACATTTGGGGAATAGAATGATAGTTATCAGAGGAAAGTGAGAGACGAAATAAAGATGGAGAGAGGTTTACCACTGGGTACTAAGTAACAGTATGACAGGGAGAGAGGTTGTGGTGTGCCGTGAGAGTAGAGCAGGTGACAATAATAAACTACTTTGAGTGTTTTCACCATAAAGACATGACAAAAGTTTGAGGAGCTATGTTTAAACTGGTTTAAGCATGACACACGTATACAGATACATCAAAATGTCCCCTGTAACCCCACTGATACAATTTTTAGGTTGATAAATTAGGTGGATAAAATTGCACTTTCTGCTAAATAAGAATTTCTTTCATACAGAAAAAAAAGTAAAATAAAAACAAGTTAGTTGATGATCGTCTGTATTCACAGCAAGAAGAAAATAAATTTGTCATTATAAAGACCCTGGGATTTGTGGCTGAAATTCACAGAAAACATAGCATACATGCTTAGTTTACTTGTTTTCTTTGTCTATTTCCATAATAAGAAAAGTTAAGATTATAACAATTTCTCTCACTACTCCAATAATGACATTCCGTGGGGTTTACATTTAATTTGTTCTGAATCATTCTATCTTAAAGGTTTCCTCATTTCTGTTTTCATTTTCTTGATGGTGGCACATGCCTTTAATCCCAGCACTTGGAAGGCAGAGGGAGATGGATCTCTGTGAGTTCGAGGCCACCCTGTTCCCCAAAGCGAGTTCCAGGACAGCCTCCAAAGCAATGCAGAGAAACCCCGTCTTGAAAAAAAACACAGAAAACAAAACAAAACAAAGCATATCTGTAGGCTTTAACGGACGCCGGAAGCCGATCTCCAGGAAAAGAGACCTAGACTTCCTGTGTGCTGTCTTTTATGCCTTCCCCCGTAACAAATGTATCAAACTTCTATCTAAACCTAAACTTATCTGAAAGAAACACCCAAATATGAACACCTCCTTCCAATCCCAACTCTAAAATAATTGAAAACTAACACTAACAGGTGTAAACTATCTTATAATATCAATAGTAGGGAGAGGGGGCGTGGAATTCTCAAAACTACTTCCTGCTGAGATGGGACGATGATAATTTCATGGGGACCTGTGAAAAGAAAATGTTAGTATAACAAAATCTCAGTAGATCAGACAGTCTCAGTATGGCAGGAGATGCTTGATTGAAGTTCCTGACTAGGGTTCTAGTGTTGATTGAAGTTCTTATCTTGAAGTTCTGGTCAGATTGTAGAGGATATGCTGTTTCAGTTTCTTGGTCCGGGGTTGTGTAGAGTGATGTAGTTTCAAGCCAGTTTCAGGATAGTGCTTGTCAGGTGGAGTCAATGATGTGGGGCAATTCAGATGCCTCCAGTCGAATCAGGTGAAGTCAAGGAAGTGGATCCTCATTCTCTTTCGGAAGCAGTTGAAGATGGCTGTCAGGAAATCCCTTGTTCTCTGGAAAACTCACACATTAATGTTAACAAAGAAATATTTTAACTTTCATATGTATGCATACAAAAGAGGTGACAATAGGGAAGATGGAAAACCTGGAGGAAATTGGACTGTTCAGAAAAAGAAATCCATAGATAACAGTCCCTCATTTTATTTCTTCTGTCTTATATCAATGGCTCTTTGATATAATACAGAAATTCTGAATTGTATTTAAATAATATGCTTGGGTTTAGAGTAGGAGAGCCAATCCAACTCCAAAGCCAGCTTCAGTTAAATGAATGGGAACTGAGGTATGTGAAGAAATAAAGATAAAAGGGTACTATGAAAAAACAATATAGGGAGATTTAGACTTTGATACCACACAGTGAGATACTGTTTGTTTGATGGTCCTCAGGGTAGCTATTCATTCTTCTACAGGAATCCATAAGTCCAGTATTCTTTGCTGAGTTTACCTGTGAATACAAAAACAAAACACTTCTCTTTCCTTTTAGGAGGTCACTTTACCCATGGTGGACTATGAATTTGTAGATGGGCTGTTATCTTCCTCCTCCTGAGATGTTTTCTGTTCTGATCGAATTTTAATTAATTTTGATGGAACCCAAACCTTTTCTTCTCCTGTGGAAACAAAAGCATAACCCCTTCCCCAACGTAACACATATCCTGGTTTCCAGACTGAGGTCATAACATCCTTAAAATACACCGGTTGGTTCAGTTCAGAAGTCTTCTCTGTAGTCCAGTGTCTTTCTGCTGCAGTTTGTCCTTTTTCATCAGCATTAAGAAAATTCAACGTTAGTAAAGCATTGTGTAACCTGTGTCTAGGTGTCTTTGTTTTCCCTGGCTGTTTATGAAGCATCTCTTTTAAGGTTCGGTTAGACCTTTCAATTATTGCTTGTCCTGTGGGATTGTAAGGTATACCAGTTACATGTTTTATATTATAATATTTGAAGAATTGTTCCAATTTACTGGAGACATATGCTGGACCATTGTCAGTTTTTATTGTTTTAGGTATACCCATAACAGCCATTACCTCTAAGAGGTGTGTAATAACAGAGTCAGCTTTTTCAGAGCTGAGGGCAGTAGCCCATTGGAAGCCTGAGTACGTGTCTATAGTATGGTGTACATATTTCAAACTGCCAAATTCTGGGAAGTGAAATACATCCATTTGCAAAAGTTCATTTCTGTGAACACCTTTAGGATTACAACCTGCTGGTAATGGAGTTTGATTGTACAATGAGCAACTGGGACAATTTCTTACTATTTCTTTGGCTTGTTGCCAGGTGATAGAAAAATCCTTCTTTAAACCTTTGCTGTTAACATGGTGTTTCTTATGAAATTCTGAAGCTTCCAACACATTACCTACTAATAAACGATCAATTTCATCATTGCCTTGTGCCAGAGGACCTGGCAGACCTGTATGGGATCTGATGTGTGTTATATATATAGGATGAGTCCTGTTTCTGATGATTTCCTGCAATTGTAAAAACAATGAGGTTAATTCTGTATTATCAGGAACAAATTCTGCAGTCTCAATGTGCAGGACAACTCTTTCTGCATACTGAGAATCCGTGACTATATTGAGAGGCTCTGTAAAGTCTTTAAGTACCATGAGAATGGCATATAACTCTGCCTTTTGTACGGAGTTGTAAGGGCTTTGAACTACTTTACTTATATTTCCTGATTTATACCCTGCTTTACCTGATTTGTTTGCATCCGTGTAGAAGGTAAGAACTCCAGAAATAGGTGTTTGCCTCACGATACGTGGAAGAATCCAAATTGTTTTCTTTATGAATTTGATTCTCTCTGTTTTGGGATAGTTATTACTAATACTTCCCAAAAAGTCACTGCAAGCTATTTGCCAATACTCATTATCCTTCCATAAGGAGGAAATTTCCTCATTCGTTAAAGGTACAATAATTTCAGCTGGGTCTTTCCCAGTCAGTTGACGAAGCCTTAATTTACCTTTTAATATCAAATCAGATATCTTTTCTATATATGTTTTCAATTTTTTATTCTGTTTATGTGGCAGAAATACCCATTCTAGAATGATGTCGTCCCTCTGCATTAATATTTCTGAGGGGTATTCTCTAGATGGTAAAATAACCAGAATACAGTCCAGATTTGGATCCACACGGTCCACATGTGCTTCTAATATTCTCTTTTCTACCCATTCTAATTCTTTTTCAGCCTCAGCTGATAGTACTCGTGGGCTGTTTAGGTCTTTATCTCCTTTTAAAGCCATTTTCAGGTGTTTTAAATCATGCCCTTCTACACCAATAATCGTCTGTAATTGAGAGATTTCTCCTAATAGTTTTTGAAGATCATTAAGAGTCTGGTAACGATCCCTTCTGATCTGTACTTTCTGTGGTCTAATTTTCTGAGCATCTATTTTATAACCTAAATAGTTAATAGAATCTCCTCTTTGTATTTTTTCTGGGGCAATTTGTAATCCCCAGCGAGGCAAAATTTCCTTTACTGCCTCAAACATCTTTTCCAAAGTATCCTTATTTGAATCAGACAATAATATGTCATCCATATAATGATATATTAACGAATGTGGAAATTTTTTACGAATTATTTCTAGAGGTTTATTCACAAAATATTGACACAAAGTTGGACTGTTTAACATACCTTGAGGTAGTACCTTCCACTGGAATCTCTGTACCGGACGGGAATTATTATAGGTAGGTACTGTGAAGGCGAACTTTTCTCTGTCGTTTTCTTGTAGCGGTATGGTGAAGAAACAATCTTTTAAGTCTATAACTATAATTGGCCAATCCTTAGGAATTAGAGAAGGTAACGGCATCCCAGGTTGTAGAGACCCCATAGGCTGAATTACCTTGTTGATGGCTCTAAGATCCGTAACCATTCTCCACTTACCAGACTTCTTCTTGACAACAAAAACAGGCAAATTCCATGCACTAGTTGATTCCTCAATATGTCCAGCATCTAGCTGTTCCTGAACTAACTTCTCCAAAGCCTCTAACTTCTCAGATGTCATAGGCCATTGACCCACCCAGACGGGTTCATCTGTCAGCCATTTTAATGGTAGAGCTTTCGGTTGCTCTGTAGGTTTGGCACTAGCATCTTGCTTCTGTACAGCCTGTACATTTGGCATCTGTTTTCTGTACTGTCTTACTATATTCTTACTACCATTAAGAGCTTGTCTATAATTCCTAGCTGATACAGGAGGAATTTTAATCTGTGTATTCCATTGCTGGAGTAGATCACGACCCCAGAGGTTTATAGCGATATCTGCAACATATGGCTTTAACCTTCCTCTCTGTCCTTCTGGCCCAATAAAGTCAATCCATCTTACACTCTGTTTAACTTCAGATAGGGTTCCAATCCCTAAGAATTGAACATTAACCTCTTTTAAAGCCCAGTTATGTGGCCAGGACTGCTGATTAAGGATAGTGACGTCACTTCCGGTGTCCAGTAATCCGTAAATCACCCTATTATTTACCTTAACCAGAAGTTTGGGTCTATGATATTGTATAGAAGTTTGCCAAAATATATGTTTTGTATCTCCTCCTGATGTAATTGATTCATCCTCTGGAGCTAATGTATTATCCAGTGCCGTATTATTTACAATGGGCAGTGGATCTTCTAATTGTCCTGGGAGAGGCTGTCCTCCACTGTCACTGGGAATGACCAGATAATCTTCCTTTTCGGGGCTCAATGGAACCCCGTTTCCCTGCTGTAAAGATCTACCTTGTCTGTCTATTGTGGAAAAGCATTCATCAGTCCAATGGCACCCCTTCCCACACCTCCTGCATAGACCAGGAGGCTTAGGCCTTCTGTTTGATGCATTCCTGGTAAAAGCATTATTTCTAGGAATGCGTTGTCTACAGTTCCTACTAAGATGTCCTATTCTACCACAGTTAAAGCATGTTGCTTCTTTACGCCTATTTAAATTCTTTGAGATTGCCTTCCCTACCCATGCCTCTATATCATCACAGGTAGGGTATTTGGCATCCCGGTGCCTCCTCAAGCCTGTAGAAATAGCTTCACCTACCCAAGCTCCTGTATCCTGACTTTTACATTCCAGGTTCGCTGTATGTAGGACCCATTCTTCCAATGGCGCTGATCTTATTTTTAATGGCCAAATTACCTGCCTGCATTGAGGATTCGCGTTCTCATACGCCAAAGATTCTATAAGGAGACGCCTGGATTCTGGGTTCGCTACCTGAGTGGGATCATGAATTTCCACGCAGAATGACAAAAGCTTTAAAGGAATTTTAGAAACAGAAGAACGGAGAGAAGCACAGATTTTTGGTAGCAGCATTTTTCTCAGGTGTGCTCTGTTTTGCTAGCCACAAGCCGAGATTCACGCGGCTCGCTTACCGGAGTCTTCCTGACTCGGCATAAAAAAAAAAAAAACAGCAGCAAGGTTGCTTTAAGAGACTCTGCTAACGATTGAAAGGTGTGTACGTACAGCTGGAAGTGGCCGCTTTTGCTGGAGGTCAGCATGGACTGAGGCGGTAAGCTGGAATCACGCTTACGCCCGCCATCTTGAAACGGCAGTTTAAAATAGCCGCGGTTTTACAGATAAGAAACGTGGCCAGAAAAACGTAAAGATTTACAGTAAAGTCAGACTTGGATGAACAAAACCTCTAAAGGTTTACAGTGTGTTTAAAAATATATGTGAGATTGAGAGAGAAAATGAAACGACAAAGTGGTAAATAAATAAAAAAGCCGGCTGTGGTGGCGCACGCTGGTAGGAATTGCTCCAGAGGCAGAGGCAGGCAGATTTCCAAAGAGAAACCCTGTCTCAGAGAAAAATAAATAAAAGTGAAAGAAATTGAGTAATAATAATAATGGATTAATAAATAAGCCACGTAAAGATGGAAAATACACAGAGAGTCTGGATACTGTATGCTATTATGTTTTTCAGTTTTTTCATTGCTAAGGAAGGAACAAATGCTAAAGTACACTTGATTATAAATGCTGCTGAATTAATTCAACTTATATCTTTTGAAAATGCCTTGACTTCAAAATTTAAGTATAAGGATATGTTACTCGGAAAAGGAGTTTTTATTTATGTTTCTACAGAAAATGAAAAGCTAAGGATTCCTTCCAGGCTTTTGTGGTTTGACGAACCAAGACTCCCGGAAGCAGTGGACCAGGTGTTCCAACAATCAAAACAGCGAAGATGATGCAGTCTTACAGACCCTGAAAATATGGACTTATACAGGTTTCTGAGTTGTCATGATCCCCATGGTATAAACAGCGCCCCCTTCCAGCAGGAAGTAGTTTGGAATGAGCGATGTCCCAATTCCCATCTTGTTTATAAATCTTTGTTTTCATTTAAATGGGATTGTTTATAATTGGCTAGTGATCACAGCCAATCTTTTTTAATGGTAAAAAGGGAAATTATGGTATGGGTATTGCTTTTCATTTATTGATACAAATTCAAGGTCAATTTTGTGATGCTTATATTTCTCCTCTTGATTAAGTATTGTGCTTATACTGATCTTTTACAACGTAATGCATAATTGAATACAGACTATAGATAGTTACTTATAATAGAATTTCTAGTTACATAAGTTAGGTTTCTAGATATACAGAAATATATTTGAGATGGACAGTCTTCAAACCTCTCAAAGACCTTCAGAACATGGCATTTAAAATGGTTTAGGGTTTTTCTTGACAATGAGAAATGTCTGCTCCTGGCAGCATCAATTACGTCTGAGAGGAAGCTGGGCATCGAAGAAACTCGTTATAAAGTTTGCTTTCAACATGGCAAGATTAGCCATTTGGGCAAGAAACTGCTCTTGCCTAGATTGTTTGACTGTTGTTGTATCATCTGGACATGCAGGACCCACAGGAAAGTGACTACTGAACTCAGTCTTACAGGGTTCCTGCTTGATGAAGAGTCTACGAGACTTTCTGCAGGACAAAGAAAAATGACTGACAGACTGCCTACGCAGATGGACAGTTTGAAATTTCCTGCTTTGCTGAGAAGTGTTCCAGACACATTGTGGCCTATGGGCTGAAGATGGATGCCCCAACGTTACAGAGGAACTTCGGGTGACTGTCCAGGCAGTAAGATGTCTCTGTCAATCCTAGTGTTTATATATTATCCTTCTGTGGTCTTTGATGGAGTTGAAGACAGATAGTTGTAATTATAGTTTTCCTTAGTTATGATAAAAGATAAGCTACATATAGGACTTTGGACTCACAAGGATGGGATGGATGATATTTTCTTTAAATCTTGCTAAAATATTGTAACTATGTTCTTACTTGATAACTGTTCTGTCATATACAATTTGACTATGTTAAAATTAAGACCTTTCTTTTGTTTAAACAGAAAAGAGGAGATGTTGGGGAAGTCCTGTTATTTGCCTGTGCATTTGTCAATAAAGTACTGTCTGGCCAATAGAAAACCTAGATAGGAGGACTAGGAGTCGAGGAGGATTCTGGGAAGCGGAAACACAAGAGAGTTCGAGATGTAATGCATGGGGTAGGAGCCCGGAACTATTCTCCGGTAAGAGACATACTCAGATTAACAATTATGGGGTAATTACTAAGGCAGAGGTAGCCAGTAAGAGACAAGCAAGGCCAACAGCTTCATAATTAATACAGCGTCTTGTGTGTTTATTTGGGACTCATGCGGCTCTAGAACCAGGCTGGCGTGGCAGAGCCCAAGCGACTGGCGGGGGATAAACCAAAGCGGCTAGCAAAGAAAAAGCTTCTCTTAACACATATCTGTTTTTCCAATATTTGAGATTATTCTTTGATTTTAAAATTATGTATGATTTTTAATTTTCTTCAGATTTCTTTATTTTATTTATTTTTTATTTGTATGAGAGCTTTTCCTGTGTGTCTGTCTGTTTCCCACTTGTGCCTGGTGCCCACAGAGGTCAGAAGAGGGAGTTGTATCCCTTAGAACTGGACTGACAAATAGAATGGTTATGAGCACATGTGGGTGCTGGGAATGGACTAAGAACAGGGAGAGCAACAAGCTCTCTTAGCTACCGAGCCAACTCCCTACTCCATGATGTCTAACTTGATTGAAGTTTTGTAACAAATAAGTACACATCATACTGGTGCAATTCATTGACGCTTTCATCAGGACCCAGTTGGCATCGATTCTAATGAATTTCACAAGTACAGCAGAAAAGAAAGCACACTCATTTTGTATATGCCGTATTCAATGCATTTCCATTAGACAACGTACGGTGGTTATGAGATGTGTCTTTTCATCCTTCCTTTCCCTTCCTGGCTGAGCTACAGCAATGCCTCTGGAGTGGATGGTTTGTCTGCAGCCCCACTGTGTGTCAATCTAAAGATTAAACAGCCTACTCTTTAACCATTCATTTTTTTTCTCATTTTGTTCCCTTTAACCTTCCCCAATTACGTTTGTAAAATCCTCTTCCTTGCCTGGAGTACAATATCTTGAATTCTTTTAGAGATTATATTAATTTTGAGTGTTAATGTCTCAGGAATTGGGTTATAGGCCTCCAATTCTAGCTACTCTTGGGCAGGAGGATTGCAAGTTCAAAGACTGTAAGCTACAGGGTAATGGAGTACCCAAGCCATGGTGTGATGACATCCAGGGGGACCTGAGATCCTGGTGGATTCCTTTCGGATCACAGTGCACTCGATGCGCACAGGGTCTGGTTTTCCCCTATAGACCCAGTTAGGTGGAAGTGAGTCAGATGTAACTAAATTCCTGCATGTGACTATTCAAGTCCATTTTTAACCAGCAGCCAGCCGGTCTAACAATTGCGCCTCTAAAGCTTATGAGACGTGCTGGCTCTTGGTCTTGCTGTCTCCTCTCCTTGTGCCATTTCTGAACTAGCAACTCTTAGAAGTTCATTAGAGACTTGTGTAGATTTGTTCTAATCACTGGGATTTGTTTTTGCCTCAGCCGGAAACATGAACCACTTTAAAATAAATTCTGAGCTTTCTGGGTTTTGGCAAACACAGCTTAGCCACGGTGATTTCAAGACAAACTCCAAAGAGCCAGCTTGTAGTTCTGAAGCTTTTTGCTGCATTCCAGTATTTGCAAAAGGCAAATTCCTTTTCTTCCCTTTGTGGGAAAGAGAAGGTGATGTGGATTTCTCTCTAGTCCATCTGGAAGCCATGGAGTTTTAGGCTTCCAGGGGTGTGCCATTAGGTTAAGGAAGGAAGCATTCTGTTAGTTTGTCCCTCAGCCCATGCTCAGCCTAGTTCAAGATTTGCTTGTTCTCCTGCTTTCTGCTCCACATCCAACCAGTGTCTTTAAGGGAAATGCCAGATTTGTCTTTTCTTTTTGTATCCCCAGTTGCACTAAGTGCCTGCTCAATGGTGTGCTTGTTTTTAAACCTTACACAGTGTTTCTGATTGTGTCCATTGGGTGATGTAGGGCAGAGCTCACAGCCTACCATAGTCTCAGGTAGCCTGAGCATAGGACCTACTGTATCTCCTCCCACATTGTGATGGCGTCTGCCACTGGGAAAGGAGCTTGCAGTGCAGATGTGCGCTCTGAAACCTTCCTCTTCCCACCCAGGATGGTTCAGTCTCTCTCTCTCTCTCTCTCTCTCTCTCTCTCTCTCTCTCTCTCTCTCTCTCTCTCTCTCTCTCTCTCTGTGTGTGTGTGTGTGTGTGTGTGTGTGTGTGTGTCTCAAGTACTTGGTCTCTTTCACTTAGAGACACACAGTAAGACTTCTTTAGACCATACACTAAATGTAGGAAAACATCAAATGCACTCAAATTTTTCCTGTTAACTCTAATCCAAGTATTGGTACTCATCTGCTTTTGACCCTAACAGAAGGAAGAAAATTCTTACCAAAATGGAAATCCAGTCACAAACGTTCCAAGATTTTGACAGCACTCTTACCCAGCATGAATTGCCTACTCTCTGCCTACACTTTTCTCCATGTCTCAGTATTACCACTGATGGCCAACTAGGCTGAGCATCCTGTGAATCGTGTGAAGAAAAAGAAAAAACTACCCAGGTCTATCGTCTTTCACTCTTTGGCCCTTCCCTCTGAAGGTAGAAATAGAAGAGGAGAAGGAGGAATGTCATTCTGAAAGCCACAATCAAATAAGAATTTATTAGTTCTAGGGTGGATTCTCTCTTTCCTTTATAAAGATGAAAAATCAGGGATACATTTCTTTGCAGCCGTAGCCTAGCTTACTTGGGTGCTTACATGCCTTGTTTATTTCAAATTACGACTTGTTTCTGATGTCTGTCTAATCTGTTTAGTCTCTAAGATTTTTATGGCAAGGATTATAATTGTTAATGCCTATATCCTTAGGATAACATAGTGCTTGATTCTATGATCTAGAATCACAATAGATATTTGTTAAAGGAATAGACAAATAAATTCATTGAAAACACTGAGCTGTGATCTCGGAAGCATGGTGGAAAACATGCAGAAATGAGGGTGCTAAGGATGAGGAAGGCTTGGGAGGAGAAGGAAGAATAAAAAATGTTGAAGGTCCGGTACACGTTGTCTAAGCTAATAGTCCTTGAAGAAGCATCTCTAAGGACACGGATATGTTTTGTAACCAAAACTCCCATTCAGATTTGCTTAATGAGAAGAAAAACGAAAAGAAAGAACCTATGAGACTATCATATTCAGTGTGACGAAGATGGTGATAATGGGTCCAAAACCAAATAAGCATGTAAAAAAACAATCCACTCTGTGTCCCCAAAGTGATGGAAAAATAGGCTTTGCTTAGCTACATATCCCCACGTGCACCTAAGGAAGTATCTTCTGGATTGAATATCCAGGAAACTGCCAAAACTTAGTCTTGAGAAATTGTCATTGAAACATGTATTCATTTAAACTAGCATTGCATCTGGCAAGGAAAGGGGACATGGGTGAGTATGATGGCTGGCTTGGCCAGAGCTCATGTACACATGAGAATATACCAGGGACCTGCAGATTGTCCTCCAGGCTCTTCCCCATCCACCTCATCTTCTCCCATCTCCATCCCCCACTAGCATACTTCTAGCTAGTGACAGGAACCACAAATGTTTTTGCATCCTTTTATTCCTCTTTTATCACTTTTTTTTGGACACCTGTTACATTCCAGGAACCATGGTCCACTATCAGAAGACGGAGTCGCCTCAGCCTTTTTTTCATAGTCCTGCACATTCATACAGACTATATTCCAGTACCAGCATTAAAGACACAATGTCTTGTGTTAGGTAACAATTGAAAAGTGCCTCAATGCCCTAAATGAAAGAAAGATAGTAAGTACTTTCCAAGTTGGAGATGACAGTTTTTCAGAATAAAAATGACCACACTGTTCTACCCATTCTCAATAGCTATTAATCAGGAATGCAACCAAAATTACCAGTAAGGCCATGAGTATCCCAAAAGGAGGAGCCAGCTGGATTATCATACCATCTGTCAATGGTGTAAGATTTCCAACCCATGATTACTAAAGTCTTCTCTATTCAGATCGCGATAACATTGTGCAGGGCTTCTCCATTATACACGTCATCGCAATCTCCTTCAAAACTATTAACACTTCCTTATGACTGTTTCCATTCCTGGCATCAGGAAGTTAGTGATGAGCAACTTGATGTTCGTAATCTCATAGGATTCTAGGGAGCGACTTCCTGGTGAACTTTTGGGTTCTCGATTCATCAAGGAAAAGGCAGAAAATTATTAGAGGTAAATAAAATCCAGGCATAATTCAAGTGTGTTTAAGTTCATAGCACCTCACTCTGGTAGTGTTGTTAAGAGGCCAAATGAGCTTTCTCCGTTGTTGTTTTAGTCTAGAACTTTTCAGCTGGAGGGCTAGGGAGACAGCCCAGTCAACAAAGTACTTGATGCAAAGAGCCTCTGATCCATAGCACACATGTAAAAGCTGTGCTATGTGTGCTATGGTGCTAGGTATCCATTTCCCAGGATGGGAGGGAGGCAAGAGTCCAGCTAAATCAGTGATCTTTGGGTTCAGTGAGAGACCCCATCTCAAAACATAACCATTTCCAAAATGGGACGTTTCTTCATTTCCTTACACAAAGATGAGCTTAGCCATTCTACTGTGTAAAACAAATTATAATAAAAATATTCTTGGAAAGATTAAAGGGCAAATGAATTAATCCTCTCTCTCTCTCTCTCTCTCTCTCTCTCTCTCTCTCTCTCTCTCTCTCTTTCTCTCTCATTTTTTCCATACAGGGTTTCCCTGTATAGCCCTGGCTGTCCTGGAAGCTCTGCCTCTCGGTGGTATGTGTCACCACCACCTGGCCATGTTATTTCTTCTGACATATGCCAGATGCCATCATTTAAATGCATAATTATTATTCAAAACATTAATGTAGATTTGCATTCTTTTGCTGTGCAAAGTCAAAAATCCAATGTGTATTTTGCACTGACGACACACCCCAATTTTTATTATTAGCATTATTCCAAATGTTCATTTCTTGTATGCATCCAAGCATTACTGACTGCCGTGGCTTGGCTGTAGAGAGCAGAAGAACTGTTAAAACATCTGTGCAGGTGGAAAAGAAGAGAGTGTAGTAACCAAGACAACAGGTTAAAAGGAAGAGAGGGGGTTACTGATGAAATAATTTCAAGAAGTTAAGCAAAGGAGAGACTCTGTTTAAAACTCTAATTGAGGTTTACAAATAAACAGATCATTTTAAAAGACACTGGCCAACACTCATTTGTAAGGGATTGCCTCTGATTTCAATTTAGTTCAATGTGCTTCAAATTATCTTGTTTATAGGATGGAGAATTCTTAATATAATAATTCACCACAACAGCAAATGCAATGACTTTCGACCTCAGCAAGAAGAAACCCTACACTGTATGTGACTTCTAGGTGTCAGGTTGGGGCCTTGTTTCTCTGCAAAGCAATCCACATGCACAAGGCTTAACTGAGCCAAATGGAAACGAGGTCTACCTGGGTTGAACGTCGTGAATTTAGATAAGGAGTTCTGAGAACACACATGTGCTTAGTCACATCCAAACTGCATCTGTTGTGCAAGTCATATATTCAGCTCACGCTGGCCTTATTGTTCTCCAAGTTTACCAGGCTCATCAGTTAGTTGTGGAAGTCAGCATTCAACTGTTCGAAGTATCCCAGAATTCTGTCGGGTTTTGTTGTTTGTTTAATCGTTTGAGGGAGGAACTCGAGGCCCAGAATAGATCATGTCTGTCTGTGGTGACAGATAAGAATTACATCAGCCCCTAATGAACACATACTAATAAATAAAGCAAGAGTAATAGATGCAACAGAGACATAACCTTTTGATCTCTGTCCTGTAAACTTTGGAGGGAAAGTCAAGCTGGTAGCCACAGATATTGGAAACACTGGATGTTTGAGAGAGGGGCAGGACCTAATGACATTGATGTAAGTGAGCCACATGATAGACTTTAGCTAACATTGTTAGGTGTGGGTTCAGTAGTTTCAACCTATCCTGGGTCATTCTTATTCATATTTTATTGATTACTTAACCTAGCATGTTCAACGTTCAAAATGTGTCACTTTACTCCACATTGTTCTACATTTCCTGCATGGAATATAACCTTTATTTTTTATTTATTTTTTATTTGGTTTTTCGAGACAGGGTTTCTCTGTATTGTCTAGGAGGATGCCCTGGAACTCACTTTGTAGACCAGGCTGGCCTCGAACTCACAGAGATCCACGTGCCTCTGCCTCCCAAGGGCTGGGATTAAAGGCGTGCACCACCAACGCCCGGCAGGGAATATAACCTTTAATCTATAATTTTGTTGGAGATTCCTGGGTAGAAGTCTGAGAGGGTAGAGTGCACTATTCGCCTGTCCTGCAGCCTCCCTGAAACCTGGAGACAATCAGACACAACAGAGGGTCGAGTCAAGCAAATTCTCCTTTATTGTTTAACAGTAAAGCCCTCTTAATGTAAAAAACTGCAGAGCAGGAAAAGTATTACGTGGTAATTTTAAAGGTATTCCTATTATGTATCTAGCGTCCTACCCCTCTTGGACATGGGCTGCTAGAGTGATGACCTCATCTGGTGTGAGTTTGGGCAGCCAGGTGTTTTTCTTAGTAAACACTTGAAGCCTCGCCTCCGTAGCTTCCTCCCAGCGCCATCTTGTAATGGCGCCAGCTATCAGCTTTGGGTCGCTCCCTCTTTTGACGGGGCAGTCAGTCAGCTTGGGCCATTCTCCCTCCTGGTGGGGCATGATCGGTGCTCCTCCACATAATTTTATAAAAACAGTGTCAAAAGTATATCTATCTACTATATCAAAGCATAAGAATATTCAAGAATATAATCAAATAATTTATCAGCTAGCTCCCTGAGGTTATCTGGCTTATAGATTAAGTAACAGCTGCTAGAGAACAAAGAGTCCTCATTCATTCTCATTTTGTAAGACAGTGTCATGACAGGATCTTGGTACTGCATGGCCAAATTCAGCTGTGTCCTGAACGAAAAACAAGAGAGTCAGATAATTGTTAGGCACACCCAAATGGTTCTCAGCAAGCCTCAGTCAAATGTCGAAACCCATGGCCATGTACTAAGAGGGTCTAAGAGAAGCATCACCATTCCGTCTATGCAGTAGTCCCTTAGGCTCCTGAGACACAGTAGGAGTGTCTGAAGCTTCGTCATTAGTGATATGAACAAACAAAGCAAAACTCTATGAAATGTATGACGTCTTTCCAACTTCTAGGCACTATGCAATTTGCAAAGTAAGCCCAGCTTTTACCCCAGCCCCCCTGCTCTTTATTCATCAAGCTTATTCCCAATCTGACTTCTCATTTTCATAACCTAAATTCCTCTTCACCTTTCTACCTCTCTGCTCTAGTTTTCAATTTTTTTTCCTTCCTCGCTCTCTAATGCAAAAGTACATTATGTCCCTAGATAGCACATTTTATATATTCAGGTTAATATTATTAGACTAAAACATCTCTCTGCCCCACCACTGATCCCTGAAGCAATCCTGAAATGGTAAGCGACTTGAAGCAAAACTCCAGTCAATTTCAAAGGCACGGACCCCTCTGCTATAAAAGGTGTGTGAATTTCACTTTGTTTCTTATGTATATAGTTTGTTTTAGAGGATAGGAAACTCCTGTCCAATTATATTTATGGCGTCAAAGAGTGCACAATCAAAAAAAAAAACCAGAAATCTACTGAGTGACATTTATATTGAAGTAAGTAAGTGCAATAACATCTCTAGGCTGGCATTCATGTTCTCAGGTGCAAGGCTCTAGCATGACATCAGCTATGAGATCATGAGTAATTTATCCAACTTCCCCAAAACCTCTATCTTGTCATCTGTAAAATAGGAATAAAAAGGAAGCTACACCAACCTCTTGGGAAAGGAAATGAGATCATACCACAGTCCCTTGACCATAAGGTGGCTCATTGAATTAATCATGTTGTTGCTATTCATTACCATTGGAATTGTTAGCAACAATGGTCTGGACACATGGTTCAGTGGCTAAGAACATGCACTGCTATCACAGAGGACCTGAATTTGATTCCCAGCATCTATAGCAAGTGGCTCATCACTGATTGTAACTCCAACTCCAGGGAATGGAATGTCTCTGGTCTCCACAGACACCAACACACACACACACACACACACACACACACTTTAAAAATAATAATGCAAATCTTTGAAAGTATAAAAATAAATTAAAATTTAAGCTAATAATAAACATTATTTTAATTGTCCTTGCCAATTGGAAATTGAGCATCTAATGGTCCATTCAATGTCCTAAATATACACTGGGAAAGAGGACTAGAAGGTGAGTATGATGGCCAGGAACAGGGAGGCAGTCTCTCTTTCTTATCTCAAATCAAATGGGAAATACAAGATATATACCAGACTCCTTTCCTTTACTTGCTCGTTTGAACTCTGGTTTAATTGACGAGTCTCATAAGCCCATTTTAAATACTCCATTTTATCCTCCTGATACTTATTTGTCAGAAAGACTGAGTCACCTGCCTTTCTTTAGAGACCTTCAGTTTTCCTCCATTGGATTTTGGTAATTGCACCCGGCGCTGTCGTTAGAAAGTTCCTAGTTCTCATTTCCTGTCAGTTTCCGGATCTTAGAAACTACCAGATCTGCACATGGTTGTTTAATAAAGCTATTTTAAAAGACATACACTGCTCTGTCAAGAACTCGGTCTCTTTCACTTTTATAAGCTGTTCTTGGGGCTCAATGCCATCCTTCAAGAGGAGGGAGCAAGGGAAAGAGGACGACACATGTCTGTCGCTCCTTCATGTCCTTCCTGGAGCATCTCTGGAAAGAGAAATTTCTGGAAAGAGAAATTTCTTGCTAATTATTTGTCTGGTGGCACAAAGTAAGAAAAGCTGGGCAAAGGTTTTATTTGATCCTCTTCCTTCATTACTTTTTGCCTGTTTGTAAAAGCATGTGTATGGTCTGTAGCTAGGAGGAGTTAAGTAACAACTCTGTATTCTTTAACTTAAACCAGAAGATTCTTATCTATCTTCAAGAGAATACATAATTTGTGCCAATTAAAAGAGCCAATGGGCACCGGGACTTCCATTCGGAAATACAATTTCCAACTCAGACAAAAAAAAAGTGAGAGAGATAGGGAGTATCGAGATGAATGTGGAACATTTCACCATATCCATCAACAAGGAAGTTGTTCAGTGCTAATGAGGTTATAGTAAAATGACTCTAAAATCAACTTGAAGATCCCACTGGCAAGAGATGAAACAATTCCGACTGTACCAGCAAATACATGTTTGAGTGATGCTTTTTATACCCTGCTATGTAAAAACTGTTAATGATTGTTTTTACAATCGCTCTATATTTACTGATTTTTGCCTAATTATGTTTTCATTTACTTAATATGTACTGAATATTACAATAAAAATCAACTTTAGCCAACAGTTAAATCATTTGATGAACAATAAGGATGTAAGCTGAAATGATTAATGTCAGTGAATAGAATAGTAATTATCAGTGTGCATATGAAAATAAAAATTAGATGAATGAACAGATTCAGCTGATCCAAGTCCAGCCTCTATTTTGAATCACTCCCTCAAACACATCAATATATTCTGCTTCCTACAATACTCTTCCAGTTGAATCCCCAATAGAAATCTGGAGCCAAACCATGTTTAAACACCTCCTTTTACCCATCTTCATCACCTTGTTTAATATTTGATTGGTACCAACAACCCATCACCCAAAAAGAAAATTGGCTATTTTTGATCTATCATTTTCCCTCAACTCCCATCTGAATTCACCAGCAAATCTTGTTTATTCTACTTCAAAAACTACATTCAAGCTTTCCTTTGTCTTTATCCACATCCCCATTCGGTTACTCTTTCCTTCTTCTCACAGGATTATAGGGGTCTTCTAAATTGCGCAACTTTGTACATCTCTAAACCATTCTTGGTGCTGTGGCTAAAAGCAGAGTCAAAACATATTTGTTTCCCTGTCTACTTACAACCCATTAGTGGTCTTATATTATCAGAGTAAGATAGGCTCATGCTTTTGTCATAAATTAAGACAAAATTAAATCTCTCACCAGAGCCAAAACTCCTAGGCAGCTTGTTATTACCAATCCAGATTGGGTCAATTTCATAGTCCTGAGTCTGGGTGGTTTTGCTCAAAAGTACAGTGCTTACCACTGTGTGGCTCTCCTCTCCTTCCAAGGCATGTATAAAACTATAGTCCTCAAAGCAGTTTTATCTAGGAGACAGTATGTCACTGGTTCTAGCCAATAGATTACAAGTAGAAATATAGTCTACAAAGCCATCATATTCCAATCCTAGCACTTATATGTTGCTTTGCAAAGATAAAATACCTTTGTAAATGTGAGTAAGGATTTTGAGGTGGAAGCTATAGTCTATTATCTAGGAGGCCAAATGTAATTATAAGGATCTTTGCAAGGAGACATGGTGATGACAGTAGGTAAAGACAGAGGAGATGAAGGAGAAGGGGACAGAAAGAGGAGGGAGATGGCAAGAGGAGTAAAAATTGAAAAGACCCCTCCTTCCTCCCCTCCCCCCCTTCCTCCCCTTCTCCCCCCCTCCCCTCCTCCCTTTTCTTCTCTCTAACTCTCATAGCCTGTTACTATCACTTCTCCCAAATTGCCCCAAACTTAGGCAAATAAGCTTTATCTAAGTCATCGTTTGAGGTAATGTCTATCTCCAGCTTAATTCTTCAGATTTGGCGATTGCTTGAGCTCTCTTTTTGTTGGCCCTTGCTCACATCTACTGTTGCTACAAAGCCTCCTCACATTTAATATGAAAAACCAGTGTTTGCCTTGTATATGTAATACTAAATAAGTTACTTAGCAACATGATTGACAGACATGCTTGAGACACTTTTCTTTTGTAGAAATTCTACAGTTATCCTTTCCTTTTAATACTTCTCTTATTAAATACTACACTCTGATGTGAACAATTTAGGATACATTTCCTCACATTGCTGTCAGGAAATGACAAGGCTAAGCACTCAATCCACACTCTTGACATCGAGGCATGCTGTTTCCATATACTTACTCTGTGGCCTTAGACAAGTAACATCTTTATATGTCCGTGTTCTAATTTGTGAAAGGCAGATAGTAATAAGCTTAATTGATGGGGTTTGTGAATGTTAAATGTGAGAAATGTCTGTGAAGCACTGAGTGTCACTGAGCAATGACTAATTTCATTGGTCAACATTGAAAGGGATTTCTCTCTTCCTTCCCCATTCACCTGATATGCCTTTGAAAAATATTCCCTATCTTTTAGCACTCAGTTCAAAATCTACTATTATAGTATGAAAATATCCCACTAAATTCATAAATCGTAAACATGTTCATAATATTTGGAGGTGGAAGCTTGGGGTGATAATTTTAATTACATGAGGTCATGAAGGTGGGGCTACTACGATGGCGTTGTTGCCCCTCTAAAAAGATGGGAGAGACTAGAACTAGCATACTTGCTTTATCTTATCATGGGATACCTTCATGCTATGGTGCTTCTACCCTCAGTAGATGGCAACCAGATGTCAACACCATGCTTTCAGATTTCTACACACCCAGATCTATACGAAAATATCTTACCACTCCAAATTGCAGTCTCTAGTACATAGTAATAACAGAAAATAAACTAAGGCTCCTACCATATTGATGCAAATACAATCCTTAACCAGCTATTCTTATTGTATATGCACATGCATATATGCACCTTGATCAATGTCATCCAAATAATTAGGAGAGCCAGACAGAGCCAGGAAAGGATGAAGCAGCCGAAGGCCCTTAGATGGAGCTAACATCTGAGGAACAAGAGGTGATCTCAAGATTTTTGATAGGCTATAATTGATCCAGTGGGAAAACAGGTCACTTAAAACAGGGAGGTGACTGATCCAAGGATGTCCGACAAGGAACCTATGTGAGTGCAGTGCTTTGTCAACACTGATGGAACTCCTCCTAAGATCCAGATGCATTTTCAATGTGTTTCAGAAGAAGTTCAGCCTGCTACATTTTCAACAAGTGCCAAGGTGAGTCAACGCCACTGATCCTCCAATCCCTGTCAAGTGTCGGTCGCTCTGGGGAAAAGGGAAGGGTTGAGCCAAAAAACACACCACTAAGACCAGCTGACCAGTCAGACATGAGTGGGTAAGATGAGCAATCATGATGGCAATGAGAATGCATGGATCAGGAAACTAAAATCACAATCAAAGGCAAGGCACATTGCATGGCTGTTAGCAGTAACGTGGAGTCAGAATCCAGGAAAGTAGACAGAGCCTAGAAAACTGCAGAGAAAAAGGCTGATGATACCAAAGTCGGTTACATGCATCCTACCTACCTGTGGTGGGAGGGAAGAGCTTTAAGCTACCAAAAAATCAGGTAAATTGGGTTTGGGAATTCATCTCAATGTAGAGCACTTGCCTAACAAGTGCAGTGCCCTGGGTTTGGTTCTCAGCTCTCGGCATGGTAAATTGCACTCAACAGTTGCTTCAGTTACTAGCTCAGTGATCTTATTGAGGATCCATTTCGTCTTCCTCTGAGAAAGGAGGTGGGAGGATGGAAGGAAGTAGGGAAGAAGAGAGAAAGGCAGAGGGAATGGAGGGAATGATGGCTTTAAAAAAATAACATCGCAAAGATTATCCAAGGCAATTCTTCTATTAACTGTTAGCTTGCTTAGATGACTACAGATCTCTACGATTCTGATTATGTATCTGGGTCCTGCATATTATGAGATCATGATGGATCTATTTAAAAATAATCCACACTTCCTACTTAGAACAAAACTCTGAAGTCTTGCCTTAATGCCTGGGAAGGAAATGGCCCCTGTGAGTCTGCACAGGCAGTGGTGGCCACATCTTTAATTCCAGTACTCAGGACACAAAGGTAGATGGGTCTCTGTGAGTTCAAGGAGACCCTAGGCTACATGGGAATGAATCAGTTTAAAAGAGAAACAGAGCTCATGCCTTTAATCCCAGCACTAGAGTGGAATTTAAGGCAGGAATGCAGAGCAGTCTGAGGATTTTGGTGGAGAGCATTGCAGTCTGCAGCCACTCTGAGGACAGGATTGCCCCACTTTGGTCTGAGCATTGGTAGAGGTAAAAACTTTCTATTTCTGGTTGTGAGCCTAGCCTTTAATGGCTGAGCTATCCCTCCAGCCCTAGGTAAGAACTTTCTAGTGGCTGGTCATTTTGTGCCTCTGATCTTCAGCTTTAACCCCCAAAATCTATCTCTGGGTTTTCATTAATCGTGCTACAGTCTTGCCTAAATGTCTGGGAAGGAAATGGTCTCTGTTATCCTGCAGTTAAGCAGAAGAGTGTAAGAACCTAAAATAAGGGGTTGCAAAGACCAGGCAGTTAATGCCTTCAATAAATGTCATGAATCTGGCTGGAACTGCATACTCTAAAAGGGTGACTGCTCTTTCAAAGGACAGTCCCCAAGAGAGAAATTTAGGCTTGATTTCAAGATAAAAACTGAGATTTACTTGAAAACCTCTTTATTTTGAACTGTTGGAGATGGTTCAAATATTTAAACACTTGTTTGGGCCACACAAAACCTATGTGCAGTCTCAATTCGTGACCAAACTAACCATTTTCCTGGCTCCCATCTTTGCTTTAATCCTTCAAGGAATTCATGCCTGCCTAGAGAGGATAAAGACACCC
Source organism: Mesocricetus auratus (assembly GCF_017639785.1). NCBI lineage: Eukaryota > Metazoa > Chordata > Mammalia > Rodentia > Cricetidae > Mesocricetus > Mesocricetus auratus. The sequence continues at coordinate 68,608,766 of NW_024429195.1, forward strand.
TGGAAATGCCTCTGAATTGTAGACTTTCCTGCAACTTAAAATATAAAGAAGACAAAATGGGCTGGAAAGATGGCTCAGCCGTTTAACACTGGGCTCACAAGAATGTAAGACTTCTGGGGTACCCCACATACTCCGCATTTTAAACAATTCTGCCTATTCCTATATTGTGCTTAGGACAAAAGTCAGGAGTAACACAGACCTCATCCATTGAGAGCTCTTAGCAATGGGTTGGAGAGGTTCCAGAAGACAATAACTTAGGAACTACTTCAAGGTTCTAAAGAAAGACAGCCTTCAAGTTTTGCTTTCCTAGCTTGGGTCACAGTTCTTGTATTTGTTGTTATTATCATTAGAACTCATTATCCATGGAATTCATTCATCAGTCCACATGATTTACTTGCCTGCTTTGAGCACTTATGAGTAGAACATCAGGCACTGTTCTAGGCTCTATAGATAGAACACAAAGGGAGTTGGGCAAGAGTAGAGGATCATGATAAGGAACGTAATAAAATCAATAAATTAGTAAACCATTTCAGAAAATGGCAAACATATTAGAATGGTGTGGGAAATTTTACATCCTTTGAAGATAGGCAGGTCTGCCATTAACTGAGTGATCGAAAGGTACCTCTGAGGAGGTGACATTTGGATGGAGACTGAAGCATGTGGAGAATTGGCATGTAGAGACAGAGTAAGGCCACTCTAGAAACAGAGGCCCCTGGTGGAAGAAATATAGATCATTTGAGGAAGATGGAGAATACTGGTGATGCTGAAACCTGTGAATGAGAAGGACCAGGCAGCAAGGGAGGGCAAGAGAGAACAAAGAACAGGAGGGCTGGGAGGGAAGAAGGTTGGAGTGGGCTGTGCACAGTATAAAGCCAGTGAAGAGCAATAAAAGGAGGGAAATGATATCATGGATATTTCTGGGTGGTAACTTAGACCATTTTTGTGAGGAACAGAATGAGAGAAGCAGGGGTAGAGTAAGACCCTATTTTCAGATCAGCTGTTCTGGCAGGACCAGGTACAACAGGCCCTGAATCGGGACCTGTGTTCTAGTGCCTGGGGATCGCCTGGGAACTGCACAGAGCTTCCAATCCTGGCCGAAGCCAAACACCCCAGACTCCAGGTTTTCTCTCCCACCAGCGAGACCAGGAGACCAGAGGAGCCAGGGGCACCAGGGGACCAGCTGTTCCGGTGGGTCCAGGTAAAACAGACCCTGCATCAGGGCCTGTGTTCCAGTGCCTGGGAATCGCCTGGGAACTACACAGAGCTTCCAATCCCGGAGGGAGCCAAACACCCAAGACTCAAGGTCTTCTCTCCCACCAACGAGACCAGGAAACCAGCAGATCCAGCAAAGGGTCCAGGGGACGAGGTGGGAGGCTAAGCACCCCAGATTCCTGGTCTTCTTCTCCACCCATGGGACCAGAACGAGGACAAGGAATAGAAGAACTACCAGATTATTAGACTTGCTAGCACCCAGCAAAAGGGAACTCTGGTCCCCTAACTACCAGACCAGTAAAGGGCTCTTTCTGCACCCACTAAAAGAAGAGATGGGAAAGAGACAATACAAAATCACACTCAGCAACAGAAAAACAAATATGACACCACCAGATTCTAGAGACTCCACACCAGCAAGACTCCAACATTCCAATGCAAATGAAGCAGAAGAGAATGACCTTAAAACCACTTTCATGAAAATTATAGAGGCCCTAAAAGAGGATATAGGAAAATCCCTCAAAGAAATGGATGAAAAAACAAGCCAAAAAATGCAAGAAATGGAAGAAAAAACACACCAAAAAATGCAAGAAATGGAAGAAAAAACAACCAAAAAAGGCAGGAAATGGAAGAAGAAACAAACCAAAAAAAATGCAAGAAATGGAAGAAAAAACAAAGAAAAAAATGCAAGAAATGGAAGAAGAAACAAACCAAAAAAAATGCAAGAAATGGAAGAAAAAACAAAGAAAAAAATGCAAGAAATGGAAGAAGAAACAAACCAAAAAAAATGCAAGAAATGGAAGAAAAAACAAAGAAAAAATGCAAGAAATGGAAGAAGAAACAAACCAAAAAATGCAGGAAATGGAAGAAGAAACAAACCAAAAAAGGCAGGAAATGGAAGAAAAAACAAACAAAAAATACAAGAAGTGGAAGAGAAAGCAAACCAAAAAATGCAAGAAATGGAAGAAAAAGCAAACCAAAAAATGCAAGAAATGGAAGAAAGAGCAAACCAAAAACTTCTTTTTTTTTATTTTCCACTCTAAATTTAGATAAGAAACAAGGTTGCTTCACATGTCAGTTCCAGGTCCCTCTCCCTTTCCCTCCCCTCCTCCCGTGCCCTCCCCCAACCCCCCCCCTTATCCCCTCATTTCCCCAGGGAGGGTGAGGCCCTCCATGGGGGTGTCCATAGTCTGTCATTTCATATAGGGCAGGGCCTAGACCCTTCCCCAAGAGTTCAGGGTGAGAGTGCACCTCACATTGTTCTATGGGAGTCCAAAGTCTGTGTGTATACTTGGGATGGGTACTGATCTGCTGCCCAAGGCTCAATAGATTACCTAGGTCTCCTCAATGACACCCAGATTCAGGGGGTCTTGATCAGTCCCATGCTGGACTCCCAGGCATCAGCCTGGGATTCAAGAGTTAACCTTTGTCTGTCAGCTGTTTCTGGGGGTTAAACCAGCCCAGTCTTAAGCTCTTTGATCATCAGTCCTCCCTCTCTGTTACTGGCTTTCTTGAGTTCAGCTCAGTACTTAACCAAGGGAGTCTGCCTCTTCTTCGATCAGCCACTAAATGAAGTTTCTGTTTCCCAGACTCTCTGGCCATAGGATTGTAGGCTGGCACTCCCCAGACCTATGTCTAAAATCCATATATGAGAGAGTACATGCCATGTTTCTCTTTTTGTGACTGGGTTACCTCACTCAGGATGGTTTCTTCTAGTGTCATCCATTTGCCTGTGAATCTCATGATTCCATTATTTTTTTCTGCTGAATAGTACTCCATTGTGTAGATGTACCACATTTTCTCTATCCACTCTTCAGTTGTGGGACATCTAGGTTACTTCCAAGTTCTGGCTATTACAAATAAAGCTGCTATGAACATAGTGGAACAGACATCTTTGTTGTATGAATGGGCAGAGCTATAGTCCTGAAAATAGCTTGGTATTGACACAAAAATAGACAGGTAGACCAATGGAATCGAATTGAAAACCCTGATATTAACCCACACACGTATGAACATCTGATATTTGACAAAGAAGCTAAAAATATACAATGGAATAAAGGAAGCATCTTCAGCAAATGGTGCTGGCATAACTGGAGGCTGGCATGTAGAAGAATATGGATCAATCCATGTTTATTGCCATGAACAAAACTTAAGTCCAAATGGATCAAAGACCTCAACATAAATCCAGCCACACTGAACCTCTTAGAAGAGAAAGTGGGTGGTACCCTTGAACGAATTGGTACAGGAGACAGCTTCCTGAACATAACACTAGTAGCACACACACTGAGGTCAACAATTATTACATGGGACCTCCTGAAACTGAGAAGCTTCTGTAAGGCAAAGGACACAGTCAGCAAGACAAAAAGGCAGCCCACAGAATGGGAAAAATATTCACTAATCCCACATCTGACAGAGGGTTGATCTCCAAAATTTATAAAGAACTCAAGAAGCAAGTCTCCAAAACATCAAAGGACCCAATTAAAATTGGGCTCCAGAACTAAATAGAGAGTTTTCAATAGAGGAGTCTAAAATGGCTGAGAGGCACTTGAGAAAGTGCTCAACATCCTTAGCCATCTGGGAAATGCAAATCAAAACAACTCTGAGATACCATCTCACTCCTGTCAGAATGGCTAAAATCATAAACACCAATGACAATTTATGCTGGAGAGGATGTGGTGAAAGGGGGACACTCCTCAATTGCTGGTGGGAGTGCCAACTGGTTCAGCCACTTTGGAAATCAGTATGGAGATTCCTCAGAAAAATGGGAATAAACCTGCCACAAGACCCAGCAACTCCACTCTTAGGCATATATCCAAAAAATTCTTAAAAGGCAAAAAATGGAAGAAAATATAAACAGAAAATTGCAAGAAACAATGCAAACAGTGCAAGGGTTAAAAACTGAAATAGAGACATTAAAAAAACACAATCTGAAGAAAGGTAGGAAATACAAAAAGCTGGGCAAATGGTAAGGTACTACTGATACAAGCATTACCAAAAGAATACAAGGGATGGAAGACAGAATCTCAGGTGTTGAAGATACACTAGGAAAAATGGATTCATCAACCAAAGAAAATCTTAAGTCCAACAAATCCTTAACACAAAACATCCAGGTAATATGGAGCACCATGAAAAGACCAAACCTAAGAATAATAGGTATAGAAGAAGGAGAAGAAAACCACCTCAAAGGGCCAAAAAACATATTCAACAAAATCATAGAAGAAAACTTTCCCAACCTTAAGAAAGACATGCCAATGAAGGTACAAGAAGCTTACAGAACACCAAATAGAGTGGACCACAAAAAAGTACCCTTGCCACATAATAATCAAGACCCCAAATATACAGAATAAAGAAAGAATATTAAGGGCAGCTCAGGAAAAAGGCCAAGTAACATATAAAGGCAGACCTATCAGAATTGTACCTGACTTCTCCATGAAAACTCTGAAAGCCAAAAGGTCCTGGATAGATATTCTACCAACACTAAGAGACCAAGGAAGCCAGCCCAGACTACTATACCCGGCAAAGCTCTCAATCACTATAGATGGAGAAAACAAGATATTCCATGACAAAACTAGATTCAAGAAATAAGTATCCACTAACCCAGCCCTACAGAAAGTTGTGGAAGGAAAACTCCAACCCAAGGAAGTTAACTACAACCAGAAAAAAATAGGCATTAGAGAATCCCTCTCTACCAACAGCCAAAAGAACAAAGAGGTGATTCCACACATAATTCCACCACCAACAACCATTCCAAATCAAAGAAGAATGAGCAATCAATGGTCATTAATATCCCTCAGCATTAATGGCCTTAACTCACCCATAAAAAGACACAGGCTAGCAGAATGGATTCGAAGACAGAACCCATCCTTCTGCTGCATACAAGAAACACACCTCACCCTCAAAGACAGACATTACCTGAGAATTAAAGGTTGGGAAAAATTTTTCCAATCAAATGGACCCAAGAAACAAGCAGGGGTAGCAATCCTAATATCTAACAAATTAGACTGTAAAATAAAATCAATCAAAAGAGATGAATAAGGTCATTACATACTCATCACAGGTGAAATCCACCAAGATGAAGTGTCTATCCTGAACATTTATGCCCCAAATACAAAGGCATACACATATAAAGCCCCACACACTTATAGTGGGTGGTCTCAACACACCACTCTCACCACTAGACAGGAATACCAGACAGAAACTCAACAAAGAAGCAAAGGGTCTAATAGAAGTAATGACCCAACTGGGATTAACAGACATCTATTGAACATTTCATCCACACAAAAAAGAATATACCTTCTTCTCACCACCACATGGAACCTTCTCAAAAATCGACCACATACTTGGCAACATATCCAACATTAGCAGCTTCAAAAAAAATTGGAATAACTCCATGCATCTTATCAGGCCACCATGCTTTAAAATTAGAATTCAACAACAACACATATTGCAGAAAACCTACAAACACATGGAAATTGAATAATGCACAACTGACCATTCCTGGGTCAAAGAAGAAATAAAAAAAGAAATTAAAGACTTCCTAGAATTCAATGAGAGTGAAGGCACAACATACCCAAACCTATGGGACACTTTGAAAGCAGTGCTACGGGGAAAGTTCATAGCACTAAGTGCCCACATGAAGAAACTGGAGAATAGTTTATACTAGAGAATTAGCAGCACAGCTGAAAGCTCTAGAACATAAAGAAGCAAACTCCCACAGAAGGAGTAGATGCCAGGAAATAATCAAAGTGAGGGCTGAAATCAATAAAGTAGAAACTAGGAAAACAATACAAAGAATCAATGCAACGAAGAGTTGGTTCTTTGAGAAAATCAACAAGATAGACAAACCTTTGTCCAAACTTACCAAACAGCAGAGAGTGAACATGCAAATTAACAAAATCAGAAGTAAAATGGGGGACATAACAACGGACTCTGAGGAAATTCAGAGAATCATCAGGTCATACTTTGAAAACCTGTACTCCACAAAATTCGAAAATTTAAAGGAAATGGATGACTTCCTGGATAGCTATCACTTGCCAAAATTAAATCAAGAACAGATAAGCAATTTAAATAGACCTATAACCCCTATGGAAATAGAAGCAGTCATCAAAAGCCTCCCAACCAAAAAAGCCCAGGTCCAGATGGCCTCAGTGCAGAATTCTACCAGAAATTCAAAGAACAGCTTATACTAATTCTTCTCAAAGTGTTCCATGCAATAGAAGCAGAAGGGTCTTTGCCAAACTCTTTCTATGAGGTTTCAATAACCTTGATCCCCAAGCTACACAAAGACACAACTAAGAAAGAGAATTTCAGACCAATATCCCTCATGAACATTGATGCAAAAATACTCAATAAAGTACTGGCAAATCGGATCCAAGAACACATCAAAACGATCATTCACCAGGATCAAGTAGGTTTCATCCCAGGGATGCAGGGATGGTTCAACATACAAAAATCCATCAGTGTAATCCACCATATAAACAAGCTGAAAAACAAAAATCACATGATCATCTCAGTAGATGCTGAAAAAGCCTTTGACAAAATCCAACACCCCTTCATGATAAAGGTCTTGGAGAGATCTGGGGTAACAGGAACATACTTAAACATAATAAAAGCTATATACAGTAAACCAACAGCCAACATCAAACTAAATGGACAGAAACTCAACGCAATTCCTCTAAAATCAGGAACAAAACAAGGCTGTCCACTCTCTCCGTACCTTTTCAACATTGTACTTGAAGTTCTAGCCATTGCCATAAGACAATAAAAGGGGATCAAGGGGATACAAATTGTGAAGGAAGAGGTCAAACTTTCACTGTTTGCAGATGACATGATAGTTTACATAAATTACACAAAGAACTCTACCAGGGAACTCTTACAGCTGATTAACACCTTCAGCAAAGTGGCAGGCTACAAGATCAACTCAAGAAAATCAGTAGCCCTACTATATACAGATGATAAAAGGGCTGAGAAAGAAATCAGAGAAACATCACCCTTTACAATTGCCACAAACAACATAAAATACCTTGGGGTAATGCTAACGAAACAAGTGAAAGACCTGTATCACAAGAACTTTGAATCTTTAAAGAAAGAAATAAAAGAAGCCCTCAGAAAATGGAAAGACCTCCCATGCTCTTGGATAGGTAGGATCAATGTAGTAAAAATGGCAATCCTGCCAAAAGCAATCTACAGATTCAATGCAATCCCCATTAAAATCCCAGCACAATTCTTCACAGACCTTGAAAGAACAATAATCAATTTTGTATGGAAAAACAAAAGACCCAGGATAGCCAAAACAACCCTATTCAACAAGGCAGCATCCAGAGGCATCACCATCCTTGACTTCAAGCTCTATTATAGAGCTATAGTCCTGAAAACAGCTTGGTATTGGCACGAAAATAGACAGGTAGACCAATGGAATCGAATTGAAAACCCTGATATTAACCCACACACGTATGAACATCTGATATTTGACAAAGAAGCTAAAAATGTACAATGGAATAAAGGAAGCATCTTCAACAAATGGTGCTGGCATAATTGGAGGCTGGCATGTAGAAGAATATGGATCAATCCATGTTTATTGCCATGAACAAAACTTAAGTCCAAATGGATCAAAGACCTCAACATAAATCCAGCCACACTGAACCTCTTAGAAGAGAAAGTGGGTAATACCCTTGAATGAATTGGTACAGGAGACAGCTTCCTGAACATAACACCAGTAGCACAGACAGTGAGATCAACAATTAATAAATGGGACCTCCTGAAACTGAGAAGCTTCTGTAAGGCAAGGGACAGTCAGCAAGACAAAAAGGCAGCCCACAGAGTGGGAAAAATATTCACTAATCCCACATCTGACAGAGGGTTAATCTCCAAAATTTACAAAGAACTCAAGAAGCAAGTCTCCAAAACACCAAAGGATCCAATTAAAAAGTGGGCTGCAGAACTAAATAGACAATTTTAAATAGAGGAGTCTAAAATTGCTGAGAGGCACTTGAGAAAGTGCTCAACATCCTTAGCCATCTGGGAAATGCAAATCAAAACAACTCTGAGATACCATCTCACTCCTGTCAGAATGGCTAAAATCAAAAACACCAACGACAATTTATGCTGGAGAGGATGTGGTAAAAGGGGAACCCTCCTCGATTGCTGGTGGGAGTGCCAACTGGTTCAGCCACTTTGGAAATCAGTATGGAGATTCCTCAGAAAAAATGGGAATAAACCTACCACAAGACCCAGCAACTCCACTCTTAGGCATATATCCATAAGATGCCCATTCATACAACAAGGATGTCTGTTCCACTAAGTTCATAGCAGCATTATTTGTAATAGCCAGAACTTGCAAGCAGCCTAGATGGCCCTCAGCTGAAGAGTGGATAGAGAAAATGTGGTACATTTACACAATGGAGTACTATTCAGCAGAAAAAAACAATGGAATCCTGAGATTTGCAGGCAAATGGATGACACTAGAAGAAACCATCCTGAGTGAGATAACGCAGTCACAAAAAGAGAAACATGGCATGTACTCTCTCATATATGGATTTTAGACATAGATCTAGGGAGTGCCAGCCTACAATCCCATGGCCAGAGAGTCTGGGAAACAGAAACTTCATTCAGTGGCTGATAGAAGAAGAGGCAGACTCCCATGGCTAAGCACTGAGCTGAACTCAAGAAAGCCAGTAACAGAGAGGGAGGACTGATGACCAAAGGAATTAAGACTGGGTTGGTTTAACACCAGAAACAGCTGACCTGACAAGGGTTAACTCTTGAATCCCAGGCTGATGCCTGGGAATCCAGCATGGGACTGATCAAGACCCCCTGAATGGGGGTGTCATTGAGGAGGCCTAGGTAATCTATTGAGCCTTGGGAAGTAGATCAGTACTCATCCGGAGTATACACATGGACTTTGGACTTCCATCCAACAATATGAGATGCACTCTCACCCTGAACTCTTGGGGGAGGGTCTAGGCCCTGCCCTGGATGAAATGACAGACTATGGACACCCCAATGGAGGGCCTCACCCTCACTGGGGAAATAAGGGGATAATTGGGGGGGTTGGGGGAAGGACATGGGAGGAGGGGAGGGAAAGGGAAAGGGACCTGGAACTGACTTGTGAAGTAACCTTGTTTCTAATCTAAATTTAAACTTAAAAATAAATTTAAAAAAAGAAAAAAAGACCCTATTTTCAGACTGTAGCCAAACACAGGCAGTGAGTGGGCAGGAAAGCATCGTGACCACAAGAGGGTAGTAGCAGGAGGGCTGTACAGAGGGGAAGAATTCAACATTCAGCATATGGAGGACAAAATCCCATGGAGATGTTGACAGTAGGGAGAAGATGAAGGAATGTAAGCAAGAGAGGAAACAAACACAGGGAAGGAAGAGAGGGGTTGCAAGGCTTAAATACCATATGAAAAGAAAAACTGAAGTGTGTGGAGAGACCTGGAGAGGGAGAAGAAGGGAAGGAGGAAGGGAGGGAGGGGAGGAAGGGAGGGAAGAAAGAAATGCTAGTGAGAAGAGAATAGTTATTTTACTAGACTATAGTTACATTCTCTCAAACTTATTTGAACATGGAAAAATTATCTCTGTGAACATACCATAAGACAAACTTGAAAACCCCTCACCAAAATATGGTTTTCCTGAAATCCTAAACACAATATCCAGATACAGTAACACACTCTATGTTCAAGGAGTTGCATGCTAAGATTCCCTTATAGGTAACAGAAACATGGATGCTATTAAAACCATATATACAATGTTCCCCTCTACTTACATGTGTGATGTAATTCCTTTTCCATTGAAGCATGTAGCCATAGTTTGATATATGAGAGTAAAACCAGAATTCTTTACAGATTCATGAACAGATTTGTTCTTGCTATATTCTTGCAAGCATATGATGGATTTTGCTTCCCCTATTGCTGAGGACTTTCTCTGCAAAGAAGCAATTCCAGACTCCTTCCATACCCAAGCATCACTAAAATGGTGCTTGGTGTTCATTATTCAGTAAAATTAGGATCACTTAAAATAAACATCAGGATGCAAAGAACATGATGTGTCTGACAGTTGAGATAGCCATTAAGTAACTCACCAGAGGTAATGGATACAGTTAGGATACACTAGACAAAGATCCATTCACATCACACTGATGGACAGGATGATCTGAGGCTGCTTCATTCTGCTCAGGATGGCAAATGATTTAAGGCTGATACGTGATTTATTTTTAGAATTTTTCAATTCATGGTTTCATAAGGAAGGGGGCTTCGGGTAACTGAACCACAGAATGTGACACTACAGATAGGAAGGACCGCTGCATTCTCTAAGAAATGGGCAAATGATAAATGTGATAGAAAGAGAAGAAACAGGAGTCAATAGGCATCCAAATGCAATTACTAGGTTAGACACAAAACTGATTAATGGCCTCTGTTTTTTGGTATTTCCTATTGCATAACTCAGAGGTCATTTACTTATGTACTGACACAGTTGTTAAATATTAGTGTTTCATAGCATCTGCTGTGCAAGGAAATTGATGGGGATTTTCTGTTTATTAAATGAAGGCATGAACTCACAAGATGTAGACTTTTTTTTTGGTTTTTTGAGGCAGGGTTTTTCTGTATTGTTTTGGAGCTCGTCCTGGAACTCGCTCTTGTAGACCAGGCTGGTCTCGAACTCACAGAGATCCGCCTGCCTCTGCCTCCCAAGTGCTGGGATTAAAGGCGTGCGCCACCACTGCCCGGCTAAGATGTAGACTTTTAATTGATACTGAAACCCAATCCCCAAAAAGATACATTTCTTTAAATATGTCAGTAATCCTTGACCAGTCCTATTAAACAAATTTGCATATAAAACTGAAACTATGCTGGCCTCTTTTAGCCATATTTCTATGCTGTGTAAGCATTTTTTAGTTGAAACACTTATTATCATAAATAATCTCCAAAAATTATTCATGAATACACAGATGTACATCTACACACAGAAATAACAGTGGCATGGTATGTCTTGTCGAATTCACTCACGTAGATGAAGCATTAGTGATTAACTCGAGTGTATAGAACTATACAGTGTTCTGAATCTACTTCTGCTGGAGAAGTGCCTTCCATGTGGAAACTTGTATAAGGAATGTAGAATTTCACAAAAAACCCTACATTGTTCATTCTCCAGTACAGGACCTACTAAAGCAAGTCCAAGAAATGTATCTGGCTGAGTATCAGAGACAGTGAATGAAATTCCTCTCCTTCAAAGTCTCCATTACACTAGCTGTTTTCTCATCACTGTGACTAAATACCTGACAGACAAAAAAAATGCTAAGGGAGGGAAGACTTATTTTGGCAAACAGTTCAGAGAAATGTGCCCTGCCATATCAGGGAAGGCATAGAGGTAGGGGCAGCTTGGTTCATGGCACTGAGCAGGAAGCAGAGAAATGGGAGTGCTAGTATTCACTCAGCTTTGTCTTTCTTACCTTTTCATTCAGGTGGCAATTCCAGCCCATGGGTCTTCCTTGCCCTGGGAAAACTCTCATAAACACACCCAAAGCTGAACTCTATGTTCAGTCTAGTGCAGTCTAGTGCAGTCTAGTGTTTCTAAATCCGGTCAAGTTGACAATGGAGATTAGACATCACATATATAATCTGTCAGTGTTCTTGACATAGGTAAAGCCAACCTTCTCTTTTATTTTGATGATTTCCTCCCATTAAGTAGTTATGATAATTGTCCCAGTTTTTAAAAAGTTACTATTGATAGATCTAGTTAAGAAATATTCAACAACGGGCTAGAGAGATTATTCAGTGGTTAAGAGCGCTTGTTGCTCTTTCACATAAGTACCCAGGTTCAACTCCCAGCACCTCCGCAGTGGCTCACAACTATCGCGACCCCAGACCATCAGGCATGCACATGGCGTACATACATACATGCAGGCAAAACATTCACACACAGAGTAAAATAGCAAACCTAAAAATTTTTAATGAAATATTGAATATAGTAGACAAAATCCAACCTAATTTTAGCATTGTCATGAGGTTTTATAGTTGCTCTTTGGGTCTTTAGGAAATCCCTTCTGTAATTTAAACAGAAAACAATTGAGCTGAGGCATGATGGTGCATGCCTTTAACCTCAGTGCTTGGGAGGCTGAGAGGGGAGGATCTCTGTGAATTCATGGGGAGCCTGTTCTACATAATGAATTCCAAATCAACCAGGGCTGTGTAAAGAGATCCTGTCTCAAAAACAATACAATAATAATAACAACAAATAGTTTTGGGTTGGAGAAACGGCTCAGCGGTTAAGAGCACTAGAAACTCTTACAGGGAACCAAGATTTGATTCCAAGGACCTACATGGCAGTTCACAACAATCTATAGCTCCAGTTCCAGGGGATCCAACAGTTTCTGACCTTGTGGACACTGCAAGTACATAATACACAGACATACTTGCAAGCAAAACACCCATAGTCATAAAGTAACGATAAAATAATTTCAAGTGTATTATGTTCCTCCCAGAACCCAAGGTTTGATCTCAGGGGCTTACAAAAATATTTTGACCAAATATCTAAAAGTTGTCATCAAGCATTGGCTTCTAATTCTACACAAGTATTCCAGGTACACAGTTACGGAACCTCAGCAAAGGTATTTACAGAGAGATTTACCCCAGAAGGGCCAGGATTGCAGTCTAGATATGGCTGAATATTAATGATGCTAAAGTATAAGATATCCTCCCAGTAGATTGCACAAAAGGCAAAGAATAAATTTTTTATTACATCTGCAAAGAGCACAAAGAGCCATGTCACACTTCCCACTTAAAAGAGTGGAACCAAGTTACAAAGTGGCAAAGATTTCATAGTTGGAAAGTGAATGCTCTCTCTGTTTACCTTTTAAAAAGTAATCTCTCAAAGTTCACTAACATTTTAATTAATTAATTAATTTTATGTGCATTGGTGTTTTGACTTCATGTATGTCTGTGTAAAGGTATTGGGTCTCCTGGGATTGGACTTGGAGACAATTGTGAGCTGCCATGTGGGTGCTGGGAATTGAACCCTTTTCTTCTGGAAGAGCAGCACATGCTCTTAACCTCTGAGCCATCTCTCCAGCCCAGGTTCAACAACACTTTAATTAAATATTTATTACTTTTCCTATAACTACTTTAAGATATGGTAAACCAGGGAATGAAGTGTGCATTCTCATTATAGGCATTCTATTCTTTTCATATCAATGTAGAAAATTTCTTGTTCATATTCTAAGCCACTGACAGTTGGTCAAAACTGCATTATTTTCCCCTTTAAAATCACAAGCATAATCCCAGCACTCAGGAGGCAGAGGCAGGCGGATCTCAGTGAGTTCAAGACCAGCCTGATCTACTGAGAGAGTTCCAGGACAGGCTCCAAAACAATACAGAGAAACCCTGTCTCGAAAAACCAAAAAAAAAAAAAAATTCACAAGCATAAGCCAAGAGGTGGTGGTATATACCTTTAATCCCAGCACTAGGAGGCGCAAGCAGCCAGATATCTGTGAATTCGAGGCCACTCTGGTGTACCTAGGGAGTTTAAAAACACATACATACACATATATACACACATACATACATATCCATTACTTCAATATAATTTTTGTTACTATTGTTTCTAACAGTTTGTTTGCTACTGTGGAGGGACAGTTAGTCTCTGTAGGAGTTCTCTGTAGGGAGCAGTCTCTCGGCTGCAAGCACATGGGAGGCTAGTCTCAGCACACACTGATAAATCACTCAGAAACACTCATGCTCCGACCATTTCTCATGAGCCTGGCCCATTAAGGTAACAATTTTGACAATGTTACTGTAGGCCAATTGGTCTCAGAGTCCCTTATAGGCCGTGGTCATGTTTTTTGTTGTTGTTGTTTTGGGTTTTCTGTTTTGTTTTGTTGGGGTTTTTTTTGTCTTTTGTTTGTTTGCTTTGTTGTTTTGTTTTGTTTTTGGAGACAGTGTTTCTCTGTATCCTTGGAACCTGTCTTGCAACTCGCTCTGTTGACCAGGCTGGCCTCGAACTCACAGATATCCGCCAATCTCTGCCTAAACTGGGATTAAAGGTGTGCACCACACATTAAAGACATATTCACTCAGGACTTGATTCATTCTGGGCTTCCTCTACTCAGCACTGAAAGTAAAGGAAAGAAAGAAAGATGCCATTGGCGTGAGGTTGCACTAAGGATAGAGCTGGGGAGATATGACTAAGTGCTTGTGCAAGCATGAGGACCTGAGTTCAGATCCCCATGCTTTAGCAGCATGAAGACAGGAGGATCCTGGGGGCTTATTGGTCAGTTGGTCTAGCCAATGAGTGAATTCCCAATCCAGTGAGAGACCTTGTCTCAGAAATAGGATGGAGAACAGAACAGGAAAACACCTGAAAGTAAGCATTTTCACCCCAAGACTTCTTCCTAGTTCTGTCTTCTGACTTGGGAGGAATGGAAATACTTTCTTAAGTAATTTAAGCGAATGAGAAGTAAACCCCGCAAACGAGATCCTCTTGTCCACACAATATTTGTGAGTAAAGGTTGCCATAAGTGCGCCCTCAGGAAAATAGAATATGTTTGCCTTTTACAGAGCAGCCAGTTTTCACAAATGATATTTTCTAACACAATCTAGTCCCGGCAAACACTTCTGAAATTGCAGCCACCAGCCAATGCATGAGCAATATGGAGTCTATACAGAGCTGAAGAGCTGCCAGGTGTAGCATGCATCTGTGACCCCAGCTCTTGGGAAGTTGCTGGGGATGGCAGAAGGATTGTGAGTTCATATAAAGCCAGCCAGAGTTAAACCGCTGATTTATTTTAAAAATTTCCCTCCATCTTTATGGCCATTGAACAGCGGAGTATAATTGTTGCAGTTTGGGTGCAGATTTTGATGCTGACCCTACTTCCTACAACTTTGGGTCATTAGGCTTCTCTCTAGTCCTTGGTATCTCCATGGACCACATAAGAGTATTCACAGCTCATAGTGACTCATAGGCTTACTAGGGAATTCAATAAGTCAACTCAGTAAACACTAAATATGGTATTCAATACAGAGTAAACCCAAGAATTGTGAGGTACTAGTATTACTGTAGCAATTACTGTATTACAGCACAGTAACACACAATGTGTTGTTACCCATAGTAACAAAAGTACATAACATATACTATAAGTTGTAGTAGTCATGAACATAATGTATACCAGGCTATAATATTTATCACATATCATTTAAATTCAGGGTTAAAATAACATACTGTTAGCCGGGCGTTGGTGGCGCACACCTTTAATCCCAGCACTCGGGAGGCAGAGGCAGGCGGATCTCTGTGAGTTTGAGGCCAGCCTGGTCTACAAAGTGAGTTCCAGGACAGCCTCCAAAGCTACAGAGAAACCTGTCTCGAAAAAAAACCAAAAAAAAAAAAATAACATACTGTTTGTGTACAACCTACCTACATACTTCAATATACTTGAATTCATCTCTACATTGTTTCTAATGCCTAATACAATATAAATGATACAGAAAAGGTATTACTACTTAGGGATTAGTGACAGAACATGTTTGTACATGTTTAGTAAAGACACTGCTGTTTTCCAAATACTCTTGATCTTTGGGTGCCTATAAAATTCACAGATAAATAAGGTAGATAAGTATTACATGTATATTGTGGTATATATAGTCTTTACATAATGTAGTATAAGCATTATATGTAAATAATATATTTTAACTTAACTACAACACATTGCTGTTACATATGTAATTACACCAATGTGAATATTAGTATTATTTTGACCCCTTCTTTCTGTCCTCTCACATATAGAAATATAGCATCAAGAGAAGTAATTGCCAATTTAAATTCACTTTAACTCAAAAGCATGGCCCCCAAACTTAAAAGGCTAATAATTAATCTGCAGATATTCTCAGTCTTTCAATCATTAACTCCAGAGAACACACAATGATCATCTAATACCCCTCATAGGATCAAAACATACACATGGGTATATTTTAGTTTTGCTCTGTTACAAATTCAATTCCCTTTCATTGGAAACAGCATCACAACACACCAAGCCTCTTCTGTTTCTTCCTGGGAGTTGAGTTTCTTACTACCTGAAAAATGGGTGTGCAGAACTGCTTCTCACTGAGTATGTTCCCATTCACTCATTTGAGAAGTCAGTTTGAGATGTTGTTATCTGCAACCACTTAAATAAAACACTAAATCCTCACTCTTCCTGGGGAACAGAAAGGGGATAGGATAGGGAGTTGGTGGGGGGCAAGGGAGGACAGGAGGTAGAGAGAACTGGGATTGTCATGTAAAACAAGCTTGTTTCTAATTTAAATTTTAAAAATCACACACACACACACACACACACACACACACACTTAGTCCCTTTCCTTACAGGTAGCCACAGATACAAGGAAGCTGTTTGCTCTTTCCCTGTGTGGTTCCCTCTTGTTCTTGTGCCCAGAAGGGTGAGTACATGTGTTTCCAAGCAAATACAGCATGTCTTGAACACCTCACTTAACACACACACATACACACACCATAAACAAACAAAACCCATGGATTCACTCATGTCCAATCACTACCCAGGACTTATTTTACACTTTCACTTGGATCTATATGCATGGAACGCTCAGGGAAAACATGTAGAAAATATGAAGATAATAAACAACGAAGGTCAGCAAGGCGAAGGTGTGTGTTTTCGTCTTCTGTGTGCCCAGCCAATGGAAAGCACTACTATAGACTTGCTTTGCAAAGCACTACTGGAGACTTGCTTTGCAGCTGCAGAGGAGACATCCTCATCTTCTACACAAGAAGGACGACTAGTGGTCAAAGGTGGCACTCTCCATTCGAGGTGATGTTTCCAGCCTGGAAACCCCACTTCACTTCTGATCCTTACTGAAGATAATGAGGCCATGAGGAGGAGAAGGACGTTAATTACTCAAGGTTCTCCGGATATTTTGTGTCAGATTCAGGTCTTTTTCTAGAACATATCCTCTTAGATTTAATTTTCTTTGACTGGGACTATTTGGTGTAAGATAATTGGATCAAATTCCTTTGGCAGAATTTAGAATTTGGTTCTTTGTGAAAGGATAAGTTTTAACCAGAAAGAGAGAGACAGAGACACAGAGAGGGAGAGAGGGAGGGAGGGAAGGAAGAAAGGAAGGAAGGAATTTATAACAACCTTGATAAAAACTTCTACTGAAAATGTGCCTTCATTCTAACTGTCTTTTGACCCTGAAAAGGTATAGATGATTTCTGTTTGTTTGACCTGACACATACTCAAGACAGGAACAACGAACACCTACACGCCCAGGCTACCATCAAATGCGGGCATTTATGACCGATCTATGTGTCTGGAAATAAATGTACACCAACAAGTTCATAATTTTTAGCTAAATTTGATGATCTTCTGAAAACTTGGAAGAGCTAGTAGGTGATGTGCATATTTAGAAGTAATTGTTTAAAATTCAGAGCTTAAACAACCAGCTCAGCCAGGAATTTTCTTTTCTTCACTCACTGAGAGTGATTCTTAAGTCTAATCCTGTGTGCAAAGGACTCCCACACAAGGAGCAGGGACGGCCCGACCTTCCTTGAGGTGAGGAGGCAAAAACAGCTCAGAGAGACTGCAGGAGAACCGAGAAGCATCCTCTTGAACTGACTGAGCTCAATCATTAGCCAAGAACTGTTGGTGAATGAAGTGATTCTGGCATTTCTGACTCCCACTGGACTTACAGATATTCCAGATTTCATTCTTTCTTCTTCACGGCTTCTCAGTACTGTTTCCACAGTAACCATATTCTCACGTACGAACAGCACGTGCAAAAGCTTGAGCGGATGGCCCGTTTCTCACTAACTTTAATTTGGTCTGTTGTTTGTTTTTTGAGATGGATTCTTGCTGCGTAGCCCAAGTTAGCTTACCATCTCAGCCTCCTGAGTGCGGGGATTATTTATGTTTGTTGCAACAGCTAGCTTTATGAATAACTTTGAAGATTACAAAATCTTACAGGTTCAACTAGGCAAAAGGCAAGGGAGCCTCCTGAAGAACGATGGTTGTATAAGGGGTCTCGCAGGAGAAGATACTGGAGTTGGTGCATCCTGTGCTTCGGATGAAGGTTCTTCTACACTCACTTGAAAATACTCTTTCTATGAGAGCAAGCAACCACTACCAAATCCATGCCATACGTAGTGAATGCCATGTCCTAAATGGAGTATAGGTGATGGGTACTGCCAGTGGAATGGACGTAAGCATTTCTCAACATAATGCACTTTCAGTGTGCCTTCAAATACGCTTAACACTGACTTTATTAAGAAAGCAAACCTGGCAGGTGGCGGGGACCCAAGCCTTTAATCCCAGCACTCGGGTGGCAGAGGCAAGCCGACCTCTGAGTTTGAGACCAGCCTGATCTACAGATCAAGTTCCAGGATGCCAAGACTACACAGAGAACCCCTGAGCTGGAGTGGCTCAGAGGTTAAGAGCACTGGCTGCTCTTCCAGAGGCCCTGAATTCAATTCCCAGCAACCACATGGTAGTTCACAACCATCTATAATGAGAGCTGGTGCCCCCTTCTGGTGGGCAGGTGTATGTGCGGGCAGATCACTGTATACATAATAAATACATAACCCTTTAAAAACAAAACAAAAGTCTATAGTGCATACCTGTAGTACTAGCTACTCCAGAGGCTGAGGCAGCAGAGCCACAAGTTGGGCTTGGGATTCTGGGCTTCCCAAAGGTACAAACCTAGGGAAATTAGCGTGTTCTGTCTCAAAATAAAGAATGACTGTTTATAATTTAGTGGTAGAGCACATATATAGTACACTCGAGGCCATGGTTTAATCCCCAACATTAAGGAAGGAATGAGGGAGAGAGGGAGGAACTCATTCCAATATGCATAGCAGTCCAATCATTTACTAATAGGGGTATCTGAACATTCTACTTTGCCCAGCTAACACCTATTTTTACAATAGAAGGCTTGGCAACATCCTGGTTAGTTTGACAAATCATGTAATCCCCCTAATTATTAAGCAATTCATGCATGCTAGGCCCTTGAGATGCAAGACATTCTCTGTCCCTGAAGAGTTAACGACCTCCAGTAAAACACTTGCAATGTAGGTGGTATACATTAGATGTTAGAGATGCACACATACATAATGTTTTCAAAGTGTACTCCCAGCTTCTTAGCTACAGACTAGGAGTCCAAGAGCTTGTCAGCATCCACGGGGCCTTTATTCGCCATCTGACATACTTTTTCCTTGTACATAGTATCTTAAAATTTCCTGACTTTGAGAATAAAACCTGGGAGCATTGAGTATGTCATAGAATAACGCATGTTTCAAAAACCATTTTTGCTATTAACATGTTTTTTTTTAATTCTCTCAGTCTTACAGGAAAAATAGAAGCTCGCTAAGTCCCAACCCAAAGGATGTGTAGCTGCCAAGGCAGAGGAACAAAAGAGACATAGCAATGCAGAGGGACTGAAAGCATTTGATTTGCAGAGCTTCACCAGGAGCGGGCGGACACTGAGCTGGAGCCCTGGACGGTAACGGCCGCATTTTGGAGCCCTCATGCTGATTTAAAGTCTGAGCTGAATTCCCAGACTTGAAGCATTCTTGGTGCATAAAACACAGCATTGCCTTGGCTGCAGTGTTAGCGTGAACGACAGAGGACAGGAATACGAGGAAATATAAGGAGAAGTTTGGGGGTGTGACTCCCATTAACTCTACGAACTCAATATAAGTCTCTCCTTTTGTCTCTCCCCGCCCCCATTTTTAAATTAAACATGAATGTGCTCCTGGGCCAGGCTCATTCCTCTCTCACAGCCACCCGCTCCTGGGTGGGCTCAAGGTGTCCTGTTCCCTCACACAGCTGCTCCTTCCACCTCATGACCCATCAATGGCACAGGCATCAAAGTGTCCAGCCAAATTGTGTGCCAGAAAGCCTGCCACACCGAGAGTTGGCACATAGCCTTGGACTGCAACAGAACGCACAGCTAGAGGCTGGCTTTCACAAGCACAGCTGACAAGTCATTTTGTAGCCCATGCAGGATACACAGCTATCTCTCTCTCTGTGTGTGTGGTGTGGTGTGTGTGTGTGTGTGTGTATCATACTTTCAAACACATAGATCTTCCTATTTCTGAGAATGTCTGGATTTGGCCTTTCTCATTATGAGTCCCCTCTCACTGTGTGCTTTTCATGACGGAAATGCATGTGGCTTATCTGTATGACCATGGTGTTGATCAGTAGATACGCAGAGAGTATAAAAGATAGGAATGATTCAAAGATTGTGCACAAGGTGTTTAAATGCATTTACCTTATACATGAAGCCACCAAAATGCTGTTAGAATGAGTTTACTATGATTACTATACTGACTGGAGCTCTAGATAAATAAAAGGAACAGAGATTTGGAAAAGTCCTTTCTCATTATTTATGTTTTACTCCTTTCTCATACAACGCATCCTGACGGCAGCTTCCCCTCTATCCACTCCAGCCACTTCCCCCACACCTCCCCACCCCCCATAGCTACTCCCCAGCTCCAGTCTCCCCCCAGAAAAGGGCTGGTATCCCAGGGGCAACAACTCAGCAGGGCCAAGAAGATACAATAAGACCAGGCACAAACCCTCACATCAAGGCTGGTGAGGCAACCAGTAGAAGGAAAAGTGTCTCAAGAGCAGGCAAAAGAGTTCAACTCCATTGTTAGGGGAGCCACAAAACACCAAGCAAACAGCCATAACATGTATGCAGAGGACCTAGCACGGACCCATGCAGGCTCCAGGATTGCTGCTCCAATCTCTGTGTATAGCCCCTTCTCTTTCCCAGTGTCCTCCACCCCTCTTGCTCCCCCTCTTCCATTGGGGCTCCCTGAGCTGCATGGGGAGGGACCAGATAGAGACCTCCAACATGGGCTTTCCCTCTGCCTGGTGTTTGGTGGTAGGTCTCTGCATCTGCCAAATTTGTCAAACGCTTCAGTAAATATCCAGCTGTCCCTAATAAACTCAGTTGTTTCTTCTGGTTTCAACCATGACATCGAAGTTTCAAAAGAGTTTCTAGGATGAGTCTTAGAGGGCATTGAACACATTATTAGTTTGGGGTTCTTTAGATCAGAACTCTCTCTCTCTCTCTCTCTCTCTCTGTGTGTGTGTGTGTGTGTGTGTGTGTGTGTGTGTTATAAAAGGGGGTATATTGGATTAGCTTATGCTATCACCCTGGTAGCTGCTTAGTCCACAAAGCCGGATGATTTGACAATTCTAATTCAGTACTGTCTGTCTGAGAGCAGGTCTCTTCTCTCCCAACCCATCGTCTCTGGATATGCTCTCATAGACTCAGTGGTTTGTGTCCTCATTCATTTTAAATCACATTAAGCTGACAAGGACAAATGCCCCAAAACAATGAAAACAAATATTACAGAATAATTAAGGCTTGAATCTTTAGCTATTATTCAAAAAATATCATAATACTGGATGTGGAAAACATCCACTAAAAATTATCACTATGTAAGAGAATGCAAGGCTAAGAGCCTTTTCTTTTTGCATCATGCCCAATGAGGTTAGTGTAGAAACTGGCAAGACAGATTCACAAGGACCATGGCTGGAGCATCCAGGGCCTAGGAATCTTCTCGGCGATGTCACCTGCCCATGCGCACACTGAGTCCAGGGAATCAGTCTAGTCTTTACTAAAAAACTATTTCTCATTTGAGGAGTTCTGAAGTGACAAACACACAGAATTTTCTTTTCTTTTTCACTTGGAATAGTCCCCTTTAATTTCAGCTCTCTTTAGGCAACAGAGGAAAGGCTATCATCAAAAATATTTTCATTTTAAAGGGTGATGGCCAGAAGATGTGGTTTAAGGGGTAAAACAAATTATCTGGATCCTCTCCATCATCTCAGTGGCTCTTGTTAAGTGAAGGCAGGGCCAGGTAACACTTGAACAGTCCTGCCTTTGTAAATCAGTTCACACACGAAGGCAGGCAAAGGCACTTTAAGTTGAAGGAACTCACTAAGGTAAAATGCTCAGCCAGAGAATAGTTAGTATGCTGTGGGCATCAATTCAAAGACACGCCACCTCTACCTAAACTAACAGCATTTCTAGTCCATATGGTCTTCACTCCCCAGATTCTGTTTCTTGCTAGCTTTCCAGTGTTAAAGGTTGTGGAACCCAATACACAGCAAATAGATACTAACTCATTTCAGAGAGAAAGGAAAATGTGACAGAGATCAAACTATTCCATTTTCTGCGGTAAAAACTGAACTGCAGTGTGTCTCATATCCATGAGGAAATGAACTGGCTAATGCTGTCCCCTAGAACTTCAATTTTGGCAGTTCTCCCCATACCCAGGGTAACACCAGCACCAATAAAGCTGCAGGAGATGGTCACAGAGTTGTTGGCACTTCCCGAGTGGTGGCAGACCTCCAAGAGAAAGAAAGGAACTCAGCACACTGCTTCATTTTCCCAGGTCACACTCAGGAGTAATGTACTCATTCTCCTGTCCAGGGGAGAGCCAGAGAGGTGGCACTAATTAATGTCCCTCTGTTGGATGAAAACATCCTCATGGGGTCTTTAACTTAGAACAAACAAGATACAGCTTCCTAGCTTTTCCATTATTAACAACAGGGCCACAGTGTGACTCCTTATACCTATCTCTTTATGCAAAGGGCAGGAGAGTATCTTTTCACTGCACCAAGGAGAGGAGTTACATGAAGGGTATACTGTTAAGTTGTTCTCCATGGTGACTGCACTAAACCACATGCCAACCACTAGGATACGATCCCCTACTCATCTCTGTCTGCTCTTAGGAGAACCTGATGCTGCAAAAAAAAAACATATACATTCATATAAGTCTACACACATAAGCCATCTGCTGGGTATAAAGTAGTGTCTCAATACAAGATTTAATTCCCATGCATTTGCAGGGAACTGAGTTTATTTCATATTTGCTAGTCATCCATATGCCCTCCAGTGGGATTTTTCTCATTCTTGCTTTTGATCAGACTTCCATTTTTATTTAACTTTGTACTGATTTGTAGAGGATTTTCTCCCCACTTTTTCAGAACTAAGACTTGTTGCAGATATTATGAATCATTCTCTCTTAGATTTAGTCTCCCTACATTGCATTTCAGGATTCTTTTTAAGGGATGTTGGGACCAGAGATCTATTTATGACTCTCCTTTCTTATACAAAAATTTTCTGTTCAACCCTTGAATGGAAATTTAAGTATTAGCCAGATATTGCAGGAAGAAGAAAAGTGGAACCTGACACCAAACACACTGCCTAGCAACCATCTTAATAAACTTTCTGCTGTTGCATACTACAAGCCCCCAACTCTGATGCTCTCTCTCTGAATTTCCCCCATTTAGCCTCTCCTGACCTCTAATTCCCTAAGGAACTAATGTTTGCCCCTAATTTATAGCTGCCATTCTGAAAAAAGCTGTCTTGAAGTTAAACCCTTAGAAGGCAACTTCACACCCATCTCTGTATTTCCAAGCAGCATCACAAAGCACTTACACAGCAAAGGGAGACGCATATTGGGGCGGAGCCAACAGGACAGTTGTCCGGGACTTCACACTGGAGAAAAGGCAGTGCTAAATGGGGGAAAGTCCTTAGCATCTTGCCTGAAATATCATGCATGGTCTCTTCGTGATATTGAACTTGTGCTTTCCCTGGGACAAGTTTGTAGATACAGGATTAATAGATTCAATAGTCACTTGAGGGTTTTCACAAGTGTTGGTGAAGGGAAGTAGCCATGAACCAATTTTCACTTGCATGTGGTCACAATCACTTCTGGAGGTTTTTTGTTGTTTTGGGGTGGGTAGGCCCAAACAGGATTTTCAGCATCTGATGACCTCTTAGAGACTACAGTCATCCTTCAGGATCCCTGGGGACCCCATGATTAACAAATGTGCACATCCTTTATGTACAATGGCAAGATTTTTGCACATAGCCTACATATGCCCTCCATCCCCTCTATATATTAAATCATCTTGAGGTGATTTATAAACTGCAAACACTGTAAATTATGTGCAAATAATTGTTAAATAGTATTACTTAGGAAATGGTAACAAAGAAAGAAAAACCTAGACATGTCTAACACGGTTGCAATTTTCTTTCTAGTGTTTTTGAACCAATGATTATGATGACCTGGATAAAGTGGGCTGCCTATTCCCCTTACAAATGAGAAAAGTTAGCAGGTTCGTCCCACACTGGTTGGGCGTTTAAGATATCTAGGTCATAAGCAGACCCCCACCTTCATCACACACACACACACACACACACACACACACACACACTATACACACAAATGCATACATACACACACCATGTACAAACACACACACACACACACACACACTTGCACATGCACACTGTACCTGCCCCCATATGTCTCTGGAAGTTTTACCCCAAATCCATCTACTTGTCAGTGATCATGCACCAAGTGCTGTGTTAGAAACATCATAGCTTGAGTGGTTTACAAAAAGGAACTACTTTTCAAACATCTTTTTGTATTCAGCAGTAGTGTTGCAATCACAGCACTCAGTATGCTGAGCAAGAGGACCGCCATAGATTCAAAGTAAACATGGACTATATACAATGTTTCAGACCAGTCTGGGTGTGTGAGATCTTGTCTCAAATATAAATTAATTAAATTAAGTTTAAAGGGGGCTGTGGAAATAACTTGGATAGTAAAGTAGTTGCCTTGCAAGCTCAAAGATCTAAGTTCGGTCCCCAGTCACTACCTAACAAAACCAAGTGTGATGGCTCTACCTAGAAACCCCAGTGCTCTGGAGGCAGAAACAGATCCTCTGTGCTAGCTGACCAGCCAGCCCGGACCAGTTGGTGAGTTCCAGACCAATGAAAGAAGTTGTCTCAAGAAACCAAGGTAGACAGCACCTTGGTTGTCCTCTGCCCTGTACGCACAAGCACCTACATGCGCATCTGCACACACATGCACACACTCATACACACATCCCAAAATAGTGTACCTATTGGGAAGTGACAAAGATATGAACAATGCTTTTACTTGTGGGTAGTCTGAACTTTAACCTTTCCAAACCACTTCTGGTACAATGGGAGAAAGACGAACAAACAATCTTCTTAAATAGTTAAAATAGGAATACTATATACGTCTATTCAAATTCTAACTCTGTTTCTTAGATTTCAGAAAGATACAATGTCCACTATTAGCAATTATTAGACTAATACTATTCCCTTTGTTGATCCATTATCCAGTGAACTCAAATTTGATTAAAGACCAGAATTTAAGCCTTTAACATTTATTTTACTGTAAACCCTCCCTATGGTACTACTGACATCTGTTCTCTCAAGACTGTGGACCATGTTTAAGTAGATAACTCTCCTAGTTACAATGACTTGCAACAAATGAGAGGAAGAAGGTCTTAGCAGTCAGAGATTTCATCTCACTTTTCATGCTGACCAGAGAATTCTCTGTAGATCTCACAAATATACATAGGAGAGGGGGGGGTGGGGAGGGAGGGAGGAAGGGAGGGAGGGAAAGGGTGGGTGTTACTATGGAAATTAATAATAAATTGGAAAATGCGCATAAGTGAAACAATTTAACACAGCTTAAGCACTGGTTTTCATGGTGTCTCTTTTAGCCTAGAACCTTCCAGGAGACAGATTTCTTCAAAGGCTCCACAGCACCTAGCACCTGAGATCTGGAACCACAGAAGGGGTAGAAGTCAGTTGTATATTCTCACCCAGAGTGCCTGATTTTTTTTTTTATTTCAGCTCTTGTAGTTGGCAGTGATTACAAGCACGTCACTCCTTCTTGTGTGAGGAAACTTGACCTTTCGGAAGACAATTGAACCTTTCTTTGATGAGTCAAAGGTTTGGAGCCCGAGGACAGCCACAGAAACCACAACTTCCTTTGCCCAGACCTTAGCTACAGAAGGTATGGAACCTTCTTAGGCTTAGTCCTTTCTATGGGGTTGTTTCTTAAGTATGCTTATTTCTTATAAAAGCTGACACAAAGGGGAAAAATGCTGCTACAGGCAGTAAAGTCCAGTCAGTTTCAATGTAAACTTTTCACAGGACCCCATTGTAAAGGATGGCAATTGGCCTCTTCTGGCTCATTCATTTGTTCATTTTTCCAGCTTCTCTTAGGGCATTAGAGTCTCAGGCATCACCTTTGTTAAAGGGTTAGCCTGTCTATTCTCAGACACTAGCTTCTCTCCTAATATGGCCAGTTGCTTTGCAAACGCCTAGACCATCCTCAGCTGTGCGTGGACTCAGGGACATCCATCTTTGCTGCAAAAAAATAACAGCTCTAATGAGCCTATATTTCTTAGGCTTTTTAACAGAGGAAAAGTTCTCATAAATGTTTTGCCACCTCTCTGGCCCTACTGAATTCAATGGGCATTTTTCAACCACTACCTTACCCCAGCACACACCTGCTGTGTATTCTCTGTATGTTTGAGGAAAGTGAGAAACCCGATAACAAACCAGCTTTACAGCTCCCAAAGAGCCGCCTGCCCCAGGCAGCAGTGAGGACATGGGCACTGAGCAGTGTTCACTTAGTTAATTAAACAGAGCATATTTGAGTCATCTTACCTACAGGGGAAAAAGGTCACCCATGGAATTAAAAAAACTTTAAAGCTCGTAGTCTCTTTTTCTCTCTTCCACTACAACTTTTATACAAGCATCTGTTGTTCAGTCATTATCTTCCCTCGGCCTCCAAAACTCACAGATCAAATATTTCCACACACTTCTGATATGAACTGCCATATATAATACGTGCATCAGGTAAAGATCCATTTCCTTCTGTTTACCTTCTTTCTAATTTGTTGTTAGATTTTGAAATTTTACTTTCTGTGTATGAGTGTTTTGTGCATATATATCAATACTATCAATGAACCTGATTGTCCCTCTTATATCATACCCCCAATCCCCAACATCTTCTTGCTAGTATAGTCAGTTTGCATATGATGGTGCCCACAATCCCTGGGCACAAAGAAGCATGGACCACACAGAATAGACTGGGTACGGACACTATGTGTGCATTTGGTGCCCACAGAGGAATAAGAGGGCATCAGATTGCCTGGAACTGGAGTTATTAACAACAGCTCTCAAGCAGCATTTGGGTGCTGGGAGTTGAAGCTAGATCCTCTGTAAAAGCAGCATGTATTCTTGACCACTGAACCCTTTTGCCTTCTTGATTCCAACCAAAAGCTTCAGGAATTCTTGAGAATTATAAGCAGAGAATCCATCTTTGTATGAGTACCTATGACCTACAAGGCTCAGGGCTAAGAGTGTATGCATTGTAGCATAAAACTTAGCAACGGTTAAGAAAGCAAGCCATGGCTAATAATCCCAACCTGTGAGAAATGTAGAATCTCAGAAATAGCTTTCATCTTGGGTCTTTATTTCCTTAACTTTTCTCAGTTTTAGAAGAATGAAATTAACCAGTATAAATTACATACATTGAAGGAATACAACCTGATTTTTTAAATGTCAATGTCACATAGTATTGTACATACTTATGAGGCACCGTATGACAGTCCCATAACTTCATGTAGTAATCGCAATCAAATCAGGGTCGTAGCATTCTGCTTCTCAAACACGTATGTCTCGGTGCTGGCAGATGAGTCTTTTCACCACATTTAAATTCCCAGTGATCTGCTGTCAGGTGCATTGACGCTGCCATGCTGCAGCAGTAACTCCTCCCTCTTTGTTTGTCACCTTCTGTCTGGACTCCTATTTCCTGACCTCCCTTGCCTTTATAATCTCTAATGATCACTGATTTAGTCTCGTCTAGTAGGTCAACTTTGCAGCTACCACAAATAAGAGAGAGCACAGGATGTTTGTCTTCTGAAGCCTGCTTTATTTTATATTACACAATGTCCTCCACTTCAAGGCATGCTGACATGGTGGCAAGATTCCATCCTTTTTAACCTCTGAGTACTAATCGATTATGCAGACATATTACATTTTCTTTATCCCTTTATCTATTTATCTGTACTTTTTAAATTTATTTTTATTTAAATTAGAAACAAGCCTGATTCTTAGGTCAATCCCAGTTCCCTCTCCCTCTCCTTCTCCCCACCCCCCACCAACTGCCTCACCCCATCCCCCTCCTTTTCCCAGGGAGGGAGAGGCCCTCCATGGGGGCTCCCAAAAGTCTGTCATATTGATAGGTACTTTCATGTTTCATAGTACACTCACATACCTGTCTGTACACAAACTCACAGACTCATTGAAACTTGCAAACTCAGTTCCCAACAAGAAAATTAATTATCTCCAACCCATCACAGGTGGGACCTGATGTTTACTGTGTATTGGACTACAAGGAGAAAGGTTGGGAGGGTAGGTAGTGTGGATTTGTGTGGTTACATTTTATCTGTAAGGACTTAAGGTCAGAGGTTAAGGCACTTAGGGTCAGAGGTCACAAAGATTAAATTGTTCATATAAGACAGTGGACATCTGTAGAGTGATGTCTCTCATAGCTGAGGTTCTGTTGGTACCCTTATGCCTGAGTAGAAGGATGTTATTCTATACAAAAGCCAGACCACTCTGGTTCCTTAAAAGAGAAAAAAAATGGCACATGAAAATTTGAAGAAGTCATTTCCATCAAGTTTCATGAGCTATAAATGCAAATGAATAGGAACCACGTCAAAACAGGCAGTATTGAGATGACAAAGTGATCGCAGGTAGCCTAATGGAACGTGAGAAGAAAAAAATCAACAATAACAAAATTAAAGACAATTGAAATGTCCTAGAGTAGCTGCAATTTAAGGCATGCAGTCTTGAAATCTTTAAAACTGGAGTGGCAACAAAATGATTTGAGTTTTAAATAGAGGGGGAAAGTAGGGATTAGGGAGATAACGCTGCCAGTAAAGTGATTCCCTGTAAGCATGAAGACCTGAGCTCAGTTCCCAGACCCCAATAGATGGATGGATGGATGGATGGACGGACGGACGGACGGACGGACGGACAGAGTGTGGTGGCATCATCCTGCCTAGATCTGAGCAGTGAAGACGAAGGTATCCCTAGGGATTGCTGGCCAGCCTTTCTATCAGTCTAGCCTAACTGATGAGTCCACTTTCAATGAGAAACTGTATCTCCAAAATAAATAAATAAATGCAGATCCCTGTGCATACCTGTATGAGCAGACTTTCTTTTTTTATCCTTTTTTAAAATTTAAATTAGAAACAAGCTTGTTTTACATGTCAATCCCAGTTCCCTCTCCCTCCCCTCCTCCCCTCCTCTCCTGCCCCCCACTAACCCCCTATCCCATCCCCTTTCTGCTCCCCAGGGAGGGTATGGCCTTACATGGGGGATCTTCAATGTCTGTCATTTGTAGCAGGGCCTAGGCCCTCCCCCATGTGTCTAGGCTAAGAGAGTATCCCTCTATGTGGAATGGACTCCCAAAGGTCATTCGTGTTCTAGGGATAAATACTGATCCACTGCCAGAGGCCCCATAAATTGCCCAGGCCTCCTAACTGGCACCCACGTTCAGGGGCTCTGGTTCTGTCCTATACTGGTTTCTCAGCCATCAGTCTGAGTTCCATGAGCTCCCCCTTGTTAGGTCAGCTGTTTCTGTGGGTTTCTCCAGACTGGTCTTGACCCCTTTGTGAGCAGACTTTCACACACATGTGCACACACTGATGAAGACACATATACATGTAATAAATAAGCAAGAAAACAATAACTAATAAAGTGAATCTGTATCAGGTTAGCCTAGTGAGATACTGGTAAAATAATATTTCTAGCATTTTCTGTTTTACTCCTACTGTCTTCAGTCTTAGTCTGCTAAAAATGCAAAATTGCTGGAAATGTTTTTCTCTTTATGGAAATATTTTCACGAGCTTGAGTTTTTGTTTTTGTTTTGTTTTTTAGTGTAGTCTATGACTTAAAAAACAATAAATCAAGACATGTAGACCTATTCACTTTTTAACATTTCAAGCCATGACCCCAATGTGAAACGTAATTGCTGGGAGCTCTGTTTATTCTATTATGAGGGCCAATCCTTAGGCTTCCTGATTCCCCTCCATTTTGCTGCAGGGGTAAATGATGATGGGTTTGCCAAAACAAATACAATGACTTTTTTTTTCCAGATACAGCTAAATGGAGCTATACCCTGAGCTATTGAGTCGTTGTTGACATTTGGAAGAGAGTCCAAGATACAAAAGCAGAAAAACGTATCAATAGTGAGGTGAACTATGCCCCAAACAAGCATTAATATTCCACATTATAGTTTGAACCGGCCGTTCCCTCACATCCTCCTAGAGAACAGGTAAATTTACTTCATTCCTCAGCGGTTTCCCTCCACCCTAGCCCCAACTTGCCTCCAGACATGAACTGACTCGGCAGCAACCAGGAAAACAAAGCCCAAGGTAGATTTTGAAAAGCTCAACCCAAAGAACTGTGCCAAGCAAACACTAGATATTTGCAGAGGCATTCCGTTCTCCTTGGGATGGTTTCCTGTGTGCACACAGAGAGAACAATGCCCTCTCTACTTTCCCTCATGCCTCTACTCCGTTGGATCGTGAAAGGGCCCTAATCATCACAGACCCTAGGACGTTGCTCTGTTAAACATTAGCGTCTCTAGACATATAGTAACGTACGTTTCAAAGGAAGTGAGAGGTGCGTTCTCTGGCCAAAGATGCTGAGAAGCTCTAGAGTCTTGGGGATCACAATGCACCTTTGTCTTGTACAGGGCCGGAAAAGCAGTTCAGGAAAAATCTTGTACCTGTAACATCACCGATGTTATTCGAGCCAGAGAACTCTTCATTTTGACAGGAACTTAACTTCACAAATGCTACCACAAGAGATTACCGTGGCTTCCTTGGGATGCTGCAACAAACCGCCACAAACTTGCTGGCTTAAGACTATGAACTTTCATTTTTCATAGCTCCAGAGGCTACAAGTTCAGAAGGTCTCATAGAGGCCACGATTTCTTCCTGGACCCTAGAATCCACTCCTTGCTTCTTCCAGCCTCCCAGGGACCTGGGTGCTCCTTGATTTGCAGTCCCATAGCCTCAGTTTCCTATCCTTCATGCTTCTCTCCACCTTCGTGCTTCTCTCCAGCTTCGTGCTTCTCTCCAGCTTCGTGCTTCTCTCCAGCTTCGTGCTTCTCTCCAGCTTCATGCTTCTCTCCAGCTTGGTGCTTCTCTGCAGCTTGGTGCTTCTCTCCAGCTTCGTGCTTCTCTCCAGCTTCATGCTTCTCTCCAGCTTCGTGCTTCTCTCTGCCTTCGTGCTTCTCTCCAGCTTCATGCTTCTCTCCGCCTTCGTGCTTCTCTCCAGTTTCGTGCTTCTCTCCAGCTTCGTGCTTCTCTCCGCCTTCGTGCTTCTCTCCGCCTTCGTGCTTCTCTCCAGCTTCGTGCTTCTCTCCAGCTTGGTGCTTCTCTCCAGCTTGGTGCTTCTCTCCAGCTTGGTGCTTCTCTCCACCTTCGTGCTTCTCTCCAGCTTCGTGCTTCTCTCCAGCTTCGTGCTTCTCTCCAGCTTCGTGCTTCTCTCTGCCTTCGTGCTTCTCTCCGCCTTCGTGCTTCTCTCCAGCTTCGTGCTTCTCTCCAGCTTGGTGCTTCTCTCCAGCTTGGTGCTTCTCTCCGCCTTCGTGCTTCTCTCCAGCTTCATGCTTCTCTCCAGCTTCGTGCTTCTCTCTGCCTTCGTGCTTCTCTCCGCCTTCGTGCTTCTCTCCAGCTTTGTGCTTCTCTCCGCCTTCGTGCTTCTCTCCACTTCTCAGAAGTCCTCTTCTGATCCACAGTAGGCTCCTTTTCTCCACCTGAGGTGATGTTTGTTCCTGTTACACAAGACACTATTCATAGATCCTAAGAATCAGGCTATGGGTGTATTATTATTGGGACCACCATCCAGCACAGTGTATTTACTAACTGAATCCATTCTGTAATGAACCTTTGCTGGAATAAGCCTTGTGTTCTAAGCATTGTCTTGGGCTGGTCAGAAGACAAGCCAATGGCTGGTGCATTCGATCTCACAGGAAGAGAAAGAAATAACAGTGAATTTATTCAGCACACGGCAGTAAGTCGAGGAGATTTACAGAGTAGAATTGAGAAGGCGATGAATTTGCCCTGGAGACACAAGGTGGATTATTTTTTTTAGAGAGAGAAACTTCTCTCTTCGTTTCTAAGGCTGACATGTGGTCATGGTGCATGCAAGAGGCTGAAGTGGGGAGCCTGCTGTA
The DNA here is from genome assembly GCF_017639785.1 of Mesocricetus auratus. Classification (NCBI taxonomy): domain Eukaryota; kingdom Metazoa; phylum Chordata; class Mammalia; order Rodentia; family Cricetidae; genus Mesocricetus; species Mesocricetus auratus. Next base: position 68,641,082 of record NW_024429195.1, read on the forward strand.
AGTGTGAGGTCAGTTGGACTGCACAAAAACCCCAAAACCCGAAAGCATTTAAGAATAAACAGAAGTTCCCTAGCAAAGGAAGAAAAGATTTCTCGTCGGAAGAGAGGAACAACGTACATGTGAAGGTCAGATGGCAGCATTTTGAAATTAGTTCTCTCCTCCCTTTATGCTCCTGGGATCAAACTTGGGTCATCCAAAATTCATGGCAACAATCTTTCCCCACTGAGCCATCTTACCAGCCCTTGATTCAGTGTTTGAATGAATATATAAATGGAGACACAGAAGGCATACTGGCCAATTTATCCAGATACTAGAAAATTAGAGTGCATTCTTGGACGATAATCAGATTTCACAAAGTTAAAGAAGGTTAGAACTGAATAATTTAATGCTCTGTCCCGGGTCAACACTTAACTGCAGTGTTAAAAAAAATAGAAGGCAATATTCAGAAGGTGGATTTATTCTTATTCAAAGCTGAATAAGATGAAGCCTAATATTTAATATTTTTGAGTGAACCAAGAAACAGCTTAATGAGTGAACTAACTAGGAAATAATTTACCAGGTTTACTAGGCAAAAACAACTATTCAAGGACTTTCATGTATGGTTGGTAGGTGCTTTATAAAATAATGGACTCCCCTTAGTCCGGTTCTCATGGTGAATGGCACCCTTTTTTACAACAGATCCTTGAACCAGGTGAGAGAAATGAGCCAGATGACATCCAATGCTCTCTCCATCTATAGGAGTCCCTTGAAGAATTTTTCCATGGAGTTTTGAAGGGGCAAAATCACAAGCGCAAAAAGATCCTGTAGCTAGATATGATTACCTATTCCCATAACTCCAGCATTCAGGAGGAAGAGGTGGGATGATAGCCTTAAGTTTGAAGCTAGCCTGGGTTACAAGGTGACTTCCAGGTTAGCCAGAATTATGGGGTAAGCCTCTATATCAAATGTACAATAGTCAGGGGGTGAGGAGATTGCACTTCCAAGACCAGGAAGGATACTGCTCCCCAAATTCTCTTATCCTAGACTCATTAAGATCTTGTCTGTTGTACCAGATAATTGGCAATGCCAATTTTCCTGACTCCGTCTTCTTGTTCGTAAGTTGTACGTAGTGTATAATATTCACTTCATAAGTTGGTACCCTAAGGAAGATAGAGGATTCAACGTCTAGCATTCACTATCTGCACAGTATGCTCTAGCCTTCAAGGAGCCATATGAACATTCAAGGGTAATCATTTGTCCCTTAGTCTGCTCTTCTAGAAATATTTAAAGTTACACTGAGATGCTCTAAGTTCTTTGCAGCTTTTGTTCATGCTGTTTTCTTTTTCTCTGATATTAGCTTAGCCTTTCTCATTTATCACTAAGATACCTTTAAGCTGTGTACACATGTGTGCACATGCACACACACACACACACACAGAATCATACATCTCTATGTAGATAGTATATGCATTTCTTTCTTGTGATACTGGAGATCCAAAAGTCATATCCTCAAATCCATGTTATAATACATATACATATTATTACATATTATAATAGTGAATTTAGCTTTATTTTGGAAATAACAGTGCTTACCAAGTTACACCATTTATAGGTAAGTATTTTCTTCAACCATTAGAAACTAAAATTTTCTCGGTTGCCTCATGTTTACAAACAACTGTGGGTTTTTTAAATCATTTCTATCAAGCATCTTCACAAAAAAAAGTGCTTCTAACAGCATCTTCCAGATGCTAGGTAAGTCCTTTTAAGGCAGAACATGTAGTTGGATGCCTTCCAGGGGAGAAAGCTAAATCTCGAATGCACATTAGTTCAGGATGTGCAGGAAACACACGGCATCACTGATCCATGAAGCAGCTGGCTAAATACGCAGTGCTTTGGCGGCTCAGAAACTGTTGGGCTGTGAGCATGCACACGGCTCCTCTGAAATGCTTGATGATGAAGGAATGAAGGAATGAAGGAGGCTAATGCTTACTACGCTCTTGACGTTTGTTGGTCCTGCGTAATGCACTGTTCTTATTAATCTCGTGACACATCTGAATTCAGTCAGATTCCCCACATACAGGGAGAAGTTACCTGAGTCCCACTGAGATGGTGTGACTTGCTGAAGTCGATTAATCCCTGTGGGAGACAAGGTCGCATCGATTAATCCCTGTGGGAGACAAGGTCTCTGCAAAGGTGCCTAAGAAACTGCCGATTCTTTTTTTTTCTCAATATATGTTTTTATTTAAATTAGAAACATGCATGATTCACATGTCAATCCCAGCTCCCTCTCCCACCCCTCCTCCCTTGTCCCTCCACCAGTTCCCCTCCAGCCCCCCACCCAATCCCCTTATCATTCCCCAGAGAGGGTGAGGCCCTCCTTGGGGGGATCTCCAGAGTCTGTCATTTCATCCAGGGCAGGACCCATGTGTCCAGGCTGAGAGAGCATCCCTCCATGTGGAATGGGCTCCCAAAGTTCATTTGTAAACACTGATCTACTACCCAAGGCCCCAGAGATTTCTGAGGCCTCCTCATTGTCACTACATTCATGGAGTCTGGATCAGTCCCCTATTGGCCTCTTAGTCATCAGTCTGGAGTTCAAGAGCTCCCCCTTGTCCAGTCAGCTGTCTTTGTGGGTTTCACCAGCACGGTCTTGACCCCTTTTCTCATCACTCCTCCATCTCTGTCACTGGGTTCCAGGAGTTCGAAACTGCCACTTCTTAATTCCATTGCAGACTCTTTTCTTCCTGTTAATGAAATAATGATCTGTGGGTCCACTCTTAGATATTTCTTGCCTATGTCTTCACTTTAAGACCATAGACAATGAAATTCAATGCCTAAATATTTACCAAAGTATTAAAAGGTAATCATGCAAATGCATGGAGCCCATGTCCTTAGCAGCAAAGTTCACGGTTACCAAAAGATAGTCTGACGTCCATCAGGGGATGAATGGACAGACTATTTATCGTGTGTGTTGGTGTGTGCATGTGTATACTTGCTTCTACATATACAATGGGACATTATTCAGCCAAGAAAATAGTTCTTTCAACGATGAAAACAAATGAACTAGTGATACATGCTATGAAATGGTCCACTCTATAAAACACGATGCAAAGTGAAAGAAGCTAAACAGAAACCCCACACTCTGTGATTCTGCAAATCTGAAGTATACAGAATAGATAAAGCCATCCTGACTGTGGAGAAGGAGGGGCAGCATTGGCTTGGATGTGATGGAGATAATTGGGAATCCATGGACGTGGGTCATGATTGCTCGGAATAGCCCACTCTGATATGTCTCTCTTTACGTTATAGAACTTCATCTCCAGGAGAGTTGTGGAGTTGGCACCAGTCAACGTAAGCTGAGGATGTATGAAAAAGCCCTTGTGGAAGCCAACTACTTTGTAAACTAATTAAAATACATAATTTTAAAAAATGAGCTTGAACACAAGTACCCTACATGGTTACCTCCTAGAAGACACAGATTATGAAATGAAAGTCCAGTGTCAGGCATGGGTTGCAGAAGCCCACAGAACAATGCAGTCTATTGTCATTGCCCTTGGCCTCCCATTTGAACTACATGACAAGAGCCTAGTGTATAAGATACAACACACTTTGGTTGCAAGACATAGAGAAATAAAGCTGAAACTTGTTGTAATTTTAAAAGGAGCTCGAGAGAGAAAGACACTATGAGACAGAGTTCAAGAGGAGGGATTTTGAATGAAGGGAAAAAGATCATAAAGGGGGGGAAATGGGCGATGGGGAGACAAGCCTTCGGGGATAGGAGCAGTAGGAAAGAGGAAAGAGAAAGAGAGAGGGAAGGAGGGAGGGGGAGGGAGGGAGAGAAAGATCAGTCCTGAACCTTGACCAAAAGAGGGAGAGGTCCACAGTTATTGTGAAAATTCATAGTTTGTCAAGTGCTGAAAATGCGTGGTTATGGAGAGTTTGGCCCAAAAGGGATGTATATATCATCTTCCCTCCAGGGCTCATGCGACATTGCAGAAGTGGGAGGGGGAATTTAAGAGTCATAGGATGAGGCAGAGTGCCATGAAATGCTGTCTTCTGGGCATGCCATGGTCACTGTGTGCATGCACTCGCTCAGCTGTGGTTACCCACACACGACCATGCCAACAAGATCACTCAACATTCCGGCAGACAGCATGGGGTCACAGAGGAAAATGGAGAGTGCCTGAAGGGGTGGGAATGTGCTGGGGCACCTAGGATATGGGAGAGAGAAGTTGGGTGCACATGAAAAAACACACGATTTACATACATGCATAAAACATTCCGATAAAAATTTCATCTCAAATTAATTTTAAAGTCAAACCACATCCTACCCTATTCGTTTCTACGGTCAACTCCGATTTGTCCTAAGCTTGCTAGAGCTGGGAATTCTTTCTGGTGGTGACTGTTGCGGTTGTCAGGCAGTAAAATGCCTTAGCGCTCTACAGTCGAAAGGTGGCGCTCTAGCCTCAGCGGTCACCGACAGCCAGGCTCTTCCATCTCAGAAGCTCGGGTTTCTTTCTGTCAATGAAAAGAAAATAAACAAGGGTCACTGGATCACTCTTGTAGGCAGCGAGAACAATTGAAAAATGCTTTTTTATTCCCCGTGGAAATTAATCCCGATACAATTATGCAGTGACTATAAATTCAGTAGCTCTTAGAACACGCGTCACATGTGACGACAGTATTTTGACTGAGCGACAAAGACACGATTTTTAAAAAGAAGTATTGGGCATTCTGAACAAAGGAGAAAGGATATGAGATGGGGGCATCAATTGCAGGTGTTTTACTTTCTAAATGAGACCTTGTCATCTGCAGGCTCTGTGTCCTCAGCCTGCTGACTCCCCAGTCTCCTGCAAACGGGTGTCAATCAACGGTACTGTATTTGCCTAGGAAGGCAGTTGTGATGGGAATTACATATTTCTCACATACGCTGCAAATATTTAATGCGCACCAGGTGCTTAGTATAAGAATACCTCTTAATTAGTAACTGAGAAAGTACAAACACACTTCAGGGTCTCTGTCTTGAATCCATTTGTAATCACAATCAAATTGAATGCACAAGTCCTTATACATCTTCAGAGTCACTGGTTATGTGTTCTATAAGCCAAACTTTGAAGAGATGTCATATTGATATAACAAAATTTATAATATGTTTTTAAGTACAGGAAAAAAGCAGGTTGCAAGTTACTAGTATAGCAAGCCCCAACTTTGTATAAAGTTGCTGGCAAGATATAAATCAAAAAGTTAATGCTGATTATTTCTGAATCATAAAACCTTAGCTCGTTTTAATCCGGTTAATCCATTTGTAATATTTTTACTAAAATGGGTGTTGATTTCTACCCACATAGAAACCTTTTTTTGTGCAATGCTATGAAGTACACACCACATATTACCACTAAACAGCCAACCTCCTGTTGAATTGGAGGGACCCCTCCCAGGGAGTCAAGCACAGCGCTCCACCCACCCCCGTTCCTGTTGAGAATTCTTAGGGGGAAGGGGAAAAGCCCAGCTGCTCCGCCCTGCTGATGGTCAAGGCCAGCACGTGCAGACACTGTCGACAAGATGTTCAAACAACTGATGCAGATGGAGCAAGCTGACCCTGCCTCTTGGAATGGGACAGCAAACACGACTTCCCACTTCCCACTAACCATACTCAGTGGGAGAGACTTTGCGTCAATTCATAATAAACATAGACTTATGTGACCAGAACAAATTTAAATACACGCACACTTTAGCCCAATTCTTGGACCCTGACCTGGAGAAAGATAGCATGCGCACCGAGGATAACAGTCGAGAGCTGAATGGGGCAGGATTGTTTCTAAGAACAAAGACTTCCAAACAGTGAGGTGACGTTAGCCCTGTGAGACATGTATCCTGGGGAAAGCTTTTCGGGTGTTAAACAGAGTTCTGTAGGTTTCTAAATATGTCATGAAATGACCTCTCACACACATTAAGAAGGCGTGCGTTGCAGCAACAGGAAAGGCCACCTGGTGGCGGAGTGGAGGCAGGTCTGGAGACCAGTAACACAAGGCACCCGACAGATGGCAGACTTGTGCCATGAAGGCTGCGATTCACAGTCCTATGGGACAATGGACTCAGAGCTAAGTAAGTTTGGGTACCACAGTTCTACTGTTCACCTCGCCTAAAGTTAGTGTTGTGTTTAGCAGTTTCACCGTGTTTTTTCTTCTGCCTCAGACATACAATCGTGTTACCATGGGCCAATAGGATTTTTTTTTTCAATTTGGACAACATCTCACCAGGTTTGAATGGAGACAGAGAACAGAGGGTGAATACAGGTGTACTGGGTAAAAGACCTTCCTACATACTTTGCATGTACAAGGACAATAGGCCAGAGATTATTTCCAGAAAAGTTGTACGTGTGTGTTCGTCTGTGTGTGCGCGCATGTAACTGCATGCCTGTATGTGACACGTGTGTGGAGGGTAATCAGTTCTGGAGAACTTTTTTATGACCATAATCACTCAAGAAAGACTGATCTTTGGAGAACATTTAGGAATTATAACAAGGGCGATACATGAAAGCCAAACCACAACTTCCCAGATGTTACATGTATGTAACATGTAAATAAGTAGATAATGAAAGCTACCAGGCAGAGAGCTCCATATGGAATCTGAAACTAGTGCTGCAGTCTGAGAGACGGTCTAGTGGCATTGCAGCAGATAAGGCATCCGCACAAACTATCACCCAGACAGTTCCTTCCCGGGTACACACCCACAGCTTCCCACAAAGCACAGACATGGGAAAAGAGCAGGGGGGCTTGTAGCACCCAGCAACGGGAAGTTGACAGTTTGTCACTGGGAAGGCAGGCGGGTAAAGCTGGTGTGTTTACAGTGTCAAGCACATTAGAAGATGGTCAAACAACACGTAAGTGGACAGGGTTGACCAGGTCTGCTTCGTGGAGACAGGAGGAGAGGATGTCTGGGACATGGATGGCGAGCTCTCTCAGTGCACAGAGCTCTAGCAGCGACAGGTGTCCGACTCTGGAGGAAGGATTGTGAGCTGGAGTCATGGGCAACGGCCCTTCTGTAAACCTGAATTCCAAGCACGCATTTTAAAGAATTTGAGAGCATATTACTGAAATGACAATCATGGGAGTTCAAAGGCACAAGAAAAGCCAAAATGGTCTTGAATTAAAAGAATAACAATAAACGACTAGCCGCTTTATTTAGAGTCTCTGTAAAAGTAGAATCCATAGGTCTCCGTGACGTCCATGAAGAATCAGACTTCTTAGCCATCATCAGAACAGAATAGAAACCATGTGAGAAAATACATATGAAAGACCAGAGCACAAATTAAAGGGAGTGAGGGTGGATAGCTGGATAATTACATGGAAAAGGTTTATTCTATGTCCCAGCAATGTATTAAGATCAATTTCAGATAAGATGGGGGATGTTGGAAACAAAGTTTAAATTTTTAAAGATAACATTAAAGATTTTATTCAATGTGGTTTTCTTAAAGAGGAGGAAAAAGGAGTACAAATCACAATGGAAAGATCGAGATAATTATATTAAAATTTGCAACATTGATTCTTAAAGGCATCAGGAAGGAAGGGGAGAGGAAATGGGACAAACTGAAGACATCTGCAGCACAGGATCAATATGGATACAGGAGCCAGACTGTGTTTCAGAGACACCTCCAAGGCAATAAAGAAAGGCAGCTCAAAAGGAGAATGGGCAGCAGCTGTAAACAAGTGTGTTTCATGGATTAGAAAGCCAACCCCTGGCTCCACACATCCCAGTACTCTCTTCTGACCTCCTCGGGCACTAGGCACTCATCTGGTATACATACATGCATGTAAGCACCCATACACGCGCAAAACAGTACATTTTTAATATTTTAAAAATAAAATGTTGACTCAACTGTATCAGAGAAACAAAATTAAAATAATAAAGAAATGAGATTTCAAACACCGGATAGTGCCGAATCCAAGTGGGGATCTAAATTCCCAGATGTTCAGACACTGTTGGTGAGAATATGAAGTGACCCCATCACTTTGGAAAACAGTGTGATGTATTCATATCAGGTTAAATGTGCTTGACCTGATGATGCAATTCAGCTGTAGAGCACTTACCCAGCTTGTCTTGGGCAATATATCCAGTACCACAAACACAAGTTAAATATTGTGCACATCAAAATAAGCCAGTGTCATAATTGGGAACCTATCAATATTCTTAGACACCTATACTGAGAGAAACGAATAAAGACATTTTTCAAACTATCACCTATGCAAATTAAAAATGGGGGGAAAAAACTGACCTCAAGTTTCTAGTTCCTGAAGACCGTAGGCGGAAATTTTTGTTGGGACTGCTGGCTCCCAATAACCACACAGAGACTTAGTATTAATTTTAAACGCTTGGCCCATAACTTAACCTTGTTACTAACTAGCCCTTACAACTTAAATTAGCCCATACGTCTTACCTATGCTCTGCCACGAGGCAGTACCTTTTTCAACACAGCATGCCCATCCCCTGCTTCTTCTGCTTTTCCTGGTGACCCCTTGACTCCACCCCGAAAAGCCTACCTAGTTATTGGCCAGTAAGTTCTTTATTAACAATGAGAGCAACACATCTTCACAGTGTAATGAGGATTATTCCACAGCAGAAGAGCAGGTTAAAGGAATTGTAAAACAGTCCCACAAGGGAATATTAGAGTCTCAAAATTAGCTGCAGCCACTAGAAAACATGTGGACACATTTTATCAGCATTTTGTGGACTGAGATAATTAAGTTGGGGAGGGGTACATACATAGTAGCATAAATACCATAACATACACCAAAAAGGGAGGAGGAAGAGGAGGAGGAAGGGGGGAAAAGGAGGAAGAGGAAAAAGAAGGCAAAATATGGTTGGCCAGATGGCTCAGACAGTAATATACTTGTCAATCAAATATGAGGACTTTGTTCAGATTCCTTAGTACCAACATTTTAAAAAATGTGGTCATGTACACTTGTAATCACAGCCCTGCCAGAGGCAGAGGTAGGTAGGTAGTCCCTAGACTTCACTGGTCTGCAAGCCTAGCCTAATCAGAAAATTCCAGCTCCAGTAAGAGACTGTCACAAATAGACCAGTGGGTAGCTACTGAGGACAATACCCAAGGTTTCCCTCTGACCTCACCGTGCACACACCACACACATGAACATGCACACACGCTAAACTTCTTAAAATTGCATGGCAGAGAGGTTGGACACGGTGTTACACAAGTTTTCCCAGAACTATGGAGACTAAGACAGGAGGGTTACCATGAGTTAGAAGCCATCCTAGGATACATATAAAGTTCCAGGCTAGCTTGAGTTCCAGAGTAAGGCTTGTTTAAAAAAAAACAACCAAACAAACAAAAATCAAGACAACAGAGCACATCAAACTCAGGAGAGTCATTACTTCTGTTGACGGAATCTTAGGAATAGACTTGGGGACAATCTCATTGATACGGCTTTGAGCGAGTCCTACTCAACGTCAGGGCTAGACGCCCAGGTTTTCTCACCATGTACATAGCTCATAGGAATGTTACTATGATATTCATACTTTAATTATTCTTCATTTTTTAAGATAAGGTAGAACTATGTAACTCAGGCAGGCAATTTCACGTAATTCTCCTGCCTCTGCATCCCTAGTGTTGAGATTTTAGGTGTGTAACATCACATCTGGACCTTAATAGTTTTTTAACATATTTACTGGATGGGAAAATTAAAATTCAAATATTAATTGCAACAAGTTCATTGAGGCATGCTGAGTTGTTTGTCTTCCCCTCGTATTCAGTTCTATTTTGGCATCGCTTCTGAACATATTCCAGTTTTAAACATCACGTCCTTCAGATTCATAATTGGTGGGAAGCGTTCTGTTAAAGGAACAGAAATAACCTGGAATAGGAGAAAATAAAGAAGGCTGGAATGACCAAAATCTATCTGCCTCTGGGCTATTTTCTTAGGCTAGAAAATATTTCATTCATAGGTCCCAGACCTTCAGATTTTTGCTCTGTTTTTACACAGATGGTACAGTCCTCACACCCAAAATTCCAAACTGCAGCAAGATATCTCCATTACCCTGCAAAGAACATTATGATAGACATTTCGCTCTATTTACTATTGCCCTTAATTGAAATGCTGAAGGACCATTGAGCATAACCCATTCACCCTATTATAATATAGAGTTAGAAGTCTAGTTTAGTTTTAGGTATCTAGCATGCTCTTTTTTGTTCCTTTTTCTATATTTGACACTCTACGCCCTTGAAATGTGTGCAAAGATCCGGTGAATTTGGGTTAAAAGCAGTTCAGCTAACTCGAGCGTATTTGGTGTGATCGCATTCTCAGAAAGCTGAATTTGACCTATTTTTCACATCATTCCCCTGAGTGACAGCCCTCTTTGGCAGATGCTGATAGAGAAGATAATGGCCTGAAGAACAGAGAGTTTAGTTTTAGAATATGGGTCCAAGTCAGGTCAAGCTAACAAAGTCAATTTCACCTTTCCAGGCTTCATTTTACTCATTTTGAAACCTGAAGAAAATAATTTGAGTCGTCAAGATTTGGAGAGTATTATTTAATATCATTCTTTCTGAAGATTCAATTCAGAATAGTTCAGAGGACAAGCTCACAGGCTTTGCATTGCTAGGACAATTGTCATCCCAATGGAAACATAAAGGTCCTGTCTTTCCCCATCCCTCTTCTCCGCCTCTCTTCAGATACTGGCATCCATGTGCAAACAAATTCAACACAAAATGAGAGAAAGTCTACTTCTATTTCCAATTGCCCCAGAGTCACATTCTTCCAGTGTATGAAGTTCAGGAGGGTAGAGTTGGAGGGTGGTATTCTCACTCTATCAGATTGATCTTTTAAAGGGTGTATCTCCCTCCTGGACCAATCACTGCTCTAGGAAGCATGGGCTGTTATGATGGCCCTGCTATGATCACACACTCACCTTAAGGACAAATCAGTAGACACAGTGATGGAGAAGCCTTAGGGTCGCTGGGGTGGATAAGAGCCAACCCCAATACTAAGAAGAGTAGGAGATAGGTGGAAATATATCTCCTTTCCCACTATAACAAGAATCCCTAGTTTAAGATGTGAAGGCTGAACATATGAGAGAGAAATTGCTTGGTCTACTACCAAAGGCATGGAGTCTTAGTTTGAAGTCATTTTTATTTTAAAAAATATTATAAATAAATTGAAAGAGAAAAATATACAATCACATTAGGATGAGAAATCTTTTCAAATATTATCTTCAAAATGAAGGAAATAAAGATTAGTTTTATTTTTAATATAGAGGTTTTTTTTTCTTTTGAGAAAAGGAAGCCGTAATAAAATCTCCAGTGTCTTTAAGTGCCCACAGGAAGCCAAATGTCTCATTTTCTATCAAGAACAGAATGTGCTTGGGGTGTGAACCTGTCATGATTGCTTAGCTTAATGGGTGCGAAGTGAATGCGTTCTTTCCTAAGGGAAATTTTTCTCTACAGATCACTGCAGCATTACAGTCCTAGGCGCATTTTTATAAAATTGAATGGTTTTAAGTGACCTGCAAAGTTCATCCAACCTTTGCTGAGCCTTAAGCATGACAATCAAAACACTCCAAAGAAAAGACCAAATGAAATAGATTTCTAAAATGTCTTCCAAGGAGAGCTTTTCTGGGAAATCTGATGCCACACAATAGATCAAACCCACCCTCACCTCCTCCCTCCAGACTGGCAGGAAGTAATTGGATTATACTAAGTCCCCCCAGGCAGTGGCTCTCCGGCCTGGTTATTTATCACAACCACTTGGGAAAGATTATAAAATCCATATTCCCTGCCTGCCTTAGACATACTGACCCAGGGCCTGGAATCAGTCTTATAAAAAACATATTTTTTGTCAAATACCTTTCAGTAGCTACTTTCATCTATGAACTGGCTTTGGGAAGTTACTGGGTTTAAGAATAAGATATGCTTTATTCATGACTTTAGGATGTCACTGCTGAGAGAAATGTGCTTTCTGTTTCATCAGTAACTGGGGGAAAACAACAAGGTGTTTTAATTCTAATTTCATGTCTCTATATAAGAACTGTTGTTATTTATTACTATTATTATTTATTAATATTTTGACACAGGGTCTCACTCTGTAGCCCTGGCTGGCCTAGAACTCACTATGTAAATTAGGCTGGAATCAAGATCTGTCTGCCTCTGCTTCCTGAGTGCAAGGGTTAAAGTCATGCACCATCGCACCCAGCTATACGCAGTAACATTTTGTTTCTCCACATTGTTTATTGTGATTTCAGAATACTGGTTAATTTTCTGAATGTTGACTACTGAGATGTTCTAAATCCTCTGAAGACAGTAAGGTCACAGTTGGGTGCTGTGGACAATGGAAAGAGCTACAATTACAACCAGGAAGGGGAAAGGTGAACAGACAAGAGTTCGTTTTAATTAGAGAATTCTGAGCAGTTTCGTTTCTTTCTGTAAAGGTTACAAGTTCACATCAAAATGACGAGTCATCGTGGTTTTGTTGAAATGTGATTATGAAAATCTTGAAAGACATCAAGCTATTCAAAAAGGCACTACCCTGTTATTTTTCTGTTTGATACTTGGTTAAAAACCTTGACATATATGTTGGAATATGCATGCGGTTTACATGCACATGCTTACGCATAATCTCTAAGTAAATATGCCAAATACAAGTATATTAGCAACCATTTTAACTTTACTCATTTTTGTGGCTTTCAACTTTCTGTTAATAAGTAGATGTGAATTAAGAACTAGAAAGTTATGTATTTTTAAAGATTTACTTATCTCCATGAGTGTTTTGCTTGCATATATGTCTGGGCACCACAGGTGTGGAATGCCCACAGAGGCCAGAGAAGGTGATTCTTTGATTCTCAGTTTTCTCATTTGCAAATTAACAATAAAATGTACTCAGCAATATTTATTCAAAGAAGTTATTCGCCTCCCAAGAATAACGAGAATATTGCACCTGAATGTAGGCCCTGGTACACACATGTTTAGGTTAATTATGTCAAGGCACCATGCCAATTTGGGGCCTGCCCTCTGTTCTTCCTCACAGACAAATAGGATACATATTTTTAATTTGTCAAAAACTACTGAATCTTGGCTCAGTGAAACTAGTACATTCAATGTAAGAAGGAATTCTGAGGGAAACATAATGTACTCTTTCCCCTATGGATGCATTTGTTTTGTAGGTGTTCCTTTACTTTCTTGAACCCCAAAAGGAAACTGGCTTGGAGGTCAGTTCTGTCTATTAAAAAACGGAGGAGCAAACTTTAACTTTAGGAAACCTTACTGTGTCATGTTCAAATCTGTTTGTTTGGATCCATCAAGTCAAGACTGGCAAGAACAGAGTGCCTCTAATTGAACAAAGGTTCCCCCCCATGCTTATTTAAAACTAGAATAGTGCTTCTAGTTGCTCAAAGGAACTGCCATGGCTCAGCTCAGTAAATAATAGTCATATTTAGAAACAGAAGGACAGTAAAAATGGGGCTATGGATTGTATTTTCTTGTGAGGTTCTGGTTACTGAGGTCTTTTACATTCACATAAAAGAAATTTGAAGAAAAAATATTCTTTAGGTTATGTAATACCAGTCTTCTAAAGTTTTATTCTTTGATGGCTTCAATATTCTGGGTACTTTTTAAATGCATAATGTATTCCAGAGAATGCATGTTCTTCATTTGGTGAGTAAAGAATCCTATATATTTGTCATGACCTGATATTAATACTTCATTTTAAGCTATCTGATATCTCTGCTAACTTTAAGCTTATCTATAAGTTATGAAAAGATGAATTAAAATTAAATGTAAAAATCTATTTGTTGATTTGCCTGCTTATCCCTGGAATCCCATTAATTGATTCATCTGAGCTTGAATTACAAGGTACTCACATAGTCATTGTCTTAGAGTTTCCGGTGCTGTGTGAGACCATGACCATGACAACTCTTATAAAAGAAAGTGTTTAATTGGGGATGGCTTACAGGTCAGAGATTTAGTCCTTTGTCATCCTGGCAGGAAGCATGGCAGTGTGTAAGCAGACATGATACTGGAGAAGAAGCTGAGAGTTCTACAACTGGACTCAAAAGCATCCAGAAGGGAGAGTGACATTAGGCCTGCTTGAGCTACTGAGGCCTCAAAGTCCACGCCCAATGACCTATTACCTTTGACAAGAGTACATCTGTTCTAACAAGAACACACCTCCTAACAGTGCCACACTCTATACAAGCCTATCGGGGTCATTTTCATCCAATCCACCACAGTCATGACATCCTCTTTATGTCACATGAACATATTCCATATGTATTATCTCAGATATGATTTCTTCCTTCACTGCTCTGGTTGTTAGTCATTGCCTGTTTTATTAACATACTCGCTTTCATCTCATTACAGGGAAATATAAAGCAAAAAGAATACTTGAAAACCAATGTCAAGTTTTCACAGACACTATTTCAGATTCTGATATGCAGAAAGCCATATTTCAATACACACTTCAAAGCAGCAGTTCTCAACATGTGGGTCATAGCCCCCTCAGGGGTGGAATATCAGATACCCTGCATGTCAGATACTTATGTTGTGATTTACAACAGTAGCAAAATTATAGTCGTGAAGTAACAACAAATAATTTTGTAGTTGGGGGTCACTACAATATGAGGAACTGTGTTAAAGGGTCACAGAATTAGGAAGGTTGAGGACCACTGCTTCAAAGGATTTCTTCTTACACCAGGAGATTTCCCTGTAGTAGAAACTGGGTGAAAATTAGTAATGGGTAGGTTGGTTTGGCTCCTGTGGTGTGGCAATCAGGGCATGTAACTCTCCCTTCCCAATGAACACTGGGAATGAAGTGTTTAAATAGACATATTCACAGCAGCTACCTACAGTTTTTCAAGTTTTGTATCCTTATACTCTTGGAAATAGACCAGTGAATAAAAATCAAACAAACAAAAAAGCAAAGTTCTACTATAAAGCCAAGGACTGGGGACTCCATGTGAGATGGAAGTCCCGGCCTTCATGGGCAATGCTCTCTTAGTTTAGCACATCTCTACCTCCAGCTGAACCACTCCTTCAGCTACTTACAAGTAGCAGCCCACCTCTTCCCACTGGATGTGAGGCCATGAGCTGGCACTTAATATGCCCCCATCTTCGTCACAATCAGAAAATCCACTGTATCCTAGCAAGTCGCCTCCTAAACTAAAATCCTGTAGTCAGACGAAAGGTCACCACCTAAGTCCTAGTGTGTAGCCTGGGCTTTGTGGACACCAGACATAGGTGACACTCAGCTCTCCTCCCCGGCTGCCTCTTTGTTCCCCACTGGCATCTTGTTCCTCATCACTCACGAGACTCCTGGTCTCCAAACCGTGTCGTTGCATGTAACCCAAAGAGGATGAAAACCACACACCTCGGAAGAGCATAGGAAGCCATTTCTGATCAGATCCCCAATAGAGAACATGGCTCTTTCAAGCTGTGTGCGAGTGTGTACACTTGGCTGTTCCAAACCCTTAGATACTTGCTGCATGTGTGACATGCTCCTTCCCATCTCTGTATCTTCTGTCACTTATCATTGTAATGAATGCCCAAATCTCTCTCCCTGGTTTGTTTCTTTCTCTTTCCCTTCTCTAAGATGCCCACTTAGACCCAGAAAGCCTCTCTTCCCTCTACTGGTGAAGTATCCATTACACACGTTGCAAATCTACTTGCCTGCCTCCCTTATTATATATTGCATCATTTAAGGGCTTTTGTTCATCACAGGATCAGGGATATGATACTGAGTATGATTGCTTTCCAGGGAATGAATGATTGTAGACTAACTTCTTCTCTTGTCAGTTGAGGCTTCTTAGCTAGATTAAGGAACTTGTCCAAGGCTGCACGGTAGGCTAATACAAGAGCCTGTAAATGTGTACAAAAAGGGTCTCCAGATTGCAACCCAGTGATCAAATTCTCCAGCCGGTGGCTTTCAGTTTTGATGTGATTGTGTCTGACAGCAATGCCTTGCCCCGAGTTTCACCTTGTTAATTGGTAGGTTTTCATCTTTAACTGGGTTCATTTTCTCAGTACCAATATCTAGGTTTTGCCTTAGGAAACTACTTCTCAACGTCCACAGTTAGAATGGGACAAGAACCAAGCTTTGACTTCAGGAGAGGACAAGTGATATAAGGTTTCCCCGTGAGGCTGTTGGTTTCTGCCGGGTGAATCAGGGACAGGTTCAGCACAGGACTTGCAGTGAGAAGGAGACATTCTGCTTTCCCTGAATTGAAGGACTAAGCTCTCAGAGCTGTGAGGTTTCTGAGAACAATGCCTGCCTGCAGTCAGCTGTCCCATGTGCATTATAGGGTGACAATTTGGTAATGTGCAGACTAGGGTAAGCTGCACATTTCATACCAGATTCAGGGGGTTCAAACGCCGACATCCATGATTCTGTTTGTTTGTTTTGTTTGATTCTCCACCCCTTTCTCAACTAACCTGTGTTTGTGAGGCTCAGGTTTGCATTGACTTCACTTTCAGTTAGAATCTCAGTTTCACCGGCTCCTAGAGGGGGTGCAAGCTTAGTTTCTGGCAAAGGATGCTTACTTCCTGTCTGCAGGAAGAAGTCGGGAGATGGACAGGGACTGGCTAGGACTCAAGTACAATCTCATAGGTCGCAGCCATGCTCAGGATTACCAGTCTCTGCTCAGTCTCCATTCTTTCCAGCCAGCTTCCCTACCTTTCAGCAAGCTTTAATATCTTCAGGTTTCAACAATAGAAACAAAAACAACAGCTTTGGAGAGCCTAGCTAACCATCTTGTCAAATTCTTATAAGAAATCTCTGTGTGTGTGTGTGTGTGTGTGTGTGTGTGTGTGTGTGTGTGTGTGTGTGTGTGGTATTGAACCCTTGGTGATACATATTACTGTCCCAGGGCATATTCCTTTGTACAACCGATGCTTAATCAGTGTGACTGTGGTTTCTATCACTGACTACTAAAAAGAAGGAAATACACACAGTTACCGTCTCTTAACTAAACATGATATTCCCACGTAATATCCATGCTTCTTCCTCCTTAAATCTCAGCAGGCAGCAAAACGCCAGGTACCCAGCAGACACTAGGCAAACATGTGCTGAATGAACTAACAACAAACGGCTACAGGTAAAAATGTTGTCCCCCGCGCCCGCCCACCCCCCACCCAACCCCCCGGACCAAACTTCACACAATCTGAATGATGCGAAAGATGAAAAGCAGGAGGAGAGGGCAGCCCCGGGCTCTGGGGACAACCAGGACGAGCCTGCCTCCGAGACACAGCTGAGCCTTCCAGCTGGCGGCCTGTGGGGAGAGCAGCACATGTCTGACATCTCAAGTTCGCCGCTAGCACAGCAGGTGTGCCGGGGCCAGCCGGTCCTCCACGGAAGTTAGCTTCCTGTCACTGCCGACAGGGATCCGCGAGATGTGCGGAACAGAAGTGGCGCAGGAAGGGACGTTTTAAATAGAAAATCTGAACGCATATCAGGTTCCTAGAAAAAGGAAGCTTCGGAGAAGGGTGATTACAGAGTAAGATCACAGAGAGTCTCTGTGTGAGGGAAAACATAAATACTAATCATATCTGTGCTTTCCCGGAACTCTTTACCAGAGCAAAGGAAGCACACGGTTTATGCAAACCACAGAGGCAAACACTCAGAGCAGAAACTTTCAGAATGCTTTGACTTGTGTTCAGGATATGTCAAAAAACAAGCCAATTTATTTCTAAATACAACTGAGAGGGGGGGAAAGGAGACCCATACACTGAACACGGAATTAAAGTAATGGGAGTACAGTAGGGTGGTGATTGCCCACAGAGATATTTAAGAATTGACTGTAGAACCTGTGCACGGTATTTTTTCTTATATGGAAAAATATTGATTTGTAGACATGGTCAAATTAAGAATTTTGGTGGTTGGGACTAGAATCCTAGGCTACCCATCTGGGCCTTATATGCAGTCACCAGACATAATCGCCAGTATCTCAGAAGAGGGTGACAGTGAGGCTGGACCACAGAAAAAATATGAGAGAGAACTGATGTCCTTGTCTTGATGGTTAAGTGATGGGTCATGAACCATGGACCACAGCTCTAGAAGATAAAAAGGTGAGGGAGAGGAGCTATTCATACAGCCTGGAGTAGAGGTAGGACATTAACTCTGTCAATGTCTTTCTTTTAAACTCTTAGACGCCATTTTGGATTTTTGTCCTGCAGAAATACAAAGATATAGGGTTGGTTTAAGTCGTCATGCTGGCAGTGAATTGTGACAGTAGCCAATAGGATTTCATATGGGGCTCAGGCCACAGAACTTTACCTCCCTGGACACTGACTGTGGGAAGCAGAACCCACAAAGACTAAAGGTCCTAGATAGAACAGGTGACAGTCTCAGGTACAGGATAACCTGTGGGCCCCCAAAGCCCCTCCCCTGTATCTACTGCCTCTTACTCTCCTACATTTTGTCCTGGTGACTGTGACATTGGACCCACCACCATCTGGCATCTGGCCTGTGTCCCTCTGCATGGGTCCCTCTAGCTGGCATTTCATTTGGTAGCCAATGACTTCTTTCTATGACTCCTCCTTGGGATACTGCCTTACAAAGCCGTCAGTTCCTCAGCTGGTGTCCCACGGCGTAAGCATTTTTATTCCATATCCATCAGCTCACGGAATCTCAGCTGGAAGTAGTGACACAGAATTTTACTTACTTGCTTTTCTCTTTCAGACAAAGGGAAGTTTTTATTCAGGGCAAGGAAACATGCACATACAGCAGGCACACGGGGAAAAGGAATTTTCTCAAAGCAGAGGGAAAACCTCTGTGTAAGTGTTCTTTTCTTTTGTGGAAAATAGATTCTTTTCTCACACAACATATCCTAATCAGTCTCCCCTCATTCTACTCCTCCCGGTTCCTTTCCACCTCCCCTCCTTTATAAATTCACTCCCTTTCTGTCTCTCTTTAGAAAAGTCCAGGTTTCTAAGAGATAACAACCAAACCTGGCAAAGGAAAATATAGTAAGATAAAACAAAAAATCATTACATCGAAATTGGACAAAGCAACCCACCCGAAGGAAACGAGTACAAGTGAAGGTTCAGGAGACAGACAGAGACCCGCCTGTTCTCACACTCAGGACTCCCATAGAAACACTTAGCTGAAAGCTATAACATATACACAGGGGGCTGAGTACTGATCTGTGCAGGCCTGAGCTTCAGTTTGTGAGTTCACACGAGTTTTGCTCAGTTGATTTAGAGGGCCTTGTTCTCCTGGTGTCCTCCATCCCCTCTGGCTCTTGTAATCTTTCCACCTCCTCTTCCAAGGGATGCCCTGCGCTCTGAGGGGTGGATTTCATGGAGATATCCCATTTAGAGCTGAGGCAAACTTGACTTTCATAGAAGTCAAGTGTGAAGGAGGAGGTAGGGAAGCGATCCTGATGGTAGAGCCAGAGTTAGGCTGAATTTTGGGTCCTGGCTCTGTCTCCTGCCAGGTTATGTCTTGTGTTTCTTGAATGGCTCATTTTCTCATTACCTGGAGACACGTCTTCAAAGGGTTGCTGTAAAGATTACAGAGAATCTACATAAATTTAGAAAGTGTTCAGCACTATGCCCAATAAAATGTGCTATTATAATTGCAGATCAAGGGACTGTAATTACAGATGAAGATGGCTCAGAGATTAACAGCATTGGCTGCTCTTCCAGAGGTCATGAGTTCAATTCTCAGCAACAACATGGTAGCTCACAACCATCTATAATGACATCTGGTGCCCTCTTCTGAACTTCAGGCAAACATGCAGGTAGAACACTGCATAAATAAATAAATAAATAAATAAATAAATAAATAAATAAATAAATAAATACAGATCAATTCAGAGATCATTTTTACTCATTCACTTAATAGTATCAAGTATTGTCTTGCTCCTCCAAACAGCCTCCTCCCCTGAATCCATTTTTCCTAAGTTAATACCTGACTCAGACATTTTAAATACAACTTTTTGTCCATAAAGGAGGAACCCAAGGTATACATTAATGATTCTTGAAAGATGTTAAACTTCAATTTAGCTGTTGTTTGTTTGTTAGACTGCTTTGATGGACCAGGAAGGTAAATTATGAAATTAGACAGCCTATAATCAAACCAAGGTATTTCTACTTCCTAGTTATGGTATCTTGAACAATTTGTTTATTTTCTCTGTACTTCAGATTGCCCATTATAAAATGCAGATAATATTACTGACCAAGAAGGCAATAGAAAATTGTGTAAAATAGATACTTCCTAAGATGCATATCCAAATGACAGGAAAAAAATTAAACACATTTGTAAGACCTCCTTGATCAATTCAGCCCATACTGCATACCAGTCAGGAGAACACTCTGACTAAAGATGACTAACAATATCAAGGCTTGGTAAAGAAATTAACTACCTGAGACTCTTCTATAGTACAAGTAAGTATGATTCTGTTTTCAGAAACAGCCAAGATGGATCTACTCTTGTCACGGCATCCCCTCCTGCCATGGAATAAGGCATCAAGGAAGCCAATGGAACATGTCCTCTCAGAACCTGTGTCCCCTTCCTCCCTCCCTTTCTGGGACACAGTCCAGACTCTCAGGACCCCAAAATGTTCTGCAAAGATCTGTATGGACAATGCCTAGACCGGCATATAAGCTTGTTGCCGTGTGAGACACAAACAAGAGTAGGTAAAAAGAAAAAAAAAGCAAGCTTGAAACAAGAAAATAATGAATGTCTCGACAACCTCTCAAAAGCTTGAAATAAAATAAGCATATTCCATAACCCAGAAATTTCACTAGGTATATAAACCAACAAAAATAAGAAATGTGTTTATGTATGTATAATGTATATACACACCCACACATTATATTGTTAGAGTTGCACTGCTATTCATAACAGCCCTGAACTAGAAACAACCGAATTTTCTTCCACATTAAAGTAGTTAAATCTCAATACAATTATACAAACAGAATACTGATAACAATGAAGATCTGTGAACTGCTGCCACACAAAACCATACACAGAAGGTTTGCAAATAAAATACTGAGTCAAGGAAGTCAATCACAAAAGAGGATATGCCGTCATGATTCTATTTGCATGAAGTTCAGAACTATAAGGAGGTGAGAGCAGTGAGTGACTTTGGGAACTAGGAAGGAGTCTCACAGGTGCCAGCAATGTTTCTGTCATCTGCATTGTGATTATACAATCATGTTCAACTTGTAAATATCCATTGAGACGTACACTTACAATTTATAATTGGTGTCATGACCTGTGACAGCCATGCCCGGTAACCTTTAAGGGGAGAAAGCTCAGGCTTCACACCTGAGTTCATCCTATGAATCATTCAGTCTTAGGCCTTTACCCAGCACCTACCACAGGAAGACCATAGCCTTTCTGCTTGTTTCACATGGACAGTGTTCATTCATAGCGACTTTCATGGTTTGTAGGTATTTCCACAGCATGCTGGACTAGCTGAAGGCCAGGGTTGCTTCTTTTACTTCTGTCTTTCTAGTATGTTCTGTTGCATCGGACACATGAATGATTCTTTGTAACTCTGAATTGAATACATGTTAACCCCATTCTCTCATCAAGGAACCTGTACCAGAACGTGAGACTCTTCTCAAGGCAAGACCTTTTCATTAACAACCCAGAATGAATCTGTGAATGAGACTAACTTAAACTAACTATATAAACCCAGCTATACAGCATGATTTCATCCTCTATTAGACAAAGACTTCTATGAAGGAGATTATTCACAATTTTTGAATAACCACCAAATACTAGTAGTTGGTGGAGTCTTTCAGGATGGTAGACAAAACTTCTAAGGAGGTATACATCCATATTGCGTGATGTGGGAGATCAACCCAGCTGGGGCCCAGAGCTGGGTTCAGTATGACCTTTCCCTGTCCCTGGCACTGTTACCCAGAAGCTGCAGGGTCCCTTTGCTGAGCTCAAACCCCTGAGACTTCTGGCTGTGGTTCACACTACAGCCCTGCTTCCTGCTCCTCACTCTGTCAGGAGGGCTGGCGCCTCTCTTCCAGGACATAGTGAACTTTCTTACTGAAGAGGTCCATGCTCTCCTCTTTCTGCATTTCCACAGTGTCAGCCAGTAGCACTGGTCACACCCATCAAGTCCTGTTGCCTTGCAGTTTAAAATCAACTGCTTTTCACACAACAAGGATGTCTGTTCCACTATGTTCATTGCAGCATTATATGTAATAGCTAGATCCTGGAAGCAACCTAGATGCCCCTCAACTGAAGAGTGGATAGAGAAAATGTAGTACATTTACACAATGGAGTACTACTCAGCAGAAAAAAAACAATGGAATCTTGAAATTTGCAGGCAAATGGATGGCACTAGAGGAAACTATCCTAAATGAGGTAACCCAGACACAAAAAGACAAACATGGTATGTACTCACTCATATATGGATTTTAGACATGGATCAAGGGAGTGTCAGCCTACAATCCCAGTGCCAATGAGTCTGGGAAACAGGGAGGTTCTCAAGACAGATGAATGATACCTCAGAGAAGTGGAATGAGGCAAGAACTCCTGAGTAGATTGGGAACATCAGGGGAAGGGAGAGGGAGCCAGTAAAAAGAGAGGGGGGATAAGAGGACATGAGAAGAAGATATGGGGGAGCAGGAAGGTTGAGTCAAGGTAAGAATAGAGGAGAACAGGATGAGAGATTCCATAATAGATTGAGTCATTATAGGCTTGAGGAGAGAGCTGACACTAGTGAGATCTCCAGAGATCTACAAGGATAACACCAACTGGCAAACTAAGCAATAGTGGAGAGACTACATTAGTTGCCCCTCCTTGATGGTAAGGTTGATGACTACCTTTATGCCATCCTAGAACCTTCATCCAGTGACTGATGGAAGCAGAGACAGATACCCACAGCTAAACACTGAACTGCACCTAGTGACAGAGATGGAGGAGTGATGAGCAAAGGGGTCAAGACCATGATGGTGAAACCCACAAAGACAGCTGATCGGATAAGGGAGAGCTCTTGAATCCCAGACTATGCCTGAGAGGCAACAGGGGACTGATCCAGACTCCATGAAGGTAGTGCCACAGAGGAGGCCACAGAAATCACTGGGGCCTTGGGTAGTAGATCAGTGTTTACCATGGCGTACAAATGAACTTTGGGAGCCCATTCCACATGGAGGGATGCTCTCTCAGCCTGGACGCATAGGGAAGGGCCTAGATCCTGCCCTAAATGAAATGATAGACTCTGGAGATTCCCCCCCCCCAAGGAGGGCCTCACCTTCCCTGGTGAATGATGTAGGAATTAGGGGGAGGGGTTAGGGGAGCTGGTGGAAGGACAAGGGAGGAGGGGTGGGAGAGGGAGCAGGGATTGACATGTGAAGCATTCATGTTTCTAATTTAAATTTAAAACAAATTTAAAAAAATCAACTGCTTCCCACTTGTCCACTAGAAAGAGCAAAGAACTGAGTTTCTTGGGGTGAGGGTGAATGAGATTCCAGCACAGGGAGGGTGTCCTCTTAGACCCCACATAAGTCATAAATCATATCCAAACATCTGTTTTCAGAGAGAGAGAGAGCCTTTGTGAACAAGGAGAAGAAACCTTAAAGTGGCTCTTTTCTGACTCAGGCAGAAAACAGCAGCAAAGAACCTTACAAGTATAAGAAGAGGAGGAAAAGGAGAGGTCAGTGTTAGAATGAGCTAGGGTGTGGTGGTGAGGGAGATAAAGGATGGTGAAGGAGAAGGGGACAAGGAGAAGGGGGATGGGGTTTGTCCCAGGGACACAAAGAACTGCCTCGGGATAAAAGGGAGATACTTTGCACACAGGCAAATTATAAAGGTAAAAGGGGAAACCCCATGTTAGCTGAGGTGTTTATTTTTTTAACCTTTTTAAATCTTTCTTTTTTTAATGCTTATGTTCAGCTTCAATTTTTATTTCTTTTTTTTTCTTCCTTTTTTTTAAATTTAAGTTAGAAACAGGCTCGCTTTGCATGTCAATCCCAGCTCCCTCTGCCTCCCCTTCTCCCCTGCAACCCTACCAGGCCCCCCAGACTCCACCCAATCTCCACTCCAATACCCAGGGAGGGTGAGGCCCTCCATGGTGGATCTCTAGAGTCTGTCATTTTATCCAGGGCAGGGCCTAGGCCCTTCCCCAAGAGTCTAGGCTGAGAGAGCATCCCTCACTGTGGGATGGGCAGCCAAAGTCCATTTGTATACCAGAGTTAATACCACTCAAGGTCCCACAGATTACCTAGGCCTCCTCACTGACACCCACATTCAGGGGTTCTGGATCAGTCCCATGCTTTTCACACAGCCATCAATCTGGAGTCCAAGAGCTCCTCCTTGTTTGAGTCAACTGTTTCTGTGGGTTAAACCAGCCCTGTCTTAACCCCTTTGCTCATCAGTCCTCCCTTTCTGACACTGGATTCCAGGAGTTCAGTTCAGTGTTTAGCTGTAGGTGTCTGCCTCTGCTTCCATCAGTCGCTGGATGAAGGCTCTGTTTCCCAACTCTCTGGCAGTGGGATTACATGCTGGCACTCCCCTGCTCCATGTCTAAAACCAATATATGAGTGAGTACATACCATATTTGTCTTTTTGTGACTGGGTTACCTCACTCAGGATGGTTTCTTCTAGTGCCATCCATTTGCCTGAAAATTTCAAGATTCCATTGTTTTTTTTCTCCACTGAGTAGTACTCCATTGTGTAAATGCACCACATTTTCTCTATCCACTCTTCAGTTGAGGGGCATCTAGGTTGCTTCCAGGTTCTGGCTATTCCAAATAATGCTGCTATGAACATAGTGGAACAGACATCCATGCTGTGTGAATGTGCATCCAGAAGAGCCGCCCACACAGGAAAGACATCAGCCCTTCCAGGCCCCAACCTCCAGCAACCCCAGCTTCAGGTGAGCCTGGGTCTCTGTGGGGCCACTCCCCATCTCCTGCCCAACACCCATCCCCTCAATCTTCAGGGACCCACTTCTGGCATCCAGAAGACCCGCCCACACAGGAAAGGTATCAGCCCTTCCAGGCCCCAACTTCCAGCAACCCCAGCTTCACAAACAGTCAGACATCTTATTTTTCATTTCCAGATATCTCAGACCTGTTTGTGGCGTGGACATCACACAAACTGCCCTTTTTGGTTTCCGTTTTAATTAGGGTTGTACTGGCTAGTTTTATGTTAACACAAGCTAGACTTATCTGAAAGAAGGAAACCTCAATTGAGGAAGGCCTCCATAAGGTCCAGCTGCAAAGGCATTTTCTTAAATGAATTCCTTGGTTCCTTGCCCCCCATCCACCAACATCACACTGCCTCACAGGTACCAACGCTGAGGAACACTTGGGACATCCCTTCACTGGCATCTTGAGCTGGTCCCCTCTTTAACTAACTTGGTGTCATTGAACCTCTCAGGGTCTCCAAAGTCTCACCTCCATTTCACCTAGTCTCACTCAGTTTCCTCCTAGTGTTGTTGGAAGTGTACAGATAGCTAATGGCATCCTCAGGTAGAAGTAGTAGCCTCCAGGCCCTGGAAGCTCACCAGTGTCCTCGCCACTCAGAGTGAGCATTCTTTGGTGTTTATGAAAGAAAGTCACAAAGACACCAAAGTCTTGGGTGCTAAAGTTCCCTCTAGACCTCTGCCCAGGATCTGTAGGTGACCTGCATACACCTTCCCAGTGGCGTTGTCCCATCTCTACACTAAGATGTCTGAAGCAGCAAAAGTACTATGTACTCAGCTGTACACTAAAAGGACATTAGTCCATTCCAGCATCTGACTCTGGCAGGCCTTGTCCTTCTCCAGATTCTCTGTATGTTGCTAAAATACCTTTAGATTTCATTCCTGAAGCTAGCCTCCAAGGTCCATTATCTTATTTGACCACTTCCTCTCTCTGTCTGAGGCTGATTACCAAGGTCCAGCTACCAAAGTATTGGAATCCAGCAATCAAAATTCCCCTTTGGCTTGCCTAATTAATATACCCAATTAAAGTTAAACACCTCATCCTGACACAAGATTCCCCATTTTACCTTTATAGACCACCATTTGCCTATGGGCCACATCTAACTCTCCTTTATCCAGAGGCAGGCCATTGTCCCTCTGGACCAAATATCGCTGCCGCTTTTCTCTTGTTCCTTTCACTTCTTTCCTGTCTTCTATCTCCTGTGTTTGTTTCTTATTCCCTGCTCTCCTATCCCTCTGGGGCAAAGAAATCTCTTTTGTGTTGATAACTTGGCAGGGGAGGGGGGCTTGAGCAGATACTCTTCCTTTCATACACTGTGCCTTTTTTTTTTCTTTTTGAGACACTGCCTCACTACTTAGCCCTGGCTGTCCTGGAACTCACGATGTAGAAAACCAGGCTGGCACCAAGTTTATAGAGATACACCTGCCTCTGCCCCTGCCTTTGGAGCACTGGGATTAAAGAGTGTGCCATCAAGCCTAGCCTAATACGATGTATGTTTTAGAAAATTATGACAAGAAAGACTGCATGTTTGATTCAAACACAATTATTTTTTCAATCCTTGGGATTAAAAATAAGGCCTTGCAACACGTTAGGCAAGCCTGCCCAAGCTACATCCCAGCCTTATACTTCTGGTCAGGGCCTCTACCACTAAACCATGCCCCCATTATTTTTTACATTCGTTTATAGATGCAATTATTCAGAGTGAGACAGAGACAGACAGAGAGACAGCAAGAGCAAGAGAGCCAGAGAACGAGAGAGAAACCCTGTCTCGAAAACCAAACAAAATACTGAGTCTGAAGAGCACTAGCTGCTCCTCCAGGGGATCTGAGTTTGCTTCCCAACGGGGAGTCTACCCAGGTTTCCCAGTGGAACTTGGATATGTGACCCTGAACCGCTGCATCCATCCACAATGGAAACCGCAGCTTCCTACAGGAATACCCTCAAGTGTCCTGTCCTGCCTTCACTCAAAGGCGAGTTTCTCAGGGCTCCGCCTACAAAGAGGAAGTGAGTACCACTTAGACTAGAAAATGAGAGGATGTTCTCTGCAGGCAGCAAGCAAGACAACCACAGAACTCCTACTTGGTATCTCCCGCCAAGGAGTAGCGAGAGTGGGTGTGGCTTCTCGCCCCTCTCCAAGAAAGCTCAATGTTTCAGTAGCAAGCTGTGAAGAGGGTACCAAAGCACCCCTCTCCTCCCAGCTCTATGGATCTTGCAGAAGGGATGCACCAACTGCGGGGGTCCCCAAACTGGGTCCCCAGATGGGGTGTGCCCTTAAGGTTCTTAGCCGCTCCATCGCGCTAGCGTCCTGCCAAATGAGCATCCCAAGAACCCCAAAGTGAGAGCGCATGAGGGTGTGGCTGAGGTGAGTCTGTGAGGAGCATGCTGGCTGGTGTCCAGGCTCAGGTCTGCCTGAGTTACCCTGGTGGTCGTGAGCAGAGACCCAAGCCAGTCAGGAATGGGTACGAGTTTGGTGCTGGGTTCCCGGGATCCCGGGGCGCAGAGAGAAAGGCGACCTAGGTAGGGGTCGACGGAGACCCCGATGGGGGAGAGGCTGATGGGCTTGCCTGGCTCGATGGCAGCTGCAGAGAGAATGTGACTGTGGTGGCAACTATCCCTAACCCTAACCCTAACCCTAATCCTATCCCTAACCCTAACCCTAACCCTAACCCTAACCCTAATCCTAACCCTAACCCTAACCTTAACACTAACCCTAACACTAACACTAACACTATCCCTAACCCTAACCATATCTGTAATCCTGACCCTAACCCTCACCTTAACCCTAACCCTATCCCTAACCTTAACACATTGTGTTTCCTAGCAAAGACACAACATTTCTTTCACTGCAATGAGCAACGTGAAAAGAAGAGTGTGTATATTGGTAAGAAATGCATTATCTTTTCTAGGAAGAGAGGCAAGATCTCTTTCAACCATAGTTAGAAAGGTGAACAGAATAGTGAGGATAGTGAAAAGAAATCCATTGTCTTTCTCAGAAAAGGAGCCACTTCAACTTGGGTTGTACTTATCAATTCTAACCCTAACCCTAACCCTAATCCAACCCTAACCCTAACCCTAATCCAATCCTAACCCTAACCCTAATCCAACCGTAACCCTAGCCCTAACCCAAGAGCAGGTGTGGCTGGCTTACCTCACTGACTGCCATGGATGCCATTCAACTGCCTCCCAGAGGGAGAGGGAGCACAGCATCTGATGCACACTCCCTTACAGTGCATAAACACTCGTCTGCCACCATTTTAGCACACGGTATTTTATTCTTAAAGGCTTAACATTGAAATGTATTTGGCTGTGAGTTGTATTAATCTCTAGGCTTTTCTATTTCCCAAGTTATGTGAAAAGAAAGTTCATAGAACCAGCATTTGGGATGGAGAAAATCAGAATCCATTGAAATGCTTAAATCATACTATGAGTGACATGTAGCTGGTAAAAAGAAAACATAGTATGCTTCCATATGGATTGGCAAGAAAGAGAACTAAGCCATCCAGGAGAAGAATCCTACAAATGATGTGTAATTACCACTTATATAAAAATTTTAAATAAGGAAATGTTTTTATAAAATGCATGGAAAATCAACTGGAAGGAGTCAAGTCAAAAGGTTAACCCTGATTACATCCCAGAGGAATCATATGAGAACAGTGGAAGGAGGGAAGGGAAGAGAATGGTAGTTGAGTTTCCTATTTGTATTGCTAGATTTCTTTTGTCTTTCACAATGAGCTTTTATTTTTTGATAATGCCAAGGAACTGGAAACAGCCCCATTGCTAATCATGAACACTTAATCCAGTTTCCTGTCTGTCTCTCTCTCCAGTTGTAAAATAATGAGACAAGAGCTACTACTTCAAATGGTGGTACCAAGAGCCATCTATATGAAACTTTAGACCTGAGCCTGAGAGTACTTCTGTAGGTTATTCATGTTATAAAGCATGCCAAACTCAGTGATTCATAACCTGGTCTTTTTATTATTGCTCATGTAACAATTGTAGCTTAGCTGTAGCTTTGTTGGGAATCAGCTAATGTAAATGGGGCTTAATTGAGCCTCTGAGTTTAGCTTTGTTTGACACACATCCTTGCACCCTCTGATGGCCCATGAGTTATCTTAGTATGTCCTTCTCATGATGATGGCAGGAGCACAGACAGCACAAATATGCAAGTCCATCAATAGCAAGTCTCAGATCTGATGCAATGAAATTTTCACTTCATCCTGTAGGCCCAATTTGTCATGTGGCTAATTTTTATTCTTTACCCTCTGCCAGATTCACCCAACTTCATCTTCTTTCTCTCCATCTCTTAGAAAACAAAATAACCACACACACACACACACACACACACACACACACACACACACACACGAAACTGTGGAGTTCAATTTGTGTTGGTTCAATAGTCCTGAGCATTTTGTGATACCCAGTGTTACTTCACTGCAGAAAACTGATTTTGCCTCTCACAGAAGCTATTCATTTCAAGTAGCTTCTTGACTAGGGGTGGGATTTTGTGCCCACTTGCCCTTTTCAGAACTGGGGTTTTGTCTGGCTTGCACAATTGTAGGTCTTGTGCGTGCTGTCACAGTCTCTCTCTCTGAGCTTGTATATGTATCAGTCCTACTGTGTCTGGAAGGTGCTCTTTCCTTGAAGACATCCACTCTCTCTGGCTCTTACCATTTTTTGATCTCCTTTTCAAAATATGTTCCTGAACCTTGAGTGGAGGGATGTGACAAAGACATCCCAGTTAAGGGATGAGTGCCCCAATATCCCTCACCCTCTGCACGAAGTCCAGGTGTGGATCTCCTTTTGATTGCCACCTATTTATTGTAACAAGAAGCTCTCTGGTGACAGTTGAGTAATGAACTGATCTAAAGGTATAGCAATATATCATTGGGAATCATTTTACTGATAATTGTAGTATTTTCCCCTAGAATCCCTGACCTATCCACCCTCTCTGGAGCGTAGCCTCATTAGCAGTGCTAGGTATGGGCTATACCTCAGAGCAGGCTGTAAGTCCAATTTTGAAAAGTGTTTAGTTCCAGTGTTAGCCAGTGAGCTTATAGCTCGCATGGGGCTCTACAGCATACTACATGCTCATCCATGTTCTTTGCTGCCCTATTCATAATCATCAGAAATTGGGAACAGTCTTGATGCCTATCAACTGATGAATGGATAATGAAAATATGGTACAGCTACATAATGGAATATTACTAAACTATTAAGAAAAAATGAAATTACAAATAAGTGGATGAAGCTAGAAATAAGTATTCCGGATCCAGGAAAGCAAACATTGCATGATCACCATTATATGTGGATGTTAACTTTCATGCCTTAGATATGTGTGTTTCATTGAGAATATTCAGAGTCACAGAGGTTAGGTAACTTACAAGGGAGCAGAGGGAAGGAGGAGATCCCCCAGGGAGGGGCATTTAGAATATAGCATTACAAAGAGATAAAGAGGGAGTTAGAATAGGAGGATCAAAGGAATGGGGGGAATGAGAGAGCAGGGTAGAGGAGAGACTATGGGAACGGGCAACTGACACTAATGGTCTCTTGAAAAGTTTATGTTAACCTACTGTTATAGAAGCTTTCTAAAATATATGCATGTATAATGGGGGAGCCAAGCCTCAGTTAGACAGCTTATGCTCATGACACATTTCATCTAGAAAGATTACTTGGCTTTTAGTCACCTGCCTTTTAGTGGTCACGGGTATTTATTCTGAAACCTCAGCTTTACTAATCTTTTTGCAATCCTTAGGCCTGCAGTGGGTGGCTGTCCACAGAGCTTAAGTCTATGGAACTCTGCCTGGCGTTTCCTCCTGCCCACCACTTCCCTCTTCCTGTCTAGACATCTTTTGTCTGCACTGGATCAGTACATGGGGGAATATCACAAAGAGCAGCTCCTCCAATTTCAGAACCATTTTCTTAAGCAAAACCTGAAAATGATTGGCATCTAAAACCTCAAACAAAAGCTAAGGCAAAGCATATCTCTAGACATTCCAAATGAGAATGGAAGGCTAAAATGTCTCCGGGTTCAATTTCATATAAACTAAGAGAACCCAACAAAGAGACAGCGAACTGTACTGATGCTTGTAAAAATACTTTGAATGTAGAGACTCCACTGGGAAGTGACTGTCAAAATAATTGGGAAGTCAACATGTCAGACTATTTCAAAACTTCCAGGAAAATGAGGATTTATGTGACCCTTGGAGCAAATTTCTGACCATCTTTCTACAAATTCCAGTCTCAGGGCAGGTAATGGGTGAATTAAACTATTTAGAACAATTTTCATTGTGAAGAAAGAGTAGTTTAGACCGATTATTCCAAATCACAAGCCATATTTTTCAGGGAACCCAGTGCTATATGTTTATTGCTGCGAGCCCAGATGAGGTAAATGGGTTCATTGATGGTACAAAGCCTTTTAGACTGTACACCCTCCCTCACAGTTCTCTCTGTATTTGTATGGTCTCAATCCTGGAAAAGCCGCCTGCTCTTAAGGGCCTTGCAGTGATTTCACTGTCAGATTAAAGACACTGTCAGCCACCTGGGGCTAATAGAAAGTGTCAGCATCTCTGTCTGGCTTGAGCTTCCAATGCAGCTGATAGCCCAGGACATTTTCCAGTCGGCGAATGGGTGATCAAAGAGTTAACTGATTCCAAGATGTCTTCCTCCAAGGTCTTCTCCTGACCTTTTGCCTCCCCTTGCCATCTGCTTTTATTCTTGTTTGGTGGTAAGGCAGGTGGCTAAGGAGCCATCAGTCCAGGATGATGAAAATAGGCCTGGGGCCATTAATAATCAGCAATGTGACCACCTCCAGCCTTCCCCTAACCAATCTCAGATGGTGTTCCAACTGTAGTGAGAAACAAAAATTCAACCTTATGGGGCAGCTTATCACTTGGCCATGAAGCCTTATGAGAAGAAGGAACCAGCAACTTTCAAAAAACAACATGCTGACGCACAAAAAGGAAGAACATAAGGTGATCTTGTTCCTTCCCTTCAACTCTTTAAATCAGTGGAACACCAACAATAAAAAGTCTCATGGTGAATGTCTACACCAAATGAAGAACTATTCAGAGTACAAAAATAAGAAATATCTATTACTCCACACATAGGGTCCCCAGAGACCTGTGAGAATTTCTTTCTTATGATGTGCTATTGATTAGTAGCTAGGGGAAGGAGAATGTTCAGGGATGTGGAGGTTTGTAATTTTCTTTTCTTTTGGGAATGGAAAGTACAGAAGGAGAGGAAGCCACCTGAGTAATTAGAAATGGAAGATTGGATCTAGAAAAACACCATAGTGAATTCATTTATTACAGGTGTCTTACGGAAAAGGATGGGGTAGCATAGAATAAATCTTTCTAAGAGCATGCTAGGGGGTGGTTATAAGAAGCTTATGGTATGGGAGGCAATTTCCATGTAAGCTGTATTCTACAGTACTTTACAGTGTGAATACTAGTATAGTGCATGTTCTCTCAGCTCTACTACATACACACACACACACACACACACACACACACACACACCACTTTGACACAACATCAATAATACTTTATAATCACTATAGGCCAAAGGGCAGACATGAAGTAATTCTGTTGTGGTCTATGAATATGGAAACTCCTATCAGTTGGCCTTGTCCATCACTGACATTGAAAATGTTGGATTTTAATTGAAGATTTAATATTTTACACTATCAGTATCCATGCTAAAGATTACTTATATAACCATAAGAACAGAGAAAGGAGGTAAGTAGATTTTTGACAGACTTTATATAAATATTCACTATAGGAAAGACACCTCATTCCTCATAAGGCAGCAACCAAATGTTTTATTACTAAAAATTGAATTTATTACTTCATTTATTACTGAGAATTATGCAAAATAATTGCTTCTTACATGCTAAGCAGTGAAAGTGAAGACAGAACAAATCATCAAACCCCCAGGCACAGACTAACGATACTTCCAAGAACAGAGGGCTTGGATGGGTGCATTCATTCTCCAATATGTAAAACCAAAGCAGATCCTATGTCCTCCAGCCACGTTGTATCTTTTTTCTTCTAACTGGTAAATGAAATAACAGTGCATTTCCTGTCCCATGATGCTTAGATTCAATTAGCAGGAATACTGACTGCTACATCTTTTCTTCCGATCGGAAAGAAGAGGTTCAGACAAGTTACATCATTTGTCTCTGAGTGCAGAGGCGGTGAGACTGTAGAGATACCATTTCAAACTAAGTCAGTCTCACAGCCAGAAAGTATTGTCTTAGCCGTTCTGACAAACTATTTCCTGAGATGAAGGAAAAGATTGCCATAATTTTTGAGAGATTAAATCAGATCACAGCACCTCTCTCTCTCCAGTAGAGTTTCATCTCACTCATGGAAAATGCTGACAACCTTTCAAGGCTTCTCAGGAGCTAAACAACCTCACCCCAGCCTTGATGCCCTTTCCTCTGCCCTGGGCTGCCTGGTTTTATGTCAACTTGATACAATCTAGAGTCGTTTGAAAGAAAAGAACCTCAATTGAGGACTGGGATAAATGATAGTGTAGGATTGACCCCTTGGGATTCGTGTACAGACTACATTAAATAATGCAAGCCCTCCCAGCTGCTAAGTATCTAGTAAAATGTTTTGTATCATATCATGTGCAGATTAATAGGGGTCATAAAGAACAAGATGGTTCTCAATCAGGGGAAAGGTTTCCAGCAAAGGTAACGTAGGGGACATGTCTCTTATTGTAACTAGGGATGAGATGCAGGTACCATTAGCATCTATCAGAAAGAAAACCAGGAATATTCTTAAGCATCTTACAAATATACAAAGTTGCACATTATCAGCCCTAGAAGTTAATAACAGCTGATGAGAAACCCTTCTGTTGCAGCATACCGCAAACTCTACCACCTCAGAAGTGAAAAAACATGTTGAAGCAATCACCCCCTGGTAATTTTGAAATCCGAGCAGAGACAACAATCCACGTTAACATCACCTTGCTCTAGAGCAGTGGTTCTCAACCTGTGGATCACAATCCATTGGGTGTCGAATGACCCTTTCACAGGGGTCGCCAAAGATCATCAGAAAGCACAGACATCTACATTATGATTCATTCCATAGTTGGGGGTCACCACAACAATGGGCGATGTATCAAAGGGCCACAGCATCAGGAAGGTTGAGAACTGTTGCCTTAGAGGCTTGACCTCAATCTTCCTCCACCAGTATTCTTTACAGATCTTACACTCTAGACCTCAGAACACTCAGGCGACTGTGCCTGAAGCATACTGTGCTGCCCTGTTCAATTCTGCACCAGGCCACTAGAGAGCAGAGAAACACTACCAATCATTCAGCCTTCACCTTCAAGAGTCATAGAATTTAGTCATGTAAATCTTAATAAGATGCTAAATTGCTACTGGCCCTTAAAATTAAAGCATGTTTGAATAGATTTATTAAGCACATATGTGTCTATGCAGGTCAGAAGACTGGTTCCAAGGACTGATTCAAATATTTATTCTAATTACTCTAATTCCCATCATGTCTGAACTGTGAAATATGGCAGAGATTAAGTTCCACACCATGTTAAGTGAAGATTTAATAGCTGTTGGTGAAATTGTCGCTATTAGGACATTACTATTGTTTTACTCTAATGATGTGTTATGGTTGTACTGATAAAATGCCTTCTTTTATACTGATTTGATTCTTCTGTGGGATAATTTGTAACAAATAAGTCCATGGGATCATATCTACCAAGTTATACCTATCAGAAACTGAGCATGAATTGAAACATTAAAATGAACTCCAAGCTGGAGTTAAATAGTTTAATTTCGATATTGGGCCAAACACAGCCTCAAGTGTCAGTTTTCATCTCCTTCATCATACCGCAGTAGAGGTACCCAACTAAAAATGTTATATTACCAACATTTGGTAATATAACAGATAATTATATATATCTCACTCCAGTTTCATAATAAAGGCACCGAAGAAGACACTAAAAGGAAATTTGGTGAGAAAAGATGACAGAATCATTAAAGAACAGTGTCCAACTATTTGTCCTTCTGATTTAAATTTAACAATTGTGGAGAAACATTATGTAAGCTATCTTCAAAGTTGTCCTTGTGACAACCCCACTTGCCCATGATTATCACTAATAAGCATGAAAAAATCTGTTCACGCATCATTTTAACTTTCTTTAACTTATACCCACATGCACACACAGGAATATAAATCAACAAAAAGCTGCGAGAGTATTTTGACGTGGACCTGAGAGATGCTGTCAACTCCAGTAAACAAGAATCAAAATCTGTGACTCAGAAAGCTTGAAGCATCCTATCAGAAAGCCTAGACATTAGGAGCCTGGAGAGTGGCCAATTAATTCAAGCCTGATCACAAGCTATGTGGAGTTGGAAATTTGTCTCTGCCAGATAATAGTTTTGAAGCTCTGGGAAAATGGGTTTTATGTCCCGTATCTCAACTGTGAAGTAGTTGCAAACATCATAGTACTTACAAGTGGACAGAGAATAATGATTACAGCAATTCCTGTCACACGCTAGCCTACGTAAATATTGTTCAAATTACCGTATCATTTCAAAGGTGGGCCAATCCAAAGATTCCTCTAGTTTATACTAGATGTGATTCTTCTTTCTAAAGTAGAAGTCATTGTATGCCTCAGAAAGGTGTGGGAGGGACTAAACATCATGAATTAAATGGATTTTAAGAGACTAGGAATTCGGCTCAATTTCAGAGCTGTTCCTATAGTCATCATAACAGGGCCACCCTCATTCTTGTCCTTCCTTTTTGCTCCAGGATTTACCCCCCCCTTCTTTTTATGTAAACAACAGGTGCAAAGGTTAGAGGGAGAAAAATACTCTTTGTCTTTCTTTCTGTTTAGCCACCAACACTGAAGCCAGAGTAAGAACTACAACACACAACAAAGACTCCCGTGAAGTCATTGAGACGTCCTTCAAAAAGCAGAGTTCCTGCCACATTCATCCCGTTTACCAGATTCTAGGATGTTTTACTGGGTGCTGAATGTTTCCTCTCCTTAATAGCTGGTTATTAATTAACTTGTGAGAAAAAAAGTGAAGAATCCAAGGATAGGAATAACATAGCAGAAAAACCCAGAGTCAAAATCTTGTCTTCACATCAGCTCTCCAATAAATGGTTAATGCCTTGATGTGTTGCCATGGAAACAAGACCCCTATGTCAGGTTGACATTGATTCCAGCAACGGAGAATGTGTCTTGCTTTTCCTTCAACCTTGATTGTATTTCATTCAGAAAAAAAATTTTTAGACGTCAGTCCCAAATCTTACAAGGACCAAACTATCAATATGGTCAATATAGTAATGCACAATTCCAGTACTGAAAATTTGCAAATTCACTTCACAATTAGTTTTATATCACATCTTATTTCATGTGGCTTAAAATGAAGAATCAAGCCAGGCATAGTGGTGCACCCCTTTAACCCAGCACTCAGGAGATGGAAAAGGTGAATGTCTTGAGTTCATGGCCAGGATGGTAGTAAGGGCTACACAGTGAAACCCTGGCTCAAAACAAAGCAATAAATAAATAAGAAGAAGAACTGAAATACACATAACAAGAAATAGGGACAGCAACCATTTATGCCCTCACATTTCTTTCTCTTAAATATAGCTCAGAAGAACCCCTTCTAGTTGAAAGATGATGATAAAATGTGTCTTCACAAAGAATGGCTGTAAAATGATCAGACTACAAAAACAGACTGAGTTTCAATACTTGCCCTGACATTACTTGCATAACCTTAATCTACATCCGCAATTGTGGGGATGGAGATAGAATTCGGTGAATCAAACCATGCTTAGAATACACAAAGACCTCATTTCAACCCTTAGGACAACAGCTGAGAGTAAATGAATCTATAGCTTCCTATGTCTCCATTTCATATGCATGTATGTATGTATATATAATTTAAATTAGAAACAATCTTATTTTGCATATCAATTCCAGTTCCCCCCCTCCATACCCTGCAACGACCCATCCCATCCCCCACCTGCTCCCCAGGGAGGATGAGGCCTTCCATGAGGGATCATTAAAATCTGTCAAGTCATTTGGGGCAGGGCCTAGGCCTTCCCCTGCTTATCTAGGATAAGAGAGTATCCCTCCACAGGAAATGGGCTCCCAAGGATACATCCTGGTCCCACTGCCAGAGGCCCCATAGGCTGCCTAGGGCTCTTAACTGATACACATGTTCAGGGGACCTGATTTGGTCCTATGTTGGTTCCTCAGCTGTCAGACTGGGGTCCATGAGTTCCCACTTGCTCAGGTCAGCTGTTGCTGTGGGTTTTCCCAGCGTGGTCTTGCCCCCTTTTTCATGTCTCCCCTCTCTGTACAACTGGATTCCAGGAGTTTGGCTCAGTGTTTGGCTGTGGGTCTCTGCTTCTGCTTCCATCAGCGACTGGATGAAGGCTCTAGGATGACATTTAAAGTAGTCGTCACTCTCATTATAGGGGATTGGCATTCAAGGCAGCCTCTCCAATATTGCTTAGGGTCATAGTTGGGGCCATCATCTTGGGTCTCTGTACAATTCCCTAGTGCCAGATTTCTCTTTAAATCTATGATGGCTCCCTCTATTGATGTGTCTTTTTTCTTGCTCTCCTCTGTTCCTCTCACCACTCTGATCCCTCATGTTCTCCTCTCCCCTCCTCTTCTCCCCTCCTCTTACTCCTACCTCCTTCCCCCTTACCCCCATGTCTCCATTTCTTATTGGTAGCATAAAGACAGTAGCATTTCCTACCTCCTTGGATGTTCAGAGAGGTTCATTTAAAACACAGAAACCATTCTGCCTCTGGGATACTCAACTATACAAGCCTTTGCTATAAGACCAATTACTTTAGAATAGTTTTAATTTCTTGAAGACACAAGGAACATTTAATATTGTCTTTAGAGGCTCTATTGTTTAGGGTAGTTTAAGTAGATTGGGGGAGGAATTCATAGTTCTCCAAGCCCTGAAAGAACATGCTATTATTATTCCATGGTTAACTGAAAGAACAATGTTGCAAGAATGGGGTTGAATCCACCGGGGATGATTTCTATTGTCTTTCATTTGGGTTCTGTAGGCTGTGTGCAAAGCATTTT
Organism: Mesocricetus auratus; assembly: GCF_017639785.1. NCBI lineage: Eukaryota > Metazoa > Chordata > Mammalia > Rodentia > Cricetidae > Mesocricetus > Mesocricetus auratus. The sequence goes on from NW_024429195.1 coordinate 68,679,051, forward strand.
GCTGCATCTGATCACAGCTCAGGACCAGCTCTAATGGAAGAACAAGTGAATGATGAACTGGCTGTCAGGTCCTTTCATTTTAATTGTGGAGCTGGACTAGAAATTACCTGGCAACCACTCGAGTAAATGACAGGGAAAACTTGATAGAGTGGTTTTGTAACTGTAATCAGGCAAACATCATTAAAGGCTTTCTCCTGACCTTATTTCCTGAGCCCTGCTTATCTGCAAGTCATCAGAATAAGCAGGTCCAATTAAGGAAAAGAGTGACACAGACACCTCAGAGGAAGGATGCTGAGAAACTACATGGTTGCAAAGCCCTTAGAAAAATTTTCAGCACATGCATCAGCTGCCATGAAGATGTATACAGCATTCGGTGACGGGATGTTCTGGATGAGAAAATTTTGTCATGACCCAGAACTAGTGTCTTGTGCAAATGTAACTAATCCTTGAAAATGACACTGGAACGTTTCTTCACTATGCCACTCAGTTACACGGTTCATGCTTGGCTCTACCTTATCCATCCAAACCTCTAAGAGCCTGGAAGCCAACGTCTCAAGACTGCTATTCCATGTCTAGTCTAGTAAGAGTGAAGTGCTGATAGAGAGTGGCCACTACAGGGATGTGAACGGCACCTCAGTGTGCAACCTGGATGTCCACACACTCACATGCAAGTCCTTTTAGGGGGCTGTGCAGATACGGAGTAGAAAGAGAAGAATGGTGGGTGGTAGCAATACTCTACCAGGATCTGACACTGTAATGCTGAATTCAGGAGTCTAGGAATTTTACATTTAAGCTGAGCTTTACAAATCACACTCTGAGCAAGCTCTATCTCTCATGCACCAATCTGCCTTAGCTCCATCATCACTTATCCTCTCTGACCCACTCCCTGCTCCTGTCCTTTATATGTTAGCTTCATCAATATACTCTAAGAATTAAAAGTAAGCCAGGGCAGAGGGTGGCGCACACCTTTTATCCCAGCTTCAGGAGGCAGAGGCAAGTGGATCTCTGTGAGTTCAAGGCCAGCCTGGTCTACAGAGCAAGTTCCAGAACAGTGCTATAGAAAAATCCTGTCTTGAAAAATGAAGGAGGAGCCGGGAGGCAGAGGCAGGCGGATCTCTGTGAGTTCGAGGCTGGGCTGGAACGATAGCCTCCAAAACAATACAGAGAAACCCTGTCTCGTAAAAAACCAAAAAAAGAAAGAAAGAAAGAAAGAAAGAAAGAAAGAAAGAAAGAAAGAAAGAAAGAAAGAAAGAAAAGAAAAGAAAAATGAAGGAGGAAGAGGGGAGGAGGGAGGGGAAGAAAGAAAGGTAAAAGGAAAGGAAAGAAAGAAAGGAAGGAAGGAAGAAAAGATGAATGAATGAATGAATGAATTTAGAAATATGGGTTATGACCTCCACTTACTCCCAAATTTGGACTTTGCAAATGTTTAGAAGTGAAATTCTGAGGACAAAGAGTACTGTTGGTTAGGGAGATTAAAAGTAGGTGAGTAAAGCTTGAAGCTAGAATCTGAATCAGAGCAAAGGAGCGCAGGGTTCTGAAGAGCGCTTGTGCGCCTGTGCAAACTGCTAGAGTTCAATTGTGAAAGTAAAGGCGACCAGCAAGAAGTTCTAGATGAAGAGAAGATGCTGTGTTTAGAGAACTCGCATCATATGTACCAATCTGTTCTGTTCCCCCAAAGAAATAGCACACACACGCGCGCGCGCACACACACAGACACACACACACACACACATATTTTTTCTCATTCCCTTTGCTTCTATCTAGCGTAGGAGAGGGTGAGAGGAAAGAAAGGATATGAAAATGTGTGTTATAATCATAAAGTCCAAATAGGAAGGCCTGTAGCAGATAGAAGAGCCAACATCTAGGGAAAACCCGGCAACCCAGGCATTCTTAACTGGCCATTCTATTGGGAGAAAATGAAATCATAGGGAGAGAGAAGTTAAACAGCTGCACTGAAGCTCGCAAGCCTAGGGATATCTGTAACAGCACAAGGGAACAGATCAAAATGGGCATGTTATCTGGAAGCTAAGGGAAGCCTTTTTACAAGAGATCCAATGGAAAGGGCTTGCTTCCCTTCTGAGTCTTGTAACTTATTAGGGGTCAGCAGAAGGCTCCCCGTAACTGGCTGCCATCCAAGAGCAATGCCAGTGGCCAGGTATAGAGATCTAAATGGGGGTTCTCTGTTTAATTGGTAGGTGCATTATCTACTCACAATTGATGAACACTGGACAAATGACATTCCGTGTCTGTAATGTAGAGATATAGAAAACAGATGCATGGTAGATATTGATCACATTTTCTCACTAAAAATAATCTAAATGCTTCCTGGAAAACTATAATATCACTACTTTGTATGATTTGGTGTATGGTAGGGGGAGGAGTAGTCAAAACTCCAACTATACCTCCTATACAGAGTAACTCCCATAAACAATAGATCTTTTTTCCAGCCTACAGCAGAGTTGGGCCACACGGATATGAACTAATTGCAACCTATCAAACTCCCACAGTAGGACCTGAAACTATGAGATGGCAAAGCAAGATAATGAGACCAACTGGAGTGCAGAGCATTTCGGCAGCAGCCTATGGGATGCCCAGGAGCATAGCAGAGACAGTAGCAGGAATTCAGGGGCAGGATCTTGGCCAGACTTCCCCAGGAGACCGATCTTGGAGGTGGAAGATGCAGCCCACTCTTTTCCCAAGCACTGACCTCCAGCCCCCTCCGGCTTTCCGCAGCCTCTCTGTGCATCCCTACATTCTTACCAGTAAAATGAACCAGTGAGCCAGCTTCCCGGCCATGCCATGAGCAGTTCTGGTCCCCAAGCGGTGATTGCCAGTAAGTTTAAAACCTTGAACTGATGTTTGAGGTTATTTATAAGAGCACAGATTTTCACATAATCGCAGTTTATGCTGGGAATCGCCGTTTATGCAGTGGCGCATCTCCATTTTTAGTGAAGATAATTTAACACAATGCCACCTTACACCACTGTGCCCTCTCAAAATCCCTCAGTGTGCTAATTGTTGCACACACACACACACACACACAGGGCTATCAGTTTACTATGGAATGGGCTCTTAGAGGAAGGAGGCCTATTTTGTAATTCCCTGGAGACCAGTGACTCCTGAGATGGCTGTGAAACACAAGGGGGTGAGAGCAAGGATGTTAATTTAATGATGCAGAGGGTTGCTTGCATTCCCCATGGAGGAGGGGGCTGACAAGCTGGCATAGTGAGCCCAAACTACGGTTGACAGGTCTCAGGCCCTCAGTTCCCTGGGTCCCAGGCACTTGATCCTGGTTGCTGGTCACACTTGAGTAGAAAGGTTCTCATTTAAAATGTCACTTTTGAAAATGAGAAAAGCACACACATATGTAACTAAACAGATGTTCCTATGCCTCCTCGTCTTCCTTCTCCAGGCTCACAGGAAACACATGTCTGTGTTGTCCTAAGTCCAGTTACTAATTAGCATGTTTCAGTAGCACATTTTAGAGAGGATGGAGAGGACTTTAAAGGGATTCCTTCCTCTCAGATTGAGACAGCTGCTCTTAATTACCAAGCAGGAAGAGAATGTGCCAATAGATCCTTGAAAAGCCACAGTGAAGCAAAATTCCCTGGAGTCTTTGGGCCCTGCTGTGAGGGCCCCTCTAGAGGTTAGAAGGACTTGTATTCTATCTAAAAATTCACCTCATCCCAGCAAGCAGCTGTCTGGTTTCGTTACCCTGCAAGGAGGTGAGGAACACAGGCCAAGAGTTCGGTACACTCAAAGGTCATGTCACATCATGCAATCAAATTTCACAGAAATGAGGTCAGAGATGGGAAGTAAAACACCTCACTCTCCCTCCACGATGCACAGCTACATCAACGCTATGACCATCTCCTTTTTAACCAACCCCAAGGATGAATTCCTCAAAGTCCATCTTTATAGTTACCGCAAGGACTATTGGTCCACACATCCTAAATGGTTCCTGGAAAAGAAAAATGTCCTGGAACTAGCAAGATGTTTCAGTGGGCAAAAACAAAAACAAAACCACTTGCTCAACCATGCTTGGTGACCTAAATTCTCACCTAAGAAGAAGAGAAATGAGTCCTCCCACCTCTTCTCCGACTTCCATAGGAGAACTGGGACATGAACTATCCCCAAACAATCTTTCAAAAAACTTTCTCTTAAAGAAGAAAGAACAATGTCTTTCTTAAATTATCTTTATTCTGATGGTAACTACTATTAGGGAGCATGTACAGAGTATCTATGTTGTGCAGTTTTTACACATGTGTATTCATTTAACATACATACCAACCCTGTAAGGATGTAGTGCCTTGGTTCCTTACCACAACGTCAATGAATGTGACTGGTCCATTGATTGATGCTGGAGGAGCTAGGAGGATTGAAGGGTTAATTTGAAGGGGGCTTCACAGAGCTGGATTTGAATGAGAATGTGCACATTGGCGGGGCTGAATGTCCCCACCTACGCACCATGAGAGCAAACACATTCAGTTGTGTTGGCATTATACAATAATCAGATCCTGACTTATCCAAAGCATGAATAGTTCTTTTTTGTCCTTCATTATTTCTATCTTCCGGAAACCAAAACATTTTGAAAAGCCAAGGAAGTGTCCCCCCAATTCCAAATATTCAACTTTAAGAGACAAAAATAATAACTTAGAATAACAGCATGATAAATTTAATGAATCAAGTACCATTGAAAACCCACTGAACACCTACACTCTCTGTCTGCAAAGTTCCAAACTCCATCATTTTTTAACAAAGCCTAAAAATTTCACTTGGCATTTTTTTTAATGTCAAAGAAAAAGTAATTTCTCAATCATTGTGGGGTTTTTTGTTTATTTTTGTGAAACATAATTTTTAGCAAGAGACTATGGCCATAATTTGCTCATCATGGGCCCAATAAAGAACTTCTGGTTGACTGTATGAGCACAGAGTGAGAGTGTCTGGTCCATAACAGATGATTTCTCCGTAAATGAGACATACGACAACTAAAAAAAATAATGTGGTGATATATTGCTTATGGTCTAACAAATAAAGTTTGCCTGAAGATCAGAGTGCAAAACTAACCACAGTCATAAAGACCAGGCATTGGTGGTACACACCTTTAATTCCAGTACTTGGGAGACAGAGGCAGACAGATCTCTGTTAGTTAAGGCCACCCTGAAGTACACGAAATTGATCCAGACTAAAAGAGAAACAGAGCTCACACAAAGGAGATCTCAGCACTTGGTATTCTATACCTTTAATCCCAGCACTAGGGAGGAATATAAGGCTGGGGGAGACAGGAGTACAGTGCAGTCTGAGGTTTGGTGGAGACATGCAGTCTGGAAAAGCAGTCTGAGGGTAGGGTAGCCCCTTAGGTCTGAGCATTGGTAGAGGTGAGAAGCCTCTTTGCTTTGCTTCTCTGATCTTCAGTTTTAATCCCGGTATCTGTCTTTAGGTTTTTATTCTTAAGACCTGTTAGAACAGAGCATCTTTGAGCCTGGGAAAAACCCTCAGTTCATACTTGAAATGATGGCAGAGAGGAAACATTCGTCAGTCATATGTGACCAAGGAAGGAAGCCAACTCAAGTTTACATAATGGAGGGAGCCTGGAGAGTGACACACAGAGGGATGGCATCAGACTAGATCATTTCAACAATGCCTGGAGTTATTTAAAGTGCACAGCCTCTGCCCACAGTGAAGTCATAGCACCTTGCCTCAAGCCTGACTCCTTCACCTCTTCTTTTGCTGGCTCTGTCACATCTTCTGGTTCTCCACATGTCTCCCTGGCTAGCTAAGCAGCTGTGTTTAGCATCTAAACCCTTGCTTATGCTAGTCCCTCTCCACCTTTTCTTCCCGCTGCCATAATCCATGTCTCAGAAATTTCAGGTGGCTGCTGAAAATTCATGTGCCAGCTCCTAGCACATAGATGTACTGCTTCTGTGTATTTGAACCTGTATTATAAAAGCTAAGATGTCACTAATTAGTTCTTTACTTAGGGAACTGTTTCATAATGGGGTCCATGACTCCCAACCCTTTTCTTCTTTGTTTTTACCCTATCTTCGTCGTACTATTGCACCATTAGTTCTCCTGCCTCATCATCCTGAGTACTGGTACTCAGGTGTGCACTACCATACCCTGGCTACCATCTTTCTACTTGCCGATAGGTGGCTTTTTGTGCAAACCATCACATTCAATAGAGTCTCCAGTTTTGAGCATTAAATTTCCCCCATCCCATTGCCTTCAGCTTGTCTATGCTATAGAAATGACTCTGATAAAAGTCAGGTTTGGGTACTGCTACAAGAAGTTGCAGAACTATCAGTATTGACAGCCAAAACCTGCAGATAATATCTGCTTAACTTCTAGAGGTGGATGGAAGGCTGTGTTAGTGCAGTTAATGCATAGGAAGCCAATTAACATCAGGGATATGAACGTGCTGCGGGAAGTCCAATAGCCCATCCTCTACCATTTTATAATTAATGAGCTATTAACTTCTTTAACCTCACTTCCCCTTTTTAAATGGGGAAGATAATAATTGGATCTATCTCACAGAGATTTGTTTGTAAAAATAACACAAGGGCACACAGTACTTGAGCCAGAGAAACCCCACAGTAAACACATGAGATTAATGTCATCACTAAATAATTAACCAAGAACTCAAATACATGTTTAGAAGCTGCAGTGGACTGAATTGATGATACATGATGTATCCAGATTTGAAATTAGTTTTCACAAACACATATGAGTTACTTGAACTACTTAAGATTAAACTATATGCTTACACATAGGTGATTGAAACTTGACCCTTAACTCCCACTGTATAAAAAATATATGACAGCAATAAAAATAAGATTAAAAAAAAAAGAAACCTAAATAGGGCAAAACAAACAAATGAATAGTGGGAAAAGAGCCAAGGAAAAAGCACAAAATGCCCAGGCAAAGCATGATGAGACAAACAAAAAACAAAACAAAACAAAACACCCAACTCTAAAATTATCATTGAGTTCATTTTCTCTTGGCCATTTACTGCTGGATCTAGAGCCTGCCCTCAATTGGAGAAAACTGATTTTTCTTTTGTGAGTGGTTATCAATTGGAGATAGCTTCTGGGTTAGGGGTGGGGCAAGTGTCTACTGCCCCACTCAGCAGTGGGACCCCATCTGGTTTAGACCTTTGCAGGCTCAGTGCATGCTGTCAGCCTCTGTGAGTTCATATGCATTAGTCTTTTGTGTATGGAAGGCTTTGTTTCCTTGGTGTCTTCCGTTCCCACTGGCTCTGATAATCTTTCTGTCTTCTTTTCTGCAGAGTCCCCTCAACCCTGAGGGGAAGGATTTGATGAAGGCATGCCATTTAGTGCTGAGTGTGCCAAGGTCTCTCAGATCAAAGACCTAAATGCTGAGGCATGGAACTACTGTAAGAATGTGGGAAGGTCCACATCTGTATAAGCAGCCACTTTTTCAGAGGCCTGAGCCCCAACACGCAGGAAACAACCACAAGAGCAGACAAACAGTATCACACCAAACTAGGAAGCTTTTTACAACAAAGGAAACAAATGACACAATGCAGAAGCCGCCTAAAAACCGTTAAAAAAATAAGGACTATCCATCTAATACATATCTTACTATCACATTGCCTCTCCAAACAGCCAGAATTTATCAGGAATTTTAAAACTCAAATTTTGCAGGCAAATGGATGGAACTAGAAGAAACCATCCTGAGTGAGGTAACCCAGTCACAAAAAGACAAATATGGTATGGTATGTACTCACTCATATATGGATTTAGACATAGAGCAGAGAATTACCAGCCTACAATCCACACCACCAGAGAAGCTAAGAAACAGGTCCCCCAGAGAAAGGAGAAAGGGACAAGATCTCCTGAGCTAATTAGGAGCATGGTGGGGAGGGGAGAAGGAGTTAGGAGAAAGAGAAGGAGAGAAGAGGAGGGGAGAGGAGGACATGAGAGAGCAGGAAGATCGAGTCAGGTAAAGATAGAGGAGAGCAAGAAAAGAGATTACCATAATAGAGGAAGCCATTTTAGGTTTAAAGAAAAATCTGGCACTAGGAAAATATCCAGAGATCTACAAGGATGACCCCAACTAAGAACCTAAGCAATAATGGAGAGGCTACCTTAAATGCCCTTTTCCAATAATGAGATTGATGACTACCTTATATGCCATCCTAGAGCTTTCATCCAGTAGCTGATGGAAGCAGAAGCAGACACCCACAGCTAAACACTGAGCTGAACTCTGGAATCCAGTTGCAGAGAGGGAGGAGTGATGAGCAAAGGGGTCAAGACTAGGCTGGAGAAACCCACAGAAACAGCTGACCTGAACAAAGGAGAACACATGGACCCAGACTGATAACTGGGAAACTAGCATAGGACTTCCAGACCCTCTGAACAAGGATGTCAGTTTGGAAGTCTGGTTAATCTATGGGGCCTCTAGTAGTGGGTCAGTATTTATCTCTAGTACATGAATGGACTTTGGGAGCCCACTCCACATAGAGGGATACTCTCTCAGCCTAGACACAAGAGGAAGGGTTTAGGACCTGCTCCAAATGATATGACAGACTTTGAAGATGGCCATGGAAGGTCTCATCCTCCCTGGAAAGCAGAAAGAGGGTGGGATGGAGGGCAGTGGGGGCAGGGGAGATGGGGAGAGGAAACTGGGATTGACTTGTAAAACAAACTTGTTTCTAATTTAAATTTTAAAAAGGGAAAAATTAAATCACAAATAATAAAACTTAAAATGTGGGCTCTGAGGCACAATGGACAGTGCATTGAACTTCTAGTGAGATAAGATTTAAAAATAGGCCAGGGTTATAAACAGATATTTTCTAATAAATAAGTTCAAATTAATTATGGATTTTTGAGAAAAATGTTCAATGAAACTATGAGGGTATGTAGGTTAAAACCACTGTGAGATGTTCTGCCAATTATATTGGCCATCATCAGAAAAATCAGACAAGAAATGTAGGGGGGAATCCTTTTCACACTTTTGGAGGAATGTAAATCCTCATAGTGAAATGGAAAACAGCATGGAGGTTCCTGAAAAAACAAATTAGAACTACCATGCAATCCAACCATTTGTTTTCTAGGCATACATCCAAAGGAATATCAGCAAGAGAAAACTATGCCAACATATCCATAGTCTCTGCAGAAACACTTCTCACAACATCTAAGAAGCAGAATTAATCTAGGTAGTTGTAGATGAATTAACAAATTTTTAAAAATGCAGTAAATGGCATATTATAGATGATACATACATACAGATAGATAGATAGATAAATAGATAGATGATAAATAGATAGCTGGATAGATAGATGATGCATGACTCATAGATGATAGATATATACATAGATGTAGATGATAGATTATAAAGATACATAGATGATGGATACATACATACATATGTAATACGTAATAGATATATAGGTAGATGATAAATATAATGGATGCATGATTCATAGATTGATAGATTAACAGATAGATAAATAGATAGATATAGCTAGATGATAGATGATACATAGGTAGATAAGTAGATGATATACACATATATAGTACATGATAGATAACATAGATAGATTATATATAGAGATGATAGATAATAGATGATACATATATACATACGTAGATGATAGACAAGTTGGTAATGTAATATTATTTATCTATAAAAAGATGACATCCTGTCATTTGCAACAAAATGGATAGAATTTTGCTAAAATTTTTTCATTACTATAATGAGATAAATCAAATAGAGAAAAACAAATATTTCCTGATCCCTCTTATGTGTACATGCCCAAAAGAAATGAATTAGAGTATATACTGGAGATTAGTAGAGGCTAAAATGGAGGACAGCAACAGAGGGAGGCTGGATAATGATTATATGACAGTAATAACTTCTGATAGTCCATAGCAGAAAGAAACTCAAAGGCTGCAAACGTGTGCTGATGAGGAAGAGAAACTTTTAGTCACCCTGACTTGAGCAGTATGAGTTGAAATATCAAGTTATCCTGCATAAATAAGTACTATTAGTTGTTAACAAAAATGCATAAAGTTTGGGAGGAAACTGTTAACTTCCTTGATTTGATCATTATATGCTATTTGTGTAAATTATGAGTCTGTATCTGTAAATTTATAAAAGTAAATAACAAATTTTAAAGACCACTAATCTTGAAAACTATGTGTCATTAAGGGATCACTATGACTTTATAGCTGTTCACACGTGAGTTGAAACTAGTTTTTCCACACCTCAGCTAATGGCAGTGTACAATTCAGTAAAAATTTCTGGAAGTCTTTGAAATCGGAATTCTTTGAAAATACTTGTAATTGCATTTATAGTACCTGGCAGCCAAAAGATTCTGGGTCTCTTATTTCATGATTATCCTAAGGAACAGGTACTGTGAACTTAAGGTCTGTGGTCACCCCATAAGCACTGTCTCTTCCTCTCCCCAGGCATAAGCTTTCAGAATTAAGGCACAAGAGTATCTTTGGGAGCAGGCTCGTGGGAGAAGTTGGAGTAGGCAATTTGCGGACTCATTTTCTATGGTGTTGGCAGAATGTGGGCTGTCATCGCAGGACAGGTATTGTATTGCTCCCTCCGATCTTACAATTGCCACACTGTGGCACAGGGTTATTTTGGTCTCCATGATGGGCTGATTACAAGGTAAAGCAGCTTTGTCTGGCCAGTGTGCCAGGTGCCTGCTCAAACAACTCCAAGTGTTATTGCTTTTCCAAAAAGCAAATACGGATGTGGAAGGGGAAATAGGGATCCACCAGCCAGTAAACACTTCAAACCACACCACAAAGAGACCAGATGTTGCTAGAATGCTCCATGTTGGGAAAGTTCTGTTTAATCTTCCCTGAGATCAAGGGAGAAATTCAACCAACGCATGCTGAATGCAGGGAAGCTGACAGTTATTTCCAACATCTGGAACTGCGGGCAGTGTTTTTTTTTTTCTTTTCCCCATTGAGTGGGCAGGAGGAAGGCAGAGGAAGGATGGCAGAGCTACTCAAAGGTAGAAAAGTTTTAGTAGTTCATTTCACTTCACACACAAAATAGAACTTGAAACAGTCATCCATCCAACCTGTGCCAAGAAACTATGAGAAACTTAGGAGATAGAATTGTGGTCAGAATAAACATGTAAATATATAAGAACAGTCCTTGATCTCAGTATGCTTGTACTGTACAAGCTTTGAGAAGTCACCAAAATGATAATAACTACAAATTAAAATGATCATGGGCTGGAGGGAGAGCATGTCGTTGTAGCTGTGATAGGAAGGAACAGATGTTTCAGGGTAAGGAAGCATGCATAATGCTGAGGCAGAAAGGGTCTAGGTACAATAAAGACCTGAAGGGAGTCACTGAAGCAAAGCGATTAACAGGAAGCGTGCAAGGTCAAAGGCCAGCTCATGTGGGGCCTCTAGATCATGACTTAGAATGTGAATGGACTAGGAACTTGCTAGACAACATTTAGAAGTGTAACGACATGATGTGGTTTGAACGATTTAGCACAGAAACTAGCAGATAGTTTCTTGAAGCTGATTACTGGAGGCTCAAACCTTGGTTCAGTCAAGTATTAGGTGGGTAGGTTAGTTTTTTCACATCTGCAGAAAACAACAACAATAATACCTGCTTCATCACTCTAATATTTAAATGAATTATTTCATGGAAATTATTTCATATAACAGTAGCTAAGTCGTAGTGAGGAATATATATGTATATATATATATCATAGATAACACAAATATGCATTTGCTAACAAATTTCATCATAACACTATTGCTCTTGGTGTAAAGTTAATAAGCAACTGGAACCCAAGGAAAAGTGGAGTCAAAAAGACACAAAGAGAAAAAACTATTTGGTAAAACTAAACAGACAATGTGAAGGGCTGGCCTTGGAGAGTGACACATTGCTGGGATGAAAGAGATGGAGCAATGTGTACTCTGGGCATTGACCAACTGGAACTCCTGGTGGATTGCGTACTAAAGTAAAAAAATGGATATTAAGAATGGATCTTAGACAACTCAGATATTCAGATGATTTAAACAATCTAAGTCCCCATCTCTATATGAATGAACAAACAAATTGTGGCATATACTCATGAATTCTGTATCCTCACAGATACAGTCATGAGTCCAAAATATTCAGTAAAACATTACATCTATACTGAGCATGTACACATTTTTTCTTGTTACTATTCCGTAAAGTGTGGTGTAACAATAATTTAAAAGATCTACAATGCAGCAAGTATTACAAATAATCTGTGGTGATTTAAAGCCTACAGGAGTAAATACCTCAGTTATATGCAAATATTATGTCATTTATACAAGAAATTTTAATATTATAGATTTTATAACCTCAAAGGCATCCTGGAACCCTTTCCCCATGGTTATAAGGAATAATTGTACATATTATGGACTATTATTTGTCTACCAAAAAGAATGAAATTCTATAATGTGGAAGAGAAATGTCAAACTATTCATAGCTGTGTGAAACTTTTTCCTGAAAGGGAAGACTGGGTAACAGCAAGATATTGCATTAGGAAAAAGTAAGAACAAAGTGCTGAGTGTGTGATAAGACAAGAGGTCATGATTCCCAGAGGCAAAACAGAGAACGACTCCTGGTGGAAGGAGGGCGACCGTGTACTTCACAGAAGACTTCTATGCAGCATTGAGTTGGGAAGTTTTGTTGTGGGAAGATGGATGAGTTCATTTCCAATGACTTCTATTTTCTCAATGAAGTATGAGTCTAGGCTATCAGTAGGAGGAGGGTGTGTGGGAAGTTTGGGGAAAAGGAGATGATATGGTACAGTCATCTCACAGAGGTGGAGAAAATAGGATGCCTGAGGAGTCTTGACTGCCAGTTGGAGGTTTCTGAATTCTGAATCAGTCATGTTGGCTTTGTGATGTTCTCCAATTAAGCACCACTTGGTTTGGAGCGAAAGACAAAATAAGAAACAGTCCCGAAGCCTGAGAATATGACTCACCATCGTCCTTTCACATTCCCCTCTCTGCTCACTAGCTGCTGGAGTCTAAACCCTGTTTAACTACCTATGTGTCAAATACAGGCAAGGAGAGACAGCCTAGAGATAGTTGGTGCCTGGTCAGCTGGCAGGGGCAACAAGTTTGTGGTCAAATTCTTGGGGCCCAACTTGCCCAGTGTGTCCAATAAAAAGCAGTGTCTTAACGGCATTCACACTGATGGAGGTAACTGTGGTAACTACCCAGTAAAAGGGATAAAACACAGCCTCAGTATGTCAGTTTTAGGTGTATCAGAATTAAGAGATACACAATACATTCAACACAGAGAAATGAAGCTGGGTCCCTTCCTGGTCTGTCCATTTTGGGTAGAATGGAACCAAAGTAAGTTCTGAATAAGGAATGTCACATTAATTACCTGACAAAATGAGTGATAAGAATAAAAATCCCAGTAGATCCCACTGAATTTACTGAAATAAAAGTAGGATAAGGAGAGACTGTGGACTTACACGGTGTTGGAAAAAAAAACCTTCGCATGGAGAAATGCAGAAAGCTGTAGTAGCATTGGGCACTGGCTCTGGGAGCTGAGGGATGCTCCGTGCCGTCCTTGGGAGTTCTCCTGTCTCTCTATCCTCACTCACATCCATTAGATAGGCCCAGTGTCTCCACCTCCTTACCATGTCTATGTCTTCCTCTCATCCAGTAATCTACTCTTATACTAACTTCCTTTATTCCTGTCAGTCATGTGGATGCCCTGACTGTCATGGGGAAGTTTGTAATTGTTTTAGGGGTTGATTATTTACTTTAAATTGATTTAATTATTGTTTAATATCTATCTACTTCCTTTTACTGTTACATTGCAGTACTTGGCATATATCGCAAGAGAAGAAAGAAGTAAGCAAGAAGGAATGTAAGGAAGCATCAAGAAAGGACATGTCTCACCTGAAAAAGTTTGGTCCTTCCCTTGAATATGTATGAAGTTCCCTTGCTTTACATTTAATATTTAAATATACATTTCTCTGATGCTCGAATTCTTATAATGTACAATCACTGCACACAGTGACCAATGAGCTATTTTTACAAATAAGTGAGACACGTACAAATGCAAAAACCTAAGAAATGCTCCCTGCTGATAGGGGCATCAGATGTGCCTCCAACTTTCTGATAACTTAAAATGTGCTGAGTTTTTGTTCTATGTACCTTGTTGTAAGCTAACATACTCCTTAAATGTCCCATCACATCAAGTCATCAAGAGGTTCCTGCTAATTTCACAATGCCCCTGGCCCCACTGGTTGTTGCTTCCTCAATGTTAGCGTTTTGAGAAATCCTTAATTCTTCAAAGGCCTTCCCCTCCTTGGGATAAAATGTCACTCATTCATATATAATTTGTCACACCCTCACATCATCCCGGAAATCTTCCAGCATTCCTACCACCAAGTCCACCCTTCCTAAACGACTGGATAATTGCACAGCTCATGAAAGGTCATTTCTCTTTCATCTTTGTATATGCTCCAGCCAAAGTGTAAGGGTTAAAACCCAGCAGTTACTAAATAAACATCTTTGGGAGTGAGCTATTGTTCATTTGAAACCATATGATCTCATGGACTTCTATAATAGGATCTTACCTAGAAGAAATAGATTCTTCAAATCAAACTACCTCTCTTAAAATTTAGCTGGGTTCTTCAAGCCTGTATCATGTATTTTAAACATTCTTAGAAAGCTTACACTCAAGTCTATCATATCAATTTTATTAACAGAAAGTAGCATAGGCATCATCATATAATTTTTAGTGTTATGAAATGTCTGCCTTGAAGATGGTATGCTTTTAATACAAGATAAGGTTGATGCATTTTATTTCTCATTATTATTTCTTCTTCACTGCTTCCTCATTGCCTACAATCTTTTTTTCCTTTATTCTTTATCCATTTTCTATATTTTTTCTAATCAGTAACATTATAGGTTTGTTCAGATTTACTGGTAACAGTCATGGGCTTTAGTGTTACTAACTCTTTTCCTAGCTTGAGGACATAGGCATCAGAGAATAGAGACATGAAATTTTGACTTGTGTTCCCAAAATTCAGGGGACAGTAAATTTTGGAAAAATATAAAAATTTGTAAAAGATATTTGTGAAGCAAAAGACCTTCTTCCTCTCTTGTAGGATATTTGTGCACTATATGAATGTATATTTTGGTTATTGGTATAATACAAAACTGAATGGCCAATAGCTAGACTGGAAGAGACAGAGAAGACTCTGGGAAGAAGAAAGGCAGAGTCACCAGCCAGATGGGGAAGAAGCAGCATGGGCAGTACAGAGAGCTGAGATTACAAGCCACACAACAGAATATAGATTAAAATAAACGGGTTAATATAAGTTGTGAGAGCTATTGGAACAAGCCTAAATTAAGGCTGAGCTTTCATAATTAATAATGAGTCCATGTCATTATTTGAATAAGACATGTTACATTGCTCCCTTCTCTCTTCCTTCTCTCCTCCTTCCCTCCCATGCATCTCCATAATAAAAAAAACATAGAAGTTTATATATTTAAAGTGGTCCACAAGGATACTCAGTGTGTATTTCCATTGTAGAATAGCTAAATCAACCTGACGTTCTTTTATCTTTCAATGGCCCCTGGTGCCATCCTCTTTGTGAAGTACGAGAGACTTGGTGAGTGAGAAGGCAGGCAAGGAAGAGCCAGTATCAAGATTTTCTGTAGCACACAATGAGCATGGAGGAAGATGGAGTTGAGTTTCATTTGACAGGACATAGCCACAAACGAAAGGCAGAAGAGTACAGGAAAGAACCACAGCAGGGCTGATTGAGACCTAGTCCAAGAGCTTCGGGTAGTGTGAGCTGAGCTCTTCCTGTCGGAGAGCCATCCTCAGGGAATGTGTGACTCAGGGACCTTGCCAGCAATGATCTGTGAACAAAGCAAAGAATTACCGTAAAGACAATGATTCCTCCAAATGTGGTGGTAACAGATGCACTTACTGGCACCTAGGTCAGAATAGATGATCCATCGTTCACCTTTCAAGTGTTATGTAGGAGGCACCTACTCAACACAAATCATGGTTCCTAAATAAGCATCATCTTCAGAATTCTTATAACCTCTCATTTAGTTTGCCCCTAAATGTTCTCTCTGTCTCTAATTGCTCCCTGTTCCAGTATGTCCTACACACAAAGGCCAGGAAATCCCCACTCCCACACATGACTGGTAATAAGGAAGGGCTCTGGAATCAGACTTCCTGGATTCAAATCCCAACTCTACAACCTCCTATCCTGTGCTGTCCCTCAGTCCCAGTGTACTAGTCAAATTTGGGCTAGTACATGGCAGGAACAAAGGCCACCGAATTCATAGTAGTTTTAACACTCAGATTTTATCCTTTGCTCAAACAGAAGCGTCACAGAGTCAAAGCTGTGCTCCACAAACTCCTCACACTGTGACCATCTTGGCCTAAGTACTGCCATTTTGACTTTAGACTCCATTTTACCTGTATGGTAAAGTGAAGTTCAGGTTCTCAACCCATAGGGGAGCTGAGACCTTTCCAATGGCTGAGCAACCTTCTCCCTAAACCATACAAATAGTCATTACTCATTTTTAGTTCTCTAAAAACATTATGGCTGTTCCTAACCACAGAAGGAACAAATGAATCTGATTGGTTGGACTGAAACACTTGCTTTATGTGTGGGTTGACAATGATGGAAAACACAAGGAAAATCCCTAATCTTTATCTCCTGATTGGTAAAAATTGTAACTGTAACATGGCAACAAATGTTTGAGACTTTTGTGTTTATAAACACCATTTCTGCCCCTGCTTGGGGCTATTGGGAGAAACAAGACTCCCAAGTCCTTGTCCTGCAACCCTGATCCATCAGTGACCTGCCTCTGTGATGAATTATTAAAGTCTTTGGAACCCATAAATGCCATTGTCTCTCTCTTTCCACATGATGCGTACTGGACTGGATGTAACACACTCTTAGATATGACATACCTGTGGAAGAGGAAATAATGATGGGCTGGTAAAGCTTCTTGATAATGTCACAGTTCAGTCGCATTTCGTTTGTAGAAAGCAAAGAAGTAGGACTTGGAGAAAGGGTGAGGGAAAGACTATGTTGACAATACAATGAACTAATCCCAGGCTTGTGGTTGAGCGAATAACTTACTTTCTTTTTGCTTCTGTATTAATGCCCCTTTCCATCGCTGTCAAGCACAAATACTGATCCCAACAAAACCAAAATACAGTTTTTCATCTTCTACCCAACAGCTAAGTTTGACACATCATATACAAAAAAAAACATCCTAAATATACATACAGCAATGATCTACATGGGTAAGATAGGGCTTTCTAATGAAAAGAAAACGCACTACTTGTGAGTGGAATTGAAGCATCAGGGTTAGACTATTGTTAACCTAACAATGGGTGATGTGGGTGAATATTACCTAGGATCCATCATTCTCAGTGGGTGTGCCCTTTCACAGTTCCCAGTACCTTTACAGTTTAGCTTCTGATTTATACCATACAGTGAGTATGGCATCCTCAAAGTTATTCCATTTAGGATGGCAGTGAATTAAACACTAGCAAGGAAGAGATGGGTCAGTTGTTAAGAGTATGTAGTCTTCCTCCAGTGAACCCAGATTTGGTTCCTAACCCACATGTCAAGCAGCTCATAGTCACCTATACCTTCTGCACCACAAGATTTGATGTTTTCTTCTGGTCTCAGTGGGTACCTGCTATTCACACGTGGCACACACAAACTCATGCAGGAACACACAAACATACACGGAAGGAAGGAAGGAAGGAAGGAAGGAAGGAAGGAAGGAAGGGAGGGAGGGAGGGAGGGAGGGAGGGAGGGAGGGAGGGAGGGAGGGAGGGGGAGGGAGGGAGGGAGGGAGGGAGGGAAAGGAAGGGAAAAAGACAGAAAGAAAGAGAGAAGAAGAGAGAAATCTTTTAAAAGAGCTAAGACTGACATGCAAACCATGGAAGGCAGTATATGAACTGAATTACTACACAAACATCCCATAATCCCAGTGCTTAAGGTCTGAGTTTATGACTTGGTGGTGGAGGCCTGGCCTTGCCTTGTCTTGCTTTACCTTGCCTTACACAAGACCCCAGGTTTGATCCTCCAAAAGCTCTCAGTGTCCTAACATAATACATTTCTGTTACTTGATTTTGTCCCGTCTCTGTATCTTTGGAATCCTGACCATACGGCTGTAGGACAGAGAGGAAAAGGCCTGACAAAGCTCTGTGGATGGGAAGGATTGTGTATCACTCCCATCTCACGTTCATTGCTCCACTTTCCAGACATGAGGCTACATCTAGCTGCAAGTGAGGGTAGACAGAAGAAAATACAGTCTGTTTATGTGTCCCAAGGAGAACAGAGACACAACCAGCCAGACTGGAAAGCAGCACCCTGGGCTCACTTCCGGATAGGCGATTTAATCTAGTAGACAAGCTGTAAGGTCACAAGCTGAAATCGGTGCCAAATTATGATGTATTCTTCATATGTAGCCTCCTGTGCTACGTACCTTTGGGAACAATGGCAAATGTCAGCTTTGATAGTAAAAGCTCCAGTTCTGATACAAAATGCAGAATTGTCTTGTAAAAACTGAGGCATTTGATCACTGAATTAGACTAATTAGTAAAACAGAGCAGCCATTAAAAGGCTAAACACACCTGAAATAACACACAGACCCAAGGCACCATCATCCCATCATCCCATGCTTTGTGCAAACACAGAAATTCTCCCCCACTTAGACTCACATAGTGGAGAATAAAGGAAGAAATAGAAGGAATGCAAACACACGGAATTAGATCAGTGTTTTGGGATATGCTTGACTACCTGCCTTGATAAGGATCAAGATGAATTCATAAGATTTGCCTGCCCTCACAGTCAATAATTGTTAGAAAACTGTCAGGCCCAAGATGCATGACATCATGCAGGGCAAACGAAGATCATTTCCTTCTCCATTGATTGGCACTGGGGTTTTGTTTATACCCCAGCTGCCTGGACCTTGTTGTGAGTAACCAGATATTGCAGGTTGGAGAGAGGTTTTCCATTTGCATCACTGGGCAGGGAGTGAAGCCAACAGGAAGCCCAGTGATTCAGATAACATGTTTTAATTGAAATCAATACTAATGCAAGCAAATCTTGGTACGGCAGTGCTATGCTCTGATGGAAGATTTTCATGGTCTCTGCCAGTGACAACTGTTATCAAGAATGAACTAATAACTTCAACTATGACTCACCATGCTTTCTAGGAGGAAGGAAAAAACTCATTGAACCAGTAAAAGTTTTCAATTAGGAAAAACAAATTTGCTTTTTGAAGTTCCTATTATGCTTTGGTCCTAGACTCAAGTTCAATTCCAATCTGAGGTTCCATTAACTGGAACACGGTGCTCTTCTGATAAACTACTCTTTCTGTTTCCATCCCATCCCAGATTATATCTGGTTTTAAAAAAAAGATAATTATGATAATTCATAAGTATTGAGCCTCTTCCAACTGCTGGCGCATATTCTAATGAAGGGTCAGCTAAACCAGCAGACTTTATTTGTAATGGACCAAACTGAAAATAATTTAGGCTTTGTGGGCCACACAGACTTTATTGTAACGTTCTGCTGTTGAAACTAAAAGAGGACACAAACAATGCATACTGAATGGATAGCTCTGTGTTTCCATGAACTTCTATTTATGAATATAAAATGCAGGTTAAATTTGGTCTACAAGGCCCTGTTGCAGACTTTACATCTTTTACCACGTAACCGTGGTTAAGGAAGATGTTACTATTCTCATTTTCCATATAAACTCATTCACTACAGGCTATTGATAGTGAGTAAAAATGTATGTAATAACATATGTTATTCTGTCTAATGCATAATTGTGTTTCTGCTCTACTTTCCCATGTCACTGCTCTGCCAAAGAACCAAGTAAGAAAGCCTGTAAAATAGCAAAAGATTGACCCCGGGCCTTATCATTTGCCAATCCCAGGCCTTATCATTTGCCAATGCAAGTGCTAGTTTAAAAGGTTGCCCTATTGTACCCTCTTATTAACCCAAAGTTGGATCAAACAATCCATGATGCAAAGTGTGTAAAGGGTCAGATGCCACCCAAGGCAAGCACTTTTAGAACTTGTAAATGCCTAGTCAAATTATCTTCCATGGTTAATGAAGCGTCTAAAGCACACACAGGGTTAATAATCATGCCAAACGTGAAGGATGCTTGAGAATTTGTTTTATTTCTGGCAAATAGCAAGTTTATGAAATTCATGTTTGATTCCTACAAGACTAGAGAGCATGCATATTTCCCTGAAGACTATTGCACCTGACACAACGAAGTTTCTGAGAATTATTTGTGTCTTTCTTTATAGAACACAAGTATAACAGATATAACATTATCCTTGCTAACCTTAAGCAGATTCTCTGGTAGAAAGGAAGATAAACATGAGCAAATGTTTTCCTTTCTTTGGACTATTGCTCACAATCAAAAGAGAATTAAGACATGCGATGGTCATTCCAAAACTAAAAGAGTTTTCACAACATGGCTACACTCTAAGCTACCAAAGCTCATTCTTGGGACATGAGTGGGATTAAGCAAGTAGACATGTTAGGTCTCTGTCAGTAGAGCCTTGGTGGGCACACAGAATTGGGAGAGAGTAAGGCATCTGAATAAATAGAAGTCCTTTGGTTTGAAGAGAACAATGGGCAAGAGAGTCGGAGTAATGAAAGATGAAGTTGGAAAAACACATTAGAGAATGAATACCTTGAGTCATCATAGGAAGGGCTTGAAATAAAAACTAATAAAAGGAAATGTATTTACAAACCAAAGGAAGTCAGCAGTGAAAGTGATGTTGTTAGCCTTTAATGTAATAGAAATTTGTACTCATACGATAGAACAGAGTATATATGACTACATAATTATCTTTTGAGTTACTATATGTTATTTTATGTGTGGATTTATATCTGTTGTTATTTAACATAACATATTATTTCTTAGAAGGGACCATAACTTCATGAGGGTGGAATTGAATCTGTTGCTGCTCATAATTATATTTCTGAAAACTGGCTTTGGAGTGGGTATATGGAAAATACATAATAAATGTCTAAAGAAAGAAATGAAGTAGTCTTGTCATTCATATTCATAAAATTGCACATGTTTTTTGCTTGCTCCCTGGTTTGAGTAAATATGGGTTAGTTATTTGAAAGATAACCAGGACAAGCACAAAGAAATGTATTATGTTAAATGCAACAAAGTAATCAACATTAATTAGACCCTTGCCTTGATTTTTGAGTTGATTTGTAGGTGAATCAAATAAACTTAGGCTCTTATTTTAAGTCAGAACCCTTAGAATTTAGTAATGTTTAAGAAGCTCGTAGAGTTCACCAATTTTGGTGGCTCTAGATAACTTCCTAAAGAAAAAGACAAATCACATGCTTAAATCCAAATATATATTACTATATCTTCATTTTTATTCTACCCCAGCAACAATGCCTAGCCCTGTTTGACCTACCCTGATCAAGCTATATTTCTGGGGTTCTAGTATAATCATGCTTTTTTAGCATTTTATAAGCTGAAATTCATGGATCATATAAAATTTAAAGCTTCAAAAACTCTTTCAACCTACATCCTAGCAAGTATATTATAATATCAAGAGGCAAATTATGGACTGTAGTGAGGAGGGTTTTCAAGGGAATTCTGATATCTCTATGAACTAGTCTTTGGGGTCCAGTCAGAGAAGAATCACTCCCTGTATTTTTTAATCATTGAAGCTAAAGCAGGACATCCTTGCCAAGTAGGCGAAGCATAATCTTCAGAGACACCCTGGCTTCAAAGAAAAATGATAAAACCCCCAGATGGCAGTTTGTTATTTCCATATGGCACAGAAACATGTACAGTGTCAATCAGTAATGAAATGGAAGCATAAGAACACACTGAAACCTCCACAACAAATGCAAGGTAGACTTTCATTTCCTTCTTCATCTTTAGCTCTCTGGCTGTTACTGTTTAATTAAATAAACATTTTTTTGGTGGTCAAATTTACGGTAGCAGTGGAGTATCATCCCATTATGCTAAGAACATCAGCTAGCTCCTGAGGTTAGTTCAGTGGCTCTGTTTGAGCAGAGTGACTTCCAAAAGTGGAGGTGGGAACTAAATGGCATTTACATAGCAGTGCTTTAGGGTTAATTAGTAATCTGACACTTGGCTGTTCAGAGCAAAGTCAACAGAAGGAGTCATAGAAGCATCATATAACCAACTGTTTAATGGACTATGTGAAATGAGTGGGTGGTCCAGGCTCCACTCTGAGCAGGTATTGGTTCCCATACTCCCAAGCTCAGCAGAGGGTCTGGCATTCAGCAGTCCACAGAATCAGGCATGCAGCTCTTACTGGGTCAGAGCACTGTTGTGCAAGTTACCCCGAGGCCAGAGGTTGCAGCGACTTCTAGACAAATAAAGTCATCCAACAAAACTGTGAAAGGATGGCATTTTAATAACACTGTTTTAACTAAACTATACCAGTTGCTAAAATTTTTCAATGTGAATAATTTTTCCACTTCTTTACCAACATACTGTTAAAGGGACCTGGAAGAGCCACCCTAATGTCAGGTTCAATCAGACTTTGAATTAATAAATGGCAGGGACAGTTCTTTGGTACACTAGCAGGAAATGGTCTTCCATGCATGAGGAACACTCAGAGGTGACCTGTTCCCCTTGGAATTTTCTGGTTTGATGGGTAGAACTCAACTATCTCGGTAATGATGCTTACATCCCGCCTTCATTTCACTGAATTCAAGAGAGTGTTATCAATCCTTTTTTGTAAACATAGAAACCCTTCTATGTTTGGGGCAAACAAATGCTAAGCAAGCAGAGAAGAACAAAATGTTACGTCATATTGGATTAAAATTTGCTAATCACAATTGCAATACTGTTCCTTTGTCAATATTTAACTTGATAGATGAGTATGGCCAGCCTACTGGGTGTTCGTCAAGAAACTTCTCGTTCTCTACCCCAGGTTCCATCTAAATAGGGACAAACATATACACAGTGTTGTGATTAATCATATCAACTTAATAGATCTGGGAGCTGCTAAGAGGTTCACTGTTGGGTACATCTTTGAGGGATTTTTTTTTTTTTATCAGTTTAATTGAAAGAGAAAGATACAAACTCAAAGTGGGTGGCACTTTCCAGTAGCAGTCCAGATAAAAAGAAATAAAACTTTTTGTTTCTTAAAATCTGTAGTGTGTGTATGGGGGGGGGGGGTAGGTACGTGTTTGTAAGTTCAGGTACCCATAGAAGCTAGAGGAGTCAAATTTCCTTAGAGTTGAAAGTATAAACTATCGCGAGAAGTGTGACATGGGTGCCAAGACTTGAACTTGGGTTCTCTGGAAGACCAGTGCATGATCCTAACAGCTGGGTCATCTCCACATCCAAGCTTTTGGTTTTTGCCTGCTTGATTCCACTTTGTGCTGGCAAGTTCATCTGCCTTCTCAACTTCCTGCTTCTCCCACTGCTACTAATGCTGCTTTTCTTCACTGGCCTCAGAATGCAGCTTTTCCAGCCTTCCCGCGTGGACTGAGACACAAGAACCCTCCAGACCTTCGGTGTCAGGCTTTGACTACTGAGGCATTCCATCCCATGGACTGAGCAGCTACAGATTCTCAGCCTCTCCAGTGTGAAGGCAACCATTGGTGAACTATCCAGGCCATATCATGCAAGCCAATCTACACATCCTCTCTTAATTATACTCACGTTCTGAAACTTTAGAGGCATCTAACTAACACATAAGCATATACCAAATGCTTTGGGATGTAAGTTGCACGTTTCTTGTAGAAGTGTCATCTGGTAGATTTTGTCACAACTGTTGTGGTAGTTTGAGTGTAACTGGCTCCCTTAAGCTCATAATGAGTGGCACTATTAGGAGGTGTGGCCTTGTTGAAGAGGTGTGGTCTTGTTAGAGGAAGCATGGGGTGGGTTTTGAGGTATCCAGTGCTCAAGCTATGCCTAGTTCAGTTCACTCTTCAATGCCTGTGGATCAAGATGTAAACTCTCAGCTCCTTCTCCAGCATCATGTCTGCCTGCATGCCACCATGTTTTCTGCCATGATGAGAATGGACTGAATGTCTGAAACGTAAGCCAGGGAATTAAATGTTTTCCTTTATAATCGTTGCTGTGTTCATGGTGTCTCCTCATACCACACAGAAGAGCCAGCATGTATATGTTCCCAACGATGGCTACTTCCAACTACTTTTGGAAGTAGTTGAAGTACTATTACAACTCCGCTGTATGGAAACTGTTGGTAAGAGAATGATTTGCTCTCAGCCTGGACAGATGGTTCAATATGAGCACTTATAGCTGTTTGTTTTTATGTGTATGGGTGTTTTGCTTGAATGTATACCTATGTATCTGGTGTGTTCCTGGAACCTACAGAAGCAAGGATAGGGTGTCAGATTCTTCTGGAAATGGAGTTATGGTAGTTTTGAGCTACAGTGTACATGCTGGATATTGTAATAAGGTCATTTGGAAGAGCAGCAAGTACCCTTAATCTCTGAGCCATCTTTCCAGCCACTCTCTCTCTAATACATACACACTTAAGAATAAAATAAATACTAAAATAATTAGTTTTCTCCCTCAGGAAGCAGAGGTAGGTGGATCTTAGAGTTCAAGGTCAAGCAGGTCTACAGAGTAAGATCCAGGGCAGCCAGGGCTACACAGAGAAACTCTGTCTTGGGGGAAAAAACCAAAATAATAAACAAAAATAATTTTCTCTCAAATTTCAGCCAGTAAATATTGAGTTGGGATTCAAAGTCACTTCTTAAAATATCTATAAATTCAGGCTTTAAAGAAAAATCACAAGGGAAGTATTCCTGGTTACTATGGCAACATTCCCTTGTTAGTAAGTACCAGTGAGGTAGCTATCTCCCTTCTTAGAACTATTTAAAGGATTTGTGAACCCCAGGATAGGAACGTAAGGAGGAAGATGCAACTTTTCGCTGTAGCCTATCATTATTTTAAGATCCCACAGAGCAGCAGGAAAATGACCCAGTGCTTAAGGGTACTGGCTCTCTTTGCAGAGGACAGGAGTTTAGTTCCCATTGCCCACATCAGGCAGCTCACAACTGCCTGTAACTCCAACCCCAAGGAATCTAGCAATTTCTTGTAGGCTCACTAGGTGTCTGCACACATGTGGCACACATACACACACACACACACAAAACACACACAACTATAAATAAATACAAGTGAACAATCAAAATATCTTTTTAAATAATCTATGGAAACTGGGGGCTAGAAGCAGTCATTAAAAAACAGAACAATGAAAGACGTTTTTAACAGTTGAAATATAAGCAGCCAAGTATAATATTTTTGTAGTGAATTTATGTTTATGTACATTTTGGTTCAAAATCAACCATTACTAAAACTTAAATTAACATGTGTCAAAATCTTTTACTGACATAGAGGTAGAATTTGTGCAGAATATGAAAATAAATAAAAATTATTTTCCCTTTTTATTTCCCAATAGCAAGCAACCAAGAGTACCCCGTAATAGACTTCAATCTGTATGCCATGCATATTCACCTAAGGCTATGGATCAAATGACAAATTGTGCTTTTTATTTCCAAATAAAAACAGTCTGGTTTCTCTGACATTACCACGCTTATATCGTCCTTTCCCTCTGTCTCTACAAAAGGGTATAGTGATAAATATCTTTGCTTATATGGAATCAAGATATGACTCTCACACAACAAAGGCTGTGATTGTATTAGCAGCACAATGAGTCACCCTATCACTTATATCCTGAATGAATTTGAGATGCATCTGTTGAAATGAAATCTGTGGGCTCCCCTTAATGGGCCAAGTGTCTCCAAGGACAGAAAAGTAGGAGGAAGCAATCCAGCTGCCCAGAATGAAAAAGCCTTTGTCCTTGAAAAAAAATCAGGAAAGCATCGTGCAAAATAAATGAAGAAATGAACTTTACCTTGGACAAACGTTAACAAAGCTTCCTTAGAATACTGATCATTAGACTGTATCCATTCCTCACTGAGACCTAGCAAGAATGAATTTTCCTCTTCAGTGTGCTTCTCCAATTGTAATTTTCAAATTGTTTCAGGAAACTTCATTAGAGGGGTGGAAAGAAGAGTGATAAACCTGATGGGGTACCAAGGAAAAAGAGGGTAAGTTGTTCCTTAGTGTCAAAAATAAAACACATAAAATGATTACACAGAGATGAGGCAACTTCACTCTCAAAAACTGTTCGGGGTAACTCGGGATGGATAGCCTTGAGTGATCAGCAAATTCCTTTGCATGAGGACAAGGCTACATCATGAGAGGAAAAAGATTTTCTTCAAAAGTTAACTTGACCTAGTGTTTGGGGCAGAGGACGGTGTGTAGGAGGGAAAAAAACACCACAAGGGTTATGCAGGATTGAAAAGAAGTATGCACAGCTCTTACCCCACAAGCTGTGGGTTGCCCACTCTTGTCCTCATTCTCCCTACTTCTCAGTCTCACTGGAACCTCTGGAAAACCACAACGTTATTTACAATGGGCCTTCAATATATTCCCTGGGGAGAAAGCTTCTTGAAGCCTCAAGAGTATATAAGAAAAACCATACCACATGTTCATGATCTGAGATGAGCACAGAAAAGAACCAAGGGAGTGTGGGCTGAAAACTTTTGCCATTCTGCCAAAGTCAGAGAAGGGAAGGCATATTGCAACCTAACTGGCAAAAGGAAGCGGCGGAGAGAACACTGAGGTTGCCAAATAGTTCTTGAAATGCTATAGTAATTGGAAATGTGTGTATTCAGAAGTTTATAGTCTGGGGATAGCAGTAGGAAAAAAAAAATTGACGGAGTGTCGGGGCTCATAAAAATGGCTCCTTTTCATCTTGACTTAAGGTCAGGGAGTTCAAAACTATCCTGACTCTTCCAAGGTTAGTGTCATAAGACCTAAAGTTCTAAGTCATGGCTACTAAAGGATGTTTGGTCTAAGGTGTGGATGCCTTACTTAATTAACAGATACTTGGCCTAAGGTGTGATTACTTTTAAGGCCAGATAATGAGAAGTTTAGTTTAAAGTGCGGTTACTGAATGTTTGGAGAATTATAGAAGTTAATCTCTTTGTGCCTTATATCATGGTAAAGAAGTCTTTTGCTCCACCCCCTTTTTGGTTTGGGTATATTAGAATGTTAAAGAATAAACGTGGGGTATTCAGTATTCACAGGAATGTTCTCCCGACTCTATTATGTGTCTCTGTTGTTTCTTTACTATCTTTAGTCTCTCAATCCACACTTCCTCTCTCAGGTATAAACCAGGCAAGTCAATTGGATCTGACTGAAGTTCTGCAAAGATAGCTCCCATAAAGAGCAGAGCAGCAGTGAGTCTTACTTACCAAAGAGTAAAGACTTCAAAGAATAATTCTGATAAGAGGGTGCATAAACGGGTCTAGGAGGTACCTTACTGTCTTCTGCATAAATAGCAATGAAGTGAAAAGCTATGTGAGAGTTATTGTGCTGTTAAAATGGCACATTGAGAGGTCTAGAAATATCTGGAAACAAGGAGAAGGTCGTGGTCTACACTATATTTAGCATTTATTGGACATTTGCTTCATCCAAAGTTGTGTGATATTTTAATCACGTTCTGACAATAAAGTTTGCTTTGACCAGAGAAACTGAGAAGCCACCAGTGACCTCATCTCTCTCCCGGTCTTCAATCCAAAAGACTTGAGATCCTCTCTCAGCCCCACCTTACTGTCTCCTATCTGTCCTCAATCCAAGACCTCTATGGCTAATTTTGGTCAGCCAGTGACTAGCTCTGCCCTCTGACTCAAAGCAAACATTATTGTCAGGATGCGATCAAAATATCACACAACACCAAGCATTGTATCAGGGTCCTGCGTGCACTGTTTCTTTCATCCTTGTGACTTCCCCCTGTCGTAGACACTGAACTCCCCTACAGTGGAACAGCATTTTACAAACAGGAAAGGAGTTCTTCGAAAAGTCAGTAGTCTTGCCTCAAGGTCGCACAGCTTAAAGATGGCAACGAGGACTTCTACCTATACCTCTTTCACTCGAGAGCTAGACTGAAGTATTCCCAGAAGCACAGACCTGGCTCTCCCCTTAGAGCTGTCATGCAGTCATAGTCAATCAATACATTCATGAACAAAAGTCCACGAGGACTCACATGCTAATCAAGCTAAATGCTAGAGAAATATCTACAGGGTAGAACCATGACTCAGTTGGTAAAGTGTCTGCCATGTAAGCATGATAACATGACTTCAGATCTCCACAACCCACGGAAAAAGCCAAGAACGATACCACATATAGATAGTTCCAGTGTTAGAGAGTTGGAAACAGGCAGATCCCTGTAGCTCATTAGCCAGGGTTTACTTTTATTATATTTGTGTATGTATGTGCATGTGTGCACGTGTTCACATTTGCATTCCACAGTGTGCATATGGAGGTACCTCCTACAATTCACCTTTACCCACTGAGCTACCTCACCAGCCCTGATGAGCTCTCGAAGGCCGTGTTTCAAAATTAATAAATTAATGTTTGTGGAACGCAGTCGAGGAAAGATATCGGACATTAATCTGTAGACTCCATCTACACATACATGGACACAAATACACACCCTCACATGTGCACACCCTCCCACTAACAAGTACAAACACTACAACGCACAGAGGGAACAAATTACAAATAAAAGTCAGCAGGACCCAGCCTTTGGGGAGCTTATAGTATAGCAGAGGCAACAGTCTTTAATCAAGTGATTGTGTAAGTAAATATGACATTCCAAAGATGATAAATGTGTCTCAGGATTTGAGCGCAGAGAGCAAAAGCATTTGCTGAGCCTTCTGTACAAAAGAGACAATTAGTCAAAATGAAGAAAATTGGATAGAGGATAAGTAGGTATAATAAGAGGCTCTTTCTGAGATGATATTGAGAACAGCATTGTATCTTTTTTCTTTTATTTTTAAGATTATAATATGATTACAACATTTCTCCCTTCCATCTCCTCCTTGCAAACCCTGAAATACAACTCTCCTTGGTCTCTTTCAAATTCATGGGCTCTTTTTCATTAATTATTGTCATATGCACACATGTTTATGTATATACACACATATTCCTAAATACAGCCTGACCAGTCTGTGTAAAGTTATTTGTATGTATGTTTTTGAAGCTGACACTTTGACAGTGTTGCATCTTATACTAAAGCTCTGTGTTGGGGGTGACAGAGAACAGTACTTTTTGAAGAAAATAACAAAAGGAAAATGGGCCATTCTTATGGTTACAGAAAAGATAAATGTCCACGGAGGAGTCACAAAAATAGGAGTCTTAAAAATAAGTTGAATAGAGCCAGCCAGGCCATGCCCCACCTCTCCAGGTGGCCCTATGTTGAACAAATACATGATGGAGAAGTGGGAAAGATTGAAAAATGGAGCAGTGTGTGTGCTGTGGGCAGAGGCAGAACTGGAGACTCGATGGCAGTGACAGGTGTGAGAGGGCTGAGGTCAACAGTGGAACATGTTGTTGCCCAGTAGGGAAGCAGGGCTGTGTGCATCAGCCTGGAGCTTAAGCAGGTGCAGATGCAGCCCCCAAGCATGCCCTGGCTGTGGTCCACAATGGCCACAGGGAGTCATGTGGAAGTGAGTGGCCCATGAAGCCACCTGGAGCCATGCTGATGTCTGTAGTTCACGTACCACCGAAGGTCATGTGTGGATCAGTGTGACTCTGTCAACACTAGAGTTTACATGTTATCCTTCTGCGGTCTTTGATGGAGTTGAAGGCAGATAGTTATAGTTATGGTTTTCCTTAGTTATGATAAAAGATAAGTTGCATATTAAACTTTAGACTCACAAAAACAGGATGGATGATAGAATATTTTCCTTAAATTTTGCCAAATGGTAGTGGACTAAATATTGTTAACTACAGTTCTTGCTTAACAACTCTTTTACTATATATAATTTCACTGTGTTAAAGTTAAAACCTTTCTTTTTATTTAGACAGAAAAGAGGAGATTATGGAGGATGTCCTTCTGTATGCTGTGGAAATACGTTTCTGTTATTGGTTGATGAACAAAACACTGATTGGCCAGTATCCAGGCAGGAAGTGTAGGCAGGAAGTATAGGCAGGGTTACCAAATAAGGAGAATTCTGTAGAGAGGACACAGAGAGAAGTCACCAGACAGATGCCATGTAGCTGTAGAGGGAGCAAGAGGGCCGAGCACCACTGGTAAGCCAAGACAAAGTGCAGATACATAGATTAATAGAAACAGGTTAATAATTAAGAGAGAGTTAACCAATAAGAAGCCTGAGCCATCGGCCAAACAGTTTATGATTAATATAAACCTCAGTGTGATTATTTGGGACTAAAGGGCTGCAGGACCTGGCTGGAAAGAAACTCCAATTTCATCACTGGTCTTGTGACCAAGAACCAGGTTGATGTCCATGGCGTGAGTTATCACCCAGGATCATCAGATGCCAGAGGTCTATGAGGCAGCCTGAAGCCACATTGATATCCATAGGCCGAGCTACCACTGGAGGCCATAACTGATGTGAGTGCCATGTTGATGTCTGTGGTCTGGGCTGTCTCTGTGGGTCTTGCCTGGGTCTGTGCCTACTGCAGCCAGGGGCCATGTTCATGGTCTGTGCTATCGCCAGAAACCATATGGAGGCCCATGATCCATGTTCCCATTGACTGTGAAGAGCATGAGGCTACTGCTCCTATGACATTGATGACTGCCAATGCACAGTTGAGACGGAAGGACATGGAAGGCATCTGTGACAACCACTACCTTCTCCCAGCCCTCCCCACCAAGAAAAGGTTAGCAGCTAGACTGGAAGCCACCAAAACTGACTCATAGAAAGTGTGTTGGAGATACTAAAGAGTAGCTCTCTACAATCAGTGGCTCTGCCAGGGGTAAAAGAGGGGAAGGGACTCTGTTCTATTTCAGGGGCAAGCCACTGGGTTTGACCATGCTCCAGTGAGTATATGCATAACACAAATTGTACTACACTTGACCTTTTGTTGGGAGGTCACAAGGTGGGGGCAGACATGAAAGGCCTGGAAAGTGAGTGTGATCAGGGTTGTAGGAGATGAAATTCCCAGAGAATCAATAAAAATGTTATGCTGAAAAAGAACAAATTGGGCAGCCTTCTATGCATTTACAGACAGATTTAGTGTCGATAGCAGAAAGGATTTAATATTAATAGTAATATTAATAATAGCTTTTGTTGGTCATTATGTATGTATATATTTACATATACTTCATATTAAATTTTTCTTATAAGCATTTGAAATACTGGTAATCTTATGATCTTCACAAGTAAGGACAGTGAAGCACAGCCTGAGCAATCTGTCCAATCAGTGGCACAGCTCTGGGGGGTCCTGGTGTTGACTGATATGGAATCCTATCTCTGGCTCCGATAGAGAAAGGAATGACCAAAGAAAGCATGTTCAGTGAATTGAGCTGCTAGTCCTTTATGAGAATCAACACCCATGCTCAATAAAAGTCAGGTTCCCAGGCCTCCCTCACTCCCTAGGTTCCTGAGTCAAAAGGTTGAGCCTTTGCATGATACTCCAAATAGTTCTGATTAGCACTATAGGAAAAAATAATCTGAAAACAACTGTTTTACTCTAATGATTGGAAAGTGTAGTCAAGATGCCATGTTTGACACAAGGCCTGGGGAAGTTATTTCTAATGGCTTCCATTTGCTCTGTGAAGAAATATAACACAGCAATACATATAATGAATATAATATTGCAAGACACAAGCGGGATACCTGACAGGTAGGAAAAACTGAGAAGGACTCATCCCTGGCTTTGAAATGACCTGTCATTAGCTGCTGACTTACTTGTCCATTCTTGCCCTAAGGCAAGCTCAATTTTTGTATGCCTGTTCCTCCAGCAATTGGTGAGAGGAGTTTCTCTCTTGAATGAGTAACGGGAAGGTCAGGTGTTGAGGTAAGGCTAAATGGACTGCAGGGTAAACTAACACTGCCAAGCACGCTGTAGACAGGCAACCAACAAGACCCCAAGAGGAAAAGATGTATGTATGGTGAAAAAGGAAGCACATGGGAGACTAGGGGACTAGGTTTGTTTACACTGTCCTTTTGTTTGCAATAGCCATTGTTTAAAAATCTTTCATCCCAAAATTATTTCCCAGAACTTCCTACCAAGCCTCCCAGAATATTGAGATTTACTTCTGAAAGCTCAGCACACATCAGGGACCATCTGTGGTGTTCAGGTTACACAGTTAATGGCCTTTTTCCCTCCCGACTCTTACATCACCAGAGATGACAAGCCAACACACTGTAAGGATGTAAACAGCTGTAGGGAAAACACTCATTATAAGGGAGAATTTCCCAGATCCTACACATTTAGTACCGGAGGTGGGGGGGGTGGGGGAGAGGGGGCGGGGAGATCCACTTAATGAAAATACCAAAAGTAGACTACACTTAATTTTTCACAGGTCACTGTCTCTGCCTCTCCTACACAGCGAATCTCCAATGGGAGTCAGATTTGAAATGCTGGGAACCCTCAGCTGTTATGCATTTAGCATTCTATAATCCACACATACTACCTAAATGCTGCATTTAGGTAAAAATCATTTCTATTCCCTTTTCCTCACCTACAGATAACTTCCAGTCACCTTTTTACTGAAGAAAAGATGCTCACCTTGTCACCCTCCAGCCTCACTATGAACTGTAAAAGGTCTATTTTCAAAGACAAAGAAAGATGCTTCCTACTCTATGACAGTGAACTGGGTGCCAGAGACAGCATCCCAACCTCCACCCCTTCGTGAGTTCAGATAAAGAGAGAATAGTGCATTTACACAATGCAGCTGGAGGCCCAAAACTCCCCTAGATATCCAGGGGGAAGATGTCCATGAATTTGGGCCAAGCCAAAGCTGACTTCCTCAGTCTGATGGGCAGCAATCCCACCCTTTCGGAAGTGACTGAGACAAGAGTCTGGAGTGTTTCTCCAGCAAGGGAGCTTCCTGGAGGTCTCATGTCTCTGCTCTGCAATCATGAGAATAGCCAGAGCTCAGTCATTTGGCCTCCTCATCCTGTCAGAAAGATGTCTGGGAATTCCCGTTTAACCTCAGCAGATCTGCCCAAAAAACAGAAGGAGAAAAAGGGGAAGTCCAAGAAGCTACAGAAGGCTGTAGAACACACACATGCACGTTTACATATATAATACCATGGCTGTCTAACAACTAATACACATAATACATATTACATCTATATGTAGTGCATAAAAACCTGCTTATCTACAGGACATGTGTACTTTTATATACCATAGGTATTTGTGTATATGCATATTGATCACTTATATATAAACATAACATATATGCTACATAAGTATAAAATGGTACCCTTCTTTCCTCCAATACTCATTGATTCAGATTTCACAGTGTCTCAGATCAGAGTCAAAAGACTCAAGAGAATTATAACTAAAAACAGAAGAGCAGATTTCCAGCACGATAGGTGGTTGTTGTCAAACTTGATGTGCAAGGCCAGGCTCGAAAGCTAGTCCATCCCAGGGTAAATGGGAGCCTGAGGAAAGAGAGAGTTTGGCAGAGCTTCCAGCAAGCCTCCATCCCCAAACACACAAGTCCAACAACCCACGCTGTTCCCTTATTCTTCCTCCAAATGGGAAGCAACACTTCTGTTAAGACATCTGTTGTAGCTCCCAAATGCCC
This sequence comes from Mesocricetus auratus, assembly GCF_017639785.1. Classification (NCBI taxonomy): domain Eukaryota; kingdom Metazoa; phylum Chordata; class Mammalia; order Rodentia; family Cricetidae; genus Mesocricetus; species Mesocricetus auratus. The sequence continues at coordinate 68,712,702 of NW_024429195.1, forward strand.
TCAGAACACCCTGAACAGCCCAGGATCTGCCTGCTGAGGGGAGACCAGCTGCGGGAGGGATGCTTGGGACCATTTGGGTGGCAGGCGGTTCCTTCCGTGCTCCAGGGCACCTGGCCTTTGAAGTCTGAAGAACTTCACCCATGGCACACGGCCTTCTGTACACTTTGGTTCATGGAGACATTAAGGAGAGGAAATGGTAAACTTTTCTCCCTAAAGGAAGGGGAAGAGCTGAGGGGGAATTTGCAAATGTGCACCTCCTTCCAGCATCATAAATAACCCCCCTCCCCAAATCACCAGAGCAGGCTGTAAGGAGAACCTGTAGGCCCCCTGCAGAAAGAGAAGTCTCTGCCTCCTTAGTGACAACCACACTGTTAATAGAAGTCTATTTGTGAAGTGCGAACCTCCTGAAGTGCCTAAGAAGATTCCATAAAAACAGTCTGTCTGCGAGCAAACATACCCAGCTTACCACCGCTCTTTGCTGTTTTCTGGCTAGGAAGGACCCGGCCTGTCTTCCTCCTATGACTGAACTGTCTAATGGTTGGGACACATGCTCAGCTAACAAGTCACTCCTCCCCCTACAAATCCCCGATGTTTCAACAGTTTTCAGTCAGCAGGGTCTCTGGTGGAGCTGCTTCTTAGCAACTCAGTAAGGCATAACTAAACCAGGCCCGAGAGAGCAAAGGTGACCTGGCAGAGTGTTGGGAAAGGCCCCACGTGCACCCGGACCGTCTGCCGTCCACCTGCTGGGGAGTCACACTTACCTCTTCAACTCTGGTGCTCTCCTCCAAGTACATCAAGTGTGAGAGCCAGCCGGAAGTTACATTTTAAGTTTGCATCACTATGCCTTAGGGATCCCTGAAACACAAATGGCTCCGCTCTCTAAGCCCCTTGCCCCAGGACAGATGACTCCATAAATGCTGGAGGCTGTTGTTTGTGGGGTATAACCAGCTCCATGTCTTCACTCCCCTCAACAAGTTTGTTTGACCCATCTGCACCGGATGTGCTTGATCATGGGTGTAGGCAGGAGGCTCACAGGCAGGAAATGCATCAGGATGGACACTTGCCCCTGATTGGATGAGGATAGAGGTATGTTAGGACATACTCAAGCCCCTGATGGGACCTGATGGAAAATACTTAAGCCTCTGCAAACCATGACTCAGGGTCATTTTCCTAGGAAAAAGTATGGACCTGGTCCTTCCACTCCGTCAGTATTTAATTAAAGCTTCAAATGTGGCTTTAAATTGTGGTAGTGGTTTTGTTCTTGACCTGTGGGATTAACACAAGTTGCTGCTTGTCTCTTTATGCAGCGAGGGTTCATTGCCCTATTGTCTGGTTGCTGTCTATTACTCTACCACTGGTGTTTTAACCAGTGCCTTGAAAATCTTAGAATCCAGATCCATGGTTTTCTGTAATCTCTCTTGCATACAGCTGCTTACTAATCGAGTCGTTATTCTCCCAATTGTGTGTGTGAGCACATGCACAAATATTTTAGTGGTAGCCCCTCAAAACAGGTGTCAGGACATAAACAATCGCCAAAGTCAATTATTTTTCTGCAATTGACTCCTGTCTCACCAGGTGAAGTGAGAAAGAGAGAGACAGAGAAACAGAGACAGAGACTTGGCTAGTAGCCAAGACAAATCAGTGTCAAGACAAAAATTCTCATTTCCTAATTCACTGAGCACATCCAATAAATCACAAGTTTCTTGGATATCACATATTTTTAAAGTGACTGCCCAAGTGAATGCTTTTAGAGTCTGGGGGCCTCAGTCACAGCTGGAGTCTAGCTGTCCAAACAGATAAACCGTAAAATCGAGTCAGCATGCTCAAAGATTCTAAAATCAAATTTCCACTCTGCATACACAGGGCTTGACAATCTATTCCCGGGTTGAAAACTGTCAAGTGTGGCCGAAAGAGCTGTTTTCATCTGGAAGATCTACACCCCATTAATCTGCGTGTTCTTAAAAGAAACATGCTTTCTATCCAGCCATCTGATAAAAGAAATAGATTCTATCTAGTTACTCTCTACAAAGGATTCAAAAATTTGAAATCTGTGACACCAAGATTCTTTCTGCTTAAAGGGAAAATTGTCAATGGAGGTAATTTCTGGAATGTGAAGCAATTCTGATGGCTGATTACCAAAACCCCCTGAAGCGTTAAGCAAAATTATTAATTTTAATAAGATTATCAATCTCCTCTCCAAATCCTCAGAGATTCTGATCCAGTGGGACTGAGACAGGGGTGTAGGTGGTGTTCTTTTGTTTCAGTTATGGGTAGCTGGAATACGAAACCATGAGACATAAGAAACCCACCCATGTGAAGTTTGTTGGGGGAGGGAGAGGGGGGAACGGGAAAGAGAAGAAGAAAAGGGGGAAGGGGAGAGAGAAAGAAGCAGAGAAGGGGCGAAGGGGCCAACAGTTGGCGGTGCTCGCTTAAAAGGAAAAGCTCGCACATGCGTACTGAGTCCTTATGCAGTCTGTAATGCGTGAAGTAGCCATGATGTGGCCATACAACACAGAGCCCTTTGAGCTGCCTGAGTATCTGCCTGAATGCCTATGTGTACCTGTCCCGTTGTCAAGGAGGCGGGGCCAGCATAATGCTGGGATTCCAACAATAGGAATAATTATTTTTTAGAAGTTGTCCATTAGCAACTGGGAAAAAACAGGGGCCAAGTTTCAGTGTGCGATGGTTGGTCTTATCATAGCCTTGATGGAATTTAGAATTGCCTGGGACCTGAACCTCTAAGCATAAGGGGCTCTCTCTATTCCCTCAACTGATGTGGGAAACCCATCTTTCTTAAATCTTATCTTTATTTTCAGGGTGCTGGTGGCGCATGTCTTTAATCCCAGCAATCACACTCAAGAGGCAGGGGCAGGCAGATCTCTGTTTGTTGGTGACTAGTCTGCTCTATAGAGCTAGTTCTCGGACAGCCAAGACTATACAGAGAAACCCTGTCCTGAAAAGCCAAAAATAAATAGTATTTTTTTATAATTAAAGTGTATCACTTCCCCCTTTCCTTCCCCCCCCCCAACTCCTCCCATGTTCTCCTACCCCCTCATATTGTCTTGGTCTTTTTTCTTTCGTTGTGGTTGCATATATGAATGATGAATGTACGTATAACTATATAAATGTATCCTGCGGCATCTGTGGAGAACCCATCTTAACTGTAGGTGGGGAATACTAGACCGTATAAAGTGGAGAAGTGAACGGAGCCACCAGGCTCTCCATCCTGACTGTGGGTTCAATGTTACCAGCTTCCTCACTGTTATAATTCAAAGAAGCGGTGAGAGAGAGAAAGATGCGTAATGACAGAGTTCAAACAGAGAGGTTTTTTATTAGGGGAAAAGGCTTGTAAAGGGGAGGGAGGGGAGAGACTGGCCTCTGGGGACAGGAGCAGTGGGAGAGAGGAAAGAGGCAGAGAAAAAGAGAGGGAAACAGACAGAGGGAGAGAAAGAGAAAAAGAGAAGGATGGGAGGTGGGCAGGGCCGTTTTAAAATGGAATGTAGGGAATAGGCACAGGTGGTGCTCTTAGTGACTGCAGCTGAGACATATCCTGTCAGAACCCCGAGGGCAGACCAGGACAAATGCCTAAATACTAACACTCACATTCCTGCTACTATGATCTCCCCCAAGATGGACTATAACTGGGATTTGCGAACCAAAATAATCCGTTTCTCCCTGACTGTTCTTTTGTTGGGGGATTTTATCACAGCAACAGACAGGTAAGTAAGACACATGATATTATGACATGCTATGGTCAAAGGACAGGTATGTGGAGTATGGTCAAAAGTAATGAGCTGCACGATGGATGCACTTTGAAGAGATCACCTAAGTAGGGAAAAAGGTCACAAAATACTAAGTATTATATGATTTAATTTATATGAGCTCCCAGATTAGGCACATCTATACAGACACAAATGGTATATTGGGGTTGTCTAAACTTGTGAGGAAAAAAACTAGAAGGGGCTTTAGAGGAAAGAAAGGAATATATTTCTAAGCGATGCAAGGATTTCCATGGCAGGGACCAAAAAATTAATTGTTACGTTGTTTGCACAACTTTGTGAACGCTCAAAACCCATTAAATTCTTCAGCTTAAATGGATTATATGGCATGCCAATTATGTTTCAGAGCTGTTGTCTTTTTTTTTTTTAAGAAAATGCTTGGGTGATTTTGACGTACTGATGAACTTTTAAAAACCACTATTTCAAATCCTTGCCATTCAACATGCAATCCGTGAGTCACTAGAACAACATCACCTGAGAGATGATTGCAAATGCAGAATTCCAAATGTTGCGGTGGAGGAGTGTGCTTCTGAACAAGAACAAAGCTTGAGCACTTCTCTGAGTTTTTCTTTAAAGCCTTCTCCAAACACATTCACTCAATGCCAGATAATCAAATCCTGGGCTTCGGTCTGTTTAATGGATGAACTGTACAAGCCTGCTAGCTAACACTCATAGCACATCCAAATACCAGAAATGTAACAAAAGCATTGCCGGCAAAGCCCCAAAGAGAAAATTCTCACAAGTAATCTTCCTTCGTGTGTCATAGGTGTTGGAATTGATGTTGCTAGATGTCAATTGGCCACATAAGACTGCTTCTGGGTCTGTAGCTGGGAGATGAGGACTATCTTGCTCAATAGACCACCAGAGGTGAGGTGTAAGCATCTGTATACATAACTAGTGTGGGTCAGAAGATGGGCATCTTTGTGGTCTGATGGGTAATTTGCTTCTTCTTTAGTTTTTCATTTGTCTTTAATGCCATTGTCTTCATTAGGGGTTTTATTGCTGTAAAAAGACACAATGACCACAGCAACTCTTGTAAAGGAAGACATTTAATTGGGGCTGCCTCCTAGTTCAGAGGTTTAGTCTATTATGGACATGGAGACAAGCAGGCAATTATGGTGCTGGAGACGTGGCTGAGAGAGCTCTACATTGTGATCTGCAGGCAGCAGAAAGTCAATGTCATACTAGACCTGGCTTGAGCATTTTACGCACTTCCTCCAACAAAGCCACACCTACTCCGACAAGGCCACACCTCCTAATAGTGTTGTTCCCTGTGGGCTTCTGGGGGCCATTTTCTCTCAAACTACCTCAGTCACGATGGAAAATTGGTGATTTATTTTTACACTATCACAAAAGAACTATGACTTTTCTTTTACAAACTGTGACACTCATTGTCCTACTGTGTTTCTTACTCTAGGGCACAGAGGCCTCTGAACTGAAAGGGACTTGAAAGTCTTCTCCCTGAGGACTAGCTTTCAGGATACCAGAAGGTACCATGCAGTGCCAAATAAACAACTTGGTAACAAATTGTGTAGGTTAATTCTATAGCTTCTCCATTAAGACTTCAGATTTGTAGTGCTCAAAAACAAACAAACAAACAAAGAACCCTGGGGCTCCACTCGGAGCATATGATTCAACAACAGTAGCAAATTTGTATGTCTTCTAAATTCTCTCAATGGTGACCAAGTTGCTTATTCCGGGAACATTTTGAAACTCCTAGTGGAGGTTTCAAAGAAGAGCTCTTTGAAGATCTGAGAGTAGGGTCAAGTACCTGTCTGCAGAAGGGGAACAGGTCTAAGTCATACAGCCTCTGAAATGTCCAAGTCTCTTCATTTCAGCCTCTCCACACCATTGACTAGCAAATTGGGGAAAACAGTTTACTTTTAATAAACAAGCAGATATTGTCTTCGACTATATTAACAGATCCAGTGTTGTCAAATAGATTAGAGCTGGTAACTACTTCTGCACCTCATTGCAGAAGAGTTTCCCTAGGATATTTAGGAAAAAAAGATCATCTAGGACTCAAGGCAGATGTACTGAGGCAAACGTCAAAGCAAATGAGTTTAAACTGATTTCTGTCCAACAGAAAAAATGGAAAATCATTGTCTCAGTCTTAGATTATCTCGTAATCCACTCAACCGCCCCTCACATATGTATAATGAACTCATTTGCTCTAAGGAATAATTTACCCACTATAACGATTTTGTCATTATAGAGCCTGTAAAGGTTAGGGGCTGCTAATAAGAGATCAAAGGGAACATTGGGAAGAGCGTTCTAGAGAGAAGGGGGTTTTGAATTGTTCTCATGGGAACGAGGAAAACTCAAGTGTGAACCATCACAGACCAGAAACTTTAGAAATAATTATAGCAGCCACCCAGGGAAACTGAACAGGACACTGAACACGATGAAGAGTTTGATTATGTACAGAAAGTCACTATAGGTACCTATGTCCAGATGTGTGCTTTTGTTGTTGCTGTACTGAGAAACTGACTGTCCTGGAACTCTCTGTAGAGCAGGCTGGACTAGAACTCACAAGGATCCACCTGCCTCAGTCTCCCAAGTGCTGGGATTAAAGGCGTGTGCTGTGACACCCAGCTCTACACCCACATTTTTTTTAAAACAGTGGGAATTGAAGAGCAAGAAAGCAAAACAAGATTGCTGCTTGTAGGCAAGTAACCATGTGTTCTCCATTCACCTACATGTAAGCTGAGTGTAGACAGCTGACTGATGAATACACAGGGGCTTTTCTTAATTCCAGTTCTCTGCAACCACTTGAATTAAATTATAAAATATATGGTGCATAGTTAATGAAAGTCAACATAGTTTGAAGAGTAGTACACAAAAGAAAACGAAGGGAAAAAAAAAACATGAGTTATTTTTCCAGCCTAGTTCATAACACTCTCGCCAGTGAAGATTGTCCATGAAGGAACTCCAGATATTACTCAGTACTGCTGTGTGTGCATAACATGTATACATGTGCAGATATATGTACATATGTGTGTGGAAGTCAGAGGTTACTGCCAGGTGTCATTCTTCAAATACTTCTCCACCTTATTTTTTTTATTGATTTGTTTTTATGTATAGTGTTTTGTTTGCATGCTAGATATGGCTGCACACCCTGTGCCTGCAGTGCCTTGACCAGACGTCAGGAATGCCCTGTGTTCTGCTCTGGGCAGGAGCTAGGAATGCTTCTTGTGTATGAGTACCATCTGGAAGTTTCACATCTGGAAAATGGGAAGATGTGAACAAAACTGAGAGGCCCCTGGTACCTCAACATTGAGCTGATTGTACCCACCAAGTTACCTCCCATGCCTTACCTGTTTCTACCATATGTCCTATTAAAAAAAAAATCCAGACACACACCTAGATCACAACCCATTCCCTGGGACCTGCTCTGCTTGCTTCCATCTCTCAAGTTCTATCCTGTAAACCTAGAAGAAATTCCTTTCAAAGAATTCACTCTTCTGTGGTTCATGAATTCTATTCTCTGAACTTTCAAAACAAAAACTCAAAGACACTGACTCAGTAGAATTACATGACCATGAGTTTCCAGTACCCTAACTCCTAAGTGAAACCTGAGACCAGGAGTCCTCCGTGTCACTCAAGGATCCACCTTTCTTCCCATTTTGGAGTAGCCTCAGAAAAGATGGGTGAGCTTCCCATGGCTCCCCAGTTGTAGTGAGAGTTCTGTTCACGAGAGCTGCAAGACACTCAACTGACCTAGGTGTGGTGGTTTGAAAGAAAATGCCCCCCCATAGGGAATGGCACTTTTAAGAGGTATGGTCTTTTTGGAATAGGTGTGGCTGTGTTCTATGTTGGAGGATGTGTATCACTGTGGGAAGTGGGTTAGTATCCAGGCACACCTTGGCCCCACCCCTTGGTGGTAAAGGCTGGGGAAAGCCATTTTTAGAAAAAGTGCCAGTGCCCTCCCTCCCGGAAGCTCCAGCTGGGGGGCTTCCTGTGCACCCGGTGCTAAGATGAAGGCGGAATTAAAGTCTGGCTATGAGTCGGTGGGGATTGTTGTCAGTGAACCGCGGCCTGCGCTGGGGGCTGAAGGGTACTCTCTGTAGTTTCTGCTGCATATGCCCCACGTGGTGCTCAGCGGGGGCCCACAGCAGTCAGCGGTCCCCCTTCTCACTGCAGAGAAACGATTAAGGGACTGTCTTTCTGCTTTCTATGATTTTTCTTCCCAGCCATCCCATCGTGTCGTGACTTGGCAGCTGTGCCAGTCGGTGGCATGTGTCCTTCTGATCCATGCCTTCTGTCCTGTTTACATTAGATGCTCACCAGGGGGTAGGAAGACTTGGAATTGCCTGCATGACCCAAATGTACACGTTGCCAGGGGAACTGGGGTTCCCTTTGGGGGTCTTAGTTTCATTAATAGAAGAGTTTTTGAAAATGGACCCAGAAGAAAGTCTGAGAATGTTATTTATTAAAATATGAGAGAAAAACAGCAGAGCAGACAGGATGGGGAAGAAAAAATGGGCAGAAGGAGGGAAAACTCATGCCTGTTGAGCTAGGCATCGAGGTCATAGAGATTCTGAGAAAGCCTAGAGAGTCCAAGATGCGTGCTTAGGACGAGCAATAGAGGATCTGAGTTCAAAGGACACACACATTTCAGCTTATGTCCCAGGACACAGTATTGCACCAAGGACACATAGTTTGAAATAGGAATAGTAATAGCTTACTAAAAAAGGGAAAGCCTTCCCAAGAATGGAAGCGGAGTAGCGAGCTGAGCAAAGAGCCATTAGGCCACCTGCGCCATGACTCTTAATAGGACATTTCTGCAGCACCCGTGTTCCCACGTTTCTTGGCATGCTCTGTTTCTTAAAATGGGCCAAATGGCCAGGGGTTCCAGCCCTCTACTTCACACTGGCTTCTGTTTCTCATCTGCCAGTGAGGTTTTTCTGTAGTCCAACTGATGCCTCAATCTTCCCATTCCAGACCCGACCCCTCAGGGGTGAGGGGGGAGGGACAGGGCGGGGTGGTTGTCAGCTCCTCCCCTTGGGATGCTCCAGAGAGACAGCTAAGGTGGGCTGTCAGTGATACAGCTGGCTTCCAAGTCTCTCACGACCCTGTAGGAGCATGGAACTATCCATGTTCCTCTAATCTTGACGTCGGGTTGTGCCCTACCCTACAATACACAGTATCGTGTAAAACCCAGCTGCTGTTATTTCAGATTGCTTTGCCCTAGAGACTCCATTGTACAAGTGGCTTTTGACTCCATTTACAGAGTGTCTCTGTGCCTAGGTGGATACATGAACAGTGTCACCATGTGGTATAGATAAAGGACTTACTCCTAAGGACTTACTCCTGAGAGGAGAAAGTGTCCCCTCTGTTAATACATCTGGGAGAACGAAACCACAAGAGGTTCCACGTGTATTACAGTCACATCAGGAAAACCAGACCTTAGGACTTTGTTGACACAACGGATAGAATAAAAGGCTTAACTTCCTCATATGGACTCTACAAAGGAAGGTGGACACCCAACACCACAGTGGCAGTGACCCATCATCTTGTCACCTAATTGTATGTGTGGTAGGATCCTCAGGCGTAGAACTCTGGCTGTTTCTGGAGTGTCTATTTAGCTTGGTCCCTGCTATTGGCACAGCCTGCTTGAATTGCCCTCTGCCTGTCTTCCTCCTTCCCCATCTGGACCCGTCATCCAACTGTCTTCCCAGACCAGTATGGTCCTGCCTTTACATTACTTCACTCCTGCAACTCCTCTCTGAGGTTGCAGCAGCACAAATCCTCTCCAGCAGACCTGTGGCCAGTTAGTTACTTCCTGTTGAGAGAGCCATCCTACCTTTCCTGGCCCTCCAGTCTCCGATACCTCTTTAATTCTGCTGGGACCCCTTAACCCTTTACAGCTATCAAGGTTTCCACTTACATACATGTATAGATATATTTACTGTGTGGTGTGTGATGTACAAGCTGAGAGTATTAGCAATTAAGACTGGAATAAAAGAACCTGCATTTGCCTCAGCCAGGGCTGTCATGAACAGTAAGTGGGTCTACCCAGCAAAATGGCTGTCAGTGATCTGCTGTACCATGTGGATCTACTGCTATTCCACAAATTCTGAGACTGTGCAGATACCAACATATTCTTCCATGTTTCTGGCATAATGCACTCCTGACGACCTGCAAATCAGGCATGGCAGAGTCTACCGATGGTGCAACGAATGGCTGCTTGCTCATGACTCCTCAGGAAAAGTCACCAGATAATCGAATTCCAAAACCACAATTCTCAGGTTTTCAGACTGCCCCCCACCTCACCACACCTCTTTGGCCACTTTCTTACAATTGATTTCCTTACAAACTTCACCCTATCTGTGTTTTGACCTGCGTGAATGAGAAACCCTGTGTTTTCCTTTGCTCTCTGGAGATGAGGCCAATGAATGTAAATGACTCCTACATTTATATCTTATGCTTTTTCAATTTTCCTTTATGCGTGTATTTATTTATTGAAACCTTTCTTAGAGCTATGATAAGCTGTGATGATTTGAATGAAAATGTCCCACATAGGCTCATGGGGGAGTGGCATTATTGGAGTTGTGACCTTGTCAGAGTAGATGTGACCTTGTTGGAGGAAGTGTGTTTTTCTCCAGCACCATGCCTGCTTGTATGCCACCATGCTTCCTGCCATGACAATAATGTGTTAAACCTCTGGAACTATAAGCCAGCCCCAATTAAGTGTTTTCCTTATTAGGTCATGGTGTCTCTTCACAGCAATTAAAAACCCTAACTAAGATGTAAACATTAGAGTCCCCCAACACACACACACACACACACACACACACACACACAATAGCATCATCTAGATTGGGGAAAACATATGCAAAACTGATGCAGGTAAATGATAACCTGAAAGCTTCTAGGCAAAGTCCAGATATCTGAATTTTAATGTTGTCTTGCTCCGGGAAAATCATTTAAATCCTTGGGTTCAGTTTTCATGTGAACAGAATGGAGAGCACTATAGTATATATCAGCACTGTTGAGAAAATTAAATATGGAAAGGTGCATGAAGATGGCCCTGGCCTCTACGTCACCTCCTGCTTTCACCTTTTACCAGTGTTCTGTGACAAGGGAAAGAGGTGGTGGCATTCTCTTGGTGTTTCTATTGCTGTGAAAAAACACCATGACCACTATAGTTGATTGGTTTGTTTTTTACTCTCTGCGAGGGCAGGGAGGGTGTGTGTGTGCACCACCCAGCTCCCCAATACTTACACACAGAGGCTTATTCGCTCTTATGAATGCCCAGCCTTAGTTGGGCTTGTTTCTAGCCAGTTTTCCTTAAATTACCCTGTCTACCTTTCACCTCTGAGATTTACCTTTTTCTATTCTGTGTACCTTTCCTTACTTCTTACTCTGTGGCTTGCTGTGTAGCTATGTATCTGTCCCTGATGTCCTCCTCTCCTCCTTCTTTTGCTCCTCCATCTCCTCTTTGTCTCCTATTTATTCTCTCTGCCTGCCAGCCCCGCCTATTTCTCTCTTCTGCCTTGCTATTGGCTGTTCAGCTCTTTATTAGACCAATCAAGTATTTTAGACAGGCAAAGTAACACAGCTTCACAGAGTTAAACAAATGCAAAATAAAGGAATGCAACACATCTTTGCATCATTTAAACAAATGTAACACATCTCCAACTAATTTTCTACAACAGCCTATAGCAACTCTTACAAAGGAGACCATTCAATTACGGTGGATCTCTTACAGTTCAGCGGTTCAGTCCATTATCATTATGGTAAAACATGGTAGCATGTAGGTAGACATGTTTCTGGAGAAATAGCTTCTACAAGAAGTAGACTAAAACTCTGACTGGTATCTTGACCATGTATAAGACCTCAAGGCTTGCCACCAGAGTGACACACTTCCTCCAACAAGTGCACCCTTCCTAAAATCGCCACTCCCTTTGGGGGCCATTTTCTTTCAAACCACTACAAATGGACAAGTAAAGGCAGTAGGTATGGGAAGGTGGGGATGCAGAGGGTGGGCAGTTAATAAGGATAAAGTTGCTACTTTGAAGCCCCTCCCCCAAAAAATGCCTTAGGAAAAGCTACTATTTCTTCTTTCTCTGAGAATTTCCTAGTAGGTATTCAATATTTCTAGGTCCAGTACCTTCCCTACTCTGCACCTTCCTGATAGACTGACTTTGGAGAGAGATCACATTCTGGTTACCACAGCATTATGGTTTTAATGAGAATTGACCCACATAGGCTCATGTTATTTACACACTTGCCCCCAGCTGGTGGTCTGGTTTTAGGTCATTGTGGTACCTTTCTCACATGGGACCCAGCTGAAAGAATATTGGGCTACAGGGTTGAGCTTGAAAAGTCCAACTCTGCCTCCCACCCAAGCTCTGTGCCCCATCATCCACCAAGAGGTAACAAACTAAGATGCAAGTCCCCTTGACCCCTAACGGATGGTGTCTTCTCCACACTACCAGGAACAGGTGAAACGAAAGAAATCATTTCCAGCCTTCAAGTTGTTCCTTGTCACATATTTAGTCACAACAATGAAAAAGGTAATTAATACATATCATTTCAAAAGTCAGATTTAATTCCAGAGAACACAGCAAGGAAAAAGCAATGTGTTCCCGGTTTGCCCCGAAAATGGATTAGAATGGGAGGGGGTCCCAGTGTATTCTGTCCTTTAAACCAGATGACCATCAGAAATGGAGAAATGTAGTAACGTTAAACCTTCATGGCTTAGCTTACTGCAGGTAGGTTGAAAACAGAAAGAAAAAGAGGGGAGGGGACACAGAACTTGGGGGACATAATACTGCTAAGGAGGATGCAAGTCTTTTTCCTCAGCTAATCTCTGGGGAGCAACTTTGACCTTTGTTTCTTCCCTTGTTTCTTGTTCCCTGAAGAAGAATCATCTCACTGGCCTGAACGTCAATCCTGAGAAACCAGAAATCTTCCCCTTCCATCCCGTAGGGATTAACAACTTGTGTGGCAGCCCCTCAGAGGCACCTGGCTCCCTTCTCCCTGTCTCTGGTGCTCTTTTCCCTCTCCTGTTTCATTCTTCTGGTTCCTGCAAATCTCTCCCATCTTATAACCACATGCTGTATGGTCTGTTTCAAATAACACATCTCAAGACTTTTAAAGAAGACCTTCCATCCCCACCAATACGATCCTTTCCTTTTGAATACGGATCTCTTACATAGGGAAAAAGCAAGAGCCATAGCAATAAACACAAACTAAAGCAGGACATGACATGGAGCGGGGGATGTGGAGGGAAAGCCCAAGGCTTCGTTTGGAATACAGGGAGATTTAAGCATCCCAAGTCTCCATTCAGCCTTGGGAAACTGGTGCACTTTCCAGTTCTTCACTCCCACACTTCACCCAGAAAAGGAGAAATAGAGACACGATGAACTGAGAACAAATGAGGACAAGCCTACCATAGAGGAAGACGGAGCCTTAGCTCAGAGTTCAGGGAGTAGGCTGTACTATTTTACACTGTTAGAGAACAGCACTGGAAAAGCTAGAGACAGGAACCAACCCCCACTGTAAACCTGCCTGATGACCCAGAACTAAAGACTTCACTTCCTGCAGTGACATTTATCTCATGCCTGCCTGAGACGGGACACTATCTGTTCTTTCTAGAGACTAACCATACCGAAGTGATGGTATTTCCTGACTTTAAAAAGTAAAACAAGTAAACAGGCCAATGACCTTTGTAAAGTTGGAGATGAAGTGGAGATGCAGTTATATAAATAAACTACATGGAGTTTTCTTATGAGATAATAAATTTTTCCCTCTAGAAAACATCTGGAGTATATGTGTACTATGCCCATACTTATAGTTACTCTTGCTATGACTGCACAGAAGCAGACACACAGACAGGCAGGCAGACAGACACACACACACACACACACACACACACACACACACACACATACACACGAGGGAGAGAGGGAGAATAAGACAGAAAAATACAAAAGACTTTGTGCCCCTTCCAAGGCCACTTACGCAGATCATTGATGCACGTTAGTCATGCTGTCCTAGAGAAAACTTGAATCCCTAAAAAGGTCATGAGTTTCTAACCCATGGACAGTGGGAGAAGATGTCATAAAAGCAGGTTATGGTTCTGCTGAACTTTAGGGAGACTAGCTCAGCCGTCACATCTCAGTATGTGGATCATGGACTAAACATTCTGCCAGCAAAAGTCTGAATTGATCCAAGCTATATGGAGGCAGTTTGATGATGTCATTAAGTGGCCAATCCCTTTGACCATGAGATTCTACCATTAGAACAAGCTTTTCTATAATAATTAGATTTTCTAGGTGAAAATAACCTAAATTTCCATCAATAGGAAATTGATTATGTAATTTATTATTCCCATAATAAATATGATATAGATGGATATGTGTTCCCATGTTCAAGATGTTCACTATATGTGTGTGTGTTTATGCAAAAGTTTCCAAGAGAAATGTGTATTAATTAGAAATAGAAACATCTCTACATCAATACTCTAGTAAAGCATAAAAATACACAATGGTAGGGAAACAACTAAAATAAAGGGGGTATGATGAAAACCTTGTAAAAAATCTTGTAAAAAATTAAACTATAGATTTTTAAAAAAGAGTTTGAAGGTAAATACTCTACACAGCTGGACAAAACTGTTCTTAGAAGCCATAGATTATTAAACAAAGAAACCCATTATTGGGAGTGAGATACTTCCTTGTGAGTTGCTGGTTAGGACAGAGTTCAGGCCCACTGTGGTAATTTGAATATAATTGACACCCATAAGCTCATAGGGAATAGCACTACTAGGAGGTGTGGTCTTGTTGGAGGAAGTGTGTCATTGTGGAGATGAGCTTTATATTCAAGCCACACCCAGTATATCAAAACTTTTCCTGTTGTCTGTAGATCAAGATGTAGGATTCTCAGCTCCTTCTCCAGCACCATGTCTGCTGCACACCACCATGTCGCACTATGATAATAATGGACTAAACCTCTGAAAATGTAAGTCACCCCAATTAAATGTTTTTCCTTCATAAGAGTTGCTGTGGTCATGGTGTCTCTTCATGGCTATTGAAAGGATAACTAAGACACCCCCATAACCACACACCAAAATTCACAAACTCTTGCCACTCAAAGCTTGTTTACCAGAACTAGATGATAAGACCCTGTAGCTGAAGACACCAGGCTGAAGACGAAACACACCTTGATTGTGTAATATGGAGAAATCAAGCTGAAAGTGAACCGGAAGCTTCCCCGCCAATTAGTTTTCACAGTTCCAGAAGGCACTGCTTAGATAGCCAGGAAGAAAAAGCACCAAGAGTCTTAACTAACTAGGAGCCTTTGAACTGAGACTGAGCTGTCAAGGAATACGTGACCACTCATGCAATAGTGGCATTACTACTGTGAGGATAAGCAACTGCTTTCTGATTGAATTTGAGGTCCACTTCTCAAGGGGAAAATCCATGGCTGGTATAGCAAACCTAGCAAAACACTTATGGCAGGGAAAACAAACTATTTAGATTTTCATACCAGTCTCCCTGTTAGAAGCCAGTGTTAGATGTTGAAATTACACTGTATTTGAGCTAGCTCTCTGAATCAGGAAGGACCTAAAGATGCTAGGAATGTTTGTTTGAAATAGAGTCATAGTGTGTGTGTGGGGGGCATTTGGTGGGTCTCTCTGCTAGAGAAGACCTTCTCCTGGACGTGATGGGCTACATCAGGAGAGTCCAGGGAGGCATGATCAATGCTTTTCAGTTTCTTCTGGTATACATAAGGCTTCTTCTGATAAGGTCTCCCACTCTCAGAGACTTCTCTTTTATACTTTGGATTAATTTTCCTATCAGAAAATTAGGCTATTCCTATGCCTTTACCTGCAGAATCATCTCACTAGGTCTAGTGTTACTTGCTAGCCTGATTCAAAGAGTTCAGAAGGACATTTCATATATATTTACTAATTTGCTACCCAGTCTGATAGGATAGGAAATTATCTATGCATAGTGACACACATGCCCAGCCTCTCAACACTTAGAGTTTAAAAGCAGAGGAATCTACTCAAAATTGTCTGAATGATCTAAAATTTTTGTGTTACTTTACAGTCATATCCTAACTCTTTGAAAGCTGATAATTACAAACAGTAATGATGGATCGGGCAATGGTGGCACATGCCTTTAATCCCAGCACTCGGGAGGCAGATGCAAGCATAGATCTGTGAGTTCGAAGCCAACCTGGTCTACAGAGTGAGTTCCAGGATAGGCTCCAAAGCAAAACAGAGAAACCCTGTCTCAAGAAAAAAAAACTGTAATGATGAAGGTATTCCTTACCCCAAATTTGCATCTGACCTTGTACAAAACATGGTAATGGAAATAAGAATAGTGGTTACTTTTGGGATTGGGTACTATTAACTTAATAGGCATGAAGGAAGCTTTTATCTTCTTAAAGTTTACAAGATATCAATTGCTCTAGTGAAAACACACAATAAAAATATACTCAATATCAAAGTTTTGTAACATTTTAATACACATAAAATATACTCTGATTATGTAACAAACCAGAGCAGAACTCCAAACCCCAAAGTAATAATGAAAAGAGATCTACTGAAGAGATAACAAGATAACAATTAATTAAATTATAGAAAGACTTAAAATAATGGAAATTGAAAGTCCCAACAGATAACCTGTAGAGGAGAAAGGGGGAGAGATATGCAAAGAAAGAAGGCTTAGCTACTAGGTGCAAGGGACTAGCTGCTTTGGAAAATTTTTATCCCAAGTAAAGGATATTCAATGCACTGAGAATGTGACTATAGATGAAACATAAAATCTCTGTCCTTATGGAACTTATATTTCCATTTCAGACATACTGACAGGGTGATTTGCAAGTATTCTGGAACCAGTACAGGACCTTCTCGTGTTGTGTCTTCTCAGATTAGGTTCTGTAAAAACCGTGAACCGTAAGATTTGGGAGATTCTGGATGCATACCACAGTGGAAGCAGAAGCATCCTTCAGTCCCTTGGTCCCTTTGTCCCTTTGTTCCTCCTTATCAGACTGGATAGCAAATTAGTAAATATATATGAAATGTCCTTCTGAACTCTTTGAATCAGGCTAGCAAGTAACACCAGACCTAGTGAGATGATTCTGCAGGTAAAGTCATAGCCACCAAACCTAGTGACCTGAGTTCTATTTCTGAGACCCCCATGGTAGCTAAGGAGAGAGGCCTCCTGCAAGTTCTCCTCTGGCCTCCACACAATTGCTATCACATGCATACCATCATCACCCTAGTCTATGCAAGAGAGAGAGAGAGAGAGAGAGAGAGAGAGAGAGAGAGAGAGAGAGAGAGAGAGGGTGAGAGAGAAAATCACTAAAACTGCAACCTGCTTAAAGTCAGTTAATCACAAGTATGAGAGGTCCAGCCATGTTAGCCACCTGAAGGAGGAGGAGTTTTGAAGACCAAATTCTTTAAAATGTGGAGTCCGGCAAGCATTTCTAATAGGTAGCATCAGATTGATTCCATTTCTAGGGTATCTAGTCAGTATACTCCTGAGAACAGAACTCAGTTGTAGGGAAAGCCTTGAGCACCTGCTCAAGATTGAGATTCTTCTGTGCTAAGACAAAGTATTTTCAATAGAGTTGTTTACAATTTCTAGAAACCCATCTGAGTATTGAGTAGACAGTTGGGGGTAAGTGTCATACTAACAGTGTCTTTCATCACCCCCATGGTCTTGAGTTTTCATAAAAATGGGCTTTCAACACACATTCTAACTCTCTAGTGGGATTACTATCCAACTTCTAGCATCACAGCACACGTCAATGAGAAATTCACTTCAGTCTCGGGTCCGAAAAATCGCAATATGAAAGACATAGAAAAGAACTAAGTTAGGTACATTTTTTTTTGCAAAGAACCTCTTTCCTGTCTAAGAAAATCTGCATGCATCAGTACCCAGGACTGACTGTTGAGTGAACAATGCAAACCAGAGTCCTCAGCCCGTGCCTCTATATGATACTCATGGACTGTCCCATGGACCAGGAATGTGAGTCCCAGGAGTTCAGCTCAAATGACAAACTCTGATTTCTGGGTAGTTCCCTGTGCTACCTTTTCCTCTTTGTATGTTTGACTCCCCTCTTTGTCAATGCCTGCTTGTGTTCCTTACAAAACAAACAAACAAAAGTCCTTGTTTTGTTTTATGCCCATATGGGGTGGTTAAAAGTCTAACCAATCATGCATGGTCCTTGTTCATGTCACGGCCACTGGAATGACAGACCTTGTTATCAGGTCACCATGCCTCTCTATGATCTGACTCTGATTCTCTGGAAAGAGAATTCATGTGGAATCTGTATTTTGTCACTGCTGCCCTGGTGGTTCAGTTTCTTAATTTAGTTTCTATAAGACATTCATTGACTTATTCCTTAAATATTTAATGATAATTGGGACTGAAGACATTTTTCTAAAAACAACTTGCCTGGGCTTAATGGAAATGATACTGTAGTGGTACAGGCAGCCAAATAAACAATTTCATCCCATCCTGATTGGTGCCACAGGGTCTGATGTGACCCCTCATGGATCAAATTCATCTGGTGCATAACTGCTAAATTAATAAAACATGGGTTATCTGTCAATGAGTTGGATAGCTCCAGATTCCCATAGTGCTCAGGCATTTCCTACAGAGCAGACATGGCAGTTTCATTTGCATTCTAGAGGGACTGGGGATCTGTATTTTTATGATGGGTACCAGAGGGGGTTATGCAAGTCCTCTGCAGTGGCACAATATATCCCTGGAATAAGCAGAATTCAAATGATGCATTTTTCTTTTACCAGGACAATTTTGTCTGTTTTCTCATTCATGGTAAAATTGCTAATAAATGCAGAAAAATATACAAACTTCTGGACACTCAGAGGAATTGAAATTGTCTAAGGCATTAGTCAAATTAAATCTACACTGCCTACATTCTATTTTGGTTGTTTCCTGATTATGATTTCTACAGTTCTGACAATATGCAAGAACCATTTCTGCCGTTTCTATTACGCCCCTGCTTCCTCCCAGGGCAAACATGTCAGGAGGTCCATGAAGCATCTAACTATCTCTACATATTCTTACTTACCTGAAGGAGTAGAACAGCCTGCATTAGCCTCCTTTCTCATCTACCTCTGGAAAGAACTGGAGAATGTTCCCCCCTCATTTGTATTATACAGAGAGAGGCAATATTGATGTCAGGAATAGTACTGAATTTCTGTTACCAGGCAGAGAGGGCACTTACATCTTCATTTGTATACTGTTGGATGCAAAGACAGAGTGTGTCTAGTTGTTAGAGTGACACATCTGCCAAGAGACGAGGATGTACTTAATTTTTTCATAGCCAATGGAAGAGGATAAGATTTTGTGTGTGAATGCATGAGAGAGAGAGAGAGAAGAGAGAGAGAGAGAGAGAGAGAGAGAGAGAGAGAGAGAGAGAGAGAGAGAGAGAGAGAGAGAGAGAGTTGTGCTTAATGGGGAATGATGATTGGAAAGAGGCTTGTTTATGAGTATGTTCATGTTTGGGGGTGTTGGTGTACATACACTTCCATGTATGATTATGTGGAAGCCAGGGGTGTATCTATTTCTTTGCTCTCAGAATTTCAAGCCAATCCAGAATTTTCATTTTGACCCCTTACTATTCTGATCTAGACTAGGAAAGGGAGAGAAGCATATACTGTATCTCTGAAATATTGATTAACATTAGAACTTCTTATATTCATTCAATTCCTTCTTCCTTCCTTCCTTCCTTCCTTCCTTGAATTCCCCCCTTATACTATTGTCTCTGGTGTTTATTTCCCTCTCTTATTAGCTATTCTTTTTTCATTCATCATTGTTGCATGACTTACTTTTTAGGATATGTAACATTTACCCCAGAGAGGACACTGATGATAGACCAAAGAACCAATGCACCAAAAGCTAGCTTAGTGAATCCATGAGTGTATTGGACTTCCCCTCAGGGGCATGGTTGACTTGAAGGTAGTGACATCACTGAAAAGCCCACCTCTGTGGCTGGCCACCTAAGAAGGCTGCATCTCTGGAGCTCTCTCCCCAACTTACAGCCAGCCCCATCATCAAAAAAACAAAACAAAACCAAAAACAAAACAAAAAAAACCTTCTCTTCCACAGCAATTGTTTTCAGACATATAGCCTCGGGTAATTGCCTTATGATTCTTGGATCTTACTGAGATACCCAGTCTTGTAGGTTCCATGGCTCCCTGAATCTTATGACTGCCATGGGTCTCCCTTTACAGAAACAGTGCGAGCATGTGTCTGAGTCACCGGACAGGACATTGGTTTACTTTTCCCTTCTCTCCTCAGTGAGAGCTACTTTGCTATTTGAGTCTATAAAATAGAGGAAAATGAGCTTTATGAAGCAGACATAGGATTTTTGGAAAATGTTCATCTCCATCTGTGTATCCATTTCTGAGGCTGTTCTGTGCCTAGGGGACTTTGTTGCCATCTCTAAGATCTTCCTCAGTTGACTCACTGAGCACCACGCTAATCTTCCAGTCCCACCAGCCTGCCTCACATCAGCCCAGCGTACACACTGCTGGTTCTCACCTGTGCATGGTCCTGCTACAGTGTCTCCTGCCAAACCTTAGCTAAGGCAAACCTCAGAAGCAGGAACAGGAAGCATAACCAGAGATCAGATTTCCCTGATACAGGTCTGTCCCCTATGCTACCCAAGCCTTCACCCGCTTTTGATGCCTCTATACCCTGTGGCCATATCTTGACTCTGACTCATTGACCTTGGGTGCCCTTGAATTGACTCCTTCTCATTACAGTAGATTTCCAGTTTTCCAAAACCTAACTGGCTATAACTAACCTTAATTTGCCCCAACTGCCTGCTACCTTAGCTTTCTTTTTCCACTCTGGATTGTTATCTTTGGCTCCAAACCATAGGTTGACTTCAGTCACCCATTCCCTAGGGCAGACATTTCCCAACCTGCCCTCTATATGTCCCCATGAATGGCCTTGCATCCTGGCCAACAGAACGTCTCTGAATAAGGAACTCAAGGAAAAAGTATACTACCTGAATGGGAGTTCTGTGCTGTTACATTTTGCAGGCAGAGGAGCCATCTTCTGAGACTCCTGTGTTCTTCACTTGCATAATCTCGGTGATTTGCAGTTTCTCATGTCAAATCATGCAACGCTGCAACAGTTTTTCCAGACAGTTGCAGTCTGTGCCAGAAACAAATGACTGTACCTAGTTCCAGGGACATTAAAAAAATAATTTATAGCCAGGCATTGGTGGCGCACGCCTTTAATCCCAGCACTTGGGAGGCAGAGGCAGGCAGATCTCTGGGAATTCAAGGCCAGCCTGGCCTGATCTACAGAGTGAGTTTCAGGACAGCCTCCAAAACAATACAGAGAAACCCTGTCTCGAAAAACAAAAACAAAAAAAAAAAATAATTTATTCAATCTTTATTTTATGTGCACTGGGGTGAAGTTATCAGATCCCCTGGAAGTAGAATTACAGGCAGTTGTGAGCTACCATGTGAATGCTGGAAATTGAACCCGGGTCCTCTGGAAGAGGCTCTTAACCACCGAGCCATCTCTCCAGCCCCCTCGGGAATACTTTATTTATGACAAAAAGACTAAAAGCCATACATGATTCAAAGACAGGCTTCATATCAAAATACTTTGTAGCACTACCTGTGTGCCTTTAAGGAAGTCCTTCAATTCTTCCAAACATCAATTTTTTACATATATTTGCATAAAAATCCACTGACTTATTGTTGTGAAAGATTTGCTTGTGTTTTCAATCCAAGAAGCAGAAGCCAGGACTGAGAAGCATCTTCAAAGACCCACCCCTGGTGACTCCTGCTGGCTAGACACCCACACATCTCAAAGGTTCCACAGCCTCCCCAGACAGGGCAGCCAGCTACAGAAGAATTATGAGAAGTGTGAACCTGGGGTGGATGTAGTAGATTCAAACCATACAAGTTAACACTGAAGACTGTACAGGCATGTACGTTTCCTATACTGCACTGCCCTAATGTTTCAGGCTTAAGATCAGCCATGGCTGGAAACCTTTCATTAGACTTCCTGTGTGTTCATATGGTTTATCCCTCTTCCATTCCACCATCTCCCTGTCCAAAATCTACACAAGAAACTTCTAGAAGTCCAAACCACATAGCTCATGTCTTGGTCACCATATGTACTAATATTATGCACAGCACTTAACTCATGCCACACTTAGTCTTATGTGCTTTAGATGTATTAAGCCATTTGATGCTTGCAAAATTCTATGGCATAAATATTGCTTCTACATGCATTTTTATAAAAACAGAAATACAGGTATGAGAATTGAAATGACCTTCTTCAGCAGAGGTCCTCACAAAGGCAGAGCTTGGACCTAAGCCCAGGTAGATTAGTCCCAACAGCCACTTGGTTAATACTGCATTATCTTTCCTCAGCTAGATGAACAAGCAGGTGACTGGCTGTAACTGAGTAAGTTGTCCCACTTGCTACACTTGCTAATTGTCCTTTTTATTATCCCTTGTCACAGGCAAGATGATAATACGAGAAAAACCATGATCATAATTAAACACTCATGAAGTACAAGAATAGAATTTGTTACTCAATCTGCAAATGCTTTTGGTGGGAATCAGAATCTACATAAATATCTAACCAATATGTTCTTCAATTGCAACCAATTAAAAAAAATAGTTCCCTAGCTATAAACACTAACTACTAGCTATATTTAAGTATAACCATTTCTCTATTTTCCTAGTTTTAAAATTTAGTCTGGAAATTTTGTTTTAAAGTTATACAGATATTTATGTGACACAAGTGAGAGAATACCAGGGACGAAAAGTAGGAATGGACGAGGTGTGGCTCCCTGGCTTCAAGTTATATGAGAGCCAACACTGCATAAGCTCTGGTCCTGCCATGCTCTGACTTGGAAACCTACGGTGCTGTTGAGAGGTGACAGAAACATTAGGAAGTAGGTAGAGGGAGTGTTAGATCTCTGACAGTGTGCCCTAGAAGGTGATATTGGGAACTTGATGCTTCCTTCCTTCCTTCCTTCCTTTCTTTCTTCCTTTCTTCCTTCCTGCTTCATTGCTTCTTATTTAGCATGAGATGAGCAACCTCCTCCACCATGTACCCCACTGTGACTTACTGCCCTAACCAGGTAACTATCAATGAAACCTGAAATCATGAGCCAAGAGAAAAATTGGTTATCTCAAGTTTGGCTTTTGTTTTGTTTTGTTTTTGTTTGTTTCTTGAGACAGGGTTTCTCTGTGTAGCCCTAGCTGTCCTGGAACTCGCTCTGCAGACCAGGCTGGCTTCAAACTCACAGAGATCTACCTGCCTCTCTCTCCCAGGTGCTAGGATTAAAAGCGAGCACCACCATTGCCTGGCTTATCTCAAGTATTTTGTCAAAGAGAAAAGAAGAGAAAATAATACCCTACCCAAGGGTTTCTGGGTAAACTTGGAAGCTATAGCTTTAAATGTTCTACCAACAAAGATACATTCTCTCCTGTACACTGCCCACCATACAGCCCCTCCTTCACCCCAGCACCTTGCACACACCGAATAAACACTGGTGTTCTACTCTCATTTCTGTTGCTGTCACAAATACTCTAACCGAAAGCCTCTTCAGAGAGGGAACAGGTATATTTGGATTACAATCCTAGGTCATGGTCCATCACTGAGGGAATTCAGGCCAAGAACCTGAAGACAGGCCCACTTGCTATTCCACACAGCACTACTTTATGCCAGGGAATACACATCACAGTCAAAGGTACAGCAGGAATGGTGGAGGAAGTTGTACCTAGCCTACAGGCCCGCCAATACTCAGCTAGTTTTTTATGAAGTTCAGGGACACCTACCTAGGAATAGTACCACCCACAGTAGGCTGGGCCCTCCAATAGCAATTAACAAACAAGACAATCCCCACAGAGATGCTGCAGGCCAATCTGACTTCCTAGGTGACTCCTCAATTGAGGCTCTCCTTTCAGATGACTCTAGGCTGTGTCAGGTAAACAAGACAATCCAGACAACTTGGTACATTATCAGTCTAGCGTACATATTTTTGTGCACATCTGCCATCTTGGGCATCTCATTTATTCCCGTGGTCTCAAATGTCCTCTAAATATATCAAGTCTCATTCTTTTTGCCCAGTTTCTATCTCTGCAATGGAACCGTCTTATCCAATACTTGGTATAACATACCCAAGCCAGAACAAACAAGTTTACCTTTCAAATCTGGTTCTCCTGG
This sequence comes from Mesocricetus auratus, assembly GCF_017639785.1. Classification (NCBI taxonomy): domain Eukaryota; kingdom Metazoa; phylum Chordata; class Mammalia; order Rodentia; family Cricetidae; genus Mesocricetus; species Mesocricetus auratus. The sequence continues at coordinate 68,736,682 of NW_024429195.1, forward strand.
AGGAAAGGCAGGACCACAAACCTACTCTCAACAGAATCTTAAAATTCACACAGGTCTTCACATCTTTGCACCTGATACCTCGTCAGGGATTCGTAAAACCTACAATTCTGCTGTGTATCTTACAGCACTGTTCCCGCCGCTTCCCACCACCATAAATCTAGACACTTACCTCCCACATCTGGACACCTCTAAGAGCCCCACAGCAGACAACCCACTTCCAGTGTGGCATTTCCACAGTCTGCTCTAACCCACCAGACTCAAGAGAAAAGCCATTTCCTGGTTTAAACTCTTTTGAAGCCTTTAAAATGCTTTGACAACAAAGACAAGAACATTACAGCAGTACTCAACATTCTGAGCAGTTCCGCTCCAAGCAACCTCTGCCTATGTACCTTAGGCTCCTCTTCTCTTGGTGTATTAACCTCTGGTGTTCCTGGAGTTTCAGGAGTTCATCAGATATGCAAAGTTTTGCTTGCTTCTCTGACGTTTTATACATGATGCCTTCTCTGTACAAAATTCTCTTTCCCCCATCTATTATCCACTTAATCTCAGGCACCTCAAGTTAAATAAGAAAAGTAACACATGACCATCTCCAACTGCAGACTAGATGAGGCCCCCATATTATCTATTTTCATAGCATAATGAACTTCCTCTACCACACTGCATTAACTTGTATATTTTCCATCATTGCCTTCATTAAAGTTTATTTTATGTATGAATATTTGTTTGAATCAGTCTCTTTTAATAGATTTCAAGCTCCATGAGGTCAATGTCTCCTGTCCTGTTTAAATGAGCTGCTGTGGCTGTGGTAGGTTGGAGGAAAGTACTAACCACCGAATTTTGAGTTTCATGCTTCATTTCATCCTTATAATAAATACCTTTGCAGGCAAGTACTAATGCTACCCTTTTGATAGGTGAGAAAGTCAGTGTTCATGGAAGAGATGTTACTTGTACAGGTGGCATAAGGCAAGGCTGGTGTATAATTTAAAGTCTGTGTTCAGTTGCTCAGTTTTTCTGAGCAAGGCTGCCTCTCCAATTATTTAAAAGTTGACTCTTCTTAGAATTAAGAATCTCTCTAATGTTTTCTTAAACATAATTGCCTACTAAGAAATTTCCCCACCTCTTTTGTTCTTTGTAAATTCTAAAAAGCAGTTATATCTCTTTGGTATTTCCTGGGAGTTCTTTTGGTTTAGCAAAAACAGTTGCTATCACTTCCCATTCGAGGCAAAGCCCACTAAAGCTTCTGGGAAAGTCCTGATAGGTTAAGGCGTATCTCTCATCTATTGAATAAAAAAATACATAAAGAAAGGAATTGGGTGGATTAAAGCAAATTGAGTCAAAAAGAAAGTTAATGAGATAAATGCAGGACAAAAGGAAACAGAGAGATAATAGAGGAAGGAGAAGAGATAGCTACAAGGACATGGGAAAGGAAGAAACAAAAGCAGATGCCTCAGATTCCTAAAGAGTTGATTCCAAAAGAGAAAAGAAGCTGTTTAGTCTGTGAATTGTGTTGTTTTGTGTGCATCAGAATGCAGCAGTCAACAGTCAGAGGAGCTGGTTCTTATTCTGACTATGAGAATTGCTCATGCAGAGGTTTTATCTTTGTTTAACCAAAATTAAGTTTTACACTTGCTTCAAATGCCCTGTTTTTAGCAATACGGATGAAAGGAAGAAATTAAAGGAATGATAGAACCCCACCTATAGTAAATTGAAATGTGCGGTGTATCACCTCTTCCTAGTCTTCTCTCCCAACAGTAGAACCAAGCTCTTCTGCAGATCAGCCAAAGGCAGAGTCATTTTCCTAATCTGAATGCATTCCCTTATCTATAAAGTAGAAATGATGGTACAGGGTTGGTTTTTCTCAGTGCATTTTCTTAGTTCCTATAAGTGTGAAGGTCTTAAGGGAGAATTTTTAACATAACCTCAAGCTGGATGAGCAAATCTCCATTGCATTATCTTGTCCATGATCTGTCCACCATATTTTGTCTTCATCCATCCCTCAATTCCAATGCTTTAAACTTTAAACTTTCATGACAACATGTCCCATGGAATGCTTATTCTGGAGTTATGATTATTTAAGTGGACAAATTTTTGAGATCTTAAAAATTAAAGTGAAAACTTTCTAACTTATTCCAGATAAGAACCTATAAACCAAGCATCAGTAAACACACTATTAGGTCTGACAAAATTTTTAAAGGAAATATAACTGTTTTGGTGTGGCCTCAGACTTTGAAAAAGAAAGAAAGAAATTCCTAAATGTTTGTTCTTGGACACATTACCCCTGCTCCCCAGTGGCTCCAAAGATGAGGTGTCTTGGTCAATAACAGCATCACTGAGTATTTCTTAAAAAGTCAGAAATTGTGTTATAGCAAATACCTGTCAGTTCAGAAGCTCTGAGACTGGGAATAGAGTGATCAGTTTCATCGCAAACCCTTCTAGCTGCTTGAGAGTCACCTCCTTATGTGTTGAAGTAGAGAGCTTGGGTGGGTTAGAGCTAAGGGAAATAAAGGGTGATAGGAAAATGTTCAGTGTGCATTGATATGTTTTCATCATCAAAAATGGGAGTAATGTTAAGTGTGCCAACTGATACCACCATTCAGCCTACAGAAAACACAGTGTGTAGTGCAAACCTAAAAGTAGTTGATTGTTGTGAGGCTGGGTAACTCGTGCAAGAAAAAGAAGCCACTTGCGCAAAGCCTGGCACATGAAAGCTCAGTAAACGTTTGCTTCTTTCCTTCCCTGGAGGCTCTACAACAAACTCAGCCCAGGCTTCTCAACTCAGGAGTAAATTATGAGTAAGTGTTAGATATGCCTCCAGCATCCTGTAGAGGTTACCAACAGGCAGCTTAGCCCATATGTATGAGAGACCAAACTGCCAGATGGAAACTATGCTACCAGCCCATCTTCCTTGGAAAAAAATAAGTAATTTTTCTCCAGTAATTATGATGACCTAATACAATACCTGTTTGCTTGAATATACCTCTGGATCAAAAGGTATCCCCACATGAAGCTTCGTTCCAGCAAGTTCTTGTGCTTTTCCAAAATGTTCTCTCCCAGGTACTTGGAAACAGTTACTCTCCCAGCTGTTTGCTGTTCTTGTAAAATAACTCTTTCTAGGATGGAAGTGAGCACAGGCCTCACCAATGACTCTTAAAACCATAAAACTCAAGATCTTTTCTGAGGCCAATGCAAATGAAGGAGTCTCATGTTTCTTCTGCCACTGTGGCTCAATTGGAACATATGGTGCCATAAGCTGTGCGATTGAAAATGGCCTGGAAAGAAAATGAACACACACATTTTGACTAGTCTATATTAAACCAGATGAGCAGCAATGACTCCAGACATTAGGCTAAATGTACTTTGTGACATTTGACATCATATATATATTAAGATGGGATGGGAAAGAAGAAATGAGGACAATAAGAAATGGAACAGAAAGCTTTCCTCGGATGAAAATGTTCTTCTCAAATGAGAGTAAGTGTGAAAGATGACAATTCTTCCAGATCCATGTTTTAGGTTTTGTTTTTGTCTTCTTCCATACAGGGTCTGTGTCGTCCAGGCCACTCTGTATCTCACTATGTAGCCCAGGTTGGCCCGAAGCTCATGATGGGTCCCTTTCCTCAGCCTCACAAGTACTGGAGTTACAGATGTCAGGCTGCTTTCTCAGCTAATTACCATATCCATCTTTAAATACTCTCTTCCATCAGCACAACTGCTGACCTATGATGGGGAATAGGGGTCAACTAACAGCCAATACACATGACTGAATGTAGAGGCAGAAAAATTAGGGAAGTCTTATCAGCCATTTATATTTTAAAATAAGAGTCCATAATTCCTACATGCTCTAAATCAAGAATGTGATCAGAGCATCTGCTCAGACTGGAAATAGCACAGATACCCAAAAGGCCACATTTTCCATGGCTTTCATTGACTTATTCAGGGAATGAATTCATCCTTTTTTTTTTTTTTGGCTTTTACGAGACAGGGTTTCTCCGTATTGTTTTGAAGGCTGTCGGTCCAGCCCGGCCTCAAACTCACAGAGATCCGCCTGCCTCTGCCTCCGAGTGCTGGGATTAAAGGCGTGCACCACCACCGCCCAGCAAATAAATTCATCCTTAACTCATGCCTTGAGCACATAGCCAGATAGATGGTATCCATTAGATAGATGGTATCCATTAGATAGATGGTATCCATTAGATAGATGGTATCCATTCAGCTCAAACTCAAGGTCACACTGCACTCAGAGAGTACAGACTTAAGTATTTTCTTCCTAATAATGATCTCAGCCCTGCCCTTTTGTTCAAAGCCATTTGACTTGAATCTTTTAAACCTAGAAACTGAGGACCATGCACTTTTCAAGAAAATTATACATGAAATAAACACTGCTGCTTAGAAAAATCCTGAAACTCTTGAGGTCATTAGAACCATGTTGTCTTAGTTAACTTTCATTGTCAACACAGGCTAGAGTCACCTGAGAAGGAAGTCTTAACTCAGAGATTGCCTAGATCACACTGGGGTATAGAAATGTCTGTAGGGGATTGTCTTGATTGTTCATTGGTATAGTAGAGTTCAGCACACTGTGGGTGGCACCATCCTAAGCAAGTAGTCTCTTTGTTACATACAAAAATTATCTAAACTTGGATCTGTGAGCAAGACAGGAAGCACCATTCCTCCAAAGCCTCTGCTTCAAGTTCATGTTAGATTTCCAGCCATGGCTTCCTTCAATGATGGACTATGACCTAGAAATGTAAGCCAAATAAACACCATCCTGCCCTAAGCCACTTTTGGTAAGAGTGTTTCATCATAGCAACAGAACGGAAGCTGGAACCCAGACAAAGGCAATATAGTGTGTGTTTTCTTGCTTCATTTCTCTTACTCACTCGAAACAGCCAGCGTTGTTTTGAATACACATGGACATCCAATGATGAGAGCATGGAAAAGTTTAATTTGTGTTATCAAATCTGCTTTCATCTGCTAGTATTTTCTGTCACCTAAGTATCAAATTTGACCTTAGTTACCTCCTTTTAAAGCCTATCTCAAAACTTTCTGGGCTACTGGGAGTTAGGATTTCAACATATCAATGTGGAAGGACACAGGTCAGCCCTTAACACTTCCATGTAGGTGGAGAGGAGAAAAGGGAGAATGGCACACATGTGACTAATTACCTTGAATAAAGAAGAATAGGGAAGGGGGGAAAAACCTTCCTAGGGAAAGAAGGTATTCTAGACTGCAAATAACACAAGGCAGGACAGCACTGAAAAGCATGACAGCTATTGCCCAGACACCATAAGCACTGTGCCTTGGTCCTGGGAGCTATTCAAGGCCTATGAAAATCACTGGGAGTTGAACATCAATGATTTCCAGAGGAAAAAGGAAAGAGCAGTCATAAGAAGCAATGATATGTACGATGAACTGATCCTTCTGTCATTTTTTGGTCTACACTATGTAAAAAGGACACTGTTCTCAGAAAACACTCCTTTTCCTTATTTCCTGAAAGGTAATAATTAAAGTTTTCAAGAGGGCATGAAAAGTCAGTGTTAATTATGTACTCTGCATATCATCCAATACTCTAGACACACCCTTCTCAAACCTCTCTAAACATCCCGTGTTCTGTTTGCCTCTGAATCTTTCAGAACGGCTGTGAATCCCAGCAAGCTCTTGGATCCATCAGTGAAAACACTATGTCTTTTACATTTCATCTTCAATGTCATGCCTTTGTAAAGTCTCCACTCTTTGACTATTTACATTACCTTTTATTCATTCTATAACTCCTGCATTCACTTTTAAATGATCCTTACCATCTTGTTTTATAACTATCAATTCTCATACCACTCTGTCTTAAAATATACACATTCCTTGATATAAAAACTACTTCCTTGCCCATGTTTGTGCCTAACCACGGTGCAGAACATAAACATAGTGAATATATGAGGAAATGAGGTAATTATGGTTAATAACTTTTAAGCCTTCACAAACTATACACTTGCTCATTATTTTATCTGTATTCAAATAATTACTAAGTCGGTGTTGTTCATGCTGCCATCTCAGAGAATGTTAGAGATGACAGTTGGCTTAAGTGATGCTTAGCTTGGTGTAGCTGATCTCCTTTGTCAGCTACAGAAGATAATGCTCAGATAAAGAAAAAGCAATCGATTACTGCAGCCACTTCCACATTCACTCATCACATTTAGCCTTCATGCTCTAAGAATGTTCTTATGTGTGTATTTCTCACATATTTTCCCTGTGCAATCCACAATGAGAGACAACAAAGGCTTCCTTTGCTAAAAGACCACACTTAGTTTTCCAACCAATTTCCGACCTATTAAAATGGAATTATCTTCACTTCTCCTTAGGGATGAAGATTTGAATAAAGTATGATACCTATGGGGCATAAAGGCAGAGCACAAGAAATGAGAGAAGAGCAGCCACAGGTTTTGGAATCAGTAGACATGAGATTGATTCCTAACTGCACATTTGATGTAGAAAGTCAAAGAGCACGTATCCTTCATAAGATTAATGAGTGTCAATCACAGGCATCACCTGTAATGGTTCCAGGAACTCTACTTCCCTCATTCTTTCTGGAAGATTATGAGAAGTGTTTTCAGCATGCATGTATGTATGTATGTATGTATGTATGTATGTATGATGCATGTGTTGTCTTAAAGACCCAGTGAAAACAAAATAATCCTTTTATGTGGGGCTACATTTTCTTTCTTGCTACATAAGAACCCTTACTTTCTCGAGGAAGTTTGAACTAGAATGTAATGTTTTATACTGGAAGAGTAGAGGCAAACTTCCTTGTTGTGTCAGTAGAGAAAACAAAGAAGGGTCAGATCTAAGAAAGTTTGTGGTGTCAAAAACACAGGCCTTTATAAAAAGAAGCAAATACAAAAATAGAATGTATAGATAGCTGGTTGGAGAGAGGGATGGATGGACAGATGGACAGATGGATGACTGACAGACGTTACCTTATGATTCTGACCAACAAAAGAAAACATCTACCTAAGAACTACCCTGAAATGTAAGTCACAGAAAATGTAACATTCTCTCTACGTACACAGGTTCACAAAGTGGAAAAGTGGCTGAGGAAGAGACAGTACCAGTAATGCAACTATCACCCTTCTCCCAAAAAGTATCCAGTTCTTTTGTCAGCACTGGTTATAGAATCTGGTAATTTAGCTAGCAACGGAACTTCTAAAATTTCATATGAAATTATATAGAGCTTAAACAATATTTTAGATAAATGCCACTTTGTTTTTATGGTAAAGAAAATGTGCCTGGTTTCCAGTATAGCCACTTTCCATGCTCTCTACCCTTTCTGTGCTCTATCTGAAACATGAGCATCTTTTACACAGGAGGATGAGAAACGGGTGGGCAGCATCCCATTGCTGAATAGAAGAAATGATCACTCATAAGGTGAAACTTTAATATTCTGGATATACCAGCTGCAAGGCCTGCCCACACAGCCCATATAACCAAGAGACAATGGCACTTCTATGTTCTTCTCGTTCCGACACTCATGAAAGGAACCCAGTCGGCACATAACGAAAATTTGGCTTCCTATTCATATTTTTTACTTTCTTTTCCTCGTTTTCCTTTGCACTTCTGAATCTTCTCCGTTTTCCTCTCCATGTTTCCCTTGTTGTTCTTCTCTCCTGCCTTTCTTGTTCCTATTTTTTAAAAAATTCCTTTAGTCACCTGCCAAATTTCACCATAAGAATGAGTATTCATTCCTCTGTCCCATATCACAGATCTGTCAGATTTTTAAAATGAGCTCCTCAGCTCTGATTCCCACAAGTGGCAGAGTCAACTTTTTTCTTGTAGGAAAAGTTGTCAAGCGGCCCACAGATTGTCACCATCTGAGACAAGCTTCAATCAATGAACAAGTCACCTAGCTACATCAAGGGTTAGCTTCTCAAGGGGTTTCTGAGTGAATTATGAGAAGGAAACCTCGAAAGCTGAGCCTTTGCCCTTTAAAATCCTGAATAACACGTGATGTTTTCCCGTGAACTGAATGGAAATTTACAAGCCTGAAGATGCTCAATTTAAAAAGAACAATGACTAATGAAAGAAACACAGGAAGGATCATCTTGCTACAGAACCGTAACAATGCGCCCTTTTGAGCTTTTCTGGTTCTGAGACTCTGTTGCCCCATGTAACATGCACAGTGATGGGAGCAGTCACCAGTCCTTTCTGTGGCAATTGAATATTGCCTCCAAGCAGTATTTTCCAATTACTTAAGGAAACGTGAAGGAGTAATGTCAAAAGAGAAACTGGAGACACAACTAGAAAACAGAGTTCATGGCTCAAGAGAGCCAAAGAATTTGATTGCAGGATTCAGTCAGGAGGAAAATGGTTGGACTGAAACAAATGAAAAGTTGTGAAATCCTCTGGTGGTGTAGGTGGCATTTGACCCTGTTTAAACATCAACCCAGTGAATGGTGTAACTAAAAGATTGTGACTTGAGCAAATGCCATACACATACTGGAACTCATTGTTTTTCAAAGAGATCCATTCTAATAGCATGAGAGTAAGATACACATACACAGTGTAATCTTACACAATATTCATCTCAAATTTAGCATGTACCAAATGGAATTCCTGATCTCCCTCAGCCTTTACCCCCATACTGGGTAGTTTTTGCTTTCCATTTCTGTATACGTGTTTCCTCTTGCACTACGAGTAGAGTCCTTTAGCAACCCTGCAAGCCCTGTTATGAACAGACTTCTGCTTCCCTGGCATCTGGGACCCCATCACTTCTATACTCCCGCCTTCCCAATCCACACCGACATCTCTTATTTAGCTTATTAAACTTCATTATTTCTTATTCTTTCTCTTCCTTGGTTCTTTTTCTTTTGTTGCAAATGGATTGGGTTCAAACAGTATGTTCTGATTATGATTTCCCCTCTCCCAGCTCCTCTGAGTTCCTCTCCACCTCCTCTCCCATCTGTATCCACGCACTTTCTGTCTCCCCTTAGGAAACAGGCATCTAAAGAATAATAGTAAAATAAGATAAAACAAAAAAAAACAGCCATAATAGGATAAAACAAACAGAACAAAAAGAGTCAAAGAAAATGCACACACATTAAAACAAACAAAACCACAGGCAGAAGCAGAGATACACACAGGGCTTCCATAAAAACACAAAACTGGAAGCCATTACATATATGCAAACGACCTGTAAGGTAAAAATAAAAAAATAAGTAAAACGTTATGACATTCTAACAAAGAGCCTCCAAAGATGGCACTGAGCTCATTTGATGCTGGCTATCTACTGCTACACATGGGGTCTGCCTTTAAGGGTGGATTATACGCCCAGTGAGACTTCCCTGAAGAAAAATATCTTTCATTTGCAAGTGGCTATCCACTGGAAACAGATTCTTATTTAGGGATGGAGGCTTGTGTCCACTTCACCCCTCAACACTGGGACCCTATCTGGTTTAAACCCATGCAGGTCCCTCTGATCTCATCTGTGCATTGGTTACACTGTGTTTAGAAGCCTTCTTTGCTTGATGCCTTCCATCCTCTCTGTCTCCCGTGCTCTTTTTGCCTACCTAAGGGAGGGATTTGCAGGAGGGATTTAGTAGCTGAGTGTTCCAAGGTCTCTTACTCTCCACATGTTGTCTGACTGTGAGCCTCTGTATTTGTTCTCATCTGCTGCCGGAAGAAGCTTCTCTGAGCAAGACACTAATCTATGTGTTGAGTACAGCAGAATGTCATTAGGACTCATTGTTTAACAGAACAGTAACATTTGTTTTATTTTTATATCTGTGGTCTATCCAGCTGCAGATTCTTGGCTACCGTAGCAGTGTCCAGAATGGGTTTCATCTCATGGAGTGGGTCTTAAATTCAGTCAGGTATTGGTTGGACTCCCACAAGCTTTGTGAAACTATTGAACAAGTGTATCATGCAGGTCGGACATGACTGTAGATCAAAGAGTTTGTCACTGGGTTGGTGTTTACCTTTCTCCTTTGCTAATGAGCAGAGAACCTCCAATACCAAGGACACTAGTCAGCATGGATGAATGCTCTAGGTGTGCACCAGCTTGACTTCTCTGTGTTCAACGAGTTGTGTAGGTGTTGTCTTCAGCTATCCAAGCCTTACCATTGATGCGTGGAGAGCAACCAATAGCTCTGGGATTTCCCAGGTTGTTTGGGAGTTCAGTCATTGATAAGCAAGCTATAAGAACTTTATAGCTTGGAGTCCCTTTGGCCAGGAACTCAACTAGATATAACCCATTCCTGGTACTGGAAGATTCATTTGATGACAAGAGACATCCACTTGGGGATGTCTCCCCCATTATTTCGCAGCTTTATTTAGGTCACATTCATATATGTATGTATTTCAGGAAACTTCTACTATATTAGGTTATTGTATGTCCCCTCAAATAGCTCTTAGGTTAGCTGTTCCTCCCCATATTCCCATCCTTTACCCTCTCCTCTCTCACTCTCCCCATTTGGTTGTCCTGTTCGAGTCTCCCCAACTTATCCATCCGTAACTATTTGTTCTATTTACCCTTCCTAGGGAGAAACATCTCCCTCCACACCAGTTCCTTACTGTATACCTGTCCTCTGTGTTATCATGCACTTAATAGCTAAAATCCACATATAAATGAATCATACAATATTTTTCATACAGGGTCTGGGTTGTCTCACTCAAGATGAATTTTTTTCAAGACACATCCATTTAGCTGAGAATTTTATGATGTCATATTTTTAGTGACTGGGTAACAATACATTGTGTAAATGTACCACATTTTCTTTATTCTTGTGTTGAAGGACATCTAGGCTGTTTCCAGTTTCTGGCTACTATGAAAGGAGCAGCACTGAACATGGTTGAGCATCCTTGGTGTATATGCCCAAGAGTGGTACAGCTGGGTTTTGAGGAAGATGGATTCCAATCTTTCTGAGGAACCACCACACTGATTTCCAAAGTGGATGTGCAAATTTGCACTCCCTCCAGCAATGGAGGCATGTTCTCCCTTTTCCATATCTTCACCAGCATTGAACTGTCATTTGTTTTCATTGATCTTAAGCATCCTAACTGGTGTAAGATAAAATATCAAAGTAGTTTTGATTTGCATTTTCCTGATGAATATGGATGTTGAACATTTTAAGTGTTTCTCAGCCATTTGAACTTACTCTTTTGAGAACTCCGTTTAGACATGTACCCCATTTTTTTGCATTTTTTAGTTTTTTACATTCCAATCCCAGTTCCCACTCCCACTCCCTCCACGTCCCCCTCTGCCCATCTGCTGCATGGAGAGGGTAAGGCCTCCCCTAGAAAGTCTACTAAGTCTGTCCCATGATGTAATTGAGGCAGGACCAAAGCACCTCTCCTGTACCCCATTTTAATTGGGTTATTTGTTTTCTCAACATTCAAGTTGGTTTTTTTAGGTTCTTTATGCATTTTAGATATTAGCCATTTATCAAATGTATAGTTGATAAAAACAAAAAAAAACTTTTTCCATTCCATTCTGAAGGCTGCTGTCTTGTCCAAATGCCAGTGTCCTTTATCTAAATGGTGGTGTCCTTTGCTGTGTAGAAGCCTCTCAGTTTGATGAGGTCCCATTTATTAACTGTTGATCTTAGTGCCCGTGGCTGGCGTACCGCAAGTTCCTCTCACTGAATTCTCTTGGCTTACTTTGAATGTCCAAATCAAGTTTCAAAACAGAAACCCAAGACGACCATTAAATCTTGTGAGATCATGCCTCTATTTGGCTCAAAACACTTCAGTGGGTCCCCATATATCTGAGAGTAAAATCAAAATGTTCCTATTTCTGTGCTCTGTTTTTAACCTCATCCAGCTTCCTCTCCCCAGCCCATGCAGCTCATCTCACTGGCATCCTCCACCCCACATGCATTCCAGTTCAGATGCTATGCTGGGAGCCTTCCCCTGCTGCTCCCACTGGTGTATGCCTCACTAAGTGCCCACTTTCCTTCACTAGGTCTTTGCTGGAGTTCATCTCCTTGGGTATCCAATGGCCACCATAACATTTTTCAGTCTCCTTTGGAACTTTTATACATTCCATTTCACCATTCTTCTTAGCACTCAGCAGCATCGAACACACTAGACATTTCGCTGTCCCATTACTCTCTGCCTTTTCCATTCTACAAGGTCAACTCCATGACAACGACGGCTTTTGTTCCCCATACCTAGAATAATCCCAAGCATCTAGTAGGCACACAAATGTTTGAGTAAATGAAGCAAATACTTGTATGAAAAACAAGTGGCTCCCTGTTCTTTATTTCCTGGGGGTTCATCGGGCACTGTTCTTACCCACCGTAATCTTTCATTACAGATATTTACATATTTGAATGGCAAATGGAGACAGACAGGAAGGGAAATAATCTCACGCTTAATCTTTCCATCTCCAGACCTGCCATTCTTCCAAAAGAAATGGCACGGTAAGGAGGGTTTGAATCAGATTACCTCTATATAGGTTCATGGTCGTTGATACTCAATCAAGGCAGCATGGTGACTTAAGAATACAGGTCGACCATTTGTCATTCTTTTTGGTTTTTGTGAAACTGGGGTTCAGTGTGTAGCCCTCGATAATCAGGTATGTTCAGCAGGCCTCCTGCTGATGCTCCTGAACAGTCCTTAATGCCCTTCTGAGTGCCCAGACCCAGGGGGTCCTCGGCTACAACACAGCCGGCAGCTCCTCAGTGCCACACAAAAGAAAGCAACCAAAGAAATCGCATCTACTGGTTCTCTATGGAACATTGCCCAGGTGAGTGATATATGCTGCCTATCTCCTATGTTTAGTGAGTGACATAATCTCAGCATCTAGAAGTGGCAAGTAGCAAGAGGCTCAAAATTAGGGCCTGGTCTGCACCGAGAGGGAGAGGGAACATTGTACGGATCTGTGCAGGATGCTCAGCCATCGGGGGAGTAATTGGACTTTGGCCCTTTTCTTATTGGCACTACCTCAGCTTCTGTGCTGAAGGATTCGGAGAAAAGGTTTGTTGTTGCAGCCTCACAAATGCATTTGAGGGCAGCTTTTTGAACAGAGTGCATGTAGGGACAAATGACAGGAATGGTAGAAGTCCTATTGGTATGCTCCTTCTGTTCCTGGGCCTCAGGCTGTGTCAGGGTTCTTTGACAGAAGTCTAATGAAAAACGATATTAGGAAATGTGAAGTGGAAATTCTGACTGCCAGAAAATATGATTTTCGCTTGCAGATACTAACAGGAAGCAGCCAGGGAGGCTGTGGAAGTTTCTACAGAGCCACTAATGGGTGGCAGGATTATTTTCAAATTGCGAGTTAGACCCTAATCAGTACTAAAGACCCAATTTGTGCCAAATATGACAACCGAAAACATTAGCCTACCCTGAAGAAGTCCTGCTGCCAATCTGTACAAATGTAATGAGGACTATAAATCTCAAATAAACACGTGCACAAGTCAATGGATAACGCTGCCTTTTGAATATGTCTAAACCATCTCATCTTCTATTTCTAGCTCCCTGGAGGGTAAGAGGACCTTTCAGGATGAGAACTGGCTGGGAATGTCTGTCTGCAATTCATCATGACCTGGAGGAACGGAACAAAAGAGCAGAGTTATTTCTGGGATACTATTGTACTTAGCTTATTTCTAAGACAACCTTAATTAAAATAACAGTTTTGAATAGCCCCTCCAGTGAATCTAACGATTGGATGCCTATTTGAAACTATGCCACACAACCTCATTCTGTCTGAATCACAGCCATGTACTCACAGAGCTACAAAGCACACATTCCATTTCATAGGCTTCCAATGACCAACATCCTCAGCACACACACACAAAACATCAAACTCACAGGATACAGCAACAAGACACAACATGTGTACAATACATTCATCTATCATAGATAAATGCATATAAATATATGTACCATACACACATGTATACATCATGCATACCAAATACAGCACACACAGATACATAGCACTTACAAACACACGTCAAACAACACACACATACACACACATATACACAACACACACAAATTTATCAACTTACATATTCATATTACCCAAAGTGTATGCCAAAATGCAAATATTGTTACAGATATAATATTCATATAACACAAACTGTATACACAATGTACATAGAAACAACTTCACATCCCTTAGAAGTACATATCCCACACTTATACCATACCCACAAGCATTAGGTACCATACAAATTCACTATGGGTACGTATGTATGTATGTATGTATGTATGTATGTATGTATATGTGTGTCTACATATAAACCACATAAAACATACCTATGTGAACATAATAACCACCATTCACAGACAAACTCACATGCTACACAAATAGGTATGCACATATATAAGATGTACATGTGTACCTCCAAAATACATACAATATATATCACATGTACATATCTACCATGTAATATTACACACGTCACATTTACATTAACTTTCTTCTAACAAAAATTCTGACATATTTTGCTTTCATCATCACTGTCCCCATGTATCTTAGGAATGAATTAAGGGAAGAAAGAAATATTATGGCTCCTGGTTTCAGAGTTAGCAGTCCGTGGGTGCTGAGTGCTGTGGGTGACAGACTAGGGCAGTTTGCGTCATGGCAGCTAGTTTAGAAGTTCCTTCAGCTTGAATATCATCAGTTTCACTTCCAGAACTTCATTCAGTCCACGCCAGCAGACCATCACACATGTGGGTTGTGTTTCAGAAATCCGATAGGTTATCTATCGTTTTCTGTTGCAAAAACATACAAGCAACTACCAGACTGATAAGTGGCTCATTGACTCACGTGTTTCCCTAGAACAACACCAGCAGAAAAATTTGAGCAAAGCAGTTTGCCTCTGTAGATATTAGGGCTCGCAGGTTTTCTTAAATAGCTGATAGGGCAAACACTTCATAATCCTTAATAAATAATTGATTTTTTCAAACACTCATAGCATTCCCTGGTTTTCACAATCCTCCCTGTAAAATTCAAGACAAAATCCAATTACTGCAGGCTCTGGCTTTGGGCACTCTTCAGCTTTGTCGAGCAGCAGGAAAAACTGTATCTACGATCTGTGATGGCCTGTTCTTGAGCTAGCCATGAGTGTAAGTGACATACAATGATGCTACAAATAAAGACTTCTTGCTCCACTTAGCAGCGCCTCTTGATGGGACAGCAACATCTTTACACTGACCACAGCAGAGATACTGTAATTCCTAAGACTATGTGAAAGATGGGCTGATCACTATGGCTACCGAAGGAAATGCTTGCCCCAAATATACACTACAGGGAGTCCGTGTGTGTGGCAGTTCATTGTAATCATTCTGGAGCCAAGTTGCCAGGAGGACAACAAATTTAGCACTCTTATTAAGCTTGTTTTTCAGTTATCCTCAAGCAAGTTTCTTAATGCCTCCACAGCCACCATTTTTTAATATGAAATTGAAAGACTAAAATAGCCTAGTTCTTGAGATTGTAAAGGAAATTAAATTAGACAAAAACGCTCTCAACAATGGCCACCCAAAAGGTATCCAGTCATAGGCTGCAGTGCAATTAATAAGAAAGAAGCCTCCAAGATTTAGATGTCCTCTTTAGGACAAGAAGATGGAAGTGTGTGAGATGAACTCCTGCTGGGCCAGCTGATCTCCTGGCCTTCCTGGAAGTCTTCTCACTGACCCTGCTTCCTGGGAGTTCCCAGCCCAGCTGTGCTTCTGCAGAGATCCAAAAGCTAGAACCAAGAAAGGTGGTTTACCATAGTAATCTTTGAAAGCATTCTCTCTCTCTCTCCCTCCCTCTCTCTCTCTCTCTCTCTCTCTCTCTCTCTCTCTCTCTCTCTCTCACACACACACACACACAGGAAGTGTCAAACATGAATATTATCCAAAGATGGAACCACCCCAAAAAGTACCTTTGTCTAGCCTACTACTATATTGTACATGTTCTTTTGTTTTTGTTTTTGTTCTTCAAGACAGGGTTTCTCTGTGCAGCCCTGACTGTCCAGGGACTCGCTTGTAGACCAGGCTGGCCTCCAACTCAGAGATTCTCCTGCCTCTGCCTCCTGAGTTCTGGGATTAAAGGTGTGCACTGCCACCACCTGGATGTATTGTACATATTCTAAGAGTCTTTCCTAGTTACCCTATGAATCTTTATCCTACCTAAAGGCCAGGATTCTTTCTATCGTAAAGGATTCAGTCTATTTGGAGACATGTTACATCACAATGACATGGGAAAAACATCAAATAGATCGGGTTTGGGGGTGTGTATATGTATATTCATGTAAGGTGGGCAGTACACACATGTGCTTGTGAATGTGCCATCCTGAATACTATCTTGAAGCTGTACATCAGGTGCCCTCCACCTTTTTTTTTTTTTTGAGGCAGGATAGCTCATTATCACATCATTCACCAAGTAGGCCAGGCTGGTTGGCCAGTGGCTTTTAGAGACCTACCTGCTTCTGCTTCCTCAGTTCCAGCATCTTTGAAGAGGACTGGCTAGTTTTGAGCTAACAAGTTTCTAAGATGAAAAACATCACAGTTCGAATGACCAGAACATTTAAAAACACTCAAATCCCAGGTTCCCTCAGGTCAAGAGAACCATGCGCTCCTATATCCAGGTTTTTTGTTTTTGTTTTTTTTAAACAGTGGTTCTGAGTATTGGCAATTCGAGGTAAGACCTTTACCAACTAAGCCAGGGGTTCCCAAGCTTCTTAATGCTATGACCCTTTAATACAGTTCCTCATGTTGTGCTGAGAGTCAGAATATTCAAGGATGTTGGGAAGGGAAGTGATTGGTTCAGCAAGTGAGGGTGGACAAGGCTACCTAGACTCAAATTTAATGTACTGTTGTTCTTTTTCATGAGTCTTTTATCTGACCCTGAGGGACAAATCCTCTGAATAAAACAATCTGCCCACTAAAGAGCAGAATTGTCTTTAGAAGAAAGGTAAGAGTTTTCAAAAGTCATGGTAGTACATCACCTCCTTTCCCTTCTTCCAATACAGTGGGCCTCAACCTTCCTGATGCTACAGCCCTTTGATACAATTTCTCCAGTTTTGGTGACTTCCAACCATAAAATTTTTCATTGCTACTTCATAACTGTAATTTTGCTACCATTATGAATCATAATGTAGCCGGGCATCGGTGGCACACGCCTTTAATCCCAGCACTCGGGAGGCAGAGGCAGGCGGATCTCTGTGAGTTCGAGGCCAGCGTGGTCTACAGAAAGAGTTCCAGGACAGCCTCCAAAACAAGACAGAGAAACCCTGTCTCAGAAAACCAAAAAAAAAAAATCATAATGTAAATGTCTGTGTTTTCTAATGGTCTTACGTGACCACTGTGAAAGAGTCAGGCCCAGCAGGTTAAGAACTGTTGCTCTAGTAGAAAGGAATCCATATTTCTATGGTATGGAAGTACAAGCCTGGTGAGACTTCAGAAAGGGAATGGAGAGAATGTCTCCAGGGAGACCATTTGAGCTGCAATGCTTTCATATCTTAGAAGACTGGTCAGTTCCAAAGTAGTCAGTGCCCCTCTCCATATTCTCAGGTAAATAAGGTAAGTCCATGTCCACCCACTGAAAAAAAACATTAAAGAATGTCATGGTGTAGGAAGGAGAAATTAGACTCATCTGTGGTCATGGAACCCATGTCATTGGTCAATAAGATTGCTGAAAGCCAGGAAGGTAAACTCACCTACGGAAGTGATGAGAGTCATTGTTTTCATTGTTTGACTTTCCATTGTCATTTGTTTTGATCTTAGGTTGCCTCTCCTCTCATTTTCTTTCTTGATACAGTCTCTCCCTGTCAACACAAAGACTGAAAAAAATTATTCATTTCATGCAAGAACAGTACACTCCCCTGCCTTTGTCTTTCTCTGCAAATTAGTGGCTCATGTTCCATTAACTAGAATGTTTTACCTTTATCTCCCTCCTATAGGTGAAGTGGGAATTTCAATGCCATTATTCTGTCCAATTCATCCTAAATAGATTCTGTTCTCATGGCACCCTTTATCTCTAGACTTCACTAAAGATAGCATTCAGCTTCACCTTCAGGCACACAATCACCCTTTCTTCATTGCTGAAGTCTTTAGAAATGTAATGACGTGTGACAAGTTTTTGACTACAGCTCCAAAAATGGCCTTTTTGTGGCCAAATGGATTGCTTGCCATTTTAGAAGCCAGTCTCTGTGTTATTTTATAATTTACTTTACAGACAAACCTGGGGGAAATACAGGTTTCCTAAACAGACAATACATGTTCTTTGTTCCAAAACTGTCTTACACAGATTGCTTACTTTTTCTAATATTATTTAAAACACAAGTTCTAAAAATTCTGTGTAACCATAAGTAGAAGTCCCCCTGTAAAGGAAGACCAGTGAGGGTGCATACAAACAATGCAGGCTAATGTTGTGACTTTTTACTGTGCCCAACTGACTTATAGAAGAAAATTTATAGAGATGTTCTTCTAGGATATTTCAGTTCCTCTGGTTAAAATATTCAAGAATGTCATTGGTTATGATTTGTTAGAGCCTGTACTATTTACACCAATAGTTGAGAAGTTTACTATCCAGGTCAGTTTCTTATTTTAAAAATAACTCTACTCCTAAAGAAGTCAATTTATTTTTCAAAGAACATATAGGTGGTAGCTGACCAAAATTAATTCAAGCCATTTGAGTTCCACTTCAGTACACGTTTCATTAACTTGTATGATTATCCAAATGCATATGTAACGTAAACTATGTCCCAATGAGACTCCTCTGTTCCAATAAGTAAAAGAGTTCTCTATATATTGATATACTAGGTCAGTTATTGTACCATGTACAGGAGTACTCTAAAAATTCATTGACCACTATATCTCTTCTCAGACCATACCCTGATAAACACCAAGCCCAGAACAATTTACCTAGGAGTGATATAAAGAAAATGCAATTTCCAAGGCACTTGTGTAAAAGATGGACATTTTTGAACATGTCTTTCAGATACCACATGGACTAGACGACAACTGATGTCTCTTTCAGAACCAAGACCCTGTCATTCTCTCACCAGCTCAAGAAATTGAAGAGACAACCTCACTCACCCTTCTAAGAGCTTCACTTCTTGCAAGGGATGGACATAGTGGGGTCCATCCACAAAGCAATATGAAAATAGTGCATCCTGATTTCAAAACCTCTGAGAAGCCAGTATCTTCTCTGTACAAGCTTCCAATGAATTTGAGGCATTAAATCTATACATGACCACTCTTTGATTACAGTGAGATGCAGATTTATGGCTAAGTACTTTTTTGTTTGTTTGTTTGAGACTGGGTTCCTCTGTGGCTTTGAAGGCTGTCCTGGAACTAGCTCTTGTAGACCAGGCTAATCTTGAACTCACAGAGATCCTCCTGCCTCTGCCTCCCGAGTGCTGAGATTAAAGTTGTGCGCCACTAATGCCTGGCTTATGACTAAGTACTTAGTAAGCATGTGAGCCAGAAGTACTGTGTTTGGCCTCTAGATTTAACCCAGAACTAGGAGTGTGCCCCATTGTCCAGGGGAAAGGTGCTGTAATCGCCTGGATACAGGACACCCATGGTGTAATGGTTAAATAGGACTGGGGTAGTATCCCATTTACACTGTTTGCTCTTGACAAGTACCTTAGAGAAAAATAATCTCTCACTTTCTTTAAACCATGCATAGTGAGCCGGGTGTTGGTGGTGCACACCTTTAATCCCAGCACTCGGGAGGCAGAGGCAGGTGGATCTTTGTGAGTTCGAGGCCAGCCTGGTCTACAAAGTGAGTTCCAGGACAGCCTCCAAAGCCACAGAGAAACCCTGTCTCCAAAAACAAAAACAAAAACAAAAAAAATGCATAGTGGACCCATGTTTTAACAGGTGAGATGTTTTCCACAGTGGCACAGCCACCAGTGAGAGCTGCATGGTAGAAAAAGGAGGAAGTCACATGGGATCTGCAGCACCAGACTCTAACCGGCATTCCTTAGCCCACAGCGTTCTCGGGCTTTTTGACAGACAAAAAGATTCTAACTGAGATGCCTTGTTTCATAATTCATCAAATTTGCTACTAAAGTCATGGTGTTTTAAACTTAATATATGCTGTAAAATAATAAATGATACAATGAATCATCAGAATTAATAATATATAGAATCAAATATTTTTGAAATTCAACTAAATTATCCCATATATCAAAAAACATGGTGTTTTAGGTTAAAACCCGGAAGTCTGTTTTGGAATATTAATTTAAGATACATTACATTCATTTATGCTGTGGAATATTTTTTAATGATGCGAAGGTGTGTTGCATACTTTTCTGTTGATTTGTTTAACTCTGTAAAGCTGTGTTTCTTTGCCTGTATAAAACACCTGGTTTGTCTAATAAAGAGCTGAATTGTCAATAACTAGGCAGGAGAGAGAAATGGGTTGGGTTTGTAGGTAGAGAGAATAAATAGGAGAAATCTAGAGAAGAGTGAGGAGTGAGAAAAGGAAGAGAAGAGGACACGAGGGGCCAGGAACCCAGGAATACAGCCAGCAATGGAGTAAGAAGGAAAGAAAGATATATAGAATTAAAAAAGGTAAAAAACCCAGAGGCAAAACATAAAGAGAAATGGGATAATTTAATTTAGAAAAAGTGGCTATAAACAAGCCAAGCTAAGGTTGGGCATTCATAAGTAAGAATAAGTCTCCATGTATTTATTTGGAAGCTGGGTGGTGGGCCCCTGAAGAGAAAAAGAAAGACTACAGAAGTCTCCAGTAGCAAAGGAATAAGCATTGATTGTAATTATTTTGTAATAAAAACAATCTCATAGCATTTATTGTCACCTGATAATAACATAAGAGCCACTAAAACAACATGAATAAAGGTTTCTAACTGTGCTCCCAACAGAAGAAATCTTTTAAAACACTGTACTTCCTCTTCAACTTCTTGAGTACTTGAGTTTCTCATTGGAAACACTTTGGAGCAGAGTAGTATTGTCCCCTTTCCTTGTGATCCAACCTAGTTATTTCCTTGACTTTGTTTTAGGGTGAATCTCTCCTGCATCATCTAATATGAAGCTCATGGACTCATCAAAGCTAACAATGCAACCTCCATCTGCATATTTACTTGCAAATATAACCACACCTGAATTTGCAGTTATCTGAAGATGAGATTGATGGGCTGTACCATCACCTTCTCCACCTTCTGGCCCTGGCCATGGTATGCCATGGTAGAAGACCACACGAGTAGGCCATTGGTTGTGATTTTCCAGATTGTCTTTAGAATGTTCAAGCTGACAATCTGAATGAATTCTCAAGAATGCAAAGTCACATACCTCCAGCAGTATCCTACTGAATTTTATTTTCCAAACTTTTCACTTTACTAGTCAGTTTACTATAAAATCTTTCCTTCAACACTGGCCCATGCCGTAGTCCCCATGGGAATATGTAAAGCCAACATTTGATATCCTACTAACTTCTAGTTTGAAACTAAAGAATAAACCACATTTTGGTCAAAACAATTACAGCAGATATTGCAGACTAAGGCATTCAACAACCAATGTAATCTCTTACTGTGATGCCTTCCTACAGAGTACAGGCTGGAAATCTAACTCTCACTTTCCACCAAAGGATTCTACATGGGATCAGGGTTCTTGTAAGCCCTCTAAAATTCTCTAAGCTCCTAGAGACCTTATAGCATTTATCTTATACTTATATTCCCTAACCTGGATTCCATGGCTGCGCCTAAACATCCTGACCACTAAAGAAATATGTTAATCCTGATTTTTTTTAAGATTGGAGACATGTGGAAGCTCATAGCATATAATTTTATGGCTGTCTTGTTTTCCTTGGCATTTCTAACTTTATTTTCTTGAAAGAGAAGGAAGGCAGGCTGGGCCTGAGGAGCTGTGAGTACTAATCAGACATGCTTAGTTGTTTCTCTCTTGTTCCAGGCTGACTCACAAGCCATCTGTGCAGATATGTATGTAGTCATTCTCACACTGATCTCCATGTGGCAGCCAGTGCTGGATGACTGTACAGGACAACTGAGTTCTTAGATGGGTGAATGTCAGGGGCTAAAGTATTGAGAACAAAGGAACATAGGCATTAGAAAGCATATTCATCAAGGTGTCATTTCACAGGTTTAGAGTTCTAAAAATGTTTCCCAATAAGAAGTAGCTCCTGGAAATACCCTCTTGGAAACACAGTTCATTGTGTGTATGTATATATTTTCGGTGGTGGATGCATGAGCTCATACACACAGAAGTCAACCGCAAATATTCTCCAGGAGCTGTCTACCTTGTTCATTGAAACAAGGTTTTTCACAGGAGTCTAAAACTTGTCAATTAAGCTAGGCTGGTCAACCAGAAAACCCAGAGATCTGCCTGTCTCCACCTTCCCAGTGCTGGGAGAACAAGCATGCATCAGTCAGGCCCAACTTTTTACCTGGTTTATGGGGATTAAACTCAGATACCCATGTTTGAGCAGCAAGCAATTTAGCAACTAAGTCATCTCCCCAGCTCCAGAGATACAGACACTTACACTCACATACATTAGATCCACTGAGTCGGAAATGTGGAAGGTTAAGCCCAGGAACCTGTGCATCAGACAAGTCTCCAGCTCACTCTGATGCATGCTTACATTTGAGAACCACTAAGGTAGGTCAGCTAGTCCCAGTTAAGGCAGTTGGATGGAGTCTCAAAAGAGTCACATAGCAGGTTAGGAAAGAGAAGACATCTTTGGAAGGAAGAGGTCTTTGATTTCAAAATAGCCTGATTTAGAAATAGAAAAGCTATAAATGTAACTCCTTTCACATACACAATGAAAAGAAGCTTTAGCAAAAAGAGCACCATGTCAAGACTCTGGATCATTGCCCGAGAGCCTTGAAATTTTAAGATCAAGCAATTTATAGTGAATTGATTAATTTGTCTGCACATTCGTTTCATCACTGAAAATGAATAAATGGGACAAAGTCTACTCAAACACGCCTGGATTCTGTTTTCTATCAGTTCTGTAAAGATATTCACCATGGTATGTAATGAGCATCATATTGCTTCCTGCCTTCTCTTTCCAGTATAAAAGTGAGGCAGAAGTTTCCCAGCATTCTCTTTCCCTATGCTGTGTCTAGAGGAAAGTTTCCAAAAGATACTATAGTTCTCCACTCGAATTCCCTACTCCAGGAGTACACTTCAGCTCAACCCAAGTCCAGCAAAATCCACTGACTATGACAAAAATCCAGAGTAATGCATATTTAGGTGTTGCCAATATCATAGAAACATGTGCAAATCACTTACATATCTGCTTAATTATTAATCCTTTTTGCTTACACATGTGACTTAGTTGCCTTTTTATTGCCAAGAAGAAATATCATGACCAAGGCAATTTATCAAATAAAGCATTTAATTGGACTTGGTTATAGTTTCAGAGGTGGGTTCATGGTCATTGTAGCAGGGAGCATGGCAGATAGGGAGCAATAGTTAAAGCCTTACAAGTTGAGGCACAACCACAAGACAGAGAGACAGGGAGACAGAAAGAGAGACAACTGAGAATGATGTGAGCCTTTGAAATCTCAAGACCACCCCCAGGAGCAAGCTTCCTCCAACAATGTCATGCCTACTAATCCTTCCCAAACAGTTCTAGTGATCAGTGGACCAAGCATTTGTATATGAGCATATGGGACCATTCTCATGCAAACCATCATAAATGTTAAGGAATAGACTGAATTTTTCATGAGTGTGTGGTCATGAGTGTCAGTTCAATAGCTTTGATCAGCTTGTGACATTTAAGAATCAAGACTTGGGGCCCTTGTTGTTTTTGCCAAAGACTTGGGTTTCTCAATACCCATGTGGTGGTTCACAACCATCTGTAACTCTAGCTTCAGGGGATCCAAGTTTTTCTGACTTCCAAAGGCACCACCAAGCATGCATGCGATACACATGAGGCAAAACACAAACAAAACAAAATGAATAAATCTTTTTTAAAAAGTAATAATCAAGACTCACTTACACTCACACACGAAAAAAATGAAACAGGTTGTTATTGTACTTGAAAGACAACACCCAATTGTATCCCTTAACAACCTGAAAACGCAGCAATATTAAAATATTTACAGGAGGTTGTGTCCACTCAGTAAGGTGGGGCATTATAGGAAGAAAAAGAAGAAAATAGTCGGGTATATAAATGGAGTTTGTGAACATAGTGAAGAAGGAGTTGTTTAAGTTATCAAGCAGCAGGGACTAAGGGATAACTGAGCCAAATGTTTGTTCAAAGATGGAAAGTTAGTGCAACACCAAGCTCTACATAATGAATCACTAAAGAAAGCTGAAGGAGAGAGAGAAGCAAAAATGTGTCCCTGAAGGCTGAGGCTGTGTCTTTTCCCATCCACAGCCTTGGCAGGTAGTAGGTACTTAGTAAATATTTGCGGCTGAGTAAATGAAGACAGTTTGGGAGTGAAGGTATTGTGACTGCTGTTATATAATCACGAAGAAGTTCAGTATTTTATCTGTGTGTTTCATGAAAGAGTGGGGCGCTTTATGTTAATGAGCCTGTATCAGAACATCTTTCAAATTTTGCAGTGCCAGTGGAGTGCACATGAGACTTTCACGCAAGTTTTGCAATGATGAGCCTTACAAAATTATAAATATTCACTGCCTTGAATCGATAAGCATGACACATTCAAATAATTCGACCCAATTTTCTCTCTGGAGAACAACTTCTACATCTAGAAACCTGGCCAAAGGACTGAGGAGATCGATGGCTCAAGGGGTAAATCGCCTCATGTGGCAGATTGCATCTGTAAACCTAGATCTGAGAGGAGATGGAGGTAGGCACTTCCCTAGCTCTTCTAGACCAGTCACCCTAGCCAAATGCGTGAGCTCTGAGCTCAGGGAAAGAACCTATCTCAATAAGATGAGAGTGATTTGTAGAATAAGCCTGACCTCAACTCCTGGTCCCCATATTTTCATCCACAGATGCATGCACACTCATGAACATGTATAAATACATCTCACATACAAATACAAAGAAACAAAGCCAGACTATTGTGTTTCCTATAAATGCTGAATGATATGAGAGCCTGTTTCTAAGACCTTCCTTGAAAGGTTTTCAGGCAATTTTACTCAGAGTTAATTTAGGGGTATCCATGCATATTTTAAAAAATAAACAAAACATAAGATTATTCTACTGTATCAGTAGAATAAGAGGAAAGAGTCCCCCAAACAAGTTTGAGATTTGAACAGACAGGATTGTACAATTCCACGACTAAACCAAAAGCACGTAATTGTATATTTTTCAAAGGTGTATTTTGTGGTATACTGATTCTGTGTTAATCAAATCTTTTTTTTCTTTACTAGAAGAGACTAGAGCTCCAGAAAATGCAAATGCAAATATGTTATCTGGACCAGTCTGCAACTCCAAAATGGAAACAGCACTGCCAAGTCCCAGTCTGACAGCCTTCACAGTACCGTCTCTGCAAATGTTCCCGGTCCCACCTAGCACCCAAGCCAAGCCATGAGTATAAAAATATTCGCAGTATTAATAGTCTCTGGTATTTCCAGCGTGATGCTGGAATTCTAGAAAGGGATCCCCTGAACATTCCCAAACTGAACAATGGTAATGACTGTCTGTATACTGTATACCAGCTACGTCTTTATGAGGAAGGTCTTTTCTCAAACCTCTCTTGTCTAATTAGGGTCACGTGTCCAATTACAGGACACAGGATATATACATAGTGTTGCCTATCAGTAGTGATCCTTCATGGAGACAAGGGAATCATAAATCCCAAATGAAGGTTCGGAAAACTTAGCAGTATATACTTATTTGCAGACCTGATTTGAGAGTGGATGGATACGGGCTTCTTTGGAAAAGAAACAAACCCAAGTGTAGGTTCGGGTTCCTCAAGTAAGAGTCACAGCTAATTGTCGTAATGCCAGTGAGAAATGTATTATATGCATGGGTTCAGTATATGTTCTTTCCCTATAAATCTGCTTCCTGATAAAATTCCCAGAAAATTGAATAGCTAAGAAGGGAGAAAGATCTCAAACAGTTGTTAGTTGTGCTGGAATTCTTGCTTCTCTGTTGGCAAGAGGCATCATCAGCCTGATTACTGTGGGAGGGGGCCCTCCCCTCTCACTTGTCTGTAACTTGCCCTGTCTCCCTAGCCAGCCTCAGTCTGGAATTTGGTTTCCAGGTATTCCTTTTCTTGAACTCTCTCTGCTCGGTTTCTTTTCCACTTGTCATCCCATACAATACTTTTCTCTGCTGGTCGACACACATATTACTCTACTGCTATTGCATTTTAAAATCAGTTAAATGCCCTATTTTTTAAAAAATAATCTTAATTATCAGTGATAATTACAATCTGTTGCAAAGTGTGTCCCAAACACAGACATTCCTACCATTTGTGGTAAGTCGCTCTGATCACAATGAGTTTTAAGTATCGTTTTCTTTTTCCTTTTTAAAGGTTTATTTATTTATTTTTTAGATCTACTTAGTTATTACTTATGTGTATAGGTGTCTGTGTGTATATCTGCACACCAGAAGAGGGCATTGGATCCCTTGGAACTACAGTTGTAGATGGTTGTGAGCCACCCTGTGGGTCCTGGAAATTGAACTGAGGGTCTATAGATGAGCAGCCAGAGCCTGTCCAGCCCTTAAACGACATTTTAAAAGCATCTCTTTTATTAGAGAGATAGAATTGAAGGGGAGGTAAAAATTTATTAAACACAAGAGGTTTTTTGGAATTATGTTGTTTTTTTTAACATTTGTTTAAGTATTTAAGACAAGGACTTGTTATGTAGCCAAGACTGATGGAAATCATCATCCTCCTGCCTCGGTTTCCCAACTTCTGAGATCTCAGCAATAAGCCACTACACTGGATGACATTATGTTTAAATGCCATGGAGAAGACAAAAGAAAACAGCTCTTTTTCTTAGAGAATTCCCCACCAACGGAGAGTGTGAATGAGTAAGCCATTCCGACCTCCAACCATGCTCATCTACATGCTAGCAAGAGGAAAAACGTTTCATATTAAAGAGAGGAGTATCTGGATTGCATGGTGTGATATAGATGTACCGACACTAAAAATGAAAAGGAGGCCTTCAGGAGTGCTGTACTGTAATGACGTAATTCTGGAAGAAAAAAGGGCACCAATAAATTTTCCTTTTCCTGCCCTGCAGAGTTCCACACTAACCAATCTAAACTAACAAACTGGGAAGTCGTAGCCTTTATATGCATGTTCCATAAAACCCAAAATTAAGTTTCCCAAATGTTGAAAACAAGGTGGGCTTGGGCTGGAGAGATGGTTCAGCCGTTAAAGGTTAGGCTCACAACCAAAAATATAAAAAGGTTGTCTCTTTTTTCTATGCCCGCCCCTGCCTTGGAGTTCAACAGGAAGTGCCAAAGAGAAATCTGTTCTGAGAAGATTGTCAACCAGAAGCTAAAGGATTTCCATTAAAATATGGCAAATAGGACTGTTCCCCTGAGATTTCTAACCTAATTAGTCAAACAAAAACATCTTTCAGATGCTTCTCTG
The DNA here is from genome assembly GCF_017639785.1 of Mesocricetus auratus. NCBI lineage: Eukaryota > Metazoa > Chordata > Mammalia > Rodentia > Cricetidae > Mesocricetus > Mesocricetus auratus. The sequence continues at coordinate 68,764,122 of NW_024429195.1, forward strand.
CTCGTGTGTTTAGAGATGATTTAAAAAAGAAAAAAAGAAAAAGAAAAGGTACCACCGGGCACATTTCTCCATTGCTATCTGTGGAACACAGCCTGCGCCACTTGAGGTAGAAGGAGGCTGACAAAAACAAACGTGCTAGTCATTTAGAAGGAGAGCATGACTGGAATGAAAATAAGAGTCCTGAACAAGTCAGAGACTGCCAGGCAGTTATCACTTAAAATAGCAAAGCCTCGCTGTTCTGTTGCTAACCCATGGCAAAGTGAGTCTAAGTGTAGGCACAGGAAGGAATGAAGCGAGTTTGATCAAGTGGGATTTTGAATGATAACAAGCAGATCCTGTATCACAGTCAGTCCTGTCACATGGGAAAGGGGAGCGTTGGATGTAGAACGACTCCCAGCTGCCAGCCTGAACTGCCTTCCAAACAGCTAAGCCTAATTCAGCACAATGGATAATGGTGGATTTCACCATGGATGTTGGTCTCAGACTTTGTGCTTATGTTCTTATTATTATCACACCATATAAACTGCACACAGAACCGTATGTATGCATTTTAAAGTAATTGTTTAAATAAACAGTCCAGTCAGGGCCAGGAAGTAGAGTATGCTAGCCCGGAAGCCTCCTGTGTGCTATTCCCAGGATCCTAACTTAGCCATGTTCTCGTTCTTCTTTGTAGTATTTCTAGTTTAGTTACATGCGCATTCTTGAGAGCTTGTGTGGAGGTTCTAGCAAGGGAGCACAGCTACTTGTACACCCTTGACCGAAGCCCAGTCCTCCTCTATTCGGAGAAGGCCATCCTCTTCCGCCCAGCATGCAGCTTTGGAAAGGACATGGAGTGGTGAAGGAAGAAGGGGACACCCACCTAACCAGCCACATCAGCCAAATCAACCCTGGCGATCAATGGGGTAGCAGATGTTGCAGCCAGATCACCCTCATATCCACAGGTGCATTCTTAAACAATCGTTTGCCCTTACTTGTTCTGGGGTTTCCTAAAACAATAACTAATGCAGGCATTCTTATGGGTCAGATTCCTCTGAGTAACTAGGCAGCTGTGACTGTCACACATTCACTTACATTACTGATCAATATTCCAAATCATTTTTCCATTGCATGTAGATAGAGTTCATATGAAACATTACTTTAGGTTTTATCCTGGAATTTCTGAAGAGAGAGAAAACGTCAAGTTTTCTCAGTAATGCCATTTTCTTTGGTATGATTATGTATCCTGCAACTAACTACTCTTCATTTCATGCTTATCAGTAATTTTTTTCTAATTTTTAGATGAGGTTTCTCATATTCTGTATCTACTGGCCTCTAGTTATTTCTTAATGTTATAATCAGTATCTTCCTGGCTAGTGATTTGTAGGCCCTGCTCCTATGTGCCATTTTCTGGTAGATTTGGACTTACTTCACTGTGGTGATGATTAAACTATATCAGTTCTTATCTAATAAATCTACGGTTTAATGCTACAAAGAAACATTTTAAAATCCCAGCCTATATCTACTCCTAACACATTATGTCGAATTTACACCACAATAAAAGATGAAACAAGCTCTTCCTACCACAAAAAAAAAGAAAGAAAAAAGTCTGTTTAGCACAGAAATTTGAGGCCTAAGATCCATCAATGCAAGCATTGTGGTCCCATAATTTATTGAATTGCTTCCTATTCTCTGAGTGTAGTCACAGACTTTGATATTGAGGGTAACACTAGGATTCTCTCTTCCCCTGACTGAAAGAGGCCTAGAATTGCCAAAGAAGAAAGATGCAAGTTGCTACTATGTTTCTTACAGAGGCATTCTTTAGCTATTTATCAAACATGGCCCAAGGGCAAGGGCCAGCTGCACTGTCACTGCCACAGAGCCTTTCCTGAAAGAGCCTCTGTTCAGCAGGAATGTGTCCCACTCTCGGAAGCCCTGGCTGTGTCCAGCAGACAGGGCCCCTAGTCTTGCCACTGAACTTGTAAGCCTCTCAGGTCACTTGGCTAATGTTGCTGTAATCTGCCTGTTTTCATTGTCTTTCTGTTACAAAGCAAAAGGAGAGTCAAGTGCTGGGAAATACTGTTACGTAAAGGTCAATAGACTACTTACATTTGTTAAATACAAGAAAAAAATTAGAAATGGGCAACTACTTCTTTCTCAAATCCACAAATCTGCTTCTACCTGTTTTTTTTCACTTTAATGAAAAAAGTATTTCCAAGACTCATCTCTGTGTCTCTGTCTCTCTCTCTGTCTCTCTCTCTGTCTCTCTCTCTGTCTCTCTCTGTCTCTCTCTCTGTCTCTCTCTCTGTCTCTCTCTCTGTCTCTCTCTCTGTCTCTCTCTCTCTCTGTGTCTCTGTGTGTGTGTGTGTGTGTGTGTGTGTGTGTGTGTGTGTGTGTGCATAATTGTTCATGTGCACCAGCACGAGTGCATGCAGGATTGCATGCCGGCCCAGGCCAAAGGTCAAATGTCTTTCTCAGTCACTGGCCACCTATTTTTGAGACAGTCTCTCATAGAATCAGGAACTCACTCACTAATGGTCTATACTGGTTGTTAGCTAAGCTACACATATCCAGCTGTTTCTGACCACCCCCCCACCCCCACCCCACAGCTGGAGTTACAGACTACTGCCACCCTGCATAGCATTTACATGGGTACTGGGAGCAAGAGCTCAGGTCCTCATCCTTGACGTCTGTGTGTCAAGCCCTTTACTGGCTGAATTGTCTTTCCCAGTTCTAAGCACCCTTAAGTGCAGGACTATGGAGGTCACACACAAAGATAAAAGCAGCCGAAGGCAAAATGGCAAAGAAATTGTTGACAAGCGACACCTTCCTGGGGATTTTAGTTTCATTCTCTTTTTGCCACCTGAACTGCTGTCATTGTCACAATGCAAACCAGGGAAACACAGAATGTATAAACAAAAGAAGAACTCGTATGAAATGTGATATAAAAATGGTTAACCAATTGTTACTGAGGGGAAGATAAAGCCAAATGTTTAGCTGAACCGAATGACGCATTTAGTCAGAAGAGTGCTGTGTCGAGATTGTCTCAAGGTCTTCAAGATGCGCATTAGGGAGGGTTAATTGCCTCAAGTATATTAACACGTTTGCACTTTCTCCGGGGTGTCTATGTGGGAAAGATTTCCTCAATGGGTAGCTATACCTATATTCCTAAGAGAATTCTGTGACAACAAAAACATTTTCAACTGTGCATCAAAGTGCATTATTGTATTCTCTTTGCCTTCATATCTGATTCATATTTTATAAGTTACCAAGTGAAATATTATGCCCCTAGGCCAATGCTGATAGTTGTTGAACAAATGCATAAACTCAGTAGCCTCTAATTTCTCTAATTTATCCTATGTTGAAAATTTAATTTGAACAAGAGAGTATACCAGCTTTTTTTCAAAATAAAAATGGCACAAAATTTCTACTGCTGATAAGTTGAAATTTCATAGCCAAAAAAAAAAGTTTGAGTGAAATATAAAATGAGTGGTTTCTTTTCCTGGTTTTCTAGTAATTGTTGTGGCCCTGTATGATCAGTGTCTGTGTAATTTATCTCTATTATCCTTACACTGGTAGAAAAATCATCTCTGATGACTCTCCACAAAGATGTTAATTCATTCAGGTTTACTTGATTTGAGAGAAATGATCTCCAGTGCCCCCTAAAGTTGCAATAGATTCTGTCATTCTCTGCCATGGTCTCTTGCTGGGAGTAGGTACCTCATGCTGTGAACTTTTATACCTCAGTAAATTATCTCATCCTTATATTCTAGCCTTCCCATCTAAGCCCCATGCTGTCAGTATCTGGTGGTGGGTCCTGTGTTCTCTCGTTGTACACAGAACCCAGCAAGGAAATAACCTCCATGTAACCTGGATCTGTGGGTACCGTGGGCATTCATTCACATAATCATCAATAGATATCTGTGTCTACATGATTATTTTCAATGAATGAGGTGGTTGGAGCCATATCCATCCAACATCTCACTTTGCACAGCCTGGACTATTCGTTTTAGTTTTTTTAAATTTACTTTCTATTAAACTTGTTCTTTGGCAATTGTACACATGAGTATAATGCAGCATATATTTTTAAAAATCTACTTACAAAGCCGGGCGTTGGTGGCGCACGCCTTTAATCCCAGCACTCGGGAGGCAGAGGCAGGCGGATCTCTGTGAGTTCAAGGCCAGGCTGGACCGACAGCCTCCAAAACAGAGAAACCCTGTCTCGTAAGACCAAAAAAAAAAAAAAAAATCTACTTACACACACTTGTTGCAGGATATTTGAACAAACTGTGTAAAGATGTGTCTCTGTTTCACTTCACTTGCCTAAGGCATCTGATTGGTAATAAAGAACTTGAATGGCAAATAGCTAGGCAGGACTTCTGGGCAGAGACAGGAACTCTGGGAAGAAGAGAGGCAGGATTTTGCCAGCAAGATGCAGAAGGAGGCAGACATACATTATGGAGGAAAGGTAACAAGCCACATGGCAGAACGTAGATTAATATGAATGGGTTAATTTAAGTTATAAGGGCTAGTTGTGAATAAGCCCATACTAAGGCCAAGCTTTCATAATTAATAAAAACATTTCTGTGCCATTATTTGGGAGCTGGTGATCCCAAAAAAGAAGGTCTTCTACACATACTCTGTCCCTCCCAAACCTGTCAACACCTCCATCCTACAAGCCCTTTCTAACTCCATGCCTTTTTGTTTTAATTTTTTAACCTGGTAAGACTTCTTAATCCACTTCTTACTTAATTGAAATAATAATAATGATAATGATAGTGATAAAATTCTACATCTAGATTTTGATCCATGTGTAAAGAAAAGCTGTCTCTTTTGTTGGTTTCTTTTGTCTTACTTTGCTTTGTTTTGTGGGTCTGAGGATCCAGTCCAGGGCCTCATACACAGATGAGCACTGTACCACTCAGCCACAGCCCTGAACCCGAGGTAGGAAAAATAACCTTAACTGTGAATATCTATTGCTTAGCAATCTTTGGTGAACAAAGCAGCTTTTAGCAATAGTAACAAATGACACAAAGGAGACAGCCAATACAATGTCCTCAATACTGAGTAGAGTGGCAGCATCAGCATTTAATCAAATACCTATAGTTCTGCTTGCTTTATATCTTTGACATTTAGTTTCGAACTCAAATCAATGGGCCAGCTCCTCAAACTCCCATCAGTACCACCTACTATGTGTACTCCCCAGCCAGGTCCCACAGGACTTAGGCAAGAACACAGATATGCTCACTTAAGAGCAAACATTACACCAGGTAATTATGCTCCAATTCTAGAAGCAAGGGTGTCTCTGAGTGAAGTGGACTGCTACCCAGAAAACGTAGAAGCAGACACCTCTAAAGCTAGATCCTTGGATGTAGAGGCCCATTGTGGAATATTTGTTTAACATGTGTTACATTCATTTATGCTGTAGAATATTTGTTTAGTGATGCAAAGATGTATTACATTATTTTATGTTTCATTTGTTTAACTCTGTGAAGCTGTGTTACTTTGCCTGTCTAAAATACCTGATTGGTCTAATGAAGAGCTGAATGGCCAATAGGAAGGCAGGAGAGAGAAGCAGGTAGGACTGTAGGGCAGAGAGAGTAAATAGGAGAAGAAATACAGGCTAGAGAAAAGAGGGAGGCTAGAGAAAAGAAGGAGAAAAGGATGCCAAGGGCCAGCCACCCAGCCAGCCACAGCGTAAGAAGTAAAGAAAGATATGTAAAGAAAGATAAAAAGCCTAGAGATAAAATGTAGTTAAAGAGAAGTGGGATAATTTAAGTTAAGAAAAGCTGGCTATAGCAAGTCAAGCCAAGGCTGGGCATTCTTAAGTAAGAATAAGTCTCTGTGTATTTATTTGAGAGCTGGGTGGAAGCCCCTGAAGAGTGAAAATAAACAACTACAGAGGCCTCCTTTAGAAAGGAAATGGTGAAACAGCAATGTTCAGTTCCTCCTGAATCATTGTTACCTCTGATGACAATGTTTGGTGACACAAAGTAGGTTCCTAAAATATTTTTTGCTGACAAAAGTATTATTTGGCATTATTCTCTAATTGCTTGCTACATTAACTCAAACAAGTAATATTGGTGAGTTGAGCCAGAGATATTCTAGTTACAGCTTTAACATTTGAGAACTGAGTTTGTATTTATAGGAAGTAGGCTCCCTCACTTCTCCTTTTCATGGGATAAGACACACTTCCCCATCTGCTCTTATTCTTTTGAGAAAGATATGGGTTCCATTCTCCTATATGGCACAATAGCCCAGTTTGGTCATAGATGCAATCCAACTCTAGTGTCAAGATTTTTGAGAGTAGTAGGAGCTGTGACAAATTCTATATGTAGTTCACAGTCCTTGGGAATAAGATGGGAGAAGATCACTTACCCATTTGCCTCCAGTCATCGTGGCTACATAGGATTACAGACCTAGCTAAAAAATCCTTCCTTTTACAAGAAAGATCAAAAAATAGAATTTTGCTAATAAAGTGAAAATTTATTTAAAAATTTTAAACATTGTGAAAGCAAAAAAAAAAAAGCAAACTATCAAATAATCAGATATGACCTGTCTGCAGATGTCTGGGCCTCTGCTGAGCACTTCCCTTGATAACTTGGAGGTGGGAAGAGATGGGGTGAACACATCAGTCACATGATCTTATATGAAGTGGAGAAAAGGGTAGAAAAGAGAAGTATATTAAAATTCAGCTCTCCTAAAATTTGAGTTCACACGCTTTCCAGCTCCTTTTCAGGCTCTAATTATAAATTAATTGAAATCATTTAGAATTCTTATAATAACTTCAACTCTTTATGAAATCCAATATGGCAAATTTCATAAATATTACATGAAGGTTAAGGTGGTGGTGGCAAGCCTAAACTCAGATCACCCAGAATATTACAAACTCACTCTCGTGTAGTCAGGTTTGGGGGTCAAATCTAACTGTATGCTGAAGCAGAGGCCTCTTCACAACGCTGGTAATGTGACAGATCAGTCTGTGGGGTCAGCCCCACAGATGTCTTATTGCCTGTGTCTTCCTAGGTGCTCCAAATCTCTTCTTTAGTGGCGCTTACTTCCGGCACTCTGTTTCTAAATCCTTTGTGAATCTGACCAAAGAGCGTAAGCCCCAAGTAAGGGAAACCTGCTACTTCTTAGTTGGTTCATTACCTATTGGAAGAACAGTTCAAATAAACATGAATAAACGTTCCCCTTCCCTGGTCAGCTATTTTTAAAAATTCAAAGTATCTCAAATCAGTAACTTGCCATGAAGTTTAAAAAACCAATAATCGGCCAGGTGGGGGTGGCACACACCTTTAGTCCCAGCACCTGGGAGGCAGAGGCAAGTAGATCTCTGTGAGTTCAAGGCCAGCCTGGTCTACAGAGTGAGTTCCAGGACAGCCAGACCTACATACAGAGAAACCCTGTCTCGGGGGAAAAAAAAATCCTCCCAACTCTGAAAGTGGAAAAAAAGGTTTTTTGGTTTTTTAAATCTTGCCACTACAATCTGTACTGTGGTGAAACAGTAAAGGTTCGTGTTGTTTAAGAAAGGAAGGAAGGGCCGGGCGGTGGTGGCGGCGCACGCCTTTAATCCCAGCACTCGGGAGGCAGAGGCAGACGGATCTCTGTGAGTTCGAGGCCAGGCTGGATCGATAGCCTCCGAAACAATACAGAGAAACCCTGTCTTGTAAACCGCCCCCACCAAAAAAAAAGAAAGAAAGAAAGAAAGAAAGGAAGGAAGGAAGGAAAATGGACACCAGAAAACAAGATAAAACCTCCGTGTTTCTCTGTCCCAGGGAAACAGAAACACTGAGAGATGGAAGTGAAGGCCCAAATCCTTCCAGCAGCATCGTCAGCTTGCTGGTGTTTGAAGTCGTTGTTATTAGTTCTTTGCATACTGATGAGATAAGCATTAAATGCAGAGAAGCCTTGCTTCTGTAGGGGACATGAATACGCCGAATGGGAAACCACTGGTAGAATTTGGACAGCATTAGGTCTGGCAGGAACTTCATACTTTCATCTCCTTCGTGTTCCTTATATCATTTCCTGATCAAGTTTGGATTCACAGAGGTCCGAATTGGTTTCTGTTTCCTGAGCCAGGGTAAGCCGAGCAGGAGGTGACTTAGCGTGTTTTCTGGCCAAGGTGATTACAGTTTAGCCAAGGACAAGGAGCAAGGCAAAGGCACCCACCCCAGACAAGACAGAGCCCAACTAAATGCCACTCTGCAGAATGAAAGACCAAGTGAACCTCACACTTCCCCCACTACATGGAGACGAAAACGGAAGGATGACTGAGATCCAAGTCTGAGTTGCTAGATGTATGGATTTCTTGACTCTTTCAGAGGAAATGAACCTGAGATACATGAAACTCTGAAGAGAAAACAGGAGAGAGAGAGAGAGAGAGAGAGAGAGAGAGAGAGAGAGAGAGAGAGAGAGAGAGAGAGAGAGAGAGAGAGAGAGAGAGAGAGAAGAGGCATCTATGCCTGGTGCACAGGGTTACTAGACAGTCATTCTATACAGGTGGCTCCGGCCTTGTCTGTAACACAAAGCACCTACCTGTTCACAGACCCCAAATACGCATGTGCTGGAGCAAGCGCAGTCCAGCCTTTTTATTTGTTTCCCCAGTGGGTTAGGCATTGTACTTTGGCCTCTGCCTCTTCATAACACTCCATGGGGAGCCTCACTGTGTCTGGCTCCTACCAGTTAAACCTGCTTTATTTCCTGTCTCTACAAATTCAGCTCAACCCACTTCATTTCCACTACAACCACTAACGATTTCCTTCCTTCTAGCCACATCCTTCATTTTTGCCCCAATTAAAGGAAAATATAGCAGATATTGATGGAGTCCCATCTCAGATCCTGGGTACAGAGGACAAAAGGAGATGAAAGTTTTATTCTTAGGACGCTTTGGTGGGTGAGAAGAAAAACAGACAAGTATCTGAAATGCCTGTGGCTATTAATAAAAAAGAAGGAAAATACATCTTATTTCTGTTTCACATCATGCTGAAGATGCAAACACAAAGCGTCTTCACCTTTCTTTGTTGATGCTTCTTTGAAATACCTTTATACTCTGAAAAATACTACTTAAATCTACTGCTCTTTATGTCAATACTGAGGGAGAGGTTAGCGAGACACCTGTCCTTTCCTGGTGGCCTGTCACACCTAAGATGCCTACAAGGGAATTGCCTCTAGCTTACTAGACTATATTCATATAGAATATAACAACAAATGAGGTAGGGGGAGTTGGCAGTGAAGTCAGTGGGAACTAAATGAACCCCATCTCCTCAAAAGCGTAGCATAGCAATAATAAGGTAAGCCTGAAATCCAACTTGTCGTTGTTTTTTACAGTCTGCTTTGCCCACCTTGAATCAAAATTCTGCTACCCTGGAGATTTGCTGATGGCACCACATAGAGACGATGACACACACGCTGTCAAGGAAACCTCTGGATTTCAGATTTTACACACCACTGGTACCTGAATTGTTTCAGTTCTATTCATGCATACCAAAATGGTTGGACACAAATTTAGTTGATCAATTTACCTCCCCCAAACCTGCAGGAGCCTAAAACTTGCTATAATTATTGGTTGAAGCAGAGCTGAGAAAAGTCCCTTAGCATGCACTTCAGTAGTATTTGAGTCCAGGAAGGTATTATGGTAGCATACATTATATCATCTGTGGAAGTCAGCTTGTGTCACTGTGATACAATTCCGTGAAGTAACAAACTTAAAAGAAGAAAAGTTTATTTAAACTCAAGTTTCAGAGGAGGATGCCCATGGTTGCTTAGCACTGTAGTTTTGGGCCTGGGGTAGTGAGACAGACCATGGTGGAAGCCAGTGGAAGAGATAGTCTACCACATAGCAGCTAAGAAGGAGGGGGAAGAAGGAGGAAGAGGAGAAGAAAGAGAAGGAGAAGGAAGGGAGAGAAGGTGGGAGAGAGAAGTGGTCTAAATATGCCCTTTAACTAACCAACTTCTCCTCACTAAGCTCCACCTCCTTAGGTTCCCAGCACCTCCCAATACAGTACTCTGTGCCTTTGGGAGACACTTGAAATCCAACCCATAGCACATACCTGACAGCCCATAGCACATACCTGACAATTACATGTTGGCATAGGGAAGTCAAAGGCAACATAATGTGAATGTTTTCACAAAGAACCCAATGAAATCTTGCAACACTGTGGCAATATCTTGTTTGTACAAATGTAGCCTGTCTGAAGATCAGAGGATGGTGCTTGTCACTAGCTAACCACAGAGGTCAGGAGATCTATCCAGACAGACAGGAAGTGAGATGGCTGGGCAGAGATGGGAAGTGGGATGGCTGGGCAGAGAGAGGATGTAAGTGGGAAGAAACAGGAACTCACTCTTTTCCACTGGGAAACTAAGGAGGTAAAGGTGGCTTTGGCTCCTTCTTCTTTCTCATCGCTCAGCACTTTCTTCCGTATCTCTGGGTTTTTATTCTTTAGACCAATTAAGAATTCCATTTACACACTAGTAACCACCTCTCCCACTGTGCTTACTATGACCTTGTATCTCCACCCTGCTCAGCATCAACGTTTTGATCAATAGTGCAGAAATTATAGACATTAGAGCAAGAAATATAGACACAATACCACAGAAATGCAAAGACTAGAATTTTATAAGTTTAAAGAAAGTGATATGGAAAAACTCAGAGCTTTCTCTCACACACACATACACACAGACAATCACAATCAACTGTATTAATCATAATAAGTCAAAAGAAAAATCATCAGGGATGCTCAATATAATAGACAGAGTAAAAATATTCTTGAAAGTTTTAAGGCCTTTAAGAGCCGACAAAGTTATTAATACAAAATAACTCTTATTACCAATAAACTTTAAAAGACTTCATTAAATTTAAGTAATGCCATTGCATATTTTACTAGGAAAATTAAGCTTCTCCCTAAAAAAAAAGATGATCAGAGTTTAAAGTACTAAATTACAAGACATTCACCTATACTTAAGTATAAGAATAAGCAAAGTATCAGTATGAGACTTCCTTGTAGATACAGATCCAATTACAGTTCATTTGATTACTTTTTTGACTACTCCATATGGATTAACTTTCAAAAGCCTTTAAAATTGGGACATAAATGTGTATACAAAAATCTTGGATAATGAGAAAGCATTCATTGTTTTAGCTCTGATCCTTTCCCCAAAGGAGGTCCTACAATCCTAAGACATACCTCCTATCAAGCAAGTCATAGGTGAGACTATGACATGTATCCATGCAGAGAAGTCCCCTGAGGCCTGCCCACACCTACCCTCCTAATTTAGTTAAGGGGGCTGAGCAGGAGTCTCTGCTCCTTCCTTTAATGTAGGTATTTCCTTTGATGAAAAGAGAGTTTAATCACCAAAGTCATTTTCCCTGGTTAATGAAAGAAAGGCCATCAAAGGCAGGGTAGAGGAGGGTTGAGTATGCTTAGCCATCCATCTCAAGTGACCAGTAAAGCTTGGTTAAGAGGTCAGAGCAGTGTATCAAGTTCATGTTCCTACCAGAAGATGTGACAAGAGTCAGTCTGACCTACAGACACAGGAGACAGTCTCCTGCACCTTAAACGGCCCAGCTGCCCACATGGTAGATTTGCTGGTGTTTCATTGGAAAGGCCCTGATCTCCCTACAATAAACTAATCTAGTGTTTCCTCCACCTTCCTAATGCTGCGACCCTTTAGTACATACAGTTCCTCATGTTATGGTAACACCCCAACCTTAAAATTACTTTTGTTGCTACTTCATAACTGCAAATTTTGCTACTGTTATGAATTATAAGGTAAATACTGGATATGCAGGATAGCTGATATGTGACCCCTGTGAAGAAGTCACTTGAAACACCAAAGGCGTCTAAGCCCACAGGGTGAGAACCTTTGGGCTGTGGACTCTTCCTTGGGACATGATTTTATTCATTCCTGACTTTACAGCTAGCAGAAGTTCAAGCGTTTGGGAGCTACACAGAGCAAGCTTCAAATACCACCTTTGTATTGTATTTATAAGCGATGTGACTCAGAAAGGTTTCTCTCAAAGCCTCTGCTTTGATCTTTGTGATGTAGATGAAAACGTTCAGGACAGAAGGGATCCGGGTATCCTGAGGAGGAAGCGGGATGGGGTCCCCACCTCTAACCAAGGAGTTATTTGTAATCCAATACCTGTGGGTAAAGAGAAAAAGTCCGTTTTCTTCAATGGGGCATCATGTTGTATATCAGCCACGCTCCAAGACAATTCTTATGAGCAGGAAGAGCTGGCCACCACAAAATGAACTCCTTGTTTTGTTGTGGGCTTTTTGTTTCACTTTGCTTGGGCATTTCTTTGTCTTACTGGTTCTTTATTTGGATGGGGGAAGAGAGAGAACAAGAGGCTGGGGTGGGTAGGGAGGTTTGACGGATGTGGGAAGAGTTGAGAGAAGAGAAAAACAAGATCAAAATATAGTACGTGAAAAAAATTTACAGTAAATAAAATAAACAGCCCCCTACCCCTGCAAAAAAGAAAGAAGGAAGGAAGAGAGAAGTGGTAAAAGCATCTGCATGAATTAATTGCCAAGAGACACAGTCAGAGGAGACTGCAGAGTGCAAACCTCACTGTAAACACACACATAGAGAAGTCAGTTCCCATCGCTTGCCCTCTGCCAGAGAACAAGGGGAAGCGTGTGCCCGCTGACACCTGCTGGGAAAGGAGGAACTGAGAGTGGATAAAGCGGGGTTAGAGGAAATGAGAGGGCGACACAGATGAACTGCACCGGAACCCGCCCTGCGCTCCCGCTTCAGCCTGGGCTCCTGCTTCAGCCTGGGCTCCCGCTTCAGCATGGGCTCCCGCTTCAGCATGGGCTGGCCTCTGTCTCACATGGAAGCGAGGGGCAGACTCTCCGTGTGTCCCACGGAGACTAGAAATGACTCAGAAGCCTGGAAGAGCTGCCCACGGCAGATACTGAAGGCAGCCAAAGTCATCAGTAACTGGGTGTTAGGAAGTGAAGGGGCATCTAGCCAATGCCGTCAATAGTCCAACCTAGCGGTTCTCAACCTTCCTGATGCTGTGTGACCCTGTGGTACAGTTCCTCATGCTGTGGTGACCCCTCAACCATAAAATCATTCTCATTGCTACTTCACAGCCATAACTCTGCTGCTCTTATGAATCATGATGCAAATATCTGATATGTGGCTGCTGTGAAGGGATCATCAGACCCCACCAAGAGGGCTCGACCCACAGACTGAGAACCCCTGGTCCAAGGTATTCATTCATATGCGAGGCTTGGGAAGAAAAAGCCACAAGGTCTGGTGAGGTTCCTTCTGCTTTTTCAAGACTGTTCAGATCACAATTTCTCTTCAGAGGGGCAATGAATTTGCATCTTCAACAACCCACTACAAATCCAAGCTGTTAAACAAAGCACCCACATGGCTTCCTTCCTCTGAAGAACTCAAAGATGAGCAGGATCAGTTCTTTTTTTATTTTTTTAAACTTTTTAAATCAAACAATTCTATAAGGAAAACCTGAAATGGCTTCTCCAGGGTTGGGATTGGGTAGAGTGAAGAAGTGGGTGTTTTCCTTCTAACTCTGTGGGTCCCCAGGACGGTACACTGCTGGCTAGCCTTGGCACCAAAGGCCTTTACCTGCTGAGGTAGTTCAAAACAAAACAAACAAACAAATCTCTTTTCCCCCCCTAGAATACAAAAAAAAAAAGTTGATTTCATCTTATTTGGAAGAAACAACATCAGGGTAATTTTGCCTAGGATTTTGCTGCGCCTTGTTAAAAGTATGAAAGTGTTTGCATTTCAGATCAACATCCATTGGCATATTACAGCCTCCATAGTAAAAAGTAACAATATAGGGAATGTAAAATTGTTCATCTGGAGATTTTAACTCAGTAGAGAAGACAGGAGTATGAATAGCACAAGCCACTATGACCAACTTCATAAAGTGCTAATTAGACTCATTAAAAGGAGGGGGAAAAAAGAAAGTCCCTCTAAAGTGAGGGGCTAAGATATTTTCTCGAAGCAAAAAAGTGGGTTGAAGCTGGGCTTTGAAGAAACCCTTTCCAAAGGGGGGGGGGACAACAAAAACAAAAGCTTAAGGCAAAGTGCTGTTCCTTTCAAGCCCATAGGAGGCGCTAATGAGCAAAATCACAGGCGAGAAGGCGGCTGTAAACAAGAGACCAGCCTAGACAAACATTCCCACTGCATCTGCAGGGCAGTGGACTTCACTAAACCAAGCTAAGTGGGTGACACACGACTGCAGGCTCTTGTGTCTAATTCGTTATTGTCTTCTTACTCATGCCACTGTTTCCTAACTTCACTATTTCAGCCCTGGGGCCCCTTATTTCCCATTGCATTCACACGGCAGAAAGAGGAAATAACTCCTCCAGCAGCGGGGATTTCTTAGTAGGGTTTTGAAGAAAGATGCTGGGGGTGGCTGACTCTGTTGAAATGTTTCCTTTTTCTCTCGCTGTTTGTCCGATTCTGCCATTGAGCAATCTTCGCGCCTTGAGTCAACCTGCCTTCTGCATCTGCCTCACCCCTCAGTGCTCTCCCACTCCGCCTTTGCCCCTCCTGCTCTGGCTCGTTTAGTTTCACAGCCTTACCATGGATGGCTCAGCGAGTGTGAGACATTTGCACATTTGCCACCAAATATTAAAATCACCACGTTAAAGGGCTGGGTTTAGCTATTCCACATCTATTGGCCAATGTTTCATTGAAAAGCTAGTTTTCTAGTTTCAGCACACAAACACAGTGAAGACAATGCATTTCTGAAGTCATCTTTCTCAGCTGCTCTCTCTGTCTGTATGTGTGTGTGTGTGGTTGTATGCAGTATGTGCACGTTTCTGTATGTGTGGTACATGTACTTTTTCCTGTAGGTGTGTGCACAATTGCTTGGGCATGCATGCACACACTTACGACAGGGCACATGGAAGCCAGAGCTCAGCATCGAGTGACAATATATATATATATATATATATATATATATATATATATATATATATATATATATTTTTTTTTTTGGAGACAGGGTTTTTCACTGAACTTAGAAGTCGTCCATTGGCTAGACTGGCTGGCCACTGATCTCCAGGAATTTACTTGTCTGTTCCCCCAGTTCTAGGGTTGCAAATAAGTCACTCAGCTTTTACCTGGTCCTGAAGATTTGAACTCATGCCCTGGTGCTTGCATGGCAGTTACTGACTGAGTCATCACCCCAGCCTCCAGCTCTTTCTTTTGAAATGGGAATGACTAAAATGAACATTCTGAGGTGATCTACAGAGTTCAGTGTCAGTCTAAAAACAAATCTACATCTATGCAAGTATGAGGGACAGGCTACTTCAGCCTAGCTAGGCTCTAGAACTGACTTTCAATCACGCGGTAGAAATTACCTTTATTTGAAGATCAAAAGCTTTTACAGTGTGCTAGAGGCAAAGCTGCCCATGTTACTCCTGCCTTCCCACTCTGCTGCTTGAACCACAAACAATGACCCCTTGCCAGTCAAGCTGGACCAAGAAAATTTTCCCTCCTCTCTCAGTCTCTCGTCTCTACTTCCATCTGGGTATGAAAAGACAGCACTTCCACAGCACTAAAACACAAGATTCATACTAAGTACAGCGTGAGTTTGAGTCTAGTGAAAATAAAAATACAACTATACATAAAAAGACCAAATAAAGCATTGTTTAAAAAAATAAAAATACGAAGAAGCTAGCAAGTTGACAGTTTCCATAGCTCACAGCCAGGGCTCTCAACCTGTGGGTCACATAAAACCACAGAAATATCAGATATTTATGATTTATAACAGTGGCAAAATTACAGTGGTTGAGGGGGCACTATAACATGAGGAAATGTATGTATTAAAGGGTCGCAGCGTTGGGAAAGGCTACAGCTTTTATAGGCTCTGCCACTAAATGCCTCACAAACTTCAGGGCAAGAAACATTTACAAATAGTCATTTAAACTAGCCAGGACTGCAAATGTACCAAGAATGCACTAAAAAGTGTCTAGACTCTCCATTCTGCCTGCTACCACTTTATGTAACTATCTTCACCTTCCCACAAACACTGAAAAGGGGTCATAGCTTAGGAAGTCACTTATTGGCTGTCAGCAAACACAGGAAGCACCTGCTGTCACACACTTCCTGACTGAGGCCACCTTCCCTTCCAAGTTGCTTGCTTGCTGTATCCACAAAGGCTGCAATCTACCCAGGCTTACCAGGAATTCAATAAGCGCTTGCTGAATATTGACTGAATTAAAGTTCTCATTGTCGGCAAAGTGCTCTCCTAACTGCCTCCAGGCAGCCTCACCTTGGTCAGAGGTCTCTGTTCTCTGAGCATTTGTGTCCTGTGGGGTTCCCAAGTATTTCTAAACTTTCAGGTTTTAGCCTGGATTTGGCCTCAAGGCCTCAGCTAGATTAACCACCTCTCTAGATGCCTCAGAATGCAACTGGTCATTGACTTCAACATTGCCCTACGTGTCTTTCCTTGATTCTCGTGGTAGTTAATTCCAGCACTGCAGTGATAAAAGATAATCATATCGTGTCTATACAAAAGGCTGTGTTTGAGCAGATTAGTACTAATAATAGCCTATAGAAAGCTTCCAGTGTGTGCTTCCAATATGGTATCAACACCTGTGGAGAATCCCTTCCTAACGACGTGGGTTGGACTTAGAGTCTAACAAACTCAGTCCAGCAAAAGTTACAGGAGATCCCAGATTTTATTCCAAAACAAGTCAGCTGAATCCAGTAGCACCCACCTGCATCCAGCACTTTAGAGACTGGGGTCAAGAAATCAAACTTGTGTTCTATAGGGAGATGCTGAATGTTGTTCCACTAACCTCTGAATAAAAGACTACTACTGCTCTCCCACCACACCCCCAGCCCATCATCTGATTTGAGGGAACAGCTGTGAGGGAGCAGCCCACGGTGAAGTCCAGATGGTCCAGAAACCAGGCCTCTGAGACACTGAGATCTGTCATGTGTGCCAGCCGAAAACGGATCATCCAGGCCCAACCAGTCATAATCTGAAGTGACTGCAGATCACATGGAGCCTAATGCCCTCATAAGGGATCCTGTGCCGGAACCATTCCCCTTGGAAAGTTTGCATCCCTGACCCACAGAAACCCTGAAATGGTAAGTATTGCCTTCAGTTTCCAGATCTTGTGGTTATTTGATATATAACAAGACATAACTAATATGCTAAACTAAGGGCTGGCAAGCACGTTCAAAAGGGCCACATAGAAAATATTTTGGGATTTTCCAGCCAGATGGTGTCTGGATCACTCTTCAGTTCCACCATTGTAGCTCAAAAGCAACCAAAGATAATATGCAAATGAGTGGACATGGCTATGTTCCTATAAAACTTTATTTATGAAAACAGTCAGCCGGCTTTCGAGTTGTGATATGCCAACACTTGCTGGAAGCTTTTATATTTTCAGTCTTTATAATTTCTAGTGTCTTGTCCTATAGTTGTCCTATGGGGAGGGAAATGTGGCCACTTCGCTTCATAAAAGATTATGGAGTATCTTTTCCAGGGCTGAGGATAGCCCTTCCACTGTTCAGCTTGAATAGAGATTAAAAAGTGATCTCGATGACACAGAAAATAAAAAGGGAAACAAAATAGAGGTAAAACTCTTTTTCAAGAGAAGGAATTATGATCAAGACTTTTTAAAATCCAAAATGGCGTAACAGGAGAATAAAGAGAGGCAGCAGGAGTATGTCAGCTTCCCAAATCTACATGCTATGGGCAAGCCCTTGTACAGTGATGGGATGGGAAGGCTGTAACACATCTGGAGGGAACACAACTGTGGTCATAGGGGTCCAGTTGTTAATTGCCCATAGACTCTGCTGGCCAAGTTCCTCTTAGCGTTTCTGCAATGGCATGTCTAAGTTAGGAGTGGCCAAAAGCTGTGTTATAATAATCTCTAACAATTATGCTATACAGTCTTGAACCATTTGTTTTAAATGCCTCTCAGTAGCTACTGGTTATAATGCTCTCACACCACAGTCAAAGGCAGCAAGGCACAGATTATTTCCCTTACCGCCCTCACACTCCCCCTCATGCTGGAAAAACAAAACAAGACAATAACAACAACAACAGCAGCAGAAAAAAAGTCAGGTAGGACCAGCTACAACACTAGCATATTTAACAGAGGCCACAGAGCAGATGGAAACAGTTCCATATATAGACTTCTCACGAATAAGTACACTTCCCCAGGGAGACAAGTGGGTCTCCCTCCACTCTGTTGCCTGTACCCCATGTTTGGAAGGATAGAAGAAAGGAAAGGGAATCTAGGAGAGCTATACTTTCCCCCAAAGTGATTGAATGACTTCAACCCAAGATATTTGAAGCTGAGATTAAAGCACATATACCTGGTAACTTCACACTGTTTTCCACCATAGCCAAAGGGATAGAGGATTGGAAGAAAATGGAAACAGGTTTTGTTTTGAAATAATGTGACTTTGGGCTTCTACTCTCCTGCCTCCTCCTCTAGAGTGCAGGGATAACAAGAAAACCACCATACCCAGCTATTTTGTTAATCGAATTTCTAGAAAATACATTTAATAATCAGAAGTTTGATAAATGAATCAGGAAAAACAAACACATGTTCTATTTAACTCTCTTCTCTTTACACTTTTAAATGCAGTTTTATGTAAGATATGACAGTTTGCAAACCAAGGTTCCAGACGACAGGAACAATGTTTGTGACAGTGACCATGGCCCGTGATTCTTTCAGGGAACATTTGGAGTTTATATTGGTTGTGGTTACCTCTGATGTCATGAACTTTGGTTGAGTTCTACTTTCCTAGGTCCGATTGCTGCTGGAAATAAGCCCCTTTTTATTATAAAACTTATCTTAATGAAGTTATATGAAGTAGCACATCCAATGAACACTAAGGAGACTTTTTTTTCTTTTTGTTCTTTAAATCCCATCCAGGCAAGTCTTTACCTATTCTACATACCTCATCAAGGTGAATAAAGGATTGAACAATATGCTTTTTCATTACTACCTCACAATACTACAGATACTCATCTTCCGTTTCACTTGGTCACTTAAAGATAGAGGGAAAACATCATTAGGTCAATCAACAATGCAAAGGTATCATTTATGGTCTTTAAGAACCTCAAGTCACTCAACCAAACATGACTGTGAGTTAAGGCCTGGCATGTGACTCAGTGGCCAAGCACTTATCCCGCTTACACTAGCATCCTTGGCACTGTAGGGGGCAAGTTAGGAAGCAGTGCAGAAAATGTGAAACTGTCCTGGAAAGGTGAAGAGAAGAGGGATCGGCTGCCTGGTCAGATGAGGAGAAAACTCAAAGCCTGGATGTGCACTTGATCCGAGTTGAGAAGCCTCTGGAAGATGTAATGACCCATAGTTACCAATGTCATCAGGACCAGCAGAGAGACTAATAGAGAGAGCACAGAGCATCACTAACAAAGTCGCTTCCAATCCTAGCAAACTGCAGTTGACACAGACCTCAGCCCACACAGAAAAGAGAGCACAAGCCTGAATATAGAAGGCAATGAGTCGGGGGAGGGGTACAAGGTGGGGGGAATGAGGTAGGATTGTGGGGCGGTGAGGAGGTCCAGTCACCATGCTGTGGTTATTTACTGATTTTATTACCTCAAGGAAACTACTTAATCTCTTTGAGCCCCCATTAACCTTATATGAGCATGGCAATTTATTTTTTAAGTTGGTAGTGTTGTTTTTATACATAAGCAAGAAACATAAATCTTAGTACTTGTTATGTTGTTTTAAATTAATGTCGATTATACTTTTATTAGACTCCATAGCAATGATATCACGGTGTATCCTTGTATGTAGATAAATTTTCTCTTTTCAGGTTGCTCTGCAACTAACTTCTAAATTCTCCTTCTAAAATTAACTTTGGGATCTAGAGACCGGAATAGCAGAAGCCTCCTCACACGACATGTTTCCAGGAGCAAGCTACTGAAAAAAAAAAAAAAGCTAAATATAGCAAAA
The DNA here is from genome assembly GCF_017639785.1 of Mesocricetus auratus. Lineage (NCBI taxonomy): Eukaryota > Metazoa > Chordata > Mammalia > Rodentia > Cricetidae > Mesocricetus > Mesocricetus auratus. Next base: position 68,784,041 of record NW_024429195.1, read on the forward strand.
GCTAAGGGGAGGGAATTGGAAAATTATGGGCACGTGGGAATATTATGGCTATAAATTTTTAAAGAAATCATGTTGTAAAACTGCAAGTGACAAATTTTCCTATAAAGCATAATTGCATTTGACTCAAAGAGAAGTCTTTGGAATTCTGGGTTTGAAAGGTCCTCATGTTTTAGATCACTACTTCCATTTCTGCTGGACTGCCTCCATCAGTTCTCACACTGGAGACCTTTCCTTATCTAAACAATCATTTCCATTTCAAAGAAGCCCCTCACTGACTCTTTTTGTAACAACTGAGCCATCACAGTGTGGTTCCTATGGTTACCAAGAATTCTAATTTCAGTTCCTCATTATGCATTTTATCACGAAAGATTGCGCAGTGTTTCCGAATAAGCCGATCTTCATTCCACATACTTTTCTTTCTATTATTTTTCTCCTGAGTTTCTCAGACCCAATCCCTACTGAAATTTCCCGTTTTGTTATAATTTTTTATTTAAAATTGGAGTGCCCAGTCTCTACAATGATTATGTTTCTAGATAATAAAATAAGCAAAGCCAAAGAGCAGGTGTTAGACCAAAGTTAGAATTGACTCCTCCTTTCCAAGGTCCAAGATTTACCCCACAATCATGGAGATGAGGGAGGGAGCAGCCTGAGTCCCACAGTACAGGGCCTTTCAGACTCATTTATTAGAGTTTCTCAACAATGAAAGCATTTGGGTTCTCATGGCTTTGGAAAGTACTTTCTCATACATTGAAGCCATAACCCATAGTCCATGAATGGACTTCAGAAAGGGCTATCATATGCCACAAATTATGTACATATGGGGGTGCGTGCATGTATTCGGTGTATATAAAGGAAGAGTAGAAAAACAGAAGGAGAAAAAGAGGTACTGTCATCCATCAAAATCTGTGTCTTAGGGAAGAACTGAAGGGCCAATAATTTTGGCAACAGTTGATAGGAAATATTAAAATTTGGCATACAATGTTTTGAAAACCAATACAGACAGATGTTAAAGGATCAATAAAATGTCCTTACCCTTGGATCTAATCATTTCACTAAGTAATATATATTTAGGAAACTAGTTAAGAAATGTCCCAAAGTAAAGATTTGTTCATTCGAATATTATATATAATAATGTTATCAGGTTATGTGACATCAACGGATAGCCATGAAAAACATCTATGATACAATATTAAATTGCAAAATAGATAAGAACACATGTGACATGAGTAAGCCATAACAAAATACATATACATTTGAAAAATACTTTACTAAATAGTTGTGCTGAAGTAATGGGAATTTTGTTTGATTTTTTTTAAATCTTCCCAAATTTCAATGTCCTATTAAGCAAAGCAAATGCTAAAATAAAATGACAACAAAAACATCTGCTAAGCCTGAGAACATATGTTTTGATCTTTATTTCCTTCCCATGTTCCACAAAAATGAAACTGGAGATATGAAAAAAAAGACACAAATCTACAAGGAATTTGAGGGTGGATGAAAAGGCAGCACCAGATTTTTGGACCCTGGAAAGCCAAGAAGTTGCAACGCATTTACTTGGAAGGAAGAAAGTTAGACACATCGGCAATGGCGGGCTATGAGGAACAAGTTACTAATACCCAAAAGCCCGAAATTGTCCTAAGTCAAAGGTATTTTTTAGCATTAAAAGAAAAGGCAAGGGTTAGGCTGGGATGGGTACCTATGTCAAGCATCTTCTAGGTCAAGAGTAAAAGAAATAGTTTCAATTTGATTTGCCCATACTAACCTGTTCCCTTTCATTACCCCAAAACATTGACTCTTGGCAGAGATGAAAGGATCTTGTTTATGAGAATGAAGTGAGACAGGACATACTGAAAATAAACCTTTTAATGATATATTAGCTAGTGGGACATGGCTTGTGTGCCTTGGGATGAGGGATAAGGAGATGGCTCGGTAGATAAGTATGTGTACTGCAAACATGAGGACCTGAGTTCTGGTCCCTATCGCTTATATAAAAGCTGGGTGCAGGGATTAGTGTCTGTGACCATGGCAGCTAGGGAAATTAACACAGGAGGATGGCTGGAGCTAACTGGACAGCTGGTCTAACCAATGATTGAATTCCAGGTACAGGGGGAGACCTATCTCAAAAATGAATGTGGTACCAAATCTGGTAGAATACATCTTGAATACCAGAACTTGAGAGGCAGAGGCAGGTGGATCTCTGTGAGTTTGAGGACAGCTTTGTCTACAGAGCAAATTCCAGAGCAGAGCAGTCAGGGCTACATAACAGAGAGATCTTGCCTCAAATACTACTACTAATAATAATAATAGTAATAATAATAGTTAATGTGGAGAGTAACTAAAGAAGACACCCAAAGTCATAGTCAACCTTGACCTACACATGCACATATAAGAATATATACATATGCATATGTAATACAAACAAAAAAATCTTAGGATGATCAGTCTATAAGAGTAAGTCTAGAGTTTGGCACAAGTCTGTAATATAAGCTATTCAAGAGGCTGAAGAAGGAAAATGATAAATCCAAGGCCAGCCCTGCCTGTCTGCCTGTCTCAAAAGTAAAATCACATACACATACACACACCTAGGCTACAAAGACACACACACACACACACACACACACACACACACACACAAAGGCTGGAGATGTAATGTAGTAGTAGAAAACTTGCCTGGCATCATGCAGGAGACCCTGAGTTTGTTTGCCCGGATGATGAAAAACAAATAAGTTTAGAGATACTGCTATCTATAGGTCCTCTCGGGAAACATACAATCCTGTTGCACCAGAACAAAGCTCACCGGGGTTCCCCCTCATTCTTTTAGTATATGGAACTATAGCGTAAGGAACATACAGAGAATAGGAGACATTGGAGCAAAAGCTGTAACATGAAAAACCATAAGCAAAAACAGACAGTAAAAGAGACTAGGAATGAAGAGTTATGGTTAAAGTAGAGAACCTCATCCCTAAATAATCTAACGCCCTCAGAAAAATAAGAAAAACATTGCCAATAGAAAACAAAAGGCAAAATACTATTGAAACAGAATGAAAAAAAAGCCACTTTTGCTAAAAATTATTGACTGCTTGCTTAGACCCAGAAGATAGCTAAGAGAGTGTTAGCCTGCCATCTCTGCCGCTTTTTGTGACTATCCTTTTGCTGAAGGCACCAAGATAAATTATTAGCCTTAACTTTCCTCCTGAGTCCCTTCTACTTCAAGGAAGAACAAAACCACATGGACAAACTTACCACCTCCCCTAAGTTGTCCATAGGAATTAGGGTGCACCCAGCAATGAATAGAACCATGGTTTAGTAACTTGTCACACCATCTCCCAGACAGAGTGACTTGTGGAACCAGAGCTGACACAGGGAAGGAACAATGACAGGCAGAAGCACACCTTGACCAGAATTATCTAGTTATGTATACCTTTCTATTTTAACCTAAACCCGTGTTAGTACCCACAAAGGGGACTCGAGGAAGTCTCTAGTCCACTTCCTTTGTTCCCTCCCCCACCCTGTGTTCACACTGAATAACTCTTTTCCTGATTTTCACTCATTTCTTTAGCATATCAGGACAAGTAGCCAAGTCTAGCTTCTTGGAAGTCCTGAAGAAAAAAAATTTATAATAAAAACCACAATAACACTATTTGAAACACATCATTAAGAATATAAAAAGAGCTCTTAAACTTAAAAGGATGAGATCAGAAATGTAAAACATGTTAGAAAGACTAGGGATGAAAGAAACCATACAAAGTTTAAAAGACAAGAAAAAACAGACCAGGATGCCAACACGTTACCAACAGAAATATCAGATAAGAAGAGAGAAAACACAGAGAAATAATCTACAGAGAATTCTAAGAACTGAGCATGCCATTACTCACCCACCTCCCAACATGATGAGTAAGAGGAGTTTACACCAAACACAAAACCATGAACTTCTGAAACACAAAGAGTTTAAACTTCCTGGATTACAAAGGAAAACAGATCATATATACAAAGCCGAGTCAAAAAAGTAAAAATTAATTCAAAAAATACTTGGGTTTTCAATGACAATCCTAGCAATTAGAGAATACTTTTAAAAGTCTAAGAAATACTGTCAGTTTTGAACTCTAACCAAGTTTCTACAAGAATTCGAATAGGGCCAGAGAAATGACTCAGTGGGTAAAGACTTGCCTTGCAAGTCTGGTGATCTGTGGTCCATTCTCAGAACTAGTGAAGGCAGATGTGGTTGTGGAGTGTTTAGAATCCCAGCATCACCCTCCTGTCTTCTACAGGAAGATGGGAGGCAGTCATGGGATCATCCAGCAGTTTGAGTACCAATCAGCCTGAAGTATGTAGCACACCAGCAAAAAAACAGGAAAGACTGCCTCAGATAAGGTAGACCGAGAAAATAAAGTCATCCCAGTTGGCATCTGACCTCCACACGTGGTACAAGCACATGCCCACACAAACACAGTATAAATCATTAAATAGCATTTTTTAAAGAGTAATAAAAATATAGGAAAAATATTTCAAGCACAAAAGATCTCAAAAAAAAAAAGCCTCCCGTGGTCCCTTCCTCTATAGCTGATGAAGAAAAGCCAGCAAGAAAGAGGAACAAGACAGCAGCAACATGAAAAGACCATCTCCAACGTGGCAAGGACTTAGGGGAATTCCATGATGGCCTGGTAGAGATTCTAAAGACAAAACAGCATGAAATCCACTTTGTCAGCAGGAAGCATACTGATGCTGTCAAAGGAATCCGTGGTAATCATACAGGGACTCTGTAATGTACCTGAATGCATTGGAAGAAGATTTATAGTTTTGCCAAAGAGCTTGGGGTTAAATGACAAAATGGAATCAGATAATAAATGAGGCATTCTGTCCCGCTAATATTTACATAAAGGACTAATTTTAATTATTAAAGGTACTGCAAGTATACACGTAAAGAAATTAAAAAGAAAACAATAAAACCTCAAAAATAGCAGTGATTGTTTTTTTTAAAATGAATATAGTATTAGGAAAATATTTTCTTCATTTCTTTTTTTTTTTCAAGGCAGAGTTTCTCTGTAGCATTGGGGGCTGTCCTGGAACTCACTCAGTAGGCCAGGTTGGCCTCAAACTCACAGAGATCCTCCTGTCTCTGCCCCCGGAGTGCTGGGATTAAAGGCGTGTGCCACCACCATCTGGCAAGAAAAATATTTTAAACTATATTTCTGCACCTAGCCAAACTCTGTCATTCAAATGTTACAACACATTTGAGATATCAGAAGCCTCACAACCTTTACCTCTCATATGTCCACTCAATTGGGAACACACTTTAAGGATGCTTTTCAGGAAAAGAAGGCAGGAAACCAGCAAAGAAAAATTTCAAGCCAAGAAACGGACTCAGAAAAACAAAATTACCAGTCAGTAAATGAAAACTGGTAAGCGTTCAAAAGAACAGTCAGTCCAGATGGAGCAAATAGGCACCCAAGAGATGCAAGGATGAATTAAAGTTGACACTTTGTAATTGAAAACATTTTAAAGGATGACAATGTAAATTAAAGAAATTAGAAACCTAAAGAAATGCCAAAAATAATTTTCAAGCTAAAATGAGCACACCATTGATTCCATGAATACTATCCTTATGTTATAAAAATATAAACATAGTTTGTTAACTTATTCTTTATAATAATGAATTATAATTGGGATTGTTTAACATTTTTTTATTTTAAACGTAGACAGTAAGACTTATTGACCAGATTGACATTGATGTATTAGGCAAAGAAACTGCCAATTTAGAAAGAGATAACATTAACCATTATAGGCCTATTTTAATGACAAACAGTAAAAGTAACTAACTTTGACATAATAGTTTCTTATATTTGTATATACCAACACAAAAGACCAACCTTCCACAAAATCAGAACTAAACTAGAACAGTATTAAATACTCAATACCTACCCCTTTAATGAACAGTACATAAAGTTGTTTTATAAGGTTTTAAGCAAATTTACAGATTAATCAGTCCTGAGTTGAAAATAATGTGATTGGGAGCATGTATACAATGTTTCACATCAAGTTCAATGCAACAATAAAGGCTTACTTAAGAAGAATAATTTCACATACAGCCTAAATGCAGAATGGATATGTGACTAATCCCCTACTATGTGCAAATTGATTCCCTACATACACGCATGGCAATAGGAAAATATCCGGGCTTGGTTTCTTTAGGAAGGGACTTTAAACCTAACTGATGAAAGACACATTAATAAGATAGATTACTGGGCCACAAGGCACATGCTAAATGAGATGCTAACTGAATAAAACTGGCAATTAGTGACCATTACACATTGTCCTCAGTTCGTTCTACGTGAAAATCAAACAGAGAAGCAGTCAAGAAGCCCAGATTGAAGCCCTCATCGTGACATTTCCTAACAGGAATGTAAATCATTTTATTTAACAGCATTAAGCTTGTTTGTTTTGTCGAATTGCCCACTCTTTGGTTCTTGAGAAATAATGATCCCATTACCTCCAATGGCCAGGAGCGTTCTCTGGGTTCAATGGGAGAGCTTTTGTGTGGAGGTTTAAACAGATGGTAGCCTAAGATGGGATTTTAAGGTTTTAAAAAATATTTTAAATGTCATAATATTTAAAACACTCCAAAGATCTCTGTGCTAGCATGAACCTGCAGTTGCAACTTGACTCATTTTTGACTTGGTCTCAGAAGGAAGATTTCTACTGCAGCAGGGGTACCCACAAGAGGAGAAGGTAGTTACTAGAGACCTCTCAATTGCAAATATGTCCCTATGCTAGTTAGGATTTGTTTCGTAAAATGTAAAGACACACAAAGAACACTAAAATAAATTAGACGATAAACATCCCATAACGTCACGTCACAATGGTTCTCATTTCGAGTTTTCTGATGAATCAAAACACAACATTGGTTTCATTTATCAGCTGTATGGTGAGTGAATTTGTTCAAACGAAACTCCTAAAGTTATTTCTACTAATAAGATACAACCTAGCTTTATGTAGCACCCCTAGATTTTATTTGAAGGCAATTATTTCTGGAAAGATAAATTCCACTGGGAAAGTTGTTCTGAGAAGTCCTCTCTAGATCAAAGAGATTGTGCTTCTCTGAGAATGACTCCACTCTACGTGAAAACACAAAAGAACTCTCTCACATCCCGACATTGTAGGATGGCAAATGTTCTTCACACCAGCATGGCCACCACCAGAGCTGTCTTAGTGTACAGAGCATTTTCTCTTCCCACTTGGTTTTGCACAACACCTGCAATTTAATCAGGATGTTTTTGGGTGTGCCCTCACTTCCCTGTCAACAGTTCAGTTTTGGGCAGATGCCAGCCTGTAAGAGATTTCATCTTGAGGCTGCTTCCTTTCTTGCAACACTGGTTGGACTGTTGCCAAAATCATCAAGCTACTGAGGGAGCATCCCTTTTTACTTACTCCCATCCATTTCTTGGTTCAAATAATCATGATTGAGCACTACAAAAGAATATAGGCTTTTATTTTTTTCCCTCCTAATTAGCAATTCACCTAAAAAAGCCCTCACTCACCTCTGCAGTCCCCTCTTTTTAACATGTTAACACCCTCATTACTGAGTTCATGTCTAAGGGTTCTGTTTGTCCTTTGTTCTTTGTTTGTTTTATTTTCTATGTAAGAGGAATCAGTAGATTTTAGACTATAATAATACTCATCAATCTAAGACAGTGGTTCTCAACCTTCCTAGGGCTTTGACCCTTTAATACAGTTCCTCATGTTGTGGTGACCCCCAACCATAAATTTATTTCATTGCTACTTCACAACTCTAATTTTGCCACTGTTATGAATCATAATATAAATATCTGATATACAACCATTGTGGGGCCACAACCCACAAGTTGAGAACTGCTGATTTACTCCATACCTTGGTAAGAAAGTCTTTCATTAATCTTGGGGGTCTATGATTTGTCTAGATCTGCTGACCAGAAAGCTCCAAGTATCCTTCTCCCTTCACCCTATTTCCTTCCTCCTGGCACTGGGTTTCTAGTACAGGTTGAGCAATATTTTACATTTGTAAATTTGTAAAATTGTAAATTTTTAGATTTACAACAAAGTGAAGGTATGGAGAAGATATATTCTCCTGCACACACTCCCTCTCTTAATTCCCCCTTCACATGAACAGCTTCCCCCAATAACAATATCACTCATCAACATGGTACTGTTATAATTTTTAAAAAGTGCCATGTGACAGAATTCAAACAGAGCGTTTTTTTGTAATGAAGGGAAAAGGATTCTAAAAGGGGGGAAGGGGAGAGACCAGCCTCTGGGGACAGGAGCAGTGGGAGAGAGGAAAGAGAGGCAGACAGTGAATGACACAGAGAGAGAGACAGAGAGAGGAACAGACAGACAGAGAGAAAGAAAGAAAAAGAAAGTGGTAGATGGGAAGTGGGCAGGGCCCTTTTAAAATGGAACACACTGAATAGACACAGATGGTGTTCTTAGTGACAGCAGCTAAGGGCATATCCTGTCAGAACTCCAAAGGCAAGCTAGTACACACACACACACACACACACACACACACACACACACAATTGACCACTGATGTATCCACAGTAGAGCCTCTACACCTAAGACTCAGGGATCATCAAGGAAGAAGGAGTGGTAAGAGCTAGGGCACCAGGACATCTACTGTGAGATTGTCTCTTCTACTTATGACAGAAGCTGCAACCCTCAATCTTAACAACATGGTGCATAAACAAGACCTACACGAAGTCAGTACCAGTGGACATGCCAGTGTGGATGGGAGACATCTTATAAGGCCCCACCCCCTAGATAAAGAGTTACAGGTCATTAGTGGCTGCTAAGTGAGAGATAATCAGTCTTCTCAGGGATAAACCCCAGATAGATTACCCAACCCTAAGCCATTAGTCCTACACACATGTACATATCAACTGGACTCTCTCTCTCTCTCTCTCTATATATATATATATATATATATATATATATATATATCCCCACTACTCTCCTTGGGCACTGGTAACCACTATTCTACCTTCATCCTCTGTGAAATTGACTTTTTTGTTTCTATTTCAGATATAAGTAAAACCATAGCCATAGGAACTTTTAAACCCTAGAACCCAGTAGCTGGAATTCAGGGTACAGTAAATGAAAGTATACAAATGACTAGAATTGAATGAAGTGTTCATTGTCACCAATCAATATGGTTTGGGATGTAATTGTAAGCACTCTCTTTTCTCCTCATTACCTACCTGTAAAGGCACATGTTGTCAACATTGACTGTAGCATGTCTCCAGCTTTGCCACCTCTACCACGTCACCCTTTCAATTTTGTCGCTCTTGCCTCATACCAGCATTTTGAAAAGAAAACAAACAACCAAACAAACATTGAATTCTGAAGAATGCGCCTTTGTTTTTAATAGTGATAATTGCTTTCTCGTGTTTCCATGGATGGAAGATATGTTAAACCAGTCACAGAGATGGTGGCAGGTGAGAACTTGTCTGGAAATGAGTAGAATGACAGCACATCTAGGATATCATCTGTTTGTGGAACAGTCTAGAAGAAGAAAATGCACGACTCTACATAATATGCCATCTTCTCCAGTCATGTCAATACTTTGGCATTTCCTGTGCAGGAACTACGGAGGTAATAAGATTTTTTGGGTTTTCAGATGGAAGGTGATTGCAGTGAACGATTTACAGTGAATGTGTATGGGAAGGAAGGATGGAAAAAAAAAAACGAGTCCTGGGCATAACATTCCAGCTTCTTCCCTGAGACTTCAATTCTTCTTTGTAATTTCTAAAAAATTATAACCTTTTTTCACTTTGTAAATCTGATATTTGACTAAGAATGTGAGGACATTCCAGAGGTTTTAGATAAACTATTGCACAATAGATCAAATGAATCATGAAATATAATGTTTGCTTCCTAACCTTCAAAATTATACTTCTTTGGAATCAAAACAAAAAATAGTGTCTGATGACAGTCACATAAGCTAAGTCCTTGGGTACAACTGAGGCCTCCTCTGATTACCTCAACCCCAACTTGAACACTGTGCTCTTGTAATGTTATCTTTTCCAGGCCTTTCTCGAGTTTCCTTTCATCCCTTCTCACCTACAAAGAAAGAGCATTGACAAGGTAAAGTGGCTTGAGTAAATAGGGTATTTTGAAGGACTCACTTCTTTTCCATAATTTTCCCCATACTCCCTACTCGGAGATCACTTTAGTAGAGAAATTAAGAGCCCAGGACTGCTGGAGTCCTGTAATAGTGATCTTTCTTCCAGTACCATTATGGTTCCCATCGGCCAGCACAGGCAAGCTAACCTTCCTACTCATGTATCAAAAAGAGAATCTAAAAGCAAGAGTGAATAACTTATCAGTTTTATTCTAAATCAGTGAAGAAGATGGTATCGGACTCATGACCAATACGTTTCTTGACTCATGGATGAAGTGAAAGACAAGTTGCCTCATTTCTCACTTGAAATAATTATTTATCCTAAAGTTACTTTTTATAAGGACTCCAGAATAAGGAGCATCCTGGCTGTTGCATAATCATTTGGAGTGGGAGAAAGGGAAAGTCATGTCCTGTAAGGGTGGGTGGGAAGCAATTAAGAGGCAAAGTATGGGTGGAGCGGATGGGTATTTAATCATGGAAGACACTGCATGGGCTGGGAGGAAACACTGGCTCCTTGGGCCAGTAGATCTGACTCAGTCCCAGGAAACAGGTCATTATCAACTCTGCCTTTGCTAAGGAGAGGTTGAAGCCACAAATGAATATGCAAACCATGTTACCAAGTGGACTGGATCTTCATATTTACATACATGCATATGCATACAATTTCTTCAACACTGTCTATCCTGGGAGCTTTGAATATATTTTCTCATTTAACTCTTATAAGAGTCCTAAAATAAAAGCATTACCCTTTTCATTTCAGGACAAATGCAAATAAAGCTTGGAGAAATTATTAACTTACCCCAAGATCACATAGTTACTGTGTATGGTGAAGTCAAGTTGTCAACTCCAATCTTTTTTATCCTAAAGCCTTAAACACACATATAGGTAAATATCACACAAGTGTGAGGACAGTGGGAAACATGTATTTGTACAGGAAAAAATATGATGTGTGTATAAATACAGATTTCACCACTGCATGCTTGCAAAAAGGACAATTTTTTAATGGTGGTGGTTTTCATACCCATGTCTTCAAAGCATAGAAAGCCATGCTCTGACTACCCAGTTCGCATGTGTTTTACTTCCACATAAATATTTCAGTGCGGGGTGATTTATGGTAACAGTAACAAAAACTAATAGAGAAGGAGCAAGCTGCAATGAAATGTCTCTTCCCTCTGTTACCCAAACGATTCCAAGGACTGTTCACTGTTTTCGATAGCTTTGAGATGTGCTCTGAAATGTAGCCTGTTAAAGAGCCAGAAGATTTTTCACACTCTACTCCGCTTTCACCATTAAACATGTGGCACGAAAGGTATGTTAGTCAGTTTTTTATTACAGTAACAAAATACCAGCAATAATCAACTGAAAATGGGAATGATTTATGTTGACTTGTGGTTCTAGGGGAAGAGTTCACCATGCATGGGCCACATTGCTCTGGGCCTGTGGCTAAAGCACATGGCCCAAGAAGCCCATTCACCAAGACAAGAGAAAGTGAAGAATGAGTAAAAGACTAATGTCCCTCAAGCACACATATGGGAGGGAACTTAATCTCCATGTTCAGTGACGGCACAAGTTATGTCTATTTTGTTTACTGCTACATTCATACTCCCAGTTCCCCAAAACAAAGACTGAGTAATTACCTAACTTCAGCAAAGAATTATTTCCAGTCTCCTCTACCAATACTTCACCAGAATTGACTGTTAAGTATCAGCACAAGTAACATGCTCAAAAGCTCTATGGGTTTCTCAACATCCAGGGATTTTATGTGCTTCATAAATCAATCCACAATCTACTCTCTCCTTCCTTCTCAAGCTTATCCAATTAAAAAATTAAAATCCTATCTTTATATACTTCAAAAAGCACTTCATCACATTTTAATTCTGTGAGTTTTGATTAATAAATATCACATTAGTGTTAACTAATTAACATCACACATATTTTTAATTATTTCTGGTTTTAGTTCTATAAAATGACTGAGGAGGCAATAAAGGGCTCACACCTCATCCCTGAGGAACCCCAGTGGATGCTGGGAATTGTGTTGATAGTAAACCCTGAATGTACTCTTTTAATGTCTCCATCCTTACCTGTGATAAGATCTAATTTGCAAATTAGGCACAGCAGGGAATAACTAACAATAACCCATAATAAAACAGGACAAGGGTAACAGCACATACTGTGACCAAACTTAAATGAATGTGCTTTTGTTCTTTTAAAGCATCTTTTTGGATCACAGTTGATGAAAGAGACAAATGGATGGGAAAGGGATCCCTGAGTTGGATGGGTAGCAGTGGCAGGGATGAAGAATGCCAAGTGGAGAAAAGGAGAGTAAAAGCTACAGCCTACAGTGGGGATGCACCAAAGTGATGAGCGGACTTGGTCCTTACAACCTCCTGAAGCTTCAGACTCTGGAAATACAAGGCTTCTCCAGAAGTTACCAGATAGAGCAGAGCTGGCAACAGGACTAATTCAAACTTGTATGGAATCTTAAGTACCTTCCACTGATCCCTAGTGCATGGACATTGTCCATCCTGTATGTCTGGACAGAATACAAATGCTTACCACCAAAGAGAGCTGAATCTCAACCCCCAAGCATAGCCAAAGACAGAGGCAAGGTACCACTTAGGAAAAATTAAATAGATGAAAATCTAGCATTCTATACGACCTTCTAGGAAACTATGAAATGATTCCTGAGAAAGCAGATGGACCAAGGGAAGTATAGGGGCAGATATTTGGGAGAGAAGAGGGAAAAGGATAGGTTTTGTCTTAGCCACTGAAAGCTGGCATCTGGGCAATGCTATCCACTCACAAAAAGTTTCCACCAAGCTTTGTAGGCTCCACCCATAACTGCAAGTGGACAGACAAGCATCTCCACCTAACCAAGGGTGTCTTTTCAAATGAACAGCAGATCAAAACAAAGAGGACAAGAGCAAGGAGCTGACTTGGAAATAAAGAAATACAAAAAGGAATAAGCTTTGAATCCCTTTAGGAAATTGAGATGTTGCTATTAAATAGAACTGTAGAATTAAATTTTTAATTTTACACATTGTATATTATATATAACCTTATGTAGAATGCTCACATATATACAATTTATATGGGAGCACTGCTGGGGATCTACAAGTACCTCACAAATGCTAAACAAGTACTTTTAGTACTGACCCGCAACCCCAGGCCTTGATATTGAGGGTTATGTCATATTGTCATTCATACCATTCCCTTTAATCTTTTAGGAAAAGAAAAGGCTACCAAAACAAAAGTTGAAAGGCTATTAGTGAAGCATATTGATTCCTACATATTTTGACATAAAATTTTTGATAAATGGAGGACAAGGGCAGAGCAGCCAGTCCCTGTGAATAAACAGAAAAATAAAGATTTCTGGAAATGAAAATGATAGCAGGACAAGTCAGCAGAAGTGTTTTATGACAAAAATCAAAGATGGTCCCAGAAAGCAGAACTAGAAGACAAAGGACTAGAAAACAGAAAAGAAAGGAAATGAAACAACCCCGATGCATACTATCCGAGTGACATGAATTAACAAAATCCAGCATAGAGTGCAAGCTGACCTCTTGTTCTATGCTCTTTTTAACAAAACCCCTTAGGACTGCCTATGCCGACTCTATCCCTTCCTGCCCTTCTTAGTCCACTCATCTGACTTCCTCCCGCTGCACACCACTAACACTATTTTTGCCTTAAGTAGGTGGTTCACAGTCCTCATCTTACTCTGCTCGCTGTGGGACTTGGCAAAGTGGGTCATCTCCTCCTCCTTGGAATTCTTTCCTTGCTCGACTGTGGTCCTTGGCATTCGTGCTTTTCCTTCTACTTCTCTGGCCATTTCTCTCAGCCTCTTGTGCTGCCCCTTGGAGAGCTTGACTGTCTGTGCAAGAGGGCAATATCTTCAAAGGCAGTTCTTAGATCTCTTTAGAACACACACACACACACACACACACACACACACACGGTATCTTGTCTAGTCCTGCAGATATATGAACCATCAATATCTATATGAACCATCAATATCTATTTTCTTCCCCATCTTTGAAGGCAGACCACATGCCTCTCCTGAAAATACAGATCTACATGTTTACATGTTTGGGTGTGTTATGTGGCCATCATACACTGCCAATGTCCAATTCTAGACCACTTAGCACCCTAGCTTCTCTCCCTCCACTCAAAAACAAAGCCAGTTTCTCCTGTACCTCTTCCTCATTCTGTTTTGGCCACTTATTTTTCCAGGCTTGAGCCAAAACCTTGGTGGCATCATCGCTTCCTCTTTGTCTCACAGCCTCAGTAATGTCTGGTCTACAAACCATGACCCCTGCCCCAGACACACATAAAGAAACCCAGTACACTCCCTAGTCCCCGCTGCCACCAACATGGTACAAGCCACCATTTCTTTTCCCACGTACTGTGACAGTCTCAAATAGCAGCCTGCCCCTGCCTCTGCCAACACCTCTGCCACAACCTCTGCCTCTGCCTGCCTTTGGCCTATTTTCAAAGCACTAGCTAAAGTGATCTCAGAAAGACAAAAGTCATGCTTCTCCTCTAGTCAAAACCTTCTCCTGTCCCCTTTCCTGGGCGTCACCCTGGGCATGCTGTACGTTCTGGTTGCTTTTACTCTCATGCCCTGGATGTTCACATAGCCACTTTCACTGTAGTCACTGTTTTGTTGGGGGGTTTGTTTGTTTGTTCTGTTTTCACTATTCATTAAGTGCATCTGTGCTTTGAACTTGATATTTCCTGTCTGGAAAGCATCCCCCCAGGGAGCCCAGTCCCTGCGGTCTCACCCAAACCTCACTTTCTGAATGAAATATTTTCTGGCCACTGTCTCTGAAAGTGCAGTGTCACACATGCCCACCTTGTTGAGCTTGGCTGGCTTTTCGCTTAGCATTCATCACTACCAAAAACACTCTTTATTGAACGTCCTATCTTTGCTTCTAGAATGTTCACACTCTAGAAGTGCAGGACTGTTGGCTACTGTGTTGCTTGTCATGTCCTCAGAACCCGGAAGAGTACAGGAATGTGAAAAGGCAGTTTATATGATGCACAAAATAATCCTGAAACTGAAAAGTAGAAAACTATCCAAGAAAAAAAAAAAGCAAAAAAATGTCTTGGAACTCAAGGAGCCATTGACACCTGACATCCTGTTGCCAAACAAAGCTCGAGCCGAGACTGTCATTATCTCAAATGTTAGAGACTCCTTTTGAAAGTACTAAAAGTTTCTGTGGTAGGGTAATTAGCAATATATGAAGAATCAAGGTTTGTTGTGATACCAAACTTCTTATTAGCAATGTAACTAGCAAAGAATAAATATTCTATATTATCACTTCATATTATATATAATAATAAAATAACAATAAAGAATACATAAAGAATTCTGCCTTTCCAATCTAAAAATGCCCCATTATGGACTGGGCATGTAACTCAGTTGGTAAGATGCTTGCCTGGATGCAGGAGCCCCTGAATTTGATCCCTAGAACCATATACATGGTGCTGTACACTGGTAATCCCAGCACTCAGGAGGTACAGGCAGGAGGATCAGAAGTTCAGTGTTGTCCCTGGCTATGTAAAGAGTTTGAAGCAAACTTGAGTTACATAAGACCTTATCTCAAAAACAGAAATAAATCCACAGCTGATAATTGAAATATCGAGACAAGGCCTTCTCAGGCACTTAAGGTTTGTTGTTTTCGCCACTGTTTAGATGGAAGGTGAGCATTTAGACCTGTATGAGAGGGTGCTTTCCCACCATGAGGGAAGCACTAAGCTGAATCTTGAGCAGTGCAAAGAACTCGTACTTTAAAATTGTGAGCTTTAATTCCAGCTCCAAGGAATCTAACACCCTTTTCTGGCCTCTATGAGTAGTATGCAAATGTACACATACACACACACACACACACACACACACACACACACACCACACATACATACACACCACATACCACACACACATACATACATACACACCACATACCACACACACATACACACACACATACCATACATACATACACACAACCACACACAGAAACAAAACACACATACACATACCACATGCCACACATACACACACACACACACCACACATACACACACCCCACACCACACACACACCACATACACATACACACACACACACACCGCACACACACATACCATGTACCACACACCACAAAGACACATACAGACCATAAGCAATTTAAAAGGTAAAATGTAATCACTTCTCAGACACCTTTTTTCAGGAAGCTTCTAGAAAACATGCTTTACCAAAGCAAGGCAATAGACCAAGAAAATGAAAAGAATTGGATTCCAGAAACAGACAGTCTAAACAGGAAGCACCAGGAGTTTAAAGAGTAGTGGGGACAGAAGCTCTAAGAGGACAACCTGGTCAAGCTAGAACGTGACAGAGGGAGGCTACAGGAACAACCTAAGTACAAAGTGAGAACTAGTAAATTTCCTGAGTACTTTCCTCCACACTCTGCAAAAGCTGAGCCTCAGAGAAGGAAGAAACAACAACAAAAACGGGAAAGGGAAACGGCCACATTGTGAGTTCAGAATGTGTTATCCTCTCATTGGACTCATAGATGAAGTAGTTCTCGCTTCTGAGTTGGTAATCTGGCCCATCCAGTAGCTACAGAGAATGATGAACCTCATCCTCTGAGGATCTGAACTTCATCCAATCCAGCTTTGGTCATGAGGACCACAGATTAGACACCTTAAACTTTCTGGTCCAGCTCTGCAACAGGAAGTCAAATGGGAGAACTCAATAGCACCAGAGCTAATGACTGCTCAACTCCTGGGAGTGGCAACCCTGTCTGGGTTGTGAACAATGACAGAGCAAACATGGAAACTGGTAGCCAACTTAGAAAGTAAAACAATATAGAACAAGAGCTCAGGAGCTAAATTTTAACCTTTTACCATGACATAGTCAAATAATGTCTAAATTTTTAAAATCAGGAAAATGATAGAATATAAATGCCTACATAAATGATAGACACATGAAGGATAAATTAAATAGAAAGATAGATGATTAGATATAGACAGAAAGAAAGAAAGATAGATAAATAATCATAAATACCAAAGACATTAAATAAATATTTAATTGATTTCCACTAAAGAATGTCATATTTGCCAAGAAGAAAAAGAACATGTCATGGATATTCTTATAGTATGTGTTGCATGATTAATGTGTGATAATTTTTCAATGAAGTTAGGTAGAGTGTTGAATACCATGACTTCTTGGAAGAGATGGTAGTGTAGGCAGGGAGGCTAGAGCCAAATCAGGAAAAGTAGATTAAAAGTGGATTATAAACAACACTAAAGATGAATTTCTATCTCAGAAAGAGTCTTCTAGCTATACCGCAGAAAATGAATTAAATGGAGAAAGACTTGGTATGGGATCAGAGAATTCCTGCTATGGAATTCAGATAGAGGTTGAAGAGTTAGTTCAGAGGTTAAGCCCAAAGGCTGCTCTTTCAAAAGATGTGAGTTGAATTCCCAGCACCCACATGGTGGTTCACAGCCATTTATAACTCCACTTCTAGCCTCCACAGGCACTGCACGCACATAGTACATAGACATTACACATAAAATAAAGCTTTAAAAAATAAGAATAAAATAAAAGATAGGAGGTCTGAACAAAGTGTTGTAGAAATAGGAAGAAGAAAATTAACCCATCGATCAATAGGACCCATGGACCAGTTGTTACCAAGTTCCATTATGAGCCATGAGAGAAGTTAAGGCTGAGAGGAGCTAGAAGATGCCACTTGCCTTTCAGGGTAACTGGCATATTATTTCAATTTACCAGCATGCTATTTCACTTTGGGCAACGTCCTATGCTGTCTCCCTATGTGGTCTAATATGAAACATCCAAAAAATGCTTCTGTTACTAAAAAAAATTCTATCGCACACCCTTCCAATTTTAGTCACTATCATGTCTTGAATATTTTAAGGGGACATTTGCAATGATTACAATGCTGCCTTTTCTAAATTGCTAAGTGGGAGTGGGTTCCTGTGAAGTGTCCTCTTAACGGAATAAATATTCTTAAATGCTAACTCCCCCTTCGCGGCATTTCTTTCTTGATTAAAAAAAGAAAGAAAGAAAGCCTTGCTGTTATCCATATTAAGAGTTCAGTTAACTCCTCGTGTTGACATCAGTACTTCCCTCTCCTGTAACCAACAGTTAGCTGCTTCTTTTATCCCATTGTGTACACTGTCAACAAGTTTCCCCTCTAACACTTGCTTCAGTCCTCTTATTCATGACTCACGAAATCTTCTGGGGTTTTTCCTTCCACATAAAATAAATACGCATGTCCTGTGCAGTGTATGACTGATGTCACTATTACCATGAAACACTCCGGTGAACTAGGGAGGAAATCACCGTGATAGTCCTCATACTACAGACCAAAAAATCATCAAAGGGAGAGAAGCAATTCCAGAATCAAATCTGAATACTCTTGTATTATTATCATTATTGTTTTTATTATTACTAACTAATACTATATGTGCATTGGTGTTTTGCCTGCATGTATATCTGTGTACCATGTGTATGTCTGGAGGCCAGGAAATGGCCCTGGATCCCTGAGACTACAGTTACAGGCAGTATGAACCGCTCTCAGTTGCTGGGAACCAAACCTGGGTCCTCTGAAAAAGCAACCAGTGATCTTAACTGCTGAGTCATCTGTTGTGCCCCTACACTGAGTACTCCCCCTCTCTAACCATCTTTAAATGTTGCATATTCTTCTTGATCATCTCAGTTAAGTATCTCAATGTGGCAATATCACTGGGATCCTTGATGACATTCATGTGCAGGACGCGTGTGAATTCTTTTACGCTGTATGAATATATGTCGCTGTGATTGGCTTAATAAAGAAGCTGGCTGGCTAAGAGATGGACAGGATAAGGTTAGAAGAAGAACCAAACAAAGAATGCTAGGAAGAAGAAGGGTGGAGTCAGAGGTGTCTCGAGCGGACAGAGAGAACCAAGATGGGCATGCCGTACTGAAAAAAGGTACCAAGCCATGTGGGTACGGGTTAATTGAAACATAAAAGTTAGCTAGTAACAAGCCTGAGGTATTGGGTGAGCATTTATAATTGATATTAAGCCTCTGTGTCGTTACTTGGGGGTGGCTTGCAGAACAGAAACTTCTGCCTGAAGATGCATATATGTATAGTCCGTTAATATTTTTATACTCGTTTACTTGGAGGGGGACTCCAATCCTTAAAGGCACTCATAGCCTTAAAATCATTATGGATACTCTGGGAAATACTGCAAGGAAAGAGATGGTATGACTCTTTCCACACTCAGCTCCTTCTCCCAGGCTTGGATGGCTTGTCTACTCACAGGGCAGCCAGCTGTTCCCTCAGACCAGAGGTTCATTTCTCTTCCTCCATGGGCTCTTTTTTGAAACACATTACCCAACTGTTCCTCTAAATTTTAGCACTCATGACATATAACAAATCTAAGAATTAATAATAGCACACCTTGAGTCACTGCGTATGTTGTTGCATACCTGGTTGCTAGGTAACCCTAGACATCATAGTCTGCAAGATTCCTACATCTCAGACATCCTCATATTCTTTGTTAGATCTCCTCATCATATAGATATTAGTATTTGTTGATTTGAAACAAGTATTTTACTTTTCCATAAATCTGTGTTACTTGAGTACTTATTAAAAACCCATAATATGCCAGGGCCTGTCATGGAGGTCAGCAGGTAGAAGAGTTCTCCATCCAAAGTGGGGAGAGAACTACCTTGAAGGGGTGTATACTCACAAGGGAGTAAGTCTAAGGATATGACAAAAGGTCCATCCTTCAGGAGATGTTTAAGACTTATAACGGGACTAACAGAACCATCCTGTGGATGAAGGTGCTCGATTGCTGAGCCTGAGTCTCTTCTCTCTCTCCCTCCCTCTCTCTCTCTCTCTCTCTCTCTCTCTCTCTCTCTCTCTCTCTCTCTCACACACACACACACACACACACACACACACACACACAAATGAATAATTTAGACACACTAAAGATAAGATGGAAGATGGGTGACCTTGTGGCTAAAGACTGTAAGGAAACTGCAGGAGACAATATCTGGAATAAAATGAAACTGATTGGCTGGGTGTGTGGCGCACGCCTTTAAATCCTGCACTTAGGAGGCAGAGACAGGTGGATCTCTATGAGTTCGAGACCAGCCTGGTCTACAGAGTGAGTTCCAGGGCAGCTAAGTATATCACAAAGAGAAACCCTGTCCTGAAACCTCCTCCTCTCCCCAAAACAGAGAAGAAACAGATAGCCCCAGGAAGGAATTAATCACACAAAGGGTGTCATGGCAATCAGTCTTCCTTTCTTGATAGTCCAGTCTCACCAACTGTGACCGCGTAGCGATCACACAATGAACACTTGTGAGAAACAGAAGCATGCTGAGAGTACTGACAAACCTAAAAAATATGCAATTTCAGTGTGCTAGTGGGCTAAAAAGCACGAAACACTGAGCATCCTGTTTCCATCTCTATGAGTGAAAGACTCTGAGTTCCATGCTAGGAGTCATAGAAAAGAATATTGCACACACCTCATCTTCTAAATACTTTATCTGGCAAGCAAAAAAAATAGATACATGAACATTAGCCAACAACATAGTATGTCATAGAAAATGTGCACTAAAAAATAAAGTCATCAATTATTTGAGGAAATTTGTTATTCTACAATTATTGCTATTTTAATAGTAGTATAAGATTTTTGTTACAAAACAAATTCTGTATGCCATGCCCATTCTTTTCTGGGTTTTACCTAGATAGAAATGCATCCAAACCAGCAACTTCTAATTAGTACCTTTCAAAGTTACTTTTACTATTGCTGCAATAAAATAACCCAATGAGAAGCAGTTCAAGGTTCCACATCAGCGGAGATATAACAGCTGCAGGAACTTGAGGCAGCTGATATTGAATCCACAGTCAAGAAAGAGTGATGAAGAAAACGGAAAGAAAGAGTGGTGAGTGCTCATGCATAACTCACTTTCTTCTTTTAACACAACTCAAGATCCCATCCCTGGCGATGGCGTCCATGGTGGATGGGTCTTCCTGCTTAACGAACCTAATCAAGAGATGGCCCACAGGAAAGCTCATAAGACTTGCCCAGGTGATTCAAAATTAAGTGACTATTAAGAATAACTGTCACATACCCCTCAAAAAAAACTGGCCCAAAGACAAAACACCCTGTTAGGTCAGTTTAGGTCACATTAATTCTGACCAACCCATAATGTAGGTTATCAGTACTAATGATCCCAAAGAGGTCATTTAAATTATATTAAAGACTTAGAAATCTCACTGAAACATTGCTTTCCTTGTCTTAGAACTGGCAACAGATAATTAGACCAATTTATCTGAAAATGAACCCATTGTGTTCTTTAATATGAATAGGTTTTGACTTTATTATCCCTTGTTAAATTACTTTACAATTTAATATTGCCTGAGTAGTCTGTTATTGGTAGATTTCCTTTGCATAAAACATCATTATCTTTCTTCTAAAAGTATTACTTTTTCAAAAAAAAAAGTGATAAGCTTTAAAGAGGCCAAGGATGGGGATCACTGGTAGAACATTTGCCTAGCATATGTCAGGAGTGGATTCCCATCATGGCAAGGTAAAGATTAAAACAGGCCATACGTAGTCCGATGTAAGTATCATAGGAAAGCTAGAGTTTTATTTGGTTCATTGCCATTTCTTGATGCTTAGAACAGCCTGATAAGTAACAAATACATAGTAAATGGTGAATAAGTGCCTCGATAAACATATAAGGCTAACTATGAGTAAGATGAACATGTATAAATTATGTGTAGTGTAACGTGTCAAAGCACAGGAAAATTACAGGGAGACGTACAAAGGAGAGTGGGTGATTGAGGCTGAAGGCAAACTCACGATGACTCCAAAGAAGGATTACTTCTTTCCCATTGTTGATGACAACTCAGATGTCACCCACTCCCCTGACCCCACAAGTAAATCATTTCCATTTGGTTCCCAAGTACATCAGCCCATTCCCAGGCCACATCTAGACAGCATTTTCCGTGACTCAACTAGGCAAGATTTATCATTTCTCTGCATTCTTGTGGTTTATTGTTCATGGAAACAATGGGGCATTTTACACACTGATCCTTTCTTATCGGGGTTCTCATTACTCATTTATTTGCCCAGATGAATCGCAAATATTTTCACATAAAATTAACTTTCTGAAGTTTTCTAAATGCTTTGTTAAATATTCACAAAACACCTCTGAAGATGCTCCTACTGCACAAAATTTTAGGTAAGAGGGTGTGTCTTAGCCCATCTCCAGGTTTGCTTTGCTTAAACTA
The DNA here is from genome assembly GCF_017639785.1 of Mesocricetus auratus. Lineage (NCBI taxonomy): Eukaryota > Metazoa > Chordata > Mammalia > Rodentia > Cricetidae > Mesocricetus > Mesocricetus auratus. The sequence goes on from NW_024429195.1 coordinate 68,806,520, forward strand.
ATTGTTTTCTCTATGGTTGACAGGAAATTATATACATGCTATAAAGTAGATGAACCAAAGATGTCTATAACAGGCATCCATCTGAAAAACATTGAAACGTGAATACCCATTGAACCAAACTAGACTGCGTGTGTGCTGATATTGCACACAATGATTTTTTTCTGGCATTATTCTTTGAGGGGGGGCTGTTATGGCCTCTGCCTCAGTCAGACTTTATGTCACTGTACAAAAGCACCCAAGAACAGCAGCTGAAAGAAAATAAAGCTTTTTTTTTCTGGCTCGTGGCTTCATATGCTTTTGTCTGTGTTTGGCTGGCTCCATTAATGGGTTGAGGCTGGGATGTCACAGGGGAATGGATGTCTGCTCACCTTATCTTGGTCAGGACGAACAGAGAAAATAAGAAAAGGAAGAGTCCGGGGACAACGCACATATATCTTTGGAGGCATCTCGATGACACAACCGGAGCCACCTCTCAGCCCTCACCATTTGCAATAATCTTTTCAGTTATGACTTCAGCAGTCAAGTCAAGTTACGTCGGGGTCCTCACGATACACTCGCTTCTCAAAGACCATGTGCTGCCAGCTGAAGTCTTTAGCACTTTAATCTTCAAGGGACATTTCAGATTCAAAGACTAACATTGCTTTTATTAAAAATCCAAAAATATGTTAGTGTTCTGACACATTAGTTAGTAATCATCAAGGCGTACAACGCAACGCCATGTTAAAATGGAAGGCATAGAGCAGCCTCAAGGATGGGGGTGTGGGGAGGGGCAGAGGAGATGGGGAGGAATGACTTGATTTAATAAGGAATGAAATTTAAAAACAAGTACAAACGAAAATAAAATACTGAAATTACAACCCTCAATGTAGAATGATATCCATGGCTGCAAAGCATTGTGTAAAGAGATAGATCTGTATATCCAGGCAGAGATGAATTTAAATACTGTCTCTGATGTGGTCTGCATATAAACTAGGAGGATCATATCTACTGCACAGGGCTCTGGAAAGATAAAACGAAAGGAAAATGCCTTCCAGGAGACATGAGCGACAGCATGTGCTCAGCAAATGTTAGTTTCTTCCTCCTTTTTTACTCTCAGTGCGATGAACCTATGTTTACACGAAGTGTGTGTGCTGGTGGCGGGTGCGCCAGTCCACAACACATGGTAGATTTAGGGGCAGGCAACAGGTCCTACTCTGAAGATATGAGTAAAGCAGCCTTTGCTTACAGTGAGATTGAAACTGAATCGTTCACGTACATCACAGGCAAATCTTCAACAGTGATAAGCCTGAGCTATTTGGGAAATAAGTAACACTTGGTTTCCATAAAAGGGGAGGGAGGCAGAAGGGTAAGGCTAGGGATACATAAGAGAATTTCTATGGGTAGTGTAAAGGCAATTGAAAGCAAACACTTTTGAAAAATAAAACACAAGGCTCTTAGAGAAATGTAATAGGAAGATTAATGTTATAGATAGCCATAAAAATGACAGAGAAAATAGCTGATAATTCCATGAAGACTGAGCTGTAGCTGCTCATCAAAGCACACATACTGAAGGAAAATCTTGCAAGCAGGTTAGTTTTATAATAATGCTCTCAGATGGTCCTTCAGGATTGATGATTATGCCAGTCACATCTCGTGCCTTTTCTGCCTTTCACTGCCTTACCCACTTTGTTACCTGCGGATCAATATGCCATCTCAACACAGTATGTCTTACAGAAGGCTGGGATAGATAAAATTGCTTTGGTGGAGAATTTATGACAGTGTTGTGACATTTGCTTTAGCCTGTGCCTAAAAGACAACATTTGTTAGACAGACTGTGTGTCAACCTTGTTCCACTGATATGTGAATCAGGATGGTGAGGAAAACAGGACATGAGACAGTGAGAGATCACAGGTAATACAGGCAGAACCACTGCACCGGCACCAATATAAAATGCGCTGCTGGCTCTGTGGGTTTCCCCCATTATGATCTTAACCCCTCCGTCCTGCTCATACAATCCCTCCTCCCTCTCTTGGACTGGATGCCAGGGGCTCAACACAGTGCTTGGCTGTGGGATCTCTGCTTCTGCCTCCATCAGCTACTCCATGAAGGTTCTATGATGACAATTAAGGTGGTCACCAATCTGATTACAGGAGAAGGCCACTTCAGGCTCCCTCTCCACTACTGCTAGGAGTTTCAGTTAGGGTCATCCTTGTGGCTTACCCTCTCTGAGGAGTGGATGGGGGAAAGGAGGGGAACTGTGCTTGGTCTGTAAAGTGAATTTAAAAGTTTTTTTAAACATGTGCTACTGGAAGCTATGAAGAGACGCAAGTTGGTGGATCCTTGAGGGACCTGAGCGAGGGACCTCGGCTTGGGTCTGGGCAGGTCGAATGGAGAAACACTGCTTTGGGGTAGTTTGCTGAAAGACAAAAGGAACTGAAAATTATTTTTGTAGTTCCTCCCCACCTTGTGACTCCAGTTGTCTTTGTCACATGGAATAACAGATTGCTGCATGATTTTCATCAGGACATGGCATTTTATCAAGATACGGCAGATAGGCTTCAAGCCAAAGGACATTGTAACCCATGGGAGGGAGTCATTAACAAATTTTTCAAGAAAATGTGGGAGGGAGAATTAAGCTTTCTCAGGGATGAGCCCCTTATTGGTTATTCAACACAAAATGGTCTGCCCTGAAACTACATACATACAACAAAAAACTGACCCAACAATTCTATATTTGTGAATACGTACACATGTATGTATATGTAACAATAATAATCAAAGAAAAGGAGGTATCAGTTTGGACATGGGCACAGGAGGGGTTGTCAGGAGGCATGGGGGGAGTTGAAGGGAGGGTACCTGAGAGGGGTTGGAAGGAGAAAATTAAAAATGTATTAACTTTTCATAAAAATCAAAATGTGGATCATGCAAACTAATTTCCATGTGTGTAAGCATGACTGTGATATACATCCTGTTCAAGTGCATAGTTCTTAGCAGCAGGGTTGGTTGTTCATATTTGCATCATTTCAAGAATAGAAATCTGCCCACCAATGCCCTTGACCAGAACAAGATTCAAACCTGGAATGAATTTTATTCCATTTAATGTCCTCTGGAACATTCTCCCTTCTCTTTCATTCAGCACCAAACCACGATAGGAACAAGACATGCATTTTCTCCTCTCTTCTCACACTAATCACCCTCAAGCAACTATTCAATCAGCAACTCCGTATCTTTCATTTCATTTTCAACTCCCATTTTTCCAAGTATTGTTTGAATTCCTTGTGCAACTTTGACATGCCATTGTATTGTTTCTCACTTCACAATGCATAGCCATTACAGGAGATTATAATTAGTATCTGATTTGATGCATGATTATTTTCACATTCTGCACTCAAATATATGCAGCAATAAGTGTATTTTTACATAATTAGATGTTAGTTTTACTAATGCTTTGTACCATTCCTAAACTTCCTAAGAGTTATTATATGAATATTTTTAACTTTCTTTCCATAAAGAGGTGGATTGCACTAACATTGCATTTTTCCAACTTGAAAAAATGAAAGACTTTATTCACTGAAGAAATATATTAAATATACATTTTATTTTGTCTACATAGACTACATATTTGCATATGCATGACTTATACACATTTATATGTGTGTACATAAAGATACATACCCATGCATATGTGTATATATATGCACATACATATATGTGGGTGTATAATTATACGTCCTGTTTAGCATCCTAGAAAATATAAAGAACCCCAGCTTTGCAGATGAATAGTCTTAGTGTTACATACCTTCTCTCTGACTTGCTGGCTGAATATTGAGTTCCTAAGTGATAAAATAGCTATTCTATATAATAGCTACTTCATAATTTTCCCACAAAAGTTAAAAGTAATAGTGTATAAATACCCTAGCAACAGTAAATCTGGGAGAGAGTTCAGTGCTCAAGCTGGAGAGAGAGCTCTTTCAGTAAAGTATGTGCCACAGAAATATGAAAACCTGAGTGGTATCCCCAGAACCCACATAAAAAGTCAGACATGGTAGTGTGTCTCGGTGCTGGGAAGACAGAGACAAAAAGATTCCTAGAAGTTGCTGGCCAGACAGCTGAATCAGCAAACTCCAGGTTTAGTGATAGATTAAGAACAAACGAAGGGGAGTATATATTTGACGCAGGACTTGGAAGGCTGGAGATGGGTCTGACCTAAAAGCCTCCTCCCTCAGGAATAGCTTTCATGGTGCCCTGTGGTACCTCTCCAAAAGAAGGAAGCACTATTCCGACCCAACTATGACACCAATAGTGTAATAGTGGTACTTGTGTCTTAGAAGTAACCAACAGATGTCTTATTGGACTTAAGACCCACTCAACAGGAAAGAAATCATGCCTGGTTCTATAAACCTAGGCCACTACCTGAGTCTAATGAGGTTGTGGCTCTTAGAGGAGAACCTACAGCTGCCACTTTACTAGAACAGTCTAACCCCCCATTGCATTCTAAATACCCAATCCTTACACCCACAGATACATGTGGCTGTCACCCCTTATCAAAGAAGCCCCTCTTTGCAATAGACAGGGGCCATCTCAGTAAACCATCACTGACCAAAACACACAGAATAACTTGGTGAGGGGTGCCCAGCCCCAACAGATACATTATAAAACAACTCCTCACCTCAAGCTCAGGGAATATCAGAGAAGAAGAGGTAGGAAGATTGTAATAATCAGAGGATGGGAAGTCTACTGTGAGATTGTGTCTCGTACAGTTGACAAGGAAGCTACCCCTGTGATACCACAGCAGCATGACTGCCTAAATGAGATGTAAACCATGTCAGCATCAATAGAGACACTAATGTGGAAGAAAGAAATCTCAAGGAACCCCATATATAGACAAAGAACTACAGGCAACCAAGGGACAGAGAATTAGTTTTCCCAAGGATGAGACCCTATTTGATTACCAAACACCAAGTGATAAATCCTCAAACCATATAAACACAAGCAACAGTAAACGTGCAACAATAATAAAGAAAAAAGTCTGTGAATTTGAAAGAGAGTAAAGGGGCAGACACGGGAAATATTAGAAGCAGAGGACACAGGAGGGAGGAACAGTGTCTTAGCTGCAATTCCATTGCTATCATAAGACACCATGACTATAGCAAATTATAGAAAAAAGTTTCTTTGAGGCTGATGATTTCAGAGGGTGAGTCCAGGATGGTGGAACAGAGGTAGCAAGTGTCAGGCTCTTAGAGCAACATCTATGAGCTCCCATCTCAAAAGGCAAGAAGACTGCAGAGAATGCATTGCAGATGGTGAGAGGATTGTGAAGCCTCAAACTGGTCCCCAGTGGCACACCTCCTCCAACAAGGCTACACCTCCTAATACCTCCCAAACAGCCATCAAATGGAAACCAAGTGTTCAAATACACGAGTGTATAAGAACCACTCTCATTCAAACCGCCACAAAAGGAAGGGGACAATGATATAACAATGTTTTCATTAAAAATTTAAACTGCTAAGGAAAATCCTAAAAAAGCAAAGGTAAGGAAGGATTGACAAAAATGCCAAACTTCAACTTCTGGATCCCACAGGCACATAAACAGACTTACCTATCTCCATGTACACATAGGCACACACACTCATGAACATGTATACATGAATATATGCATACATAAACCAAAAAAAGAAACAGAAAACAGTTTAGTGTTCAATTAATTTTCACTTCCTTTTAGATTCCTGTGTGATTTTTTTCTCCACTAAATCTGTTTTCCAAGTCCAGGATGATTTTGGCACCGATCCCATACCAGGAACTCAGTTGATGCAGGCAGGCATAACACGATGGCTTTGTGATGGGGTCTGTTGAAAGTGACAGCGCTTGTCCCTGAGGGACTTCAGAGAGCTTTTTCTTTGCTCTGACATCTAAAGAAAATGGGAGAGCCTTATTTCTCAGGCTATCTGGAATCTTTTTCAGGAGATGTCACAGGGGAAAGTTTTAACGTTTCCACGATCTTTTAAAACCTCTTCCTACCTAATCTTCCAAGTGGCAGGAATGGTCCTGGCAGTTCTGTTTTGGGGTGGCAATTTCTATGTCATCCATTGTGAGATAATTATCCATCTTGCGGTTCTATAAGTATACAATAAAATCAATTTTAAATACAGATGACATATTAGAACTAAGGAAAAAATTTTCTAATTCATCCTTTGCAATTTACCTTAGGGGGGAAAAAACCTTTTTGATTTCTTCCTCAAATTTTATCAGTTTTCAACTGGTGTAATTGTTTTTTTTAACAAATTAGACCTTCCAATTCTTCCCTATTCATTTTTGGTTCAGACTCCAGTTTGATGCATTACTTTTAAAGAAAACAGGCAGACTATGCCAGGGAACGGTCATACATTTCCCAAACTGAAGTCTTCATTTCAAATATAGCTGTAGAAGAGCAAATTCAAAACATCTGATGGTTACAGCATTGAGATTGGTCAGATCTCAATCAACGGGAACTTCCTCCTCCCTGATTTTAATTCCATTTGAGAATTGCCTGTGATAATTTGACCCAGGTCTCTCCACAAAGTAGCATTATCTCAGAGTTTACAATTTCGTTAGCCCCATGTGATTAGAAAGGAGCATGCCAAGCCCCCCGCTGATTGCTCTGGGCTGGAAGGGTTTTCTTTGCAAGCTTCAGCCTGCCTTGCTTGTATTAAACATGGAACATACAGTGTGACCAATGCAAGCAGACACAATGCCTTCACAGAGAAAGTACCATACCATAAAGAGGGCCTCATTTAGGTCACATTGCAGCAGAGTGACAGTGCTGATTAAAATTAAACATCAAAACCACCAAGTACCTGAGAAATTACTTTCAATACATTCAAGTAGAATTATGAATTAAGAACCATATTCAAACTTAGAGGAAGCAGACTTATCTGATTGAATAAATACCTTCATAGCCTTTTCTCATAAGCAGAGATGGAAAAATATTAAAATTAAATCTGATAATTACTTTTCAAACCTACTCTAGTGTGCACAATAATAAAGTGGGATGTTTTAGATAAGTAGCTAATGAAATTTCAAATTCAGAACAATGACTTTTTAAAGAGACCTGGGTCAAATCATAATGGGACTAAGTATAGAACTAAAATTAGTTAAGAACTAAAGTAATGTTTTGGAAAATTTATCACATATTTGTAGGAAGTTTAAAAGTTATGCTAAAGGTAATTTTGTTTTGGCATGAGAAGAAATATTTAGGATATAAAATCCAGTTACTGGAGAGGTATTTAGAAATTTCTTCTACCTCAGTTTTGTTTTGTTTTTAACTTTGAAAATAACTTTCTAATTCTTCCTTGAATATCTTTTGAAAACAGTAATGGGAAATAACATAAACTTCTAAAATTTTAGAATAGAGTGTTTACAGGTTCTGTAAACTTGGAAGGATAGTGTATCATGAAAATAAAGCCTTTCCCCTTGTAGGAGTTGGGAATATCTACACTGCAATTCACATAACACAAACACCATTATCTATAGAACAGTGGACTATGTGCAGTCTCCTATCCTATCTCCCCTTCAGGCCCCCCACCCCATCCAAAAAAAGTAGAAAGACAAGGTAATCATGGCTCATGTCTTATATTTAAAAGTATTTGTCGAATGAATAGAAAACATATACACAAAAGACGTTAATTCTCTAACAGTATCTTCCAGATTCAGGAAAGGTAAATACATGAAATAGCAGAACTGTTAATGATGGCTTCACTAGCCATAGCTATATCAAGAAAAGCATATGAAACAAGGGTGGTGGTACACGCCTTTAATCCCAGAACTTGGGAGGCAGAGGCTGTCAGATCTCTGAATTCAAGGCCAGCCTGGTCTACAGAGTGAGTTCCAGGACTACCTAGAAAAACCCTGTCTCAAAAAACCAAAACAAGAAAAGCATATGAAATCACCATGCTGTGTACCTTAAAAATTACAGTCTTTGGAGACAGCTTGGGAGGCTGGTCGTTAAGGGATTGCACCAGCATGAGGCTCCGAGTCCAGATCCTCGGAACCCTTGAGAAGCAAGATATAGTGTGGCATGTCTGCAAGTCTAGTGCTCATCCATGGAGGTGGTCACGGAAGAATCTACAGAAGCTCATGTGCCAACTAGCCAGACTTTCACAGTGGCTAAGAGACCAATCTCAAAATCACAAGATAGAGGATGAAAACTAATACCCAAAGTTGTCTTCTGGCCTCTAGTCACTTGTGCCTTAGTACACATATGTGTATGCACACACATACACACACACACACACACACACACACAAAGATAAATATTCATGTATATATGTGTGACTTTAAAAGTAATTGAACAAATGTTTGTTGAGGGCTTTTCCACACAGGGCTCAGTACTATGCGCTATGGAATAGGGACAACCCTATGCACAAATGAAATCCTTGTCCTCTTGGAGTTTGTTATCTACTTGGGTAATATAAACAACCACTTTACAATGGAGGAAAATATGGAAAGGGTTAGTTGGTGATAAACATTTGGTACAAAATTCAAACAAACAGGCACATACACACAAAGACACAGGCACATAAACACACACAAACACACAGGCACATACACGCAGACATATACACACAGGCACACACACAGGCATACACACATAGGCACATAAACACACAGAAATAGGTACACATGCACACATACACACAGACACAGGCACACATAAACACATATACACACAGGCACACACACATACACACACAGTCACACGCATACACACACAGGCACATACACACATACACACACAGGAACATACACACAGGCGTGAGCATGCACACACACACACACACATGTACACACAAACACACGCACATACACACACAGGCCCATACACACACAGACAGGCACACACACACCACAATACTATACAAAAGGCTAGAGATAGGAGATTATTTTTTGGTTCCTCCATTTTCTGTTGTACTTTAAATAGTGACAACAGAATTAACCTTGTAAAAGTCCCCTGTCTGTCTTTCTCCTGCCTTCAACATCTGAGAGACAAAGGCTTCGGGCGACATTTATACACAAAAACCTGGAACACTCGTCTCCATCGAAGATACATCAAGAGATTTAAAGAAAGCAAACCATCTACCCACTGAAGACTAAAATTCGAAACAGATCTCCTTCTACCAGGAACTTTTTGTACTTTCCCTGCCTATTATCGTGAAAAGTTTGGGGCTGACTGTCTTGAAAACAACTGAACAATATTGAGAGTCAAAGTCTGCTGGCTCAGAGAAGAACTGGTGGCTTCTCACAGGGTAACTACACATTACTTCTAGGCGTTTCTGCATCTCCTGCCCAAATCACAAGGAAAAACAGTACGGGCTTCTGCTGGCACTGAAGCCACTTCTCCAGAACAGGACATGCTCCTTCCTGGAGGTGACAGGTTACACACTGAGGGTTTTTTTAATCCCTATTCAAAACATCTCATTTGCTGCCAAACTGTACGTAAGGGGAAGAAGCAAGGTCTGCCCTCAACGGCTCCTCAGAGACGGAGACCAGAGAATAGCCGGACACACAGGCAGTATGAAAAGTCTAAATTAAACAATGGCTTCACAAGAGCACCTCCCCATGTGACTTTGAATCAGAGTAAAGGGAAGTGCACAAAGCCAAAGCGGTAGAGGCACCTTTGAAAAGTACTCATTAACAAGGCAGAGCTAAGCTTTAAGAATTAGATCTCTGAGGGAAAATCCTCCTGGCATTGAAACGGGGACTTTGATTTCGACTGGCTCATAAAATAAATAATATCCCTTACAGCTCTGTGCTATTTCCCAGTTTACAAAGCACTTTCCATATACTACTCCCCTCCATCCTCGCAGTGCGCTTCCTAGGTACCGAGTCCTGACTATCCCCTTGTGTGGTTAGGGAACTGAGGCACAGGGAACAGACAGGCCTTCCTCAAGAGCACATGGTTATTAAGGAGAATGAAGAGATCTACTCGGGAGCTTGCCCTCCCTGCCATATCTACACAGTTAGCAGACCAATTCAAAATGACCAAGTCGGGGGTGTGTTCACCGGGGAAATTCTAAAAGGACACTGAGGGCATGAAAAAATAAAATATATCAAGCTAGGGCAATGGCAACACCTCAAGCTGTTTTGTGAATGCTCTGTGACAGCAGCAAGGAATTTAATCTGGGAATGTAGTCAGTTTTTACCTAAAATATGAGTCATGAGTAAAAATGTTCTCAATTTCCAGCATCAAAAACAGAGGTGGGGGCGGGAGAAGAGGGAGGGAAGACACTAAGCCCATTTCGAAGACTAACCAAATGAACTTTTTATGATTGGTTTATTTTTTATTTTGTGTATGAGTGTCTTGCCTCCACATGTATATATGCCCTATGTGCCTGCAGTGCCCATAGTGGCCAGAAGAGGACGCTGAGTCCCCCAGAACTAGAGTTACAGACAGCAGCCATTGGGAGTGGAGAACAGAACTGCAGAGTCTACAAGAGCTCTTGACCACTGGGCCTTCTCTTCAGCCCCATAAAATGACTTGACTTCTGTAACAGTCACTACCAAAGACCAAGGATACAGTGTGTATGAAAAGCTTTGCTAATAAATACATACGTAAATAAATAGAATTTCCCTAATCAGTTTTTAAGCATGATTAGTTATTTGCTAAGAAACTAAATATTATGGTATACCATGGTTAAAAATGTGTCAGACTTATATATGGTAAACTAGAGTTAGTTTTTGTTTGGTTGGTTAATTGACTTGACTAGTTGGATATCTTTATTTACATGTATTAGTGATGATAATGCAGAGAGCTATGGAAAGAAAAAAACAAATTTTAATACAATCTCTAAGAGACCTAAGCATTTTATGTAGCTGCTGAGAACTTTATACAATTGAAAAAAAAAGATCAATTTTGGCTTCCTACCCTAGTACAGAGGCACACTTGGAAAGCAAAGCCTTGGAAGGAAAGATGTAGAATTCTTTGTTTTAAAAGAGGCACACAATTGTGAAGACTACTGGGTCACCACAGTTAATTGCAGTCTGTAGGATAGCCCTTTTCAACTCTCAACACTGAGAGTAGGAAGTATGGGAGAACACAGTGCTTGAGATCAGTAATTACCTGCACCCACTTCAAAGAGCTTGTGCCAAACAGCACCCATGTCCTATCCTAATGCAAAATAGCTACCCTACGAAAAACTCATTTATAAGCAAGCAAATTGGACTTCTCTAGCCTGGAAGTACAGAAATTAGCTTTGTTAATTGAGATAATAAAATGAAGTTGGTGGGTTAGGAATATGAAGTCAGGGTTGGATTCATTCCAGCAAACGTTTCATTCGAGCAAAAGATAAGGGGTCATCATACAACGGCCATAAGAGCAGTGAAAACACAGAAGTGAATGGACGAGCCAGAGGTTGCTGATTTCACAATTCCTACTTTCCTTCCTGCTTCCAAACGCTTTAGAGACTCCCGGTGTCCTTGCAACGCCATGTGAAGATTTTTCCATCCCTTTAAAACAGAAAGCCTTAAATATAGCAAACCCGGAAAAGGGCAGAGCATCATTATAGTAACGAGGTGGGATTATAAGAAAAGAATGTGGAAAAGTTGAAGAGCAAACTAAAAACAACACTGGTGAGTGACAAAGATAAACAGTGAACATGCAATCATAGCTGGGTGAGGCTGGCCAGAGCACTTGACCAAAAGAAATGAACCAAATCTTGTTTGAAAAGCAGAGAGATCCTGGCAGCCAGGAAGGTATTATTTATAAAACTATCTGCAAAGGGGCAATAAAAGCTCAAACTACTGGGAGTGTGTTCTGAAATAGCCTGATCTTTCAAAGAAATGAAGAAATGTGGCGTTTCCTAATTGAATCGACTTCGAATTACTGAATTCCTTGGAATCTCATTTTCCGCAGTTCCGTGAAAGCAATTGTTTTTATAACTCTCATTCAGTTTATGACCAAACAAAAATCGTGTTTGGCTTTGGTATCTGTCAGTTTCCAGCTTTTCAGGTCATCACATATTAAAATCTTAGTCATCAGACTCAATGTAGATTTCCTACTTCATGAGTTAAATACAAAAGGAAGAATTGTTTTATAATAAACATACAGCCAGTTTTAGTGATATTGGTTATCAGTTCTAACATTTTTGTTTAAATATTTTGACTTAAGGTATTTGCAAGCCAGGCATGATGGCATATGTCTTTAATCCCAGCACTTGGGAGGCAGAAGCAGGAGTATCTCTGTGAGTTCAAGGTTAGCCTGATCTCCAGGACAGCCAGGGCTGTTACACAGAGAAACCCTGTCTTAAAAAACACAAAAATAAAACAAAAAGAAAAAGAAAATGTATGTATTATTTGTTTTAAACTCCAGCATTTTCTTTTGCCTTAAGAAAAAAAAGGTACACAGACATGTGCCTTAGGAGTATGTGACGATGGACTAATGCCCTATGACATTCTCAGTGCCCTGACTGTGTTTGATACAAATGCTGTATGTCATCATCATGAACAGAACTGTCAGATCAATCAGAAACATAGGCAAAATTAACAGTAGGTGACGAATGGGAAGAGCAGGAAATGGCTACACATGTATGTTTTAAAAAAAGTTCTAACTTAAGGTTTTCAGAAAAAAGAAATGTCATAGGAAAACCCAGCTACAAGTACTACCATGTTGCTATCATTCCATGCTGAGGTCTTCAAACGTACAAAGGTAGGTCTTGAAGTCCTTCATTTGTTTCATAAGTCTTCATGGAGCTTCAGCTGTACACCAGGGTCTAGGTAGATGCTACTGAGTTGAGTTCTCCATTGTAGCTGTCTTAAGTCAATAGCCTTTCGCTGTGAAGAGACGCCATGACCATAGCAACTTATAGTAAAAGAAAATCATTGAATTATATAGATATATATAATTACACATATTTTATTTAGTTAATTAAATCACATTTCAGAGGCTTAGTCCATTATCATCGGTAACTGAGAGGACTACATTTGGATCCAAAGGCAACAGGAAGAGAGAGAGAGAGACTAGGCCTGGTGTGAGCTTCTGAAACCTCAAAGCCCACCCCCAGTGACACACTTCCTCCAACAAGGCCACACCTATTCCAACAAGGCCGCAGTTTCTAATCCTTTCAGATAATGCCACTCCCTCGGAGCCTGTGGGGGCCATTTTCATTCAAAACACCTAAGTGGCTCTTATCAGCTAAGGAAGCCCAGGGCTGCTTAAAATTGCTTTCTTTTATGCCACCTCCATTATGTCTCTATAGTTTTGCACTGAAAATGAATACACACACATACACACTCACACAAGCCCAAGGGCACACCCACAAGTACACAGTTTTACCTACTCTAATTCTTCAAGCCTAGTTCAAATAGTACGTAGATTGGGAATTTCACTGCCAATTCATCGGCTTCTGATTTAAACCTCACATCCCCTCATAACATGCGATCTGCAATACCGCTCACTTCTTTTTTTGGTGGCTGTATCAGCTCACTGCTTTGAGCACAACACAGCCAAGGTACCGTACGATTGATGATCTACTGAGGAACTAAAGTAAATAAATTTTAATTTCAGAGACAGAAATCCATGCTACAAGCTACACAAGTGTGAAATGTTAACAGATGGTAAATAACTTATCACATGTCGAGGGCCTGGCTTATGCCGCAGTCTGTTGGGCAATAGCTGAACAGCCTGGCCTTGTGATTTAAATGCAAGCCAGGGATGTACGCAGCACTCCTGTGGCACTGAGGGAGAGATTTTAATTCCTGCTCCAGTCACTGTTGTACACCGTGAACTCTGAGTGAGCTCTGCTACTGTCGTTCTGTTACTGCGCTGGGAAGACATCTTGGTGGAGCAACTGGACACGGGAAGGAAAAAAGTCCATTTCTCCATCACCACTGGTTCTCTTCCGATGCTAAGTCATTTGGAGTTAAACCAGTTGGTCAAAGGGCCAGAGGAGCCTGGGGAAGGATCTACATATAATTGAAAACTGGCAAGAAAGAGTCCATGGTTTCAAAGCACTAAGAGAATCGGGGAGATAAGACAATGTGATGGGCCTTCTCCACATGAGGATCCGAACCCAACGCTGGCACGGCTTGTCTCAGCCACACACCCATCACCACCTGAGTTCAGTCACCCAGACACAAACTGGGCAGTACAAAGGCTAGGTCCTCCAACTATGCACTTGAAAATGTCAAACTGCTAGTAAAGAATCATTGTTCCCATGCTTGTATTATTACAGACAAATAGAGTGGCATGCTAGTCTGAAGACCACACTTGGAGGTATCACTGGTTTGAAATTCTTGGAGATTTCCTGTTGTTTGGTTTTTTGGAAAGAACAAGCAAGATGGCCAAAGGTAACCGATGGATATTTGCTGACAGTTTGCTGATAGTGGTCACTTTGTTACATTTAGTATAATGTTAAAAGGCAGCTTAACAAGGGATTCCCATTTAAACTAGACTACTGGCCTGGTTTAGTGGCACACACCTTTAATCCCACCACTTGGGAGGCAGAGGCAAGTGGATCTTTGTGAGTTCAAGGCCAGCCTGGCCTACATAGTGAGAACCTGTTTTGAAAAAAAGAAACAAAAGCAAAAACAAACAGATAACCTAGACTAGTTAGAGGTCCTGAATGCAGCAGCAGTGGTCTATTCCTAAGAACATATATCTAGGTTGCAAGATGAGTTTTACCCATAAGGACTATAACAGGAGTAGCAGGACATATGCCCCCCTCTGCTATTCTTGGGTTATCTCTCACTCCCTTCAGTGAGAGACAAACTTCCATGTGGTGAATAATAACCACTGATTTAACGGACTTAAAGCAATATTTGCAGAAATAATATATTTTAAATGTTTACCCTAGCCTATCCTAACTTCCCTTCAACATACTAAGATGGCATGGACAGCAAAAAAAAAAAGTTCTACCTCTAGTAGACTCTCCCAAGAGCCTCTCAGATATTCCTATGACATCTAACAGTGGAAATAAAAAGATGAAGAGGCTTATTCGTGCTTCATCTGTTTGTATAGAATATTTTAGCCAATTGAAAATCTGAAGAAAGCCAAGCAAAAAGCCCTGTTAGGGCCTTGGCTCCTTCTCCATGCCCTTGTCTCTTACTTTAGGGCCCACAGACTACTGTCTTGCTATTGTCGACATTTTGAGACAGCTAAAACCTATCAACTTTTCCTCCTGCCTCATCCTATATCCATTTGGAGACTAATTCTCAGAAAAAGTACAGAGAACTGAACACTCTAGAAACCATCCTTGTTAGTCCTTGACATAGATTTCCAAGTACTCTGGTGTATTACCGAAGAGTTCCCAAAATAAAGTTCACAGAAGAATAACATCATGAAATGGCTTTCAAAGGAATCTTGTAGACAAAGAACTCGGAGGGAAAGGATGTATAGCCCTTTCCTGGATGCTCACAGTGCATGTAACAACTCAGAGTAGCCTCAGGAAGTAAACAGACTCAAGCTTTTATCCACCACTGCCTAAACCCTTTGCTAGGAAATGAAGTTCTCACATGACAACCCATAATTCCCTACAGAACAAAGACTACAAAACCATCTGGACAAACCACTTTAAGAGAAACAGAAAGTGGGGTTAAGACCCGTTTCCTTCTCCGTTCATTAAGCTGCCCTAGGTGAATGTCTACTGGATCCAGAGAGGTATACAAGCAGACCAACTCACCCATTATCTAACAGGGACTGTTGTGCCCCGGTTTTCATCTGAGAATAGAATTTCTCCTGCATCAGAATTGTCTGTGAAGAAAAATAAGGGCAATCCACAAATGCCGTCTGACTGCAAACTAAGTTAAAAAGGAGAATTCTCTCTAATCTCAGATGAATAGCCAGAAATCATTTTAGTACCTATAAATGGTGCTTAAGTGGGAAAAAGGGAGTAATGTTCATGACTGCATGGGGGGTCATTGTCCAAAACTGAATCTATGCTCATTATGAAACGATCATTTGGTGCTATAGATTTGTGAACATTTGTTGCTATAGGTTTAGGAGCATTCAGTGCTGTAGATTTCTTCCTACAGTAAAGGCGAAAAGTTGAATCCAAGATTAATCATCGGATACTCCAATGGCGAAGTCAGTTAGCTCACAGTAGTTATACAACAGAGATTACTCATCAATTCACACCCCCAACTCCAGGATCATTGAAGTCTAGTTATCTGCTTCATGGATTTTTTTCTAATTTAATCCCTATTAAAATGGTCCTTTTTATATCTTTGTTGTAGTTACTTCTATGAGGCAACTAAAGTGAGGTAAGGGATGGATGTCCACATCACTGGTAAAATATCATTTCTGGGCATATCTGTAAGGATGCTTTCAAAAAAGACTAGCCTTTAGCTAGGCAGACTAAGCAAAATACATACATACCCACAGTAGGGCAGGCCAGCACCATCCAATGTGCTGAAGGCCTCAGTAGAATAAAAAGATACAGTAATAGGACATTCATTCTCTACTTGGGCTGGCACCTATCTTGCCCTCCCTGAGGTACTGGTGCTCCAGGTTCTTAGGCTCAAGCTTGGACAGACACTTTCACCACCACCTTTCTCCCTTCCCATGCCCAGGCCTTTCAAATGATGTGTCATTGTCTTTCTGGTTGTCAGGTCTTTAGGATTGATATGAATGATCCCACAAGATTTCCTCATTTTCCAGCTTGCAGTTGGCAGATGATGGGATTTCTTGCCTCTATAACCATGTGAGCTAAGGCTTATAATAAATCCCTTCATATATCTATGTCATCAATGTCCGTGAATATACTTCTATCTACATTGCTCCCATTGGTTCTGTGCCATTGAAGAACCCTGACCAGTACTCTATTATACTTGATTTGAGGTCATATAACGAACACGTCTAACTTTATCTTTCTGGTCTTCTCGTTCTAGCTCCACCTGCTTTTTTTCCCCCTTTAGGACTTATGTCTCCCACTATCACATGCATCATGAGAACCACCAATTATAATAACCCATCTATATCTCAGAGATGCTGGATCCTCTGTGCAAACCAAAAATGGTACTTCAGGAAAAAACAAAATGACCCTCCCTCTCCAGTACAGAAGCTTAACTGGCAGCATGATAGAGGAGGTGACCTTGTAAAAAACACCTGGATGAACACATGTTGAAAAGAATGAGGCTAGAAGAGAAAAGGGCTTGGCGGCACCCAGGTCTCTGTGTCCGGTGGCCCTGTAGACCCAGTTACATTCTCTGTTCTTCCTTCCCTTTGCCTACACAAACTCAGGTTGCATTTCTGTCACTTTCATGAAAAGTCATAATTAGTCGGGTGGTAGTAGCACACACCCTTAATCCCAGCACTTGGGAGGCAAAGGCAGGCAGATCTCTGTGAGTTTGAGGCCAGCCTGGTCTACAAAGCTACACAGAAAAACCTTGTCTTAAAAAATAAAACAAAAGTCATAATTAATACTTATCATTTCATAATTTTCCATTAAGCCAGTCTGTTTTTCGTTTAAAAAAGAAACAAACTTTGACATACAGCCTCTCCTGCCTGCAAAATATGCTAGGGCAATGGAGGCACAGAACTTATGTGGACATAGACAACCAATGTCTTATTTGGCTTTAAGGCCAACTCCAGGAGACAGAACCCACACCCACCATTGCTTGGGTAACCAAGAACCAGATACTGGGTAACACAGAGATCTAGGGTAAAACCAAACACAACTGGTCTAAAACACACACACACGTACCTCACAAAATGATTCCTGATGATATTCTGCTATAACTGTATATCAGCACCTTACCCATCGTCACAAAAGCTTCATCCTGCAGCAGATGGAAACAGATGCAGAGACCCACAATTAATGCAGACATTAATATGGAGAGAGTCTAAATTGGAGATCTCCATCAAGTCCCTCCCCTCAGTGCTCAGGGAACCCCACAGAAGACGGGGTAGATGGAAATTGTAAGAGACAGAGAAGATGGAGAACACCAGGAGAATAAGGCCCTCTGCATCAACTAAGCAAGGTGCATATGTGCTCACAGAGATTGGAGCAGCAAGTAAAGGACCTGTGTGGGTATACACCAAGTCCTCTGCACATATAGAGTAACTATAGCTTTGTATTTTTATGGAACTCTAGACTATGAGAATGAGTAGGTCTCAGACTCTTTTGACTGCTCTTGGGACTCTTTTCCTCCTGTTGGGTTGCCATGTCCAACTTCAATATGAAAGTTTTTGCTTCATCTTATTTTATTTTCTCCTGTTTGGTTGTTATAGCTTATGAATCCTGAGGGGTGGGGAGGATGAGAAACAACTGGAAGGAGTAGAGGGAGGGGAAACTAATCAAATACAAATAAAAACAATAAATAAAGTTTAATTGGAAGACACTCGGAACCACTGTCCAGTTGAAACTGAGCTTAATACACGTCGACAATTTCAAAGACTTGGGACCTTGTGCCACATCCAGAAATCAGCACATCACCCAGTCTCCAGTATCAGAGACCTGCAGGCCAACCTCTATATGGTAACATGCTTTGCTTTTCTAGCTCTTGGATGCAGATGAGGTCACCATGGTGACTTCATTTTGACGTTCAGATGAAAGGAAGTGCAGTATGAGTGAGTCAATGGCAGAGGCGACTCCCTCCTCTAAAGTAAAGTTTCCAGACAGAGAAAGGGCTAAGAGGGGGGAAAACTGCAAAGCCAGTTCACTGTTTAAATCACTAAGCAATGTGTTGCTTCTCTGGAAGATCTGCCTGGAGGCCCTGAAGGTGACTCCAAAAACAGCCCGGCCACTCCCAGCAGCGCTCATACTTTCTTGCTGCAATAACAGCCACTCCTTGCCCTGGTTTGGGTCCAACACACAATCTTGGTCTTTAATACCAGCCTTCTATGGTGAGCTCATGTCCTCTCTGTCTCTCTTCCTCTCCCTCTGACTCACCTAGCTCAAAGCTTTAAGCTTAAAAACTTGTTGGATCAGCTAGACTAGAATTACCAACTACCAATGCACAAGCCTTCTCTGAAAGGGAATCTCACTTTCATTGTTTGCTCCAAGACTCTGAAGTTACTTAATTTGATCATGAAAAGCCCCAGCCCCAGTCCCAACTCATTTTTTTTCCTACCACCCAAAACAAAAGAGTTCTGTCTTTAAAAGGTAAAGAAAACATGCCCTTAGCAAGTCAAGTTTAACTCTGGCATTTCATCATCTCTGGAACGACATCATTTGTGTACATTTAAAACTGAGCAGCAAGGTGATGGCTTCTTCCCAGGAACATACATATATGGATATAGGTTTTCCCCTTGGCTATGATTCAAGTGGTTTTAAGGGATCCAAATACAGAAAGGTCAGATCTATCAACAGAGGGACGTTGACCTGGGGTGGAATTCCATGAGTCCTTTAATGTTGTTTCATGCTGTTTTGTTTTATATTATATTGTTTTGTTTAAGACAAGGTTTTAAAAGATAGCCTAGGTTGGCCTAGTGTTTGCCATGTGTAGACCAAGCTATCCTCAAGTAATGATAATCTTTCTGCCTCAACTTTTCAATTTCTGGGGCTATAAGCATGTATTGCTTATTACAGGCCCTGTGTATTTTAAATTTATCAACAAATACTTGTGGAGTTTATCATAAGGTACTTTGCCAGTAAAGCACCAAAAATCTACACTAAAAAAAATTAAGTAAACATACAGAAAGTTAATGTCCACACAAGAAAATCATTTGCCACATCCCACAGCTTTCCAAATTTTTCTTACGTCCCTGTATTTTTTATCTTTTTTCAAAAATGTATTTATCTTAGGTATCAGGACAAATAAGCACACACTATTGGAGGCTTGTATTTAAAATCAAGTTGGCATTTTATTATCTAAGTCTCCTAGTCCACAGATTAATAAATCAAGCAATTCTTAAGCAAGACTAAGGTCAAGCCTATTTTGTTCCTGGCCCTGTAACACGTACTTTTGAGGCCTTGACAGTTAACAGGACATTTTTCTTATTACTTGATATTTATGATTTTCTTCCAAGACATGAAAACGTGATAACTATTTGTGATTTGCTCAAGGAAGTGTAGAAAAATAACTGGGAGGAGATAGTGATGAGAGACAGGAGAATCCTGAGATCAAGGACTGCCTGGCCTATATAGAAAAATGTCAGTAAAATTCTGAGCTACATAGGAAGACCCTGTGGAAAAGAAAAAAGAAAGAAGGATAGAAAAAGGGAGAGAGAAGAGGAGGAGGAAAGAGTTTATTCAGGGATAAAATGCTGGCCCCTGGTTTGAACCCATAGTTATCATCAGTCTATAAAACAAGATGTAATCAAATAGATTGAACATAACTGTATTTTCTAGACCTCACTGGCCTGAGCACTGTGGATGGTTTTATGTGGTATTTTCTTGAGAGTCATTATCCATGAAGACAGCTCTCAGTTACATTCAATGAACACTCAAGTTTCCTGGCCCCTTAACTCAACTTTTCAGACAATTAGTTCTCCATAAACAACCCCAACATTTGATCACTAAAATAAAAAAATGAACAAGGAAACAAAATCGCATAGCTGGCTGTCAATATTTTGGTAAGCTCTTGGAAAAATCATACCCATCAAACAAAATTGAAAATGTTCTGGCAACTTCCTGTCAAAGCGAGACCCAGAAGAACTGCAATACTCCTCAATCCAGCAGGCTGGAAGTTGAGCCTTGTACTTTTAAACAAACAGAGGGTTGAGTTCTGCAGTTATGCTTAGGTCTCATTTTTTGATTTTCTACCCTTCCTCAGACAGTTCATTTACGACAATTTTGCTTGGAAAGAAAATTCCTGTTTGGCAATCAGATGTTAATGTACTAACATAAGATGACACAGCTAGACAGTGGAAGGGGTAGAAAGTTAGGCCCAAATCTTCCTGAGCCCAGAACCCACTCAGTGTTCTCCTGCTTTGTCTTTCAGAGACAATGCGGGATAGATGGACATGGAAGATCTTGGGGAACCATAATTGTCAAAGTGCACTGCGTAAGTAACCATGGAGTACTAAGCTCCAAATGGGGCACGTGTAACACACCTGCAGCTGCAGATCAGGGGAATTCATGGTAAAGAAGAAGAAAAGAATGCAGGGGACCAGAAGTATTGCTGTAGAATAGTGTCTTCTAGACATGACCAGGGCATTGATCTGATGAACTCTCAGCAGAATGGTTGCCTGCACAAGACCACATCAGTTGACGTACCAACATGGAAGAGGAAAAAGTTTACAAAGCTCCACTCATCAATGTGTTAAATTCTGAAAAGGTAATAATTAAGCCAGGCAGTGGTGGCACACACTTTCAATCCCAGCACTCAGGAGGCAGAGGCAGGTGGATCTCTGTGAGTTCAAGGCCAGCCTGGGTCTACAGAGTGAGTTCCAGGACAACCAGAGCTGTTCCTCAGAGAAACCCTGTCTCGAAAAACAAAGCAAACAAAAAGTGATAAATCAAGAGAAATGTTTAAGTTTTCTGGTTTGTATTTGTTGTTAGGTTGGTTGGTGGTTTTTAATTTGTTTCCTTGGTTTTCTCTCTCCTCTTACTTTTAAGACAAAGTCTTACTATGTGGCCCAGGCTGACCACAGACTTGCTGTATAGCCCAGAAACTGGAGTACTTTCCAACCACCTTTTGAATGCTGGGACTGCAGGTGTCCAGCTTGAGGCCCAGCAGGCCCACATTGGTGATTTTCGGATCCCATGGTTCTTTATCAGATGAGAATTTCTACAGCCAATTCAGAGTGTTTTACTCAAGGTCACAGAAAAGGTCTTAAAGGACTCCTGGAAAACTAATTTCCAACTTGTCTTGGGCCATTCATCTCTCAATTTTCTATTTCAGCCCAAAGTAGCAAAGCTCCAACCGTTCTTGTCTGCCTCTGGCACAGGCTTTCGTATTGGAGGGTAGGAGCGGCTCGCGGTGCAGCAATTCACACGTGTTTCAAATGAAGCCTGGCTGTGAAGGAAGTCAAGGGAAGTGGGAAGCCGCCTGTGATTGCTCCCAGCTCAGCTCGGCTCGCTCCATTCCACACACAGCTGGCCCGAACACAAAGCACTGTCCTAAATTTAGTATGAACTTCATTTGGAAGACTCTTTCATGTCTTATCACCATCTAGTTGGGTAGCTGTGTGGGCTTTTAATTTCCTGTTCTAAAATTTTACACCATCCAAAAATTAAATCAAAATGTTTCTTTACAATCTCTCTCTCTCTCTCTCTCTCTCTCTCTCTCTCTCTCTCTCTCTCTCTCTTAATTTGATGAAGCTAGCAGCTTGCATCCATTCACCAATGTGGTGAAAACAAGAAGGGAAATGAATCTAACCACTGTTTATATTTAGCACCCCAACAGGAGCTGTGTTTTCTAAGTTGACTGTAAGGGCTGCACTCTTGGCAACTGCTCTCAGATTTCCTGATGAGAGCGCTTTTTTTTTTCTTTTTTCATGTGATTGTCTGTCCTCTGAAGAGAAAGAGGGATCCTCCTACCCAGGGAAGTGTTAACCTAAATAATTACAAGTGACAGTAGTTAACAGGAATACTACACAGCACTGACAAAGAGCAGACTTTGCTATATGCAATAACATTGGAGAATCTCACAGATGTGTGCAGAATACAAAGATTATCTCACTACTAGAAATTGAAGCTTCTCTTCATGTTAGGAGGGCTGGATGGAGGTGATGACTGGAAGGGGCCAAGGGCAGCTTATGAACATACGCACACATGCAGACACACATGCACATACATGCACACACATGCAAACACACATGCACATACATGCACACACATGCAGACACACATACACATACATGCACACAGTTATTGGGCTGGGTACTTAAGACAATATTCCTTAATGTCTTGTTGAATACCTTTATACTTCAGTAAAAACATTTTTATTTCAACTTGAAGGAAGGACAAAATGATTCATACTGTTAATAACAACTTCATTTCATGGTTTTTTTCTTTCTAGACAGGGTTTCTCTGTGTAGCCCTGACTGTCCTGAAACTCATTCTGTAGACCAGGCTGACCTTGAAGTCAACAGAGAACAGCTTGTTTCTGCTTCCTTAGTACTTGGGTTAACTATTCCTGGATCTCCAATACCTTTTTTAAAGTAGAACCTGAAACCTACAGTTCCCTACTTGTAAAGAAAACCAAACAGCTCTGTAAAGATAAAAAAAAGTCAAAAGCTGCCACCCAAGAAATTTACCCAACATACTACCACATGAAAATATCAGATGTCTGACTGCTAATCTTTTGGTTGTAGAATGTTATACCTTACAATGGTGCCACCAAATATGGCACATGTACTCTCTTACGGTGCCACCAAATATGTAAATACACAGGTGCTTTATAGACCTTGTAAAAATCCAAAACTGATCTAAATTTCAAAATGCATCTAGCCCTAATCGTTTTGGGTAAAGATATTGCTAAATTTCATTTATTTAAAGATGCATTGAAAAGGTCCAAGCCAGGACAATAAACCGTGGTTTCACTGACATTATTGCTTAAGAAGAGGCTACATTTCAGTAAACTATGAGTTAATTTTTTTTTTAGTTAAGGAGAGAATGATAAGGTGAATCACAGCCCTTTCTGGGAACAGAACACAAGAACGACTAAAGCTTACAACATCTCTTCCACATGTTGTAAACGATGTCCACATGCCCAGGCAGAAAGCCCACCGGCTGCAGGAAGACAGCCATCACTCCCAGCAGAACTTTTGTGTGTTGCACCCAACAAGGTATCTCTGGGTTGAAATGAGTGTGTAACAGCCCCGTCCTCCGACTTCTGTCACACCCATTGCTGCAGAGGAAAAAGGAAAGTCTTTGAAAACCAAGTGTAAGATCTGTGAGAAGTCACGTGTAGGTGTTTTTCAGTTAGTGATAAAGAAGGAAAAAAAAATAATAGAATCGTGCCTTGGGTTTAACTTTTGACATCAGGGCCTGTTTCTATTCAGAGCTCTCAGCGACTCAAATAAATCATTAATCCCTGCTGTGCATTCTATCCACTCAAAGAAGAAATCTTTCGAACATGTCACAGGTTCAGACACTCGCCACAGATGGGCTTACTCTGTCCAAAGATTATGTGTGTGTGTGTGTGTGTGTGTGTGTGTGTGTGTGTGTGTGTGTGTGTGTACGAAGCATGCCACAACTTCTCAACTACTGATTTTGTATTTCTTTTTATTTACTTATATTTCCCTCAAGGAAAAAGAATCCATTGTCTGTGTTCCCTCCAAACCCATCCCAGATGCACTGAAAATGTCTACCTCGTGCTTCCGCACCAGGGTCAGGTAACCATGAATCAAAAGTCTGGGGATGAGGTACCCTGACCCCAAGCATCCCTTTGAAAACCCCTGCAGCATCCTCCTCAGCAGCTGCAGCCTTTTATTAATGGTTCCAGAGTCCTTCACACCTCCTTTTAAATCCAATGCATTTGAAGAAATAAAGCAGGGAACAGTTTATAGGCAGGAAATATTAAAATATTTAATTGCTTTTTTTCTTGGCATGAGGTGGACAGCCTCAAGCTTGCTATAGCACATGAAAGAGGGACACCTGCCCATGCTTGAACAGACATGAAGCAGGGACTTGCCAAATTAAATACATCTGTGAGTAAACCCCGGCTTTTAAACCCACATCAAGCCCCATTTTTTTTATTAGTTCTAACCATTTCCCTCCAATTACTTTTCATTTTCTTCTTCCTTCTCCTCATCTAGGGAGAAAAAAACTAAACAAAAGTAAATTGATACCATCGTGTTGAAAATGTTTCTCTAAGCTGCCCCAAAGAGAGATGGGACACAGCTTGAATCTGAAAAATCATTCCCACTGTCTGTTCCTTCAGGTAACAAGCCCATCAAAGCCTTCTCTGAGAAATGCTAAATGCTGTAAATACTGATGGAATCACCATCTTTGACGGGTCTAAACTGCAGAATAAGACACCCTTTGATTAACTCCCAGCTGTCAACTGCAGGCCGAGTGAACTCAGTTGAATTAACTCGGCTTTTCCAGGCTTCAGTGTTCATCTCTAACCCTGAAGATAATGTATGGTTTCTCAAAAGTGAGTTAATTATGCACACTAAAAAAAAAAAAAAAAAACGGATACCATTGCCAAGCGTTTGGGGTGGTCTTTGTTCCTTTGAGAGGCCCCTGGGGCTAGGTGTCCTTTTTATTATGATTCAAGATAAAAACCAAAGTTCCTAAAGTGAAAGAAGATATGGTAAGCCTCCTTCCATGAACAAAGTGTCATCCTGCTGAAACGTACATCGTTCAGTGAGGGGGGAGGGGGCACGTGGAGGGTGGTAGTTGATGTTTAGGGGTTTTTTTAGTCATTCTTCTCCATGTTATATTTTAAGATGGAGTCTTTCTTTCACTCAACCTGGAGCTTTCCAGCTCATGAGAGTGACTGGCCAGAGAGCCTGAGAATCCTCCTTGTCCTCTCCAGCACTGGGATGACAGCCACGTGCTGTTGCACTCAGCTTCTTACATGGGTGCTGGAGACGGAGCAAGCCGTGTCCTGGCGGAGCTACCTCCCCAGTCCTCTTGCATTGTGCTTTTGTTTTCTTGCATAATAAATTTCCACACAGTTGCTTCCTGAAAACACACACCTTGATTGACTTACAGCTCTGCAGTCGGGAATCTGGCATGCCACAAACACATGAGTGGGTTCTCGTTTTGGCATCTCACAAAGCAGAAACCGAGACGTCCCTGGGCTGAGTTCCGGGCTAAGGCTTTGAATGCTATCTGCTCCTGTAGTCTCTTGGTTGTCACAGGAATTCATTTCCTTGTGGGTAGAATAGACGTTTCTGTTTCTTGCCTCCTGTCACCATCAAAGTCTCTCTCAGCTCTGAGTCCCTTTGCACCTGATTCCCTCTGTTTCAGCATCAAGCACGAAGAATCACCTTCACACTTCCCCAGTGCCTTCATTTTCTTGACTTCGCAGATCAGTCACAAGAAGCTCTGTTTTTAGAGTAGCCGAGTGATCAGGTTAGGTCAACCCTGATCATCTCCTTAGTAAGTTGATTAATAACCCTCACTGACCTGCAAACATCTTCAATTACATTTCATGTGACCACAGAGTAACACCAGAGAGCTGACTGAGGCCACTCAGAGTACTTTAGAGTCCTGACCATCATAAAAGAATAATGGAGGTTGGGTTAAGAACATAACCAAGCTTCAAGCCAGAACCAGGAGAGAATGAAGTCACAAGGGAACTTCTCTTTCTGGTCTCCATTGTTGCTGACCTCACATCCGATCCTCCTCGGAGCTGTTCACATTTTATTTTTAACTACAAGCAGATGTAGTGAGTTCCCCACAGCCTACATGTTTTTCTCTCATAGATAAGAAGCTACAGCACGGATTTCACCTCTGTGTTTTTATTCAAACTGTGTTTTCAACATGGCCACTATGAGACCACTTCCCTGTTGTTTGGGGAACTCCTGGTTCTCCTTTAATTTTCCTCAAGCGTCGCCCCATTTGCTCACTCATTCATCCAATAAACAACCATTGAATATCCACTTTAGGCTAGGAACCAGGCAAAAACAGACTCACAAGCCTCTGTCTACAGCGGATGGACACCACAGTAAGGATACAAGTAAGTAATTGACGGCAGTCCGGTGATAAGCACAATGTCTGGAGGAGCCTTAGATCATCTGCAGGAAGCACTCAGCCGAAGTCAGAAGTGTTCTAGTGAGAACCAGTATCCTCTCTACACACAACCAGCTCCCCCTCCATTGCCCCGCTGGACTGGAATACACCCAGCGGACACCCTCAAGGGCACCAATACTGTCTGGATTTCTCCGCCACTAGAATTATGAACCAAATAAACTACTCCCCTTTATAAAGTAGCCTTTGTTGTTTTGTTAAAGAAACACCAAGTAGATTAATATGCAAGCTAAGGATCAAAGCTTAAATGGACGCAACAGCAAACAGCTGGAATAAGTGGAGGGGGCAGTCCCCACCAGATGACAGTGTACAAAAGGAGCCTGTCATCACAACACAGGCTGGTTTGTATTCCAAGTGCTGGAGGGGCAGAGGCAGACACTTTCCACGTGCTCAAAGCCAGCCTAGCTAACAGACCAGGTGTAGGCTAGCCAGGACTACATTGCAGAACTCACTCAACAAACCTGAAGCAAACAAGAAAAGTATGCAGGCAGAATAGCATAACATGTATCTTGAATGTTGTTCCTTTGAGGACCTCAAAATACCTCCGTGTGCCAGAGTCTACTGGCAGCAACAGGAGTGCTTTGCCTTGGGCAAGGAGGAGACACAGAAACTCTAAGATTACACTTCTGCTTGGTGATACTAATAGTTTCTGTTTAATGATATATAATTTCTGCCCTGCAGATAATCTGTGGAGGGGGCACTGACAAGAAGAGGAGAAACAGAGGAGCCATTCAAATGAGAGAGACTGGCTTTAGGTAGACACAACAGAGGCTGAGAGAAGAGACAGACTGGAGAAAAGATGTCACCAACAGGAACTGGGTGATGAATCAGATATTGGAGATGAGGGAGGGTAGTGCTCATGTTTCTGGTTTGGGCAACAGGGTGACTCCCAGTGCCTGTCACTGACACTGAGAACATGGGTGGGGAGTGGTTTGTGGGGGAAGATAATTGTTGCAATGGTTTCTGGGATAGCCAGTAATTTACAAAGACTATTTCAATTCCTTCGAGCCCACCTGTATGATTCAACTACATGAAGTAACATCAGAAGCCCGTTCGCTGGGTACAAGGAAAAGAAAGGGGTAATACAGAAACGACACCAGTCACTTCCTCCCTTAATTATCTACCTCAGTTCCCAGAGTGGAAGACTCGTCCCCTGGAATTTTCTCCTCAGCGTAGATGACTGAGCATGATGGTGTTGACACTTTTTGACAATTGAGCTCTTCTAGATACATGCTTGGCTCATTGCCTTCCTGGCTCATACAGGTCTCCACTTAAATGTCATCTGATTAGAGCGGAATTTACTCATTATTCTTCATACAGAGCAAAACCTTCCACCCATATCCCAGCACAAGATCTCTAGCTGGCTTGATTTTTCTCCACAGCACCTTTCAGCAATTGGGAAGAAGGGAAGGAGAGAGGGAGAGGGGGAGGGAGGGGGGGAGGGAGGGAGGGAAGGAGGGACTATATGTTTTGTAGTCTGCTTTGTTTCCTACTTAATCACCATCTCTAAGATAGTATTTACCACCTAGTGAGAACCAGCAATTATTTACTAAGTAGATGAAAGCGGCTCATGAATAGAATCTAATGGCCAGAAGATAGCTCTCAGATAGGAAAATCAGGTATCCTCAGGTTAAAAGTCCTAACAGGGAATCATAATAGGGAAGTTTTCTCAGGAAAAAAAAAAAAGACAGCATTGAGAGGCATCCCAGAGGAATTCCAACATTTATCAATCTTTAAACTGTGAGTTGTAGAAGAATTTGTAGATAGCCAAAAAGAGCCAGCTCTGAAGCAAGAGAAAAACCAGAGAAAGGAGGGGGTCAAGAAATCATTAAACAGAAGCTAGATCATGAAAGAGACTTCCACTTCGATGAATGCCACCAAGCAGGCAAGTGAGAAAGGGTGTTTAGGCTGGGCAATAGCTCAGTTGGTAAAGAGCTTGCATGAGTGGGAGGATCCAAGGTATAGTGTATAGCCAACACAATGCTATGCACTTTTAGTCCCAGCATTGGGAAAGCAGAGGCAGAAGGCTCCCTGAGGCTTGTTGGCCAGTCAGCCTAGCCTAATTGATGAGCCTCAAGTCAAGTGAGAGAATCTCTCCCCCAGACCAAGATGGAGCTGCAAAGGATGGCTCAGAAGCCACAAGCCTTTACTGTGTCCACACTGACAGGAGCCTTTACTGTGTCCACACTGACAGGAAAAGCCCAGGATAGCTGCCTGTGCCTACAATCCCAGTGTTGGAGAAGAAGCAGGGAGATCCAGAGTTTGGTGGCCAGCCAACCTGGCAAAAATGGTGAGTTTCCTGGTTTACTGAGAGACTTTGTCTCAGGACAATAAGGAAGAAAGTACTAGAAGGAGACAACCTGCTCTGGACTCTGCATGCATATGTAAGTGTATACACAGACACACACACTAAGTCTCATGCACACACAGTCACATACACACACACATACACACACACACACACACACACACACACACACGCAGAGTCACATACATATACCCAGCCACACACATACACAGCCTCACACTCATACACACATACACGCAGAGCCTCACACATATACATGCACACATACACAGAGCCACATACACACAGCCACACACACACACACACACACACACACACACACACAACCTCAGACACATACACACACAAAATGGACCATTCCACGAGCTGGTTGTGTTTACCATCTTAAATGTCATTATTAACCTCCATTGAGAATAATTTTGGGTCAAGATCAAGATGTGGGCCAGATTTCAGTTGATTTAAGAGTCAAGACATAAATTACAAGAGAAGAAAAACAAAGGAAAAACAGAAAAGATTAGTGCAGAACAGTAACTGGAAGGATCCAGGCTAAGTGACATTGTTTTTCTTAAGATGGTGGAGGCTTGAACAAATTGAAAAGTTGGTGGGAAAGACACTGTAGACAGGAAGCAGTTTAAGATAAGAGACGTAAAAAAGATAATGAAAACCGGGAGGTCTCTAAAGTACAGGAAGGGAGGTTTCCTTTTTCCGGAAGCCTCCTGTGACCTCCCCTGCCACATCTCCATCCTTCTGACAATAGCCCGTATCTGGTGTGAGCATGTGTAGGTCTCTTGTACAGAGGAAGGCTGATCCTGTTCATGCTGCACTCTGGCCGCCAGGTTTGAGCTTTACCAGGGAAAGGACAATTTCTGATTTGCTTTTTATCCCCATGAAATAGCATGGAATCCAGTGCATAAAAAAAACACACATTAAGTTAGTATTTTATAGTGTGTGAGCTAATGAGTGTTTGAATGTGTGGCGAGGTGGACAGAGGGACACATGGACTCGGCTAACGGCTACTGAAAGCTGTGTACCAGCAAGCAATATGAAATCTATGAGCAAATGAATCAAGGAAAAAATGATGGCAATGTTGGAGGACAGAGTTAAGGCAAATTTCAGCCAAGTAAAGCATCATGAAGCAACACGTAATGAATTCAAGAACACCGGTATGTGATCCTCGCCTCCTCCCAGAAGATGATGCTATGTGGGAGAAGGAAGGTGGCCTCACCGTTTGTGAAGATTAACCACAGACTTGCCCCCTCGCTTCCTGCTCTTTCTCAATTGTAATCTATGAGTCACTTGCCTGATTTTGCCTTTCTGCAGAACCTTCACTCCAAAGTACATTGGCTTCGACCTTCTTTACCAAAAGGGGCACGCCCCTAAGCTCCCAAGGTACAGTGTTTAAGACCCTGGCTGTGGCTTGTTCCAATATGCCCTTCCACTCAGGATCCCATGTCATTGCATTCTAGTTCCAGGACTAGCCTTTTTAAAAGAGAGAACACAAGCATAGGAAAACCCCATGTGGGCATTCCCTTACAGAGAACCTCTAAGATCGGAGCATGCAGAAATACTGCTCAAACATTCCCAAACAGAGTGCCAATGTTTGAGTCACCAGCGCATAGCCAGGGACAGCCCAGGCTTCGTGCACCAGAGTGACTGAAGTCCAACATGCTGAATCGCTGATGTCGGAAAGTCATCCAGGGCACGTATGCAAGTGGCAAAAAGTTATCCAAACAAACACAAGGACATGTGGTAGTCACCTTGGAGCGCTCCAGAATCCACATCTCAAAGTCTCCTGGATATCAGATGCTAATCAGACACTTGTTTCCTTTTTACTGACTTTCCACATTGTAGTCAAGCTTAAGACAAACAAGAATTGAATCCTTTGTTGGCTCTCTTCCTCGGAAATCAGGTCTCTAATCTTGGGTTGGTCTTTCACTCTTGTCCAAATACGCTTTTCCCCCAATAATGTTCCACAGTTGAGAAATGGCTTCTACATGAATCGCTCCCAGTGACCTGGCCTTGAGCTCAGGTATCCAGCTGGGTATCCGGATGTCCCTCCAATGCCACAAACCAAGCATGTTCAGAGCCAAGCTGATCTTCCTCCACAAAACCTGTTCTTCCACTTAACCCCCAGCATCTGTGAATGATGCCACTGTTGTTGGGTCATAAACCTCAACTGTCACTCACCCCTTCCTCTTACAAATGAATCCTTTGCTCTCATCCATCCGTACATTCCAGTATGAACTTCTCTAAACCCCATTTCCCACAAATCATTCACATCGAAGATTCCATGCGTTCTTCCAGTTCAATACCCTCATCCACTGGCACCCTTACCTTCTCACACACTGTATTGAGAACCCTTACTCAAAGGAGAAAATTGCAATACAGACTGTATTCAAAGCCTGCTTTTA
Organism: Mesocricetus auratus; assembly: GCF_017639785.1. Lineage (NCBI taxonomy): Eukaryota > Metazoa > Chordata > Mammalia > Rodentia > Cricetidae > Mesocricetus > Mesocricetus auratus. Next base: position 68,837,779 of record NW_024429195.1, read on the forward strand.
TCTCTTCTAGGGGTATGATCTTGAGCAATTTTCCAAGCCCTCTAAACCTCATTTTTGTTTCATAAATAGTCATTCATGACAGCAATGTAAGATTATGCAATTCCAACAGCCTAGTGTATAATTGCTCAGATAATTAGTTCCTCTTGCACTAGAGAAATGCTCTGATTACGTATTTTCCACACCCCTAATTGATTTCCCTTTCTCCACAGAAACAAGGGAGAGCAATGTTGCCCTTCACAACTTCCCTCCAACTGTTTGCCTACCCTTCATCTCTCAACCCAGTCTCAGCCTTCCCCTAAACACACATGCTAACCTTTCCACATGACAGGATTCTTCCCATTAATCTTTATCACTCAAACTCCTTCCATTCTTAAAAAAAAAATTGAATGTCATTCCCTGGGTCCTAATTCTGAGAACTCAATACAATTTCTTGAGCTTTTGACAGATGAAATTGGGTATATCCAAGGGGCATGGTCATAGGCGTCTGCTTTTGAATCCTTGATGTACTTTCTTAAACTATGTATTGCAGAATCTAATGAATTAAAATAAAGAATCTGATGTATCTACATTGACAATAGGCTCCTATGCATCTTTGTCTTAGTCTAAGCATGGGGCTGTGAGCTAACTTGGTGTTCCTCGGTAATGCCTGACACATTTCTACTATACTCAGAGAATCAGCACATTTGACTTTAAAAACGCATCCCTGGAAGAATACCATGTGTATGGTAGACATACAAACTTGACAGAGGCAATCAATTCTGTTTATTCTAATCAATGATTTGTCCTGATTACCCAGAACAATGCTTAAAATAGAGTTGCTATTCACAAATGAACCATTGAGTGACTTTATGGTACAAAATTACCCTGTAAGCCAAGAAAAAAACCGACCCCATCTAATCCAATTTTTTAACGTTATGCCAATTAGTAACACGGAAACTCTGTATGGTTTCATCAAGTCATATCAGGGCCATCATATCATGCATCATTGGCAGGAAATGAGCACCAGCTGTCCACTCAGGGAGTGCAGCTGAAGAAATAGAGCCCTGTTCAATGTACCCTTAGGTGCTCTACCTAAACAGGCTCATATACAGCTGCCTGATACCTCTAGCCATCCAATACCCACCTTGGCTTACATACAGTGCCTGCAACTTAGCCTGGGTGTAAGTTAAAACCCAGGAGAACAGGAAAAAAAAGTGAAGCACAGGTTAGCCAGCATCATGACTTAGGCATTGACTGTCACCTCCCTTAACTTCAACTGGCATACTCAGAGGACTCTCCCACTAGCCCCAAGAGATTCTACAAAATACTGCTACACTGTTGGCCAAGATCCCCAAGACAATGACAGACACCATTTTTCCCATTTTGATACAGCTTTGGACTCTGGCTGTGGCTCTATGAACAGCCTGTTTGTTCCAGATTGTGTGGGTTGGAAGAAACAGGAAGAGGAGAGACCACTATCTTAAGGTCAGTGAGGCTGGGCTTCGCTGTCCAGCTATAGACAAAGTATTGGGCCCCCTAGGCTTAGATTCACTACCTACCTAAATAATTCCTGTGGTACAGCATGGTTGCCATCATTAACACTAGGGGATGTAAAACACCGGAACCGGCTGACAGTGGTGGCATCATTGCTATTGTTAGATCACCGATGAGGGCCAGCATGCCTAACACAATCCTAAGAATTCATTTTGGCCAGTTCTCTTAAATATGGTTCATTTTGTTCCTTTGAAAAATAATGACAAGTTTCTAAGAAAGAAAATCAAATGTCCATACCATGCTTTCTACAGCCCACTTAGCACCAGGGCTTTCAGATTAAGTTTCAGAATGCAACAGCTTACAGCAAGTTCATTGATAGGAATTGTTTTTTTCCTCATCCTTTGGTCCTCAAGATTCACCGCCACCTCTGCATTTCCCTGTGCTAGTGGCAATTTGACCACTGGCCCCACACTAACCCTCTCCCCTCCTCTCTCCATCTCCCCTAGCACACGCTGAGAACTCTCTCTGCCACCCTGCCCCATTTCTTGCTGCTAGTCAAAGCTACTGTCACCCTCCTTCCATGGCTACCAGGCCCTAGGGAGAGGTAAGAAGGGCAAAAGAAGGGATTTTTGTCTCCAAAGAACCACAGCCTGCCAAACGAATTAGGCGATCATAGCAACTGCACGCTTAGCAACTGCTACTCATTGTTTTTGCGCCAGTGAGTAAAAAACAGAGTCCTTGATCTGACTGCTTCTGAAATACACATTTTCTTGAGTCCTGAGAGTCATACCTAAGGCCTTGCATATGTTAAGCAAGAACTCAACCATTAAGCTAAGCACAAACCTTTGGGGTTTTAGACAGAGCCTCATTACATAATCCAGCTGTGCTGGATAGAGACGGTCTGACTCCCAATTGCCAAGGTCACAGGCTGCACCAGCATGCCTGACTCTGAAATACACACTTCTCAGGAGGTGCCTTGTGTCCCGTACCACAGACATATAGATCCCATACACTTAAATTAGGAAGACTATTAAATGAAGACCCATTTGTGTTTCGGTATGGATGGTACAGTCACTTGCTGAATTGTGGATTTTCTTTTGACTTCCTTCCCTGAGTCTCAGGTTTGAAATCTGACACTGGTTCTGGAACACTCTCCCCATTGCTTTTACCATGAGGTATTGTAACCTTTAAACTCGGGGGGGGGGCATGTGGCCTCTGAAACCTGAAAGTAAAATCAGGAGGTATTTCACAGAATCACAGTTATCTGTGTGGACTCGTCAAATCCTAAACTAGCTAGCTGTCTCCACGAACAAACATCGTCAAGTTTCCCTTGCCATTATTCTCCAAGAGTCCCATCTAAGAACAACTTGAAGCTCCCAATTGTATTAGGTGCTACGTATAATCTCAGTATGGTGTCTCGGGATGCTGAATAGCAGGTGCTACAAATCGAGAGTCAAGCCTGTTTACACAGGAAGATCCAGGCCAGCCAGGGGTACAGATTCGTGTCTTCTCTAAATCAGGACTCACCAGGCCCACATCATTTCTCATCTATTGATCACAATCGCCTTTTAGCTATCATATCTAGGCCAACCTTACTTTAGGCCCTCTCCTATCTCACATGTTAATCTCTTAATTTATTCCGGACAGCGACTCTTTCTAAACTACTACTAATAAATACATCATGTTTTCAATTGCTATACAAAAATACAACTGCTTCTGAGCGTCACACCTATGAGTCATGACAATGACCAGCATGGCAAGATATATATACATATGTCTAATATATATATATATATATGTCTAATAAGTGGCACTCACATGTAGTGGCAACCATCGAACAGCTGTCTGATTGGACTTAAGCACATATGAACCCCCATCACAATGTGTGTGTGTGTGTGTGTGTGTGTGTGTGTGTGTGTGTGTGTGTGTAATAGTTATAATCAAAGAAAAAGAGGCTATCAGACTGAGGTCACAGGCACATTGGAGGGACTCAAAGATGGGGAGGTGCGAGAGGCTGGAGGGAAGAAAAGAAGGAAGGAAAGTGATGTAATTCTATTTTGATTAAAAACACACCTTTAATCCCATCACTTGGGAGGCAGAGGCAGGCAGAGCTCTGTGAGTTTGAGGCCAGCCTGATCTACAGAGCGAGCTCCAGGACAACTAAGGCTGTTACACAGAGAAACCTTGTCTCCAAAAAACAAACAAACAAACAAAAACATCAGCAGGAGAAGAGGAGGGAGAGGAGGAAGCAGCTGCGTAAGTTCACCATCTAGGCTGGTCACTCCTTCAGTCCCTATCACATTCTTTCTTAGTCAGTGTCTAGCACACTGGTTGTCTTTTATTTCTTTCAGCCTAAACTGCTAGGTTGTGAGCTCTTTGACAAGAGGAATAACCATGGTCCATAGTGGGAGCTCTGTGAATATTTACTTCAGTGACCTTTCCCAATCTCTTTAGGAAGTATGTTGAAGACATCTGACTCTAAAACTATATCTGCTTGAAATGACTAACACTGTTATAGTTTCAATGGCTAGAGTACCATTTCAAATACCAGGAACCCCTGAAACACCTTTTCCTAAAATATATTTTTCTCAGACAGTTGTCTAACTTTTGCCAATTTGAATGAGCCTAGGAACTTTTCATGTTCGTTTTGAAACGGAAACCAACTTTTTTGTGGACTTGGACGTGGTTGAGAAGAGACCCACAGAGATGATTAAAGGGCTGGAAACCAGACTAGGAGAACTGGAGAAAGAAGCCAAAGGCAATTTGATAATCAATGTCAACCACGTGACAGGCTGTTGTTTACAAGGGAGATGACTAACCCGTGATGCCCATACCCTCCAAAGAGAGAAACAGGAAATGAGATGAGTTGCAGAATAGAAGATGTGGTTAAATAACGAGGCACTTGCTTGGCAGAAAGCATTATTAAATACTCTAAGTTTTAACAGGGATGATGCCTTCTTAGTCTTTTCTTCACATGTATACAAAACATGCAAGATCCCTAATTATCTAGAATGCTCCCTATGTAGTACTGCCCAAACTCAGGAATTATACAGTTCTGGGACCAGTTCTCAGATCAGATAGATTTCTGCTACTAAGGGGTCCTTCCAATTTTGAAATCTTGGATAAGGTATCTAAGCAGAACTGAATTTAAGTCACTTTCCTACCAAACCTTTATTAAACCACTTTTTTAGGTCAAACTACCAGAGTACCATCATAATGATAAAGAGAGTCTTGTCACATATCACTCACAGGAAAAGCTGTTGGGCCTCAGCTCACAGAAATCTGTCTGCTCTAGCCCACATCCACATTACGAAGCAAACACCAAAGCCACATGCATTTCCTCTGGGTGACCAACACCACCCCCCACCTGCGCTAACCTCCATGCATATACATATGCTATTTCCATAACCTGCCATGCCCTCCTGCAACTACCTGACTTATGAAATCATCCTTGTCCTGGAAGTCCTGGATCAAGCATTGTGGTCTTCAAGCTTCTGTGGTTGTCTCAGCTATAATTCCCACTCTGGACTGTGATACTGTCCCATGTTCCCTGACTATAAGCATTAGAAAGAGACTTTCTAAGAGAACTTACTGGAAAGTAATCAAACTGAATGGTAGCTTGTAGTCCTAGAAATGGCTAAACTCCAAGGACGTTGATGCTAAATGGTGCAACTGTCTCACGCCCAAAAGCACCTGAGCTATATGCTTTTACCTCACTTGAGTCACAAGTAACCCAAAAATAAAACCTAGAAGTGGATTTCATTTGCCCATTTTAGGTCTTGTGGTTAGCCTATGGCTACACTACGGTGAAAGAAGAATCATCTCTTTCAGTTTCCCGAGTGGGAATCAGTCAGTAGAATCACTTTCCCACGTGTACATTCAGTCTGCAGAGTAGTGGGCTCACATGTTGGTGTGTGCCAATCCAATGAAGCACAAACGATCTGGGGTAACGCTCTTGTTTGCTGTAAAGATTTGTCACTCACATTGATTTAATAAAGTGCTGATTGGTCAGTAGCCAGGCAGGAAGTATAGGGGTGGCTACCAGACCAGGAGGATTCTGGGAAGAGGAAAGGCAGAGGCTCAATCGCCAGCCAGACACAGAGGAAGCAAGATAAGAATGCCTTACTGAGAAAAGATACCAAGCCACGAGGCTAAACATAGATAAGAATTATGAGTTAAGTTGTAAGAGTTTGTCAGTAATAAACCTGAGAAATAGGCCAAACAGTTTATAATTAATATAAGTCTCTTTATTTGGGGCTGAAGTGCAGCAGAACCAGGCAGAACAGAAACTCCATCAACACACAAACACAAGATTGAGAGTGAAGAAGGGTTTCTTACCTGTCTCAGGTAAGGAAATCACTGGGATTACTCCATAAGCAACATTCTTCCTAAAGAAACAAAGCATGGGATTTTTTTTTCTTTTTGGTTTTTCGAGACAGGGTTTCTCTGTATTGTTTTGGAGGCTGTCCTGGACCTCACTCTTGTAGACCAGGCTGGCCTCGAACTCACAGAGATCCGCCTGCCTCTGCCTCCCGAGTGCTGGGATTAAAGGCGTGTGCCACCACCACCCGGCAGCATGGGAATTTTAACTGGGGAGAAAGCCCATGTATGCAGGAAAGTGTTTTAAGGGTAGACGGATTACTTACCATATTCCACTTAAGGTGTACCTTTCTGAGCATGCTCAATTGAAGGTCTGAGTTCAAGAAAGAAAAGTATTGTGGGGGCTGAGAGAATAGTTCTGACCACATTCACATGAGTACTATAAAACATTTACTTTAGGTCATTTACAAGAAGAGTGCATAAGAGTGCAAGTTTCTCTGAAGTCGTAACTGCAGTAAAAGAGCAAACTTCATATCGACGCAGAGATGTATCTCCAGAGGTACATTCCCCACTTATCTGCTAGCAAGTAGAGGAGAGGCCATTTTCCCATACAAGAAATTAAAGGGTGGAAAGCATGGGACTGACCCAGACCCCCTAAATGTGAGTGTCAGTGAGGAGGCTTAGGTAATTTATGGGGCCTTGGGTAGTATTTAACCCTGGCATACAAATAGACTTTGAGTGCCCATGCCACAATATGGGAGGCTCTCTCAGCCAGGACTCTTGGGGAGAGGGCCTAGGCCCTACCCTGGATGAAATGACAGTTATTGGAGATCCACTATGGAGTTCCTCACCCTCCTTTGGGATCTGACTGGAGATTGGGTGAGGGACTGGGGGACCTGGTGGGGAGGGAGGGGGAGAAGCGGAGGGAGAGGGAGCTGGGATTGGCATGTGAAACAAGATTGTTCCTAACCTAAATAAATACAAAAGAAAGGAAAAAGAAATTAAAGGGGCTGGAGAGATAGCTCAGTGATTAAGAACACCTGTTGTTCTCCCAAAGGACCCAGGTTCAGTTCCCAGCACCCACATCACAGTTCACAACTGTCTGTGACTACAGTTCCAGGGATTCAATGCCCTCTTCTGGCCTCCTTGGACACCAGGCAAAGACATCATGCACACATACACATACAAGAAAGTAAAACACTCATACACACAGAATAAACACTTTTTTAAAAAGGAAGAAGTTAGAAGAGGAAGAGGAAATCATTTCAAGCAGCGCTCACATTTATTCATCATGTTACAATTCCACCCTTGGTATCTCCTCTCTGTGCTCCCTCGGGGGAGGAACTCTACCTCTTCCTCTTTCTTATAATGATGCGTGTGGAATCAGGAATCAATAACCTCTTATAGACTGGACTAGTAATTGGTATTTGTTGACAGACTCATGAAAGACAAAACTGTTCATCTCCGTGCTTAGCTGCCAAAACCTCTGTGTTGTTACACTGCCTTAGAGAAAACATGTGCTAAGTTTTAACCTTGTTGACAGTGTGGGTGGTGTTTGGGATTAATTCCAGGGTCTTATTCATGCTAAGCAAGCACCCTAGCATTGACCTATATCCTCAGTCCTTTTGTGTTTCTTAATAAATTGGTTACTCAAAATATTCCCAGAATTGAGGCCCACGGTGTACAAATGTAATACTTGAACACTGAGTCAAACTACTACACCCATCCAGCTTCTCAAACCATGCTACTCAGCTGATTTTTTAACTTAGTTAATGGTGAGTACAGAAAAAGAAACAACAAGAAAAGCAATACCAGAAGGTTGGAAATAATCTCTAAACACAATGAATTAACTAAACATAGGAAAAGTTCATGAGTGTCTCCATGGTTACAGTCAAAACCAGACACACAACTGGCTTGCTAAGGCCATTTCACTACCATCAATGTTCACGGACACCTATGACTGTTCAAGCCCGTGATGTGGCCTGGTTTGTTTAATGCAATTTCCAGTTGATTCTGAATCATACCTGGTCCTATGATAAAGATCGTTTCACTGAGATGAATAAATGTACATCTTATTCACAGGTGGATGATATGGTCTTTGAGATTCAGTAGTAGAATTTTAGTCATGATAGATGACTAAGAGCTATGATATTTGCTGATTTTTTTTTTGAGATTGGGTTTCTCTGTAGGTCTAGCTGTCCAGGAACTCTCTTTGTGGACCAGGCTGTCTTCAGATTCACAGAGATCCACCTGCCTCTGTCTCTCAAGTGCTAGGATTAAAGGCATGCACCTCTACCACCCAGGTCAATAGTTCTATGAGAATGTATGTACTACCATCGAGACAGAGCATCACAATCAGGTTCTTGGCAGTGAACTGACAATGTGCTTTTTTGACCTTCTGTGATATCACTTATAGGTTAAACATCAAAGTTGTGCCAAAAAATTCTTAAATGGGCTTTACTTATGTACCTAGAACTGGCCCAGGAATCCATTCTAGATCCTTCAATAAACATTTCACATTAAACTTGTATATCTGCCCTTACGTTTTATGCTACTAAGATGTATAAGTCACATGAAAAAAAATTTACATATCCAATTGACTATATTCTGGAGTGCCTAAGGAAATAATGTTTGCTACCAAGATCTTCAGAGGGATGTTACATATAATAACAATGTAGATAGATTTTTTAAATTCAAATCTAAGTTATAGCTAGTATATTGTGCTAATTTTTGCATGTCTACATCAAAATTACCCCTTTTCCATGACAAAGAACTTCATTTTAAAAATAGGCCAGCTAGAGGGTTCAGTGTGTAAGGGCACTTGCTGCCATGCCTGACAACCTGAGTTTAATTCCTGGGACCCTAATACACACACACACACACACACACACACACACACACACACACACACACACATACACCAGATAGATAGATAGATAGATAGATAGATAGATAGATAGATAGATAGATAGAATTTCACATTTTTTAAAACATAGCAGTTAGCTGTCATGTATCCAATCCTGGATTTATAGGTTGATTACAGTCTAGTGAAGGGTCTTGAATGAAACCATCCGCCACCCTGAGAATATTTCCACATTACCTTGGTGATGTGCACGTCTTGGGCAGACCTGTTTGGAAATGTAGGATTGTTTTCACTGCAGCTGTAGATTACCTGTGGTTTCAAATGAACTACTGTGTGTGCATTGTTTATTTGATCTCCTCTTCCTGTTGGAAAAACAGCTGGAGAACAGACATCCTGCTATTCAGAGCCTCAGGCCTTGGGACATTAGCAGGAAGCCACAGAAAGCATCCTCATGACTTCACCTGTGGCATAAATGGCAAAAGGAATGGATCTCATCAGGAGGGACTGATTTAAAACATAAGCAAGTTGTTTGCAGACCATATGTCCTAAAATCCCAGTAATTGCTATTTGCCTAATAAATTGGCTTCTTTATGTAGAATTCAACCAGGGAAGGAAAACAGTTTCCAATAAGAAGTCAGAAAGGCAGGCTTCAATAGCCTGAGGCATTTATTGGAATGAAATATTTGTGCAGTAAAACAAGGAATAGTATCGCATAATTTATACTTTGGATTTTAGCAAAAGATGTAGGAGTGGATGGTTAAGGATACATGGATGAGAGGAGGAGGCTAATAACCACACAAGGTACACCCATATGTTTTCCATCATGGATAATTACTCATCCTAAAGCAAACAGGACTATTGCATAAGCAATCATTCCAACATTTTCCCTCTTCCTGGAGGAGGGAGAGTGGATGGGGAGAGGAGATGTAATTACAAAGAGTTAATGCTTTTATTCTCCAAATAAGGATATGGGGGTAGAGAGGTTATATGATCTGTCTAAGGCTCTTTATGTAATATCTGAGAATAATAGGGCCAAAGAATTCCTGGAAATGGAATTACCTCATGATTATCTGTCTCCTGTTCTGTAAAAGGAGGCTGTGAGAGACATATTCTAGAGAAAGAATTTCTCCTTAAGTGTAAATTGAAGCTACTGAGGAGAGGAAGAAAGAAAGAATAATAAACAGTGCATTCATCATTGAAGACACACTTGAACTCTTATTGTGCTGTGCCTAGGAAACCCTTGTATACCTGTAGGCACATTGATTTCTCAGAGCTGTATGTGTGCACAGTCTGTCAGCTTTTGGCAGACATCCTTAAGGAAGAGAAGACAAGCTGGGGATGCAGTTCAGCCCAGCATGTGAGAGAGGCAGGGTCCAACCCCCTGAACCAAATAAGTGATGGGCAGATAGACAGACCTAACAGAATGCAAGAGTGAAAATATGGACAGTTCTTTGAGTCAGTCCTCAGAGACAGTTCTAGAAACCCAGCATTCTCTGTAGCATGATGAACCCACAAGCCAGACAGGCCTGGGTTCAAATCCCAGATACCCCAATTTCAGTTACACAGAGAAGTTACAAGTCCCTGGGGATAAGAACTTGGACCATTTTCCCAGAAGAAGAAAAAGAAGATGGAAAAGTTTTCCTAGTACTTGGAGTTGTAGGAATTTTACAAGTGTGGATAAAATAATGACAGGCCCATCTATAATTACATAGTGAACTATAGGTTTAAACTCATGTAAATAATTCTGTCACTCGACCACCAGTTTGACGTGCTCATTTAGTGAAATGGTTCTCTTCAGATTCTGATTGACAGGGGCACCACTGAGGTGTCTTCACAGTCCATCTTCTCCATTTCCACATGGGCTTTCTGAGGCCATCTTGAGAAATTCCATCCCCAAGCACGTGTACCAATTCACATAATGAGATAAGTGAGTGGCTATGTGCGCTTTTGTGTCCACTTGATGCAATACAACGGATATATCCTTTTTAAACGTCTTTTATTTTAATACACCATCCTTGTGGTTATGATGTCGCTATCTCACCTGTCACCCAGGAACAAAGGTGTCAAAAACGGGTGACATCTATAAGCTTCTGAGTTTTATCGGGGACATGTGCCTTAACAGGTTGAAAATGTACCCATATTTGATAGGCTTTATAGATATCAAAGTATAAAATGGTCCACTCCTGAGGAGTAGGTTGAGAAACTATCTCGTCTCACTCTTTAGCACGGTGCTTAATCTCCTCCAAGTATCTGTTTCCTCTGTTGTAGAATGGAGCTAATAATAGCATTTTGCTCACAGAACGCTGATGAGGACCAAATAAGATGACGCACTAGCACTACAGTAACACTACACACAATGCCAAGCCCCTGGAAGGTGATGGCTGTTATCCAGTGATGTGGCCTTGGACTTACTTCCACTAATTTAAAATGGCACAACCTGAAGATGTAAGTCCAAGGCTACTCAAAAGATGGAAGGACAAGCAGCTGAAAACGAGGTCCAAAAATGTGTATTATATGCAGGCATGGTGGCATATAACCCAAGCACTTGGGAGGCAGAGGCAGACAGATCTCTGTGAGTTCCAGGCCAGTCTGGTCTACAGAGTGAGTTCCAGGACAGCCAGGACTATTACACAGAGAAATACTGTCTCAAAAAACCAATAACAATAATAATAATAATAATATGGATTGTTAATTCAAAGGAGGAGACCTAGAAATGAGGTACATCTGCTCCCCAAACAGAGAAGACCCTGAAACAAAGGACAAGTGCATTTCCTGCTGTCTTCACTCAGTGAGATAGGCGGCCATGCAATAGATCTGAGTGACAGCACAAAGGACTTGTATCTATAGAAGGAAGAATTCCTATGCAGTGGAAGTTGCAGAGAAAATGAATCATGTTCAGGCAAAGGAAGAACTTAAGAAAGAAGGATTGGTTGGGCATGGTACTTTCTCATTTTTTTAATATTTGCGATTATAATATAATCACATTACTCCCTTCCCTTTCCTCTCTCCAAACCCTTCTATACACCCCTCCTTGCCCTCTTTTAAGTTTATGGCCTTCGCTTTCATTAACTGTTATTGTGTGTGTGTGTGTGTGTGTGTGTGTGTGTGTGTGTGTGTGTGTGTGATCTGTCAATATATTCCTGATGAGGAGTGTCTGTGAAGGAACACTCTTTCAGCAACCCAGATTAGCCCTATTTTTCTACACATAAACATGAACTAACATATCAAAGAAAAGTATGAAAATTTAACACCAGTACCTTAAACCAGGATAGCATTGGAGACTAAGAAGGTAAGCTCTTTTGCTGAGTAATCTTGCTCGTCAAGGAAATATATTTTTATTCTTATTTCATAGATTTGTTACTCCTGTCAGGAAAAAATTTTTAAAAACATAAACTTTGTAAACTTTGGAGCCACAAGGACCAGAGCTCAAGCCCTACCTTCTCTTCTTGCCCCCATGAACATCACAATCATGACAGCACGTTTCATCATTGGCACCCAATGCAGAAAAGCATCAACCAAACTCTCTGGAACACTATATCCTCTGAATATCGATTCTGTACTCCTAACTCTATGCCAGTTTTCAGGAGCTGAAGTGACAGTAACACACTGCATTGTCAGACGAGTCCCTCGTGATGGAAGAAGTTTATACCTCAGTCCATACCAAAGCTGCAGCCCAGTTTGGTTTTTCTTCAGGTGAGAAATTCTCTGATGATGGAAGGGACAAATGTGAACAAGTGTGTGCTGAGTGCAGAGGCTATTACCAAGCTCTCTATCCAGCAGCCGTGCTAAGAGTGGCTGTACTGTTTGGGCATATTCTTGAAGGGAACCTCACTTTGGGTTATAAGACTTCCTTACAACTAGTGTCAGCATTAGGGAGGCAGAGGCAGACTGATCTTTGAGTTTGAGGCCAGCCTGGTCTATAGAGCAAGTTCCAGAACATTCAGGGTTACACAGAGAAACCAACTTGAAAATCAGAAATAAACAAACAAATTCTTAGAAACTTCTGCAAATGTCTCTTCTTCATCTGATTATGACAATTGGGAATGGTTTTGAACATTCTAGCAAGATATATTAATTAGGATAAGTCTCAGTGACATAACAAGAAGCCCCCCCCAAAAAAAACAATCAAACAGAAATTATTTCTTTTTCTTCAATATATGAAGAGTTAACAGGACAGTGACATGAACCTCAAAAGATGGCTCCCACCCTAGGATCAGGCAAGTTCATCCAGGAAGCAGGGCAGAAAGTTGGGAAGGACGGATCTACAACCCATAATATCACTCATGCTTTAAGTTAAAACCCAAAGGCCAAATTTAGTCACACTACCATAGTAGTTACAGGGGAGACTGGGAGATGAAATCCAGCTCAGAAAGTGATGAGTAGAAATACAGGGGGCACTAGCAATGTTTGTGTCACAAAACCAAAGTGACAGCTACCTCAGTGCATACAGACAGCATAACACAGGATCCAAAACTTGGAGTGGCATTTATACATATTACACAGCAGTAAAGACCCCAACAACATAAACTGAGGCTGTAGTACAAACCTTGTTTGTGCAACAGAACCTGAGTCACTGAGTGGTGCTGGGGCCAAGCCACATCTGGGAAGACCTTAATATACTGACCCAGAAAAGTTGGAGCAGAGCTATGTTGGAACACAGACAGCACTTAGCATCAATCTTTTAAAAATTCAAAAGTCGTGGGGAGGGCACCCTGAACAAGCCTGAACTAGCCGGAAGAAAGCCAAAAGAAGAAAGAGTGCCACTCTGATTCAGGGTTCATGGCTTGTGAAACACCTGGTCACATGAAGTGACAACACCCCTTGTTTAACTGTGGGAAACTCTTTCTAGGGCCAAAGAATAGCAATTCCTATTGACTGTCAAGAATGAGTTTACCTTTGGAAATCAGTGTGGAGATTCCTCAGAAAAATGGGAATAAACCTACCACAAGACCCAGCAACTCCACTCTTAGGCATATATCCAAAAGATGCCCATTCATACAACAAAGATGTCTGTTCCACTATGTTCATAGCAGCTTTATTTGTAATTGCCAGAACGTGGAAGCAACCTAGATGTCCCTCACCTGAAGAGTGGATAGAGAAAACGTGGTACATCTACACAATGGAGTACTATTCAGCAGAAAAAAATAATGGAATCATGAGATTCGCAGGCAAATGGATGACACTAGAAGAAACCATCCTGAGTGAGGTAACCCAGTCACAAAAAGAGAAACATGACATGTACTCTCTCATATATGGATTTTAGACATAGATCTGGGGAGTGCCAGCCTACAATCCTATAGTCAGAGAGTCTGGGAAACAGGAACTTTATTTAGTGGCTGATCGAAGAAGAGGCAGACTCCCTTGGTTAAGTACTGAGCTGAACTCAAGAAAGCCAGTAACAGAGAGGGAGGACTGATGATCAAAGGGATTAAGACTGGGCTGGTTTAACCCCCAGAAACAGCTGACCAGACAAAGGTTAACTCTTGAATCCCAGGCATTAGCCTGGGAAGCCAGCATGGGACTGATCAAGACCCCCTGAATCTGGGTGTCAGTGAAGAGGCCTAGGGAATCTATTGAGCCTTGGGCAGCAGATCAGTACCCATCCCAAGTATACACACGGACTTTGGACTCCCATAGAACAATGTGAGGTGCACTCTCACCCTGAACTCTTGGGGAAGGGTCTAGGCCCTGCCCTATATGAAATGACACACTATGCACACCCCCATGGAGGGCCTCACCCTCCCTGGAGAAATGAGGGGATAACGGGGGGGGGGGGGGGAGGGCACGGGAGGAAGGGAGGGAATGGGAGAGGGACCTGGAACTGACTTGTGAAGCAACCTTGTTTCTTATCTAAATTTAAACTGGAAAATAAAATTAAAAAAAAAAAAGAATGAGTTTACCAGACACCATTTTGTAAAGTCTCATGGAAATCTTTACCAACCTGTTGGAGATAATTAGTTTGTTACTCTTGTTTCCTTGTCTTGGCTTCAAATGTAGTCCACTCCTTCAGGAAACCCAGAACATTTATTCATGAAGCACTCGTTCATTAATTTGGAAAAGTTTGTCCTAATCTCATTGTTTTCATTAATAGTTGTTTCTCTTCTCTACTGTATGTATACCTGAAGGGAACTTCTACACCACAAAGCAAAGAAAGTTTTGCCCATTTTCTCTCCCAAAACAATAAACTACACAAGAATTTCTAGTTCCTACAGGAGCAAGGGGTGAGGGACCAAAACACAGACCCACCAAGTATGATCGCTTGTTTAAAATCATTATAAATGAAAGTATTCCCTTTGAACAACTCCACAGGATAACTGAGGAAATCTGCTATGACATTTAGCAAGGCACTGCCAATTGTGAAAATTCTTGAGAAGGAGAAAAATCTTTATCTTCTGATGCAACAAACACACACATGTGCACACACAGAGACTCATGAAGACACAGACACAAACACACACACACACACACACACACACACAGAATCATACTGGAAAGGCTCCCAACTTCACATCCAAATGTAGTAGATGACATTTCCCCAATAGTTCAAGGAGACTTCAGATTCTGAAGGTCCCGTGCGAAATTAAATTTTATAAAGGGTATGAATGTAGCCTTCGGCCTAGGCTCTATTCCATGGGAGTGGGAGGGCAGAGGGGGGACAAGGGTGAAACTGTTCTAAGGGACTCTCCATTTTTACCTTCACCTTCTTTCCACATGCATGTGTTACTTTATTGGTGCTGGTCCCCCCAAAGTGACTTTATTTATGATTCATATCCTGCTGGCAATAAAATGTTTATAGCAGATGATCTCCCCATTAATGTTAGCTTCAAAGGATTAGAGCTAATTATGGCACTGGTTTTGATTACACTTATGCTAACTTAGATTTGCTCTAGGACAATATTGTGCTGAACCGAAGGCCTGTAAGGACAGCCTCTTCCATGTGGACATCAGGGATCTCGCTAAAGTACAGCCTCAGTAACTCCACCAGCTCCCTGAATACAGACAAGCTCTGATGTCCAAATTCACTCCACCAAGGCTTTGCATGGCCTGGAGCAATTCCTAGCAGGTCAGTGGACCTCTTAGTGGAAGAAGGAAACACCAGAGCCCATTCCCAACATTCCCAAGAGATTCCCCCTCTAGATGGGTATGGTTTCTGGAGGTAGACAGAAAGCATGAAGAGAAATTTTGCCTTCTTATCCCCTTGTTCTGAGGGTAATGGGTCTTACATGAACCATATATACCCTCTTTATGGGTGAATACATCACGGCTGTCTCTACCCTGGGTGCCTAGATAAAGCTCCCTCTCCTGAAGTAGTCTATCCTGCTTAAAGGAAAGTCTGTTTTGCAAGTCTTGAAATGGTTATAACATTTAAAAATCTATAACACTGAAAGCCTAAAACAAGTATCAATTGCCGGTTCATATCCAACTATATCTGTTATATAACACCATTCCCATCTCAAAAAAATGAAGATAATCATTTACCTCATTTCTTGTTAAAATTAATGTTTCATTTTCTACTTTCAAAATACAACGTGCGATATGGTTGGTTTGTGAGCATTGTGTTATCCTTCTTTAGTCCTATACCATCAAAAGCCTTGGTTTTCCCACAGATCATTATAAAATGAAGAACTGATCCCTACAGATGAAGAAAAAAAGTCATCTCTGGAGTGTGCGTGGGGGGGGGTGTATTCCTTTGGGGAAAAGTAACTTGTTTTTACAGAAACAAAAGTCCTCTATTTCCAGACACTGTCAATTTAATGAACTCAAGTTATCGATCACTTACTGGGGGCAAGAATCATTCAAGGACAGTATGGCTGCATGGTGAATTATAGGCTAGCCGAGGCTAGATATAGTACACAGCTTTAGTCCCAGCACTTGAAGCAGAGACAGGTGCATCTCTAAGTTTGAGGTCAGTCTGGTCTTCATAGTGAGTTCTAAGTCCGCCAGAGCTACACAATGATATCCTTTCAAAACAAAAGAAAAAAGAAAGGAAGGAAGGAAGGAAGAAGGAAGGGAGGCAGGCTACATGACCTTATATAAATCACTTCATTTTGGCATCTTTAGGTCCTTCTATAATGGTACTGTAAGTCCCACTTTCAGAATTCTTGTGAAGGCTAAACAGGAAAATGTTCATGCCAGTCTCGGCATAGCATAGCCCATTCTACACTTCAAACAATTAACACTCAATATTTATCTCTTAGTTATTACTACACATTGAGTATTGACTTTGCTATAACTAAAAACAAAAAAATCACAAAATATAACCTATTTATATAGCACTGAAAGTGCTTTGAGATTAAAGAGCTCAGGACAGTTTCAGACTGTGTTTGTACTGTTTGTACGCCAGAGTTCTCTAGAGGAAACAACTGGCAGAATGTGTACACTATTATGAGACTTATTAGATTGGCTTATAGCATCAGAGGCTACACAGTCCCATAATGCCTTACAGTGGCTGCTTTTAGTTGTCACCTTAATTGGAATAAAAGATGTCTGAAACCGGTGAGACACATCTGTGCACCTTTGGGGACATTTTCAGAGAAGATGGGCGGGTGAGACAGAGCCTAAGGATGGGCACTACCCATTCCCGAGGTGAGCCCTTCCCTTCAAGCAGCCAGTTGCAAAATAAATGTGAGGGAAAAGCCTTGTGACGGTGCCAGCGTGTGCTTCCTCCAGAGTGTGTCTCTGCTGCTGTCGAGATCTTCTGCAGCCATTAGATACTAGCCTCTTCTGCCACCCAACAACTTTCTAGGCTTTCGGTATTAGACTGGGCGATTTCTGGCTTCTCTGCTTCTCCAAATACAAACAAACATTGTTGGATTACTCTGGCCCTGTCATGTAAGCCAATCTAAATTCCGTTTATGATACACACATACACACACACATGCACACACACACACACTTACACATACATTCTATTTGTTCTTTTCTTCTAAGGCAGGGCTTCTTAAACTTTTTCCACTCATGTCCAATTTTGTCCAAAAATTTTTTATGTGTTCCTTGTCATGAGAGTTAGTTCAGAGGCACAGCAGACCTAGGGTTGCCAGGAGTTGGGCACAAAACCTATATGACCTCACCTTTGAGAAATCTGTTCTCAACCAGCAACTGAAGCTGACCTGAGAGTATGAGCTCTGGAACAAACGTGAGGTTAGGGTTAAATTTACCCTGGCCAAGATCTCCAAGGCCACCAGGGAGCTGCTGATACTGAACTAAAAAGACCCAAGGTATCTTTTTAAAGGCAATACTCAACTGAGGTGGTTTATTCTCACTGGGGCACTGGATGAGGGCAAGAAGAAGCTAGATTTCATCCTGGGCCTGAAGATGAAGGATTTTTTGGAGACGTGGCTGCAGATCCAGGTGGTTAAGATGAGCCTGGTCAGATCTATTCACCATGACTGTGTGTTCATCAGCCAGCAGAAGATCAATGTCCACAAGCAGGTGGTGAACATTCCATCCTTCATTGTCCACCTGGACTCCTAGAGGAACATTGACTCGCCCTCCAGTCTCCTTATGTGCTAGTCACCCAGGCCATGTGAAGAGGAAGAGCCAACCACAGCCAAGGTAGTGCTGGGCCGGTGGTGATGAGGAAGAAGGTTGAATTAACACATCCCTGGACTGGAGGATTGTCTAGCTTTCCAGTTGAAAAATAAAACAGAATTAACAATAAAAAATGTATATAGCTGCAAGCATATAGGTATATAAAATAGGTATAGAAGTCAAATATTTACTTTTTGTTTTAAAAGTAAGAAATTTGTTTTAAAGCAATTGTTTGGCATAGTTTTACCACTTATTAAAGATAAAAGCAATTTAGCATGCCAGTGAGGCAGATAAATTTACTTTTGCATAATGAATTAAATCTTGGATGAGTGTTTATTGATTGAAATTCTAGGTTTATAGTCAGCACTGCTGCGAAGGCTGTGTCACACATACACACACACACACACACACACACACATACACACACACACACACACACACACTACAAGATGGCAGAAGTATGTTTAGGGCCATTTTAGAAATTGTTGAGATTTCTGTCCTAATCCTACACCATAACTTATTTAATGACTTTTTTATTAAGTTCAACTCAACAACTCAGACAGCAGTTTTTTAAATTGAGTATTCTAATGCAATGCAAAAACATATAAGTTGATACTTAAATGCTAAGGGGTGGTGGCAGAGAACTGCTAAGTCTTTGTTTTATGTAAACAAATGATTACATTTCTGTAACAGCAGAGAACTTTGTATGCACAATAAAAACATTGCCATTCAGCACACAGTGGGCTGGACTCTGAGCCAGGCTTTCTCTGGCAGCATTTATAGCGTATGCATGTGATGCACACATTTGGCATGTTCACAACTAAGACTACAGTGAAGCCAGGTAACACAGACAAGCACTAAAGACTCATGTTTAATTTTAAGCGAATTTTTGGTTGTTGTACATTAAGAAAACTTTTACCATTGTCAATGTTTTGTGACTCCTCCTGAGTTATGTGAACCCATATGGAATGCTAATCCAGAGTTTAAGAAGCTAGGCTCTAGAGAACCCTGCATACTCCAATGACCATCTACAGGAAGCAGGATGAAGCAATAGCTGTTCAGCCCAAGAAGTTGGGAGCCTTAGAACAAAGGGACCAGTGATGCAAACACATCTGAGGCTGAAGGTCAAGGTCTCTAGAGACATGTTGTCGTGAGTCCTCATTCAATGCCCAGGGAATATGGAGCATGGTATCCGTGAGTCAGAGATGGAACAGAAAACACATCTATTTGAGAGGAGTCAAGCTTGTAAGTTTGGCTTGATCTCCCCACTTCCTTTATTTTTGTTCCGTCTGTGCCTCCACCTTATTAGATATCGTTTTCCACATCCCCCCTTCGGTTTCTGACACACAAACTCAAATCTCTGCAAACACTCTCACTGGCACACCCGGAATTGAGCTTTACCAATTCTCGAGGCATCTCTCAGTGCAGGCCCATGGTGGACCAGCTTGTTGTTCCTCTGACCTCCAGAAGCCACTCCTCTGTAGTTGAAGTAAATGTGAAAGGTTTCAGACAGAACCGAAGAGCAGATTTTCCTATTTGTAGGGGAGATTCCAGTTGTGTTTTTATATTCAGTCCTCCCTTCTTCCCTGATAAAAATCTCGAAAACTTTTCAGCCCCAAATATACTCCTACTTCCCTGAATCCTTCCCCATTAAGAGCAATGATCCCCTCCCTATTCCCCTTCCTCGTCCAGATTCTTGGACTATGGATGTGTTGTCTGCAGCACGAATTGGAGATGCAGCAATAAAAATCACAACCCAGAAATGGTTCAGGAAAAAGTCAGAAGTGCCTGGGTCCCAAATACGTGAAATACAGGCCCACCATAATGGCTCTGTCTTGCTGTCAGCTGGGCTTTCCTGGGAGACAAAAAGAGCACTCCTATCTAATTTAAGAAACTGTGAGTCCTATCCCAACACATTGCAGGCCAGCAATCAGAAACCCTATGTTATGTACTAGAACATGTCATCAGACTGTCTCCTGCTATAACCCCCACAACCACCCAACCTTTGTATCTAGGTAACATACTGTAACAGTCCAGATAAGGTTACTTCCTGTTCCTTCTAGTGAAGAACTGTACAGCTAAACACTTGCAGAAGTGACAGTGAGCACGTCTCTCTAGAGTTTGCAGCCCACATTCTTGGAGCAGTATATGACATCTGGAGGCTTTTAAGGATGGAAAGCTGCTCATTTTTCTCTGTTCTCACATTGAACTCTTTTTGAAAAGAATCTGTAGACTTACAGAAAGGGGGTAAAGATCCCACTTCTAGCTTCTATCTTATGAGAGTTTCTGGAAGAAGATCCAAACCCATTTTCCGCATATCAGACAGGTAGTTTTGTGGGTTGAACTGTGCCCACCCTCATTCATGTCAACGTCTGTGATAATTGACACTGATAACTGTAAAGGGAAGCCTTCCCGCCAGCCTGGTTCCAGAGCCACATCAGTCCCAAATAAACACACAGGAGGCTATATTAATTATGAAGCTGTTGGCCTTGCTTGTTTCTTACTGGCTAGCTCTGACTTAAGTAATTACCCCATAATTGTTAATCTAAGTATGTCTCTTACCGGAGAAGTTTCTGGGCTTCTTACCCCATGGCGTTACATCTTGACTCCCTGTGTTTCTCCTACCCAGAGTCCTCCTGGACTCCTAGTCCCACCTATCTTGGTTCCCTATTGGCCAACAGTACTTTATTGACATATACACATGACTTCCCCCATCAGATAACCAACTTGGTAGGATGTAGAGTTCTAGCAGTCACACCTCAGGGCTTTTGTGTGAGAGAGTTTCTAGATCGGGACAATTGAGTTCCAAAGACCCATCCTGAATGAAAGTAATGCCATTCCATGGGCTTGGGTCCATGACTGAAAAACAAGAAGGAAATGAGCTGAGCAGCACAGTCTCCTCTTTCTGCTTCCTAGATGCAGATGCAGTGGGACCAGCTACCTACCACCCACGCCACCATGGCATCCCCACAATGATGCTTCATGTACTCGAACTCTAAATCCTCCTTCCTAAAATAAACCCTTCTGTCCTTAATTTGCTTGACTAAGGCACTTGGCCAAAGCAAAAAGTTAATACAATACTATAACATTTATATCTCAAAATGGAACTGTATAAGGATATAATTAAGTTAAAATAAGATCAACGGGGTGAACCCTGAGCCAATATAACCGGTGTTAAAGGAGAAGAAATTAAGTCACTGACAGACCAAGTTGAGACCGTGTGACCCCACAGGGAGAAATTGATTTCTATAAACCAAGAAGGAAGGAGGAGAAACCCTTCAGACCCCTTGATCTTAAACATCTAGCAAAACTGGGACTGAAAGGAAATAAATTTCCATTGTGTAAACAGCCCATTGTGCTATTCTTAATAAGAAAGCTGTCAGGAGGAATGACAAGCCCAGCTCAAGGATATAGGATCAGGAAGGGAAAAATAAAGCCTTAATACACATAAAGAAAGACAGACAGAGAGAGAGAGAGAGAGAGAGAGAGAGAGAGAGAGAGAGAGAAGCTATCCTTGGTTTTGCTTACTCAGAGATACTAACCAGAAACAAATATAATGGACACTTATTAATTTGGGAAGGGAATTGAAACCACAAGCCTGGCCTTTGGAAGCTTGTAATCATTCAAGCCCTAAAGCAACTCCTGGAACCCAAATCTCCCACCTGCACAAAAGAGGCTGGGAAAAGGGCAATTGCCCAGGACCTGCTTTGGATGTGACCAAAAAGGCAAATGCTGGAAGACAGCTCTTCCTGAAGGCAGCAGCAACAGCTTCCAGATGCACTGGGTAGGAGAGTCCCTCCTGTCCTGGACCCGGCGTCTTCCTAATTTTGCTCGAGCAGGATTTGGAGACTGCCAGAGCCTAGTGATTAGACAGTTTGCCTTGCCTCTTTTTCCAGATGAGTTTCCCTGGCAGTTACCATGTTACCACTGCACTGAAGCATGTTAGGTAACATGGGGCCAGGAAATTATGGAACTAAACAAAACTCTAAGCCAACAGAATGTAAGAGATACAGACATAGGTGAACATGTTTTCACCTGAATGATGGAGACTGGTGGGTATTTCTAAGCGTGTTTTCCACTTCTCCATCATTACTAGAACTCAAAATTTTGACTGACTACCTGGTTGCCCAATAGAGTTCTGCCTGAGCTTCTCCTGAAAGCCAGAATGGCCAGTATCAAATGAGCAGACAAGATGCAGACTTCTGAAGGTAGACTACGTCGTACCACAACTTCAACCTTCTTTACTTTTCCCAGTCCTTAGGGCTAGAGCTTTGCCTTTCAGGATAAAGGCCCACCAATCCTGATACAATGGAAAATTAGAGCTGGGCATCGTGGCACACAATTGTAATACTTGGGAAGTAGAGGCAGGAGAATCAGGAGTTCAAGACCAACTTTAATACAGACTGAGTTCCAGGCCAACCTGGGCTATCTCAAAACAAAACAAAAATAATATTTTTAAAAAGATGGAAAGTTAGAAGTGGCCATGTTCCAAATCGCTGAAAGGTTATCATATATTTTATCTTATATGAAAGAGAAACAAATGTGTGTGTGTATATACATACATATATATATATATTGTATAAACAAGGGATATTTTTGGATCCCTGTTTTTCACAGCAGCACTTGTCTTATGAATGAAGACAGAACTGAAAAGAAAAGTACTGACTCAGGATCCCAAGACCAAGTCCTTAGCACAAAGGTTATTTATTTGCCCCAGAGGGACAGAGGGCAGGGAATAAGAGACAAAGACAGGAGATAGAAGATGAGGGAAAGGGAAAAAGAAACAAGGGAGATGGGGCAGGGATATTTGTCCCAGAGGGACACAAAGGACAGCCTCTGGATAGAGGGGAGACAGACACAGCCCAAATGAAAGTGACAGTTTGTAAGGAAAAAGGGAAAACCCTGCCTTAGGATGAGGCATTTGATTTTAATTGGGAAAGTTAATTAGGTGAGCCAAAGGGGACTTTTGATTGCTGGACTTCAATACTTTGATAGCTGGACCTTGGTAGTCAGCCTCAGGAGGAGGAAGTGGTCAAATAAGGAAATAAACCTCACTTGCTAGTTTTAGGAATGTAATCTAACAGTTCTTAGCAAGGCAGAGGGAATGGGAAAGAAGGTCAAGGCCTGCCAGAGACATGTTTGCCATTCTTGGGCTGACTAGAGTCCACCTTCAAAATCCATGTTTCCTTTTATCTGCAGATAAGGAAGAAAAGATTAAGAATGAAGGAAGAAAGAGTGGTGATGCACACCTTTAATCCCAGCACTTGAAAGGCAGAGGCAGGTAAATCTCTATGAGTTCAAGGCCAGCCTGGTTTACAGAGTAAGTTCTAGGACAGTCAGAGCTGTTACACAGAGAAACCCTGTCATGAAAAACTAAAAAGACAGACAGACAGATGATAGATAGATAGATAGATAGATAGATAGATAGATAGATAGATAGATAGATGGATAGGCAGAAACTATCATATGACTCTTCATTCCCTCTCCTGTTCTCATTAGGAAATGTGTCACTTTACATCCTACCCTACAAGTGTCATAAATGAGTCTCTAAAAGCAAAAGAGGCAGAGCAGGAAGCTGAAGTCAGAAGTGGAAGAGATGTCCAAATGGGTCAGTGTTGAGAAGCTGTGACTCACTTCTCTGAGTGCTGTCCTGACAGTGAGTCAAGACAAAAGATGACAAGGATAGTTAGATCTGTAGCCTGACATGGGCTGTGTCATCTTCTCCATCATCCAAGCCCATCTTTGCCCATAAATGCTTTCAAAGGGCAATGATGAATTGCCTCAATACTCAATTTGGCTCTGAGGTAAATGTCAAAAGAATGGCATCTTATTTCCATATGTTTGATACAGACATGGTCACCCAGAAGGCAAAAGTACTCACTAGCACCATTCACTTTCCTATTAGTAAGAATCTACTAATGAGAATTGCTAAAACCCAGCCATCCTATTGTATATTTTGTATGTCTGTGTCTGTGTATGTGTGTGTGTGTGTGTGTATACATGTTTACATGTTTAGGTACACACATGTGTAGATATGTATGTGAGGCTGTATATACATGTATGTGTATATACATGTATGTGGAAGCCAGAGAACAACCCCAGGTCTTGTTCCTCAGGCACTGTCTACCATAGGGTTGGTTGTATTTTGGTTGTTGTTTTTGTGGTTACTGTCATTGTTTTGAGATAAGGCCTCTCACTGGCTT
The DNA here is from genome assembly GCF_017639785.1 of Mesocricetus auratus. Lineage (NCBI taxonomy): Eukaryota > Metazoa > Chordata > Mammalia > Rodentia > Cricetidae > Mesocricetus > Mesocricetus auratus. The sequence continues at coordinate 68,862,169 of NW_024429195.1, forward strand.
GCAGTTTGTTATTTAGGCTAGACTGGTTTCTTAGTCATCCCCAGGGGTCTGCCCAGCTCTGCTTTCTTCTCCAGTCCTGGGATTCCAGGTGTTCATTACCACACCTGGCATTTTTTTTTTGGTGTGGATTCCAGGCCTTGAACTCAGGTCCTTGAGATTCTATGGCAAGCACCTGCCCTCTTTCCTCATCCTCTATAAACTGTCTTATGCTGAGTGTAGTTCTCTCATAGTTAGGATATCTATTGTTATAAAAAGATACCATGACTGCTGCAACTCTTATAAAGGAAAACATTTCATTGGGGCTGGCTTACAGTTTCAGGGGGTCAGTCTGTCATCATCATGATGGGGAGCATGGTAGCACACAGGCAGATATGGTGATGGAGAAGTAGTTGCGAGTTCCATATCTTACAGGCAACTGGGAAGGATCAGCCTCACTGGGAATAACTTGAAAATCAAACTTAAAGTCCACCCCCACAGTGACACACTTCCTCCCACAAAGGCACACCTTCTAATATTGCCCCTCCCTTTGGGGCCCATTATCTTTCAAACCACTGCAGCTTCCTTGCACCATGCTTAGAAATCTGTCTTAGGGACATGGTAGGGATTGTTCCATCAAAGAATATATATCTTCATCCAAATTAGACAGCATAATCCATAGACCCTACTAGCCAAAGCCTTTTCAGACATATATTCTTTGGCCTAAGCCACTCCTTAATAGTAACTGAGCAAATCAATGTATGTTTGGCCATGAATTTAGGGAGTCATAGGTATAAGGGAAAGAAGTACACATTATTCAAGGAACTACCAGAATTCAACCACAAGTCACTCTAGTAGCCCAAGTGAGTATTACTTTTACGCTAGCCTGCTGTACTAACCACAGTACTTTTTGGCCCTAGCTATGAGGGTGCTTACAGCCAGTTTTAAATCCCTTACACATAATTCTCTAGTAACTTGACTAAAGAACACATGGTTTCAGTCACCTGCTAAACATACAGCACGAAGTATAAATTCATTCATTTGAACCTTAATATTAAAGGATTTTCTTGAATCTCAATCATTCAATATCAGGTTACAACTTCAATGCAAAACAGACATGCCCTGCAAAGTTAAGAGGCCTTTTCAAAGACAAAGAGGGCTTCTAACCTGCTCACAATTAGCCATTACATGCTACTAGGAGCTGTTTAATTGGGACTGCCACTCTCAATTAGCCAACAACAAGTGAATGAAGACTGAAGAAGCCAAATGAGGTACACATGTTACCAATTATTCCCATTAAGATTGTAATGAAATTGCGTTCTGCTTTGCTTTTTCTTTCTTTTCTGGCTCCAAAGACTTACATAAATTAAACTAGTGGGGAAGGGGGGGCATTGGGTTAAGCATAAGTTTTTCTTTTCTCAGGGTGTGGGTCTCAACTCCTGCGGCGGCTGTAGCAAGGGTGTGTTTGCACCTGACTTGAGCGTTTGCTCCTGACTTGAGCGTTTGCTCCCCGTGGGACCCGATTCTGGATCCCAACCAAAGTACTCAGAGATCCAGGTAGTGCAGCCTGAGCTCGCTCCTCTTTTCTTCACAGAGTGGTAACAGAAGTTTTAGCCGGTGAGGGGATTTCTCCCAGTTGTTCGCTAGAAAACAGGGATATTGGGTTTCCTTGTTGTGATTCTCTGGGTTTCTAACTGGCGGTCTTTAAAGGCTACTTACTTGGGTGATGAAAGGAAAAGGGAAACAAGTGTCATACGCTATGGTGATGTTAAGCTGTGGGTTCTCAACCTGTGGATCGTGACTTCCCTTTTCCTCTTCCTTCTTTTTAAATTTATTCTTCTCTTATACAATACATGCCAACTGCAGTTCCCCTCCCTCCATTCCTCCTGGTTCTCCCCTTACCTCCCCCCCTCAGATCTACTGTTCCTCTGTTTCCCTTCAGAAACAAGCAGGCCTTCCAGGGATATCAACCAAACAAGGCATAACAAGTTGCACTAAGACTAGACACAAACCCTCTTATCAAGGCTGGACCAAACACCCGAGGAGGAGGGAAAGATGCCAAGAGCAGAGCTCCTACTGTTAGGAGTCCCACAAAAACACTAAGCTGACTACATAGGCAGAGGGCCTATGCAGACTCATGCAGGTTCTAGTGTTACCAATTCAGTCTCTGTGAACCCCTATGAGCCCTGCTTAGTTGATTATGTGGGCCGCTTTCTTGACTTCACCCCTCTAGCTCCCACAATCCTTCCCCACCCCTCACCCCTGCCCTGAGTTCCAGGAGCTCACTGGGTGTCTCCTAAGACCATCTGAAAACTCAGATATTTATAATTCATACCACTCGAAAAATTAGTTATGAAGGAGCAATGAAAACAATGCTAATCACCACAGTATGAGGAGCAGTGTTAAAGGGTAGCAGCGTTAGGAGAGGTGAGAACCACTGCTTTAAGCTAAAATCACGTGTCTCTGCTCTTGAAGTCAGTCTTAATAGTCATCTCCCAGAATTCCACCTTCCATTTGAATTTCCTGAATTTGACAGCTTTAAATTTTATATGTAAATAAGTGTTTAACTTAGATGTGCACATGTTTAAACATATATTTTAAAAAGTTTTTAGGTGACACCAAGCTTGTGATACAAACTGAATGAAATCCAAAATGGACTATGAGGAATGTGTGGACTAAAAGTGACTCAGTAACACTAATTATTAACGCATTTTGAAGTTGAAGAACTTTAGAAATGCAGATGTATCTGGAAACTCTAATCTCTATTCTTGAGACCATTTCCAGATCTTTCTCGATACCACCCAGACAGCACTGTTGGGGCTGTTTCTGCTGGCTTTACAACCTAAAAGAAAAATCGAGAACCTGTTGGACTTTGTTCACAGACCATGGAGCTACTCTTCTATGCAGCTGACCTGGAATTCAGTAACTCCCACAACTCGTCCTTATCAAGGGTACTGTGAGTTTGAGTTCACCACTTAGGAGCAGGGTCAAGCCAAGCCCTGGACCTTTCTCCTGAAGAGAGGCTGAGAAGATCATAAGTCCAAAAGCTTTCTCCGAAGAGCCAGATGGTAAATATATTAGGCTTTGTGACACTTGAGGTCACTGGTTGCAGCTACACAGCTCTGCCTTTGTGGTGAAAGTGGCCTTGGGCAATAAGTAATCAAGTGAGTCTGGCTGTGTTTCAATAAAATAAACGACAAGGCCAGGTTTAGCCTGAGGGGTCATAGTTTGCCTGTGTACACCCACCCCCTATCACTCTAAAACCTCGGAGCCCTTTGATCTTCCATTTCACCATCCCAGAAAATACTTTGATGTTAAGCCACACAAGTTTAGGAATGAATGGAATGATCTAGAATCACTGGAAGAACTTGATTCAAAAAAAAATTTTGATCCACATCCTTTATCCTAAATTTTAATTTAGTACATCTAAGTTTCCAGAAATGTGACTTTTTTTTTTCCTCTCTAAATCTCCCCCAGTGGATTTTATTACATAGTTAGATATATGGCTTTCTCTTCTAGGTAATGAACACAATCTCTCCCATAATTTCATAGCATTTAGATACATTGCCTGCTATTTAAGTAAGAATAATTAATGCTAGCTGTCACAATACCAAAGCCCAAATCTCAGTGGCTTACCTCAGTTATAAGTGTGTTTCTGTTTACATTACTCACCCCCTTCTATTTTAAACCTACAACTTCCAGAGTCATGAATAACAAACAAGGTTGATATGCCATCTCTTCTTATGTCCTGGCCAAAAAAAAAAAAAAAAAGTGATTCAAGGTACTTTTGCATGTTTTTCCCTGGCCAAATAAGAAGTGTGACAATGGCTCTGACCTAAGAAAGGGAGACTGGGAAAGGATAGGGCATATCATCTGGTATATTGTTATCTGAATCATTTGTCAGTTAAGACCATGGCCCACCTCCTCTAGACCCCTCAACAAAGCAGATGTTCAAAAACTTTTGGTCATCTCTTTTTTTGTTGTTTTTGTTTTTTGTTTTTTCAAGACAGGGTTTCTCTATATTGTTTTGGAGGCTGTCCTGGAACTCGCTCGGTAGACCAGGCTGGCCTCGAACTCACAGAGATCCGCCTGCCTCTGCCTCCCGAGTGCTGGGATTAAAGGCATGCGCCGCCAACGCCCAGCCCTTGGTCATCTCTTAAAGTCAGAAGGACAACTTGGAAATAGCTTAATTCCAAATTGATTACTTACACCTTGCATTTTTGGAAAGATCATACCCTTCAAATTCTAGATTATATCAGATTTTCTAAATTAGATTAAATTAGATCTTAAAAAAAATTAACCAGTGTGGTGGTGAATTCCTTCAATTCCAGCACTCAGGAGGCATTTTAGAAGGGCAACCAAAAACAGAAGTTATCAGCTCCAATTCAGCATAGCAAAAATCATTCCTAAATCTGAGCGGTGGGGACAAATGACTGATTGTAAGATGCCATCTTGAATATTTAGAGACATGGACAGCATTTCAAATATTATGGCCATAAAAATTTTTTAAAGAAGAGGGTGGAGATGCCTCTGTTGATGTGCTGCCTCTGTTGTGGTGCTATAGATTTTGAAATATATATATAGATATATATGAAGAATAAACTCCAGATTGACACACAGCAGGAAAGGATTAAAAATTATTGAGAGATAGGGCTTAGATGTATTCACCACAAAGAAATGATACAATATTTAAGGGGGTAGACATATTAATAGTCTAAATTCAAATTCCCCAATATATGTGTCAAAACATCATACTCTATCATATAACTATATGAACAGATATTAGATAGATATTAGAGATAGGGCCTAGATATTTAGAAAGGCATGTGTTAGGTATCTCAGCACCATATAAAACTATTGATTTAGAAAGATTTAGATTCTGGGAGGCACAAAAGGAGGTATTTGTGAAATTCATAACTTCACTTAGTATTGAAAGGAATGATCCAGAATAACCTACAGTCTATAACTATCCATATACATTATATGATTTTTAAAGCAAAAAAAAAGCTAATTAAGAGTGTCATTCTTCCATGTGTAAGCCTTGTTTATGATGATCTATGATCATAGGCATTGCACAAGAATGGTTTTGTGAGGTTTCCATGTCATGTTGCTGTTTACACCTCTGAACCTTTCCTCTCAGGGCCCGTGTCCAAGTCCTTTGTTTGTTAACCTGATAAAACTCTAAGGTTTATCTTTCCGGGTACTCAGCCACAAAACCTTTGCTTAGCCACTATGCTAGTATTTGGTTGTTTCGCCATCTCAAGGGAGTTGATTTATGAATAACTATAGCTATGACAAAGCTGTCTATTATCATTTCAATGTTGGCCTCGTTATCTAAATCTCAAACTCCTTTGTAATTCTGTAAACTCACAAAAACCTATTAAACAAACCACCTTTTTAAATATAATGGAGTTATGAAATTATTTCAGATCGATTTACCAAGGAGCTATGTTATAAGTAACTGTTACGACACTATAGTATATAACCAGTGATATTATCAGAATTTCCAGTCCTCTGGAGAAAATATGAGTAGATTTCTGGAGTATTAATACAGAAGACCTTTTATTTGTTTGTTGTTGATGATGATGTCATTGTTGAAAATGGCGAGGATGATGCTGGTGCTCCTTAATTACAGATGTTCAGCACCCGACCCAGAAAATATTTTCATTTGTATAATAACAGTGACTTTTGTGGAAGAAAGGGGTTTACATTAGAATACTTCTATGTCTACCTGCTTTGTATTTCACAATTACAACAAGCTTTTATGTAAGGTTTATTTCCAAAAGAAAATAGGTCAAAACTTTTCCATAGATAAATTGTTGAAACTGTTAGCAATTACCTAACAGAATTCATTAAACTGATGTTTTTAATAGCTTATATGTATACGGAAAGAAATCAGATCTATCAGAAGGTCCAGTGCAAGCATATCATTATTAGATAGTTTAGTGCTATTATTTGTTGATTAAAGCATATTACAAAAGTGCCCTGTCACCCAGTCATTAGAAAGACACTGAGATTTTACCACTTTAGGGCCACTAGGTTCAAAAGTCACAAACATTGAGAACAGATGTCATCTGATCTTGAGGGATCATCGAAAAATAGCTCAGTTTTACAAACGAAGAAAAAGATGCCAAAGAAAATGGAAAAATTCAGACAAATCTTTTCCAGGGTCTCTTCCTACACCCTCTAGTTCTGACTACACATAAATGGCAAAGGCTTAGGAGCTTTTCCTGGAACTCACTCTGTAGACCATGCTGGCCTTAAACTCATCTGTCTCTGCCTCCCAAGTGCTAGGACTAAAAGTGTATGCCACCATGGCTTATCTTGGAAAGATACTTGAATGATAGACTTTCGTTAAACACTCCTAAAGGATGCAAGAATTAATGGCTTTGAAATAGTGTAATTGCTCTTTGCAAACACTGAAACACTGACAACTTTTTGTTCATCTACTGAAGTTTAGTTACCATACATTTTCTACATGTCCTTAATGCATTCTTGTTAGCAATAACAGATGATTCATTGAGAAATGAATTTTGACAGTTTCCAATTGACTTGTAGATTTTTATGACGGCCTTTTACAAGGTCAAGGATCAGCCATGAGTAACCCTTTGGGGCCGTTACTGGGTATAAACTCTGTGGCAATTGCACTTGCTACATCATTCATTTAATTGGTTCAAGACAAATGCCAAGGAGACCAAAGTTAACAACTTCATTCTCAGTGTGCCTCATCCCAGGCAGTAAAAAAACACCAAATGCTCCAATGACAGCTGTAACACAAAAAAATAAAAGACCCAGAGACTGATATTGGGGTTCAAGCTTCAAGCTGAAGATCAGAAAAGCAAAGCAGCGGGGCACTAGCTCTCACTCCACCTCAGATTGAAAAGCGATCCTGGCTCCACCTAACCTCAGACTGTTACCTCTCAGGATGGCTGGAGAATCCTGAGACTTCAATGTCTTCCTATCCTCACTGTGGCTGGAGAATGAATGATACTGAGACCTTGCTCCTGTCTTATGTACCTTCCTAATGCAGGAATGAAATGTGTGTGATCCCAGGTGCTAATATCATCTTTGTATGAGCTGTTTCTCTTTAGGACTGGATCAATCTTGTGTAGATCTGGGTAGCCTTGGATTCACAGAGATCCGTCTACCTCTTAATCCTGAGTCCAGTCTAGCTTCTGGCTGCTGGAATTAAAAGTGTGTGCCTGACTTCTATGGCTTGTGTCTGACTTTGCTTTCTGAATCCTCAGGCAAGTTTTAATAAATCATAAATAATATATCAGCACAGATGGGCATGAAGCAGAGCACATAAGATAAATGGGGAAAGCATTACCAACAATGCTGCAACATAGTCCCCAGAATACGAGGGACCCCTCACACTTTCATAGCCACATGGCAAAGCCTGCCCATGTATTTAAACAAAAAGGTGTAAAATAGAATGATTTGCATCATAATATTGTAGAAGCCAAATGTATTACTTTCCTGGGAAAAGGAAAACATGCTGGGAATCTTGGATGGTTACTCTAAGTATCATGACCAGTTTACCAGATCTCAGCGGACAATCCACTTCTCCAGATGCCTATCCTAATATTCCTTTCATTGCACCCATAGTTCAGCAAAGACCTGAAACTTTGGATGGGTTTGTGTTTTCAAAAGATCTTGCATAGCACCTGTGGAGGCCCTTAGAAGTGGCTCTGCTCCATCTTGACACAAGGTCAGAGGATTTTAGCCTATTATTGTTCCTTCAAGGTTAAACAATAGTGTGTTTGGCCTAAGGTGTGGCTATTGTATGTCTTGCCTAGACAACAAGATATTTGGCGTAAGGTGTAGCTAATGGATATCTTACCTAAACAGCAGGATATTTGGTTTAGGGTGTGGTTACTTGGTGTTTGGGGTTTAAGAAGGTAATTACATTTATTTGTTCCTTGTAGCATGGTAAGGAAGTCTTTTGCCTTTCCCCCTTTTGATTGGGTATATAAGAACTTGGAGCAATAAACTTGGAGCTGATCCCAGAATTCACTGGATACCCTCCCAACTCTATCGCTTGTCTCTTGTCTATTTCTTTCCTCAATCCACACTCCTCCTGTCAGGTATAAACCAGACTACTCACTAGGCCCCAACCGATGCCGCCCAAAATGGGGACTGGACAGATGGTAATATTAAATTCTTAGTTGTAGTCTGCTCTATTCCTGAACATTTTCACATGAACCCACTATTGCAGCATCTTGTTAAAGAGCAGAGCATCAAGACACTGCCATGATCGATTATGTAAATAATGCCTGATTACGAAGGATATATGTTTCATTTCTTTTTATAACGTTTTAAAGTTGATCCCATGATGATTACCTTTTAAATTTTTCCTTATGCTCCTACTTTGAGAACTACTAATGGGTCTTTCTAAAGAAAAGGGTTGATTCCAGTTTAAGATTATCCCTGACTTTAAAAGGGAAAGCAACAAGATAAACTCAAAGGCAAAATCATCCCTGAGGGCTTCAGGTTCTCTGAAAAATTTCTTCTCTTCCCCAAACATCAGGTGGAATAAATCAGCTGTTCACTTCCTTGCTTAGCTTGATGCAATCAAGATGACGCACACCATCCCAGATGGATAAGGATGGTCTTTTTGAACAGAGGGTCAAAGGAATCCTTTTTAAAAGGCCCTTACAACTTCTGTAAGCATAGTTTCACTTTTTCAATTAAACAATGCATGAGGTTAAAACTACAGTGCTAAGACAAATGTCTACTGTGCCACACGCTCAGAACATCTACAGACACTCTACTGATAGAAGGAATTTTAGTTTTGTTTGTTTTCTGTTTTCTTAGATATATGCATGTACTGAGTCACAATCTCCCACATACTGAAGAGATGAAGAGAAATAACTATTCTCTTCCAGATAAATACAGTATGTATAAAACCAAAAGGGGAGAAAAGCAATCTTTTTTTTAAATCAGTTCAAAAATGTTAGAACAGTAGGGCTCTATGTGTTTATAGAATTTAAGATGCTTCCGATGAAATACATTTTTGAATGAGTCGTTTATTGGGCATGGAAAGGAAGACAGTTTTGTGAAAAGATATACCTGAGATCTTGATGAGAGCCGAGGTCCATGTAGTCACTGAGGGCCATGAGTGGGTCGGTGGTCTAGACATGGCTAGAGACTGTGTTGATGTCTGTAGCCTGTTACCACCAAGAGTCATGCAGATATCTATGGTCTGGGCTGCTGCCTGAAGCCATGTTGCCGAGTTGGCGCCAACCCTCATTGAAGGTGGTATGGGCACAGAGAGCTGGCCCAGGTGGCATGTGCCAGGGGATATGGCCCTCCACTTTCTGGCTATCACGTGACAGTGTGGGGGCCTAGTAGAGGTCTGGGATGACCAAACTCAGCTACCGAGAGGCCCAGATCCCGGGCTGTGAGTTGGCCCACCCCAACATCTACCCATGCTGGAGGACGCGAAGTGGCTGGTCCTGCTGAACCATAGCCGTAGGAGTCTCCGTGAGGGTCCAGTATTGATGGTGTAGCAGAAGCCAGAGACCTTGAACCAGACCAATGAACATTTGCAAAAAAAACAAAACAAACAAACAAAAAAAAAAACTGTTGGTCATTTGCTTGTTTCTTACTGGATATCTCTGACTTAAGTATTTACCCCATAATTATTAATCTAAGTATTTCTCTTACCGGAGAAAGGGTCCGGACTTCTTATCCCTATGGCGGCTACATGGTGACTCACTGTGTTTCTCCTTCCCAGAGTCCTCCTGGACTCCTAGTCCCACCTATCTTGTTTCCCTATTGGCCAATAGTGCTTTATTGACATTTAAGGGAGAAGGTTACAAGGATGGAAGCGGACATGAAAGGGCAGGGAAATTAGCAGGATTGAAGTGCGTGCTGTGAATTCCCAAAGAATCGGTAAAAATATTAAGTTAAAAATGTTATTTATCTTCAAGCTAAAGCTATCCCTCTAGTCTGAGGAAAGAAGGTAAAATCCATGAACTGAGGGACTAAATGGTACTAAATTCATCCCAAAGGCAGCAAGGACTATACCAGTCTCCAGGCTCAGCATTTTCAAGGCACAGAGAAAAATGTACACTTTGAAGTCAAAGGGATCTTAAGACCAACTTTGATATGTGTCATTTAAGATGTGGAACACGTATTTCAGTTTTCTGGCCTTTGGTTCCATTGTCAAAAAAAAAACTAGACTGTTAATGGCAATCCTATCGCATCAACCAGCTGACCATACTCAGGTGTGGCAGTGGCTCTCCTAACACTGGGCAGGATTTCCCTCCATTCCTTTTCATCCTAATTTTAAGAACAAAAATTTTCCAGCCTTACATTTTCTACAAATAGAATCAACAGACGTGGTTCATAATTTAGGAAGCTGATTTTGAATACGGTGGCATTTTGACTGTTATAGACACTCCAGTCCCAGCTGCTATATTTGTGCTACCTCAGAATTGTCAGAATTAAACAAAAATTGAAATAGCATATACAATCTGACTTGGAGATGTACAATAAACACAAGCCCCCTCCATCTTTCCTTCTATAACCCAATGCCTTCTAAGTCTCCTTGGTGCATGTCCCGGTCCACCTACCCTGGATTCTGTCCTAGGTGGACGAGTGACTAGGCAATATTAATAATGCAATAATGGTATACAGTTACTATAAGACATTAGCTTATATATTTCAATGGAGAGGAATGTGAAAATAAAATTAGATATTCAGAAATCCATTTTACAGAAAGTATCATCTGTAATCATCCCAGTTATTGATTATTTAGCTAATGGAAATGTACATTCTAAAATGCTTCTTCTATATTATTTAAAAGATCACTACAGGAAGGTCTTGAAACAGACTTAACTTTCATAATTCTGTTGGATCCCAGATACTAAACTTAACCTATGTACCCTCAGAATGTGATTTATAAACTTAAGACAGACCTGAATTTTGGAAGTTATATTATGTTGATTTACTATTGTGATTTAAAAATAATTTTCATTGTGTTGACCCTCAAAAGAGCCCAAAAGGAAAGAAATAACCCTCAAAAAAGTCAGTGTTTTCAGCATCCTTCTCTTGGTAATGGAACTGATTGGCCTACAAATAGGCTGAAAATGTGCATCTCAAGTCCCAACACTTTTACCGAAGCAGGGCCAGCATCTTTGTCTGTACAGCTTTATCTATAGGACTTCACCTAGCACATTTCACTGGAATGTGTTACTAATCACCCGGTAAGGCCTGAAGTATGCAGGTATGAGCTAATTTTTTCTAAGTGAAGAATGTGAAATTCCAAGAGCTTACAATGCACAGATAATTGTGAAAATAGAACAATTTAAGTAACATGATTCATCAGTCAATGACTTCTCTAGTATCCAAGCTATCAAATTAAATGAACTTCTTATTAGAATAGCACTAAAAGACTGATTAATTCATTCCACCTGCTAAGTCAAAACCAATGTATAAAGTAATTGCAACCAGAAAGTCATCCACAAAGCCCAGGGAATATCACAAGGGTTCAGAGGCAGCAAGAAGACAAATTAGACTCCATTATCTAGTTCCATACTTCTGAGCTCTCGGCTCACTTGTTACCTTCTGCAATTTCATCAGTCAATGGGAATCAAGACAGAAGTCATACTGAGTTTACAGATGGTACAAATTAGGGAGGAAAGGCTAGAACATGGGGAATAAAATGAGGATGCAAAAATACTCTCATTAAGTCCTAAGCCACATCTAACAAAGTGAGAGGATTAATAATATAAATACAACACCCTTTTAGTGTGGGCTGGATTTATATTGAGGGGGTGGAAGTATAGCTCCATAACAGACTACAAGCTTAGCATGCATGAGACTCACCACAAAAAAAAAAAGTCTGTCAAATAATTAACTATTAACGCTGACCCTCAGAACATGACTGCATCTACTGGTCAGCCACCTTTTCTGGTTGCATTTCTGTGGCTGTGATAAAACACCTCACAAAAAGGAGCATCGAGGAGGAAAAATCTCATTCCGCTTATAATTCCAAGTTGTGGTCAGTCATTTTGGAGAAGTCAAGGCATCAACTCTAGTAGCTAGTCACATCACACCCACAATCAAAAGCAAAAGGATAATTAATACGCATATCCTTTCTGCTTTCTCTCAGTTACCTTTGTCCTTTTATAAACTGCTCAGGACCCTCTGCCTAGGAAATGATGCCACCCACAGTGGGCTGGGTCTTCTGACAGTGACTACCAATTAAGTTACCCACAGGTCAAACTGATATAGATAATCCCCCCTTGAGACACAACTCCCAATACTAAAAGTCAGAGAAAAATGAATGAAATAGGAGCAAAGAAAATAATACAAAAAATTAACAAGTCTAAGAGCTGTTTTTTGAGAAAATAAACAAGATTAATAGAACCTTGGCCCTGTCAACAGAAAGAAAGAAGGAAAGAGAGAAAGAGAGAAAGAAAGAAAGGGTCTAAATTAGCAAAATCAGAAATGAACAAGGAAATATTACTACAGACACCAAAAAAAACCTGACTATTATAAGGGAATATTTCAAGTTAGAATCTAAATTAGAAAATTTTTAGATCCATTCAAATCACTAAATTTATTCAAACCAATAAAGGTTGACCTAGAAGAAATAAACAACTGAAACAGATATATAAAAAAATAAGAAGCTTGGCAGTTGTGGCTCACGCCTTTAATTCCAGCATTCAGGAAACACAGGCAGGAGGATTTCCATGAGTTTGAAGCTAGCCTGGTCTGCAAAGTGAGTTCCAGGACAGCCAGGACAGTTACACAGAGAAACCCTGTCTCAAAAACAAAAACAAAAAGATAGAAACAGTAATAAAAAGCCCTCTGACTAAAAAAAGCCCAGGTCCAGATGGATTTAAAGCAGAATGCTACCAGACTTTCAAGTAAGATCTACAGTCAATACTTCTTAAATTATTCAAAAAATAGAAACAGAAGGAACACTTCCAAACTCCTCCTATGATGCCAGTATAACTCTAATACTGAAACAAAACCAGGTAAAGGTATACACACACACACAAACAGGAAAGAAGAGAGAGAGAGAGAAAGAAGGGACGGAAGGAAGGTGTGAGGGAGGGAAGAAAGGGAAGGAAAGAGAGGAACTACAGGACAATATCCCTGGTGAATATAGATGCAAAAATTCTCAATAAAAACTTTCTATCTGAATTCAAGAATATCAAGTTGGCTTCATCCTGGAAATGCAAGGGGGGGTTCAATACACATTGAGTTAATAATTCATATAAATAGATGTAAGACAGAAATCCCATAATCATCTCAATAGATACAGAAAAAGTCTTTCACAAAATTCAGAACGCCTTCATTTAAAAAGTCCTGAGGAGAATAGGACTAGAGGGAATGCATCGCAACATAATAAGGACTACATAAAACAAACCCACAGTCAGCATCATTCCAAATAGAGAAAAAGTCAAAGAAATTCCAGTACAGTCAAGAACAGGCTATCCACTATGGCCAGTCATTTTCACTGCAGTACTTGTTGATCTACTAAGTGGATCAATAAGATAGAAGGAAATGAAAGGAATACAAATAGGAGAAGAAGAAATCAAACTATTCCTATTTGTAGTTGATGTGATAGTATACATAAGAAATTCCAAATAGTCCACCAGAAAACTTGTAGAAATAGTCAATACTTTCAACACAGTAACAGAATACAAAGCCAACTTATAAAAATTAGCAGCCAAGCTGGGCAGTGGTGGCACATGCCTTTAATCCCAGCACTCGGGAGGCAGAGGCAGGCGGATCTCTGTGAGTTCGAAGCTAGACTGGACCAATAGCCTCCAAAACAATACAGAGAAACCCTGTCTCATAAAAACCAAAAAAAAAAATTAGTAGCCTTAATACCTACCAGTAGCGAGCACATTGAGAGATATCACGGACATACTCCCATTCCATAATAGCCTAAAAGAAAATGGAATACCTTGGAACAAACCCAAACAAGGATGTGAACAGCATCTATATTTAAAACTTTATAGAAAGTGATTGATAAGTGTGGTTGTTTAATATAATTGGCCCCCATAATCTTACAGGGAGTGGCACTATTAGGAAGTGTGGCTTTGTTGGAGTGGGTGTGGCTTTGTTAGAGGAAGTGTGTCTCAGTTGATTTCCTGTTGCCTTATGATCAAGATGTAGCCAACACCATGTCTGCCTGCATGCTGCCATGCTGCTCACCATGATGATAATGGACTGAACCTCTGAAACTGTAAGCCTCCTCAATGAGATGTTTTCTTTTATATGAGCTGCTGTAGTCATGATGTTTCTTCACAGCAATAGAAACACTAAGACAATGAGGAAGACACTAGAAGATGGAAAAACCTTTTATGCTAATAGATTGGTAGAACTAAAATTATGAAAATGACCATCCTACCAAAACCAATTTAGAGACTCAGTATACTCCCTATCAAAATCCCTATGACATTCTTCACAGAAATAGGAAAAAAACCCTAAAATTTATATAGAACCACAAAAGACCCTGGATCCTGGATAACTAAAGGGATCCTGAATAAAAAGAACAATGGTAGAGGGATTACCATAACAGATTTCAAGATATATTACAGAGTCATAGGAATAAAAATAACAGTATTATCACAAGAACAGACATGTAGATCAATGAAACAAAATGGAAAACTCAAACATAAGTGCACAAAATTACAACAATCTGATATTAGACAAAGATGCTAAAATTACACACTGGAGAAAAGAGTATCTTCAACAAATGGTGCTGGGGAAGCTGGATGTCCACATGTAGAATAGAATTAGACCCATTGTCTAGTACCCTGCACAAAAATCAGCTCAAAATGGACCAAAGACAGTAATGTGAAATCCAGACTACTGGAACTTCTAGAAGAAAACACAGGTATTTCCCTAGAAGACGCATGTGTATAAAAGGACATTCTTAATAGGCAACCATTCATTCAGAAAATAAGGCCAATATTTGACAAGTGGGACCACATAAAACTAAACACCTTTGATGCAATAAAGGAAACAATCCATTGAATGGAAAGGAAAACCCACAGAGTAGGAAAGTATGTGTGTGTGTGTGTGTGTGTGTGTGTGTGTGTGTGTGTGTGTGTTATATGATAGAGAATTAATAGCCAGAATATACGAAGAACTCAGAAGACAAATGACCCAATTTAAAAAAATGGGCTAGGAATCTGAACAAAGAGTTCTCAAAAAAAGAAATAAAATTGCTAAAAAATATCTTTGAAAGTGTTCCTCATCCTTACTAATAAGGTAAATGGTAATGAAAACGGCATTGAGGTTTCCTGACACCTCAGTCAAAATAGCTAAAGTCAAGAAAACAACTGATCACAAATGCTGGCAAGGACGCAGGGAAAGGGGAAGCCTCATTCCCCGCTGAGACTGCAAACTGGTGCGGCCACCACAGAGAATTCCCACAAAGCTAAGAGAAAATATATCTTAGGATTCAGTAATGCTTCTTCTTGGCATATGCCCAAAGTACTGAGCATCCTACTCCAAAGATGCCGGCCATGTTTACTACTGTTCTAGTCACAATAGCTAAGAAATGGAAACAACCTAAATGCCATTTAACTGACAAAGGAGTCATTGGGGAGTATTCATTTTAACCAGGCAAAGATATGTTACATTTGTTTATGTTGCATTTGTTTAATTATGAAAAGCTGTTTTACCTTGCCTGCCTAAGGCACCTGATTGGTCTAATAAATAGCTGAATGGCCAATAGCTTGACAGAAAATAGATAGGCAGGGCTGGCAGGCAGAGAGGATAACGAGGAAGAGAAATGTAGGCTGGAGAGAAAGAACAGGGGGAGGGAGGTGAGGGACACGCCTGGAGCAGTAAGCCAGGCAAACACCAGGCAACCAGACATAGAGAGGCAGTGGAAGTAAGATATACAGAAGTAAGAAAGGTAATAAGCCCTGAGGCAAAAGGTGGATAAAGAGAACCAGGTTAATTTAAAAGAGCTGGCCAGAAACATGCCTTAGCTAGGACTAGCATTCAAAACTAGTAAGCCTCTGTGTCATGATTTGGGAGCTCGTTGGTGGCCCAAAAGAAAAAGAAGTCTGGTACAAGGGGTGATGAAAATGCTGTGGGTGTACACTATTCAGCTGTAAAGAAAAATGAAATAATGATCTTTGCAAGAAAATGAATGGAACTAGGGTAGATCATATTGAGTGAGGTGATCCAGACCCAGAAAGGCAAATGTCACATGTTCTCTTTTATTGGAAGCTCCTAGCTCCAAATCTTCAGGTGGAATACATAGCATGTAGTAACTATAGAAAACAAGAACGTAAAATGTGAGCATTGCCAGGGTAGGGAGTTGGGGAGCAATAGAGGGGGGATTATCAGGGTACAAATGATCTGATGGGGAAATGGGGGGAAAGGCAGGGTTCTAATTTTGGGGGAAGGAGAAAAATACAGAATGAATGAGGAGGGCAAAGTAACATTTAAGGCTGTCTGAAAGAGTCCTAAGAAATAATAGTGTTGGCTATCTACCCAAAAGTGAATAAATTAAAGTACCTCTAATACGCACAAGTCTGTGTATAAGTACATATATCATTTAAAGAAATTTTTTCATCTAAGCTGCACTGCTCCCTCCTAGAATCAAAGACCATCTAACAAAAACCATAACAGCAGGCCTGAGAAGCCTTGTTTTGTGTAGTTGGTCAGGGTAGTCTAGGAGACTCCCAAAACATTACAGGTTACTGCTACTGCCCTTGCAAGGAGGGCCAGTTACACAGAGCAAGACTACACTTCAACATGGAATGATCTAGTAAAGTAATGAAAAGACAGGAGAGGGTCTCTTCAAGAACGCCCACTAAGCCAGATGTGATGACACATGCCTATAATTTCATCATTTGGGAAGTGGAGGCAGGAGGATGAGGGCATAAAGTCATCCTCAGCTACTTGGCAAGTTTGAGCCAGCCTGAGCTGCATAATAGCTTATCTCAAAAAAATAAAACACACCATGTAGGTAGAGTCTTCCCCTCCCAGGAGCCGCTTCCAGATTACAACACAGAGGCTTATATTGTAAATGCTCAGTCAATAGCTCAGGCTTATTACTAACTAGCTCTTGCATTTTAGATTAACCCATATTCCTTACTTACACTCTGCCATGTGGCAGTACCTTTATTAGCCTGGCACATTCATATCCTGCTCCCTCTTCATCTAGCTAAAGATGTCTCCACCCTTCCTCATCCCATCATTCTCAGTTTGGCTTCCCACCAAACTTTATCCTGTTCAGCTATTGGACAGTCAGCTTGTTTATTAAACCAACCACAATGACATATATATTTCACACAATGTACAGAAGGGTTATTCCACAGCACGTGCACACACAAACACAAATCCACATGATCGTTTGCTGCAAAAGTTATGACCAAATATCCACTGTATAGTTATGACAGATGGCATCTGGGGTTGCTTCAGTCCTGAGACAATGTAGGGATCTCTGTCTAGGCATCAGAGGTTTCCAGGCAATGACACCACTAGAAGCAGAAGATAGTATGTCTACCATTATCGGTAATATAGCAAAACAATGACCAGGTAGAGAGTGCAGCAGACATACAGTCACAAGGACTAAGACCAAGGACTCCAGTCTCAGAAGAACTGGAGTTCCAGACAAGGAAAGAAGGAAGGCTTTAATAAGAGGAGCCACAGCCCTGCATGCCTTCTGAACCACAAGTCTTAGGCACAGGAAAGTATTACTCAAAATGAGATGGTCCAGTGGCTCTCAGGAGAAAATAATGTATGCCCAAATTTTTGGCCCAGTACTCACCAGCTGTGTGTCGTTGGCCACATTAATCACTCTTTAAATGCTGATTCACATAAATATCATACCTAACTATATGTTTGATTTCAGGAAATGACAGATCCGAGGATAAGATGTCACCACCCTTTCTCAGGAAGACCGTAGCAGTACACAAATGACTTCTGTGAACCTCGGAACTTTCTTTAAACTAGAGGATATGAAAAACCTTTGCTTCTGAGAGTTGAAGCCCACCTATAAAAGTTTCTGAAATTAAGGGAAGATTAAGCTTAAATTGTGGCTAAAATTTCCTTTTGTAGAGAATTTCCACATGGAGATTAACCCAAAATGCTTTTGTGGGTAGCAAAGGTTAAAGACATGGGTCCCACGTCATATTGCCCATATTCAAACTCCATTGGCTTCACTAGTAGTAGACCATTTAGCCCACTTAATATCTCTGGACCTCAGTTCAGTTGTTGGAGAATAGGAAATGATCATGTCACATACTTCATTGGGTTGATATAAGATTTCATAAAACACAACAGTGCTTGCTCCATAGCAAGCATTGCTTATCATTGGTCTAACTAATAACCTGGTGTCACACACACAATCAGTGAAGGAGACACAATAATAATTAAGGAATAAGTCCTGGCCCCGTAGGAGCCTTTGAGATCCTAAAGCAGACAGAATCAAAAACAGACTTCCCAGGACAAGTATGGTGACACTCGTCTTTTATCCCAGCATTCTTGAGACAGAGGCAGGTGGACCTCTATGAGTGTAAGGCCAGCCTGGTTTAAATAGTGACTTCCAGTCCAGCCAAGGCTATATGAATGAGACCCTGTCTCGAATGAAACAAAGCAAAACAAAAAGCAGAATTCCAGAAGATAGTAAACCCTGTGGCTGGGCATAGTGGGATTATAGAAGAGAGTTAGCAGGCTGAGCCTGGCAAGGTTCCCTAGAAGAAGCAATATCTAAGCTAAATCTTCAGGGATAGTCAGTAGATGGCAAGGTTCTTACAGTATGTTTAACATCTTTTAGTTAATTTTTTTTTTTGCTTAGAAGAAAAATCCTTTCCAAATGTCCTAACCTATGAAATAATAATAATCAACTGGACAATTAAAAGAATTTCCTCAGAGCAGTTCAAGTCAATGTTTTCTGCAATACAGAGCTAGCTGTTACCCAGCAAGTCACATAAAAACAAAAAACTCATCTGAAAACAGGTGCTAAGCCCATGCTGAGTGTTTCAGAGAGGAAAGCGCATACATATTGACTAGCTTAAGTGCTGAAAACAATGCAACAGCTAGCTAAGAAAATATCACCAGGACCCCGCTGGTAAAACTGGAGCCTCTTCAAGAACAAAGGGTGTTTCTAGACCTCTCCTAGCCCCATTGCTTAATGCAGTACTCGGCAATAAACATTTGATGAATTAACACATAAAAAATCAAATAGAAGTAATGACTTTTAGGAAACAGAGAATGATAAGCCATATGATCACCGGAAATAATAAACACCAACTGTCCTAAGCATGTATGGTGTGTGTGAAGCACTGTAGTTAGGACTGTACATCATTATCACAATTTTGTCTTAGGAGCTTCTCTTCATTCCACTTTGCAGGCCTGTTCACCACTTTAACAAATCTTCACATGGGCACTTGACCTTCCAGGCATTATTCTAGAAGTTGTGGATAGCCTTGTGAACAACAACAACAACAAAAAAGATTTCACAGAGGGTGCATTCTAAGGAGAGAAGCAAATGATAGCCACTTGTCATCTACAAGGACTGGTTCCAAGACACATTTGGATACTCAAATCTTCAGATATTCAAGTCTTTTGTTTACATGTAACCTGCATATATCTTCCCATGTACCTCATGTCATCTGTAGATTATGTATAGCGCCTAATACAATAAGATTCTATATACTTAATTATCTTGTGTAGGAAATTGTGGCAAGGGGGGAAAAATGTATGTTGAATACAATTGCAAATTTTGGTGTTTTTTGTTTGTTTGTTTTGGTTTGGTTTGGTTTTGGTTTTTCAAGGCAGGGTTTCTCTGAATTGCTTTAGAGGCTGTCCTGGAACTTGCTCTTGTAGACCAGGCTGGTCTCAAACTCACAGAGATCCGCCTGCCTCTGCCTTCCGAATGCTGGGGTTAAAAGCATGCACCATCACCACCCCGCCTACAACTGCAAATTTTTAAGTAGTATTTTCCAGTATAGTGAGTTGAATCTGTATATGAAGAATCCATGGATATGGAAGGTCAACTGTAGTAAAGTGTGACGTGATAGTATGACGTAAAGTGACGTAATGCAACATAAATACTTCTTATGATAACACTATTTAGTATTATGTGCCTCAAGAAACAGACTATGGGGGATGTTTGGGTTGAGATTCTGTCTGAATGAAACCGTTAGCCACCCCACCCCCCTACAGAGCCACACAAATTGGATCTAGGCATCTGGGTCTTTTCAGCTCCATAGTGACCAGCCCTCACAAGTAGACTGTACTGGCAGGAATAGGTACGTGACCTTGAGTGAGGTAACTCTCTCTCTTCCAGCAAGGGCAATTCCCAAGTGAGCTGTCAGATAAAGGCTATATCTGGCAACACTCCCAGAGCTAGGGAGAAGTCCTTTAACCTAACTCTCACACCTATGATTTATTATCAGCCTCTTTCCCTGATGGAATGTTAGTTCCACAAGGGCAAATGTCTTGTTTTTTCTAGACGCCAAAAAAAAAATCTCCTGGAAGCCACTCAATGTTGGTTAATTTAATAAATTAATGGCAATATCTAATTATGAAACAGAACATACTCCCAAACAAAAAGTTTCTAATGGATGAGTAAAGTTACAAAACAAGGTATTTTTAAATAATTTATAATGGAATGGGTATAAAACTTTTATAAACACATTTCTAAAAGCATTGGTTAAACTGAAAAGTGACTCCATTCTGTCCACAAGCATAATTTCAATGGTCGTTACTGCTGGCTGAATTGTGTCTATCCCCACACTCCATTCATTCAAAATCCTCAGTAACTCCAAGTGTAAGTATTGGAGATAAGACAGTAAGGGTGGCCAGGAAGACTCCTTGGAAGGAGCAATGAGGAGTGCTGCCACCTTGATCCCACTCTTAGCCTCAGAGCAGTGGGGGAATGAATTGCTTTGGTTTACTCTAGTGTGGCCCACTTTGCTCCAGAATTCCTAGCAAATGACGTATCTGTGACACCTGAAAAGGGTAAGTAGCAAAATCACAGCATACCAATTAAGTATAAACTTGGGCAATGTCTTCGTTCGGGTTACTATTGCTCTGATGAAGCAGCATAACCAAAAGCAACTTGGGAAGGAAAGGGTTTATTCGGCTTCCACTTCCACATCACTGTTACTGAAGGAAGTTGGGACCAGAACTCAAACAGGGCAGGAACCTGGAGGCAGGAGCTGATGCAGAGTCCGTGGAGGGGTGCTGCTTACTGGCTTGCTCTTCATGGCTTTGCTCAACCTGCTTTCTTATAGGATGAAGGACGACCAGCCCAGGGGTTGGGTCCTCCTCCATCAGTCACTAATGAAGAAAATGGCCTACAGGCTTGCCTACAGCCAGATCTCATGGAGACATTTTTTTTTTCAATTGAGATTCCCTCCTCTCAAATGACTGACTGTAGCTTGTGTCACACCAACATAAAATTAGACAGCAGGGGCACCATTTATCAAAGACGGATTTCAGTCTATATTTTAAACAAAATTTCTGATGACTTGGCTGGTACCAGAGCTGACTCAATCACTGCCTGTCTCTGTCACAAAGGCAAGCAGGCAAACACCCACCCTTTCCATCTTATTGTTCTCCGGCTCGGTTTTTTCCCAAGGTACTTATCTATGTATTCCCCATTCATTCAGTTAAAACGAGTAGTCTGTAAATCTCCTATCTGGGCTCTGTTTCACATTGCAAAAGTCGGAAAGCAAACAAAAGAGTGGGAACAGTGACCCATTCCTGCTGCCCTCTATCTTGTCGGACTCCACTGTCCGTGCCTGGAAAATTTCCACACTATTCAGGACAGAAATCAGCCTGACATCCAGGTCAAGGAAGGGTGCCGATCATTCCACACATTGAGTGGTCTTCATTTCCTTCTTAAACTAGTAGGCAAAAATAAATCATAGTTTCAGTGTTTTCTCTCCGGACACCATCTGATTGTCTGTGAGCAATCTTTGGGTGCGTATGCACCCGCTTTGGAAACCATTCTACTTCTATAAACAAAGAGAACAGCTGTTCCTTGGATTACTCCTTAGGCAAAGCCATCTCTGCCCTGGGTTCTATTATGTGTAGAATTGTGCAGGCCATAGGTGACCCGTCACTCTGAAATATTGTTTATACATTAAATGCCAGTCCTCCGATTCCTTATTCAAGGATGTTCTCTGTCCTGGGGTTGTACCACCTGAATGCCCTGATGAGTGCCTCACTCTAGCAGAGACAACATTGTGAAATCACTCAATATTCTACCACGAAACCCACTACCTGGTATTTGAGTGTCTGAGTTCAACCCAGAACATCTAATTATATAATTTAGAAGCAAAGTAGTTGCTGTGTACAAAGCCAATGTCTTTGTAGAGCGTTCTGGTAGGGGGA
This sequence comes from Mesocricetus auratus, assembly GCF_017639785.1. Lineage (NCBI taxonomy): Eukaryota > Metazoa > Chordata > Mammalia > Rodentia > Cricetidae > Mesocricetus > Mesocricetus auratus. The sequence goes on from NW_024429195.1 coordinate 68,884,486, forward strand.
ACTTCTTAATGTTTCTGACTATGTCCTTTGTTAACTATTGCAGGATTGTGTTCTTGTCTTAGTTAGGCCGTAAGAGGGCTGTGATGAGGTTCCAGGCATGAGCCTTTGAGGTGACCATGTTGTATTCTGTCTTAATCACACAACAAAATTCCTCTTGTCTTGGATGCTTTTAATTGTTAAAATAATCTGTAATTACTTCATTCTAACACATTTTATCTTAGATTTTCTTCTGGCCGTTGTTAAGCCTTCCAGTATACCATTAAAGTGTGCAATGCCACCTGGCTTTCAATTGTTTCACTTGAGCCTACTTCCCTGTCAGTGTCAACTGACAAAATGGAGTTGGGTATCTTTTAGTTCACCGTATTTAAGACAGGGAGAATAAGCTGAGGGTATTGGCCTCATGCCTTTAACCTACTCGGGAGGCAGAGGCAGACAGATCTCTGTGAGTTTACAGCCAGCCCGGTCTACATAGGGAGCTCCAAGACAGCCAGGGCTACATAGTGAGACCATATCTCAAAAAAAAAAAAAAAAAAAGAAGAAGAAGGATAAGAAGAAGAAGAAGAAGAAGAAGAAGAAGAAGAAGAAGAAGAAGAAGAGAGAGAGAGAGAGAGAGAGAGAGAGAGAGGAAAGGAAAAAAAGGCTGCCAGTCACAATTATTTTGTGGATTAAATTGGATGAAATAACCAAACAAAACTAAAGCGCATAGTTAATTTGAGTTTAATGTGAGTGCGTTGATGGTAAAGACCACAAATTTATAGTTTTTAATTAATATGCTCCTCGTGTTATTTTGAGGCACTTTATTTACCCAGTTCCTTGTCAATACAAATGAAATTACTAAACACCATTATTGTCCCACATGCTTCTGAAAAAAATTGTCACCTCTCTTTTATTGATCAGTTAACAAAAAAATGGAGAAAAACTTACCCTTATACAATAGCTTCTCATCTACAGTTCTTTCCCATTTACTTCTCCGAACCTGCTATAAGCCTTCTGAGGTTAACAAACATTATTCCTTATTTTTTTAAACATTACGGGAGAAAATGAATTCTACTGACCAGCAGGCTTGAGGTTCAGCAACTCAGTCCCTGAAGTCCACCATGGTAGTGGCATTTCCACTGGGCGTTTCCTGTTCTGCTCTGGGAGCCTGAACAGGTTTCCCATGTGTTTTTCAAGGAGGGAGTCTCCTAGAACCATAGCTCACTGCTGCTACCCCAGACTTCCTGTGTTGCCAGGATTTGTCTAGAGTCATGTAGCCTTTGAGATTGGAGAGAAGAAGGGGTTAGTCAGCTTCCGGGAGCATTCATCCCATATGGCTGCCCCAAAGAGAAACCATTCATTATTTGTTCCCAACCTCAAGCCCCTGCCAGCTCCATCCAGCCTTAAAGCCACTGAGCACAGTGATGATTCCTATTGGGAAAGGAGCAAACACTGTACCAAGAAAATCTCTTTTCTGTTTTCAAACTCCCGACCTTATTACATATTAGAGAGAATAAAATCCGTCGACAGTTTTAAACATGTTGAACGTAATGAGCCAAAATTAACTCTCAGCACCAAGTTTTGGCTGTCTAACTCAGATGATTTTTTTTCTGATTACTTTTTACAAAGGCCAAAAAGAACAACAGCATTTTCAGTAAATCAAGACCTAGAGAGAAACAAAGAATTGCTTAAGTAGGAGCAGCTAGCTTTGTAGACAAACACATTCTCACCTATGACTGTGCATTTCCAGCCTAACACTGGTAGCCATGCTGGCATACTTCTTAATTTGATATGATAAACAAAAAATGGAGGTCCAGAAAAATGTTAAGGTGTTTTGCCCACAGTCACAGGCTATTAGCAAACAGAAAACTAGAAACCCATTAATTATATCACTCCTGAGTTGATAGTCTACCTAATCTTCTACATACCAAAAGAAAGAATGTTGCCTGTGTGTATGAATATGTTCCCTTACATCTATCTACACAACCTCCAGATAGAATATTAATTCTGTGTGGCAATTTTGTTAATGCTTTGTTTTTGCTATTCTGTTAGGGGCTTTTAAAACAATATTTTCATTTCTTTCTTCAGCTCTATTAACACTCTTTGAAACCCTAATGGCATCCAATGAAAAGTACTCATATTAATTAGATAAACAAATTGATTCTCAATCTGAAAGTACAGTCATAATTGATTAATATGATGGTTCCATGGGTGGTTCTGACAATTAATAAGCACTAAGCAAAACATATCCATCACTGCTAATTGGATTCAGCATGAATTATGAAGTATAAATGTGCACAAGTCTTTTTTTCCCTTTCAGATTTGATAGTTCTGTTTTTAAAGGTTTCCCTACTTAGTTTAAATACAGTGTTTTTAGTTGTGCATTCCTACCCACCCACCCCCACTGTTTCTGCAGGAAAACATAAAGAAAATATCAAGCTGCCTGAGTATTTCCACCTGAGAAATTAGAGCAATTTTGTTCCATCGCTAGCATTCAAATGTTGTTCCTTCCTGTTTAAGTTGGATGGCTTTTCCCTTGCAGGAACTGAATGTAACCCTCTGGGCTCTTCCGCTCACATTCTCCACCATGTGTGGTCAATTAAATCCCAGCAGTATAGAGGCAGTTTCATCTAAACAACTGCATTTCCTGGGAAAACCAAGGGACTAACATCGCACTTCTAAATACTGTTGAAGTTTGGTGGGTACCATTGCTTTTCCACAACATCCGCCAGCACAGAACACCTCTATCTCACTTGGCACTCTTTTAAGAAACCACACTGTTTTCATTAAAGATCCCAGTCACTCCTACTTATCATAGGACTGTCTTCATCTCGGCAAATGCTTTTTTGCAGTTGTGCACCTGGATTGTAAAAAGAAGGCATCATCCAGCAAAGCCCATGTAAAATTGTCTCTAGCAAAATAACACTGAAACACAAAACAGATGCTTGGGAGACAATCATGAGGAGGTGGGGAGAGTCAAATGGTGAAAAGATATTTTGTACTTATTGTAAGGAGAATTTGTATTGTTGCTAATAATGATTTTAATTACAAAGCAATTTTTAAATATAATAAGATAATGCAATACTTTGTGGTTCTTAGAAAATGTTCCTCAACACCTGAGTTTTGACAAAGGAGCTAGAAATGCACACTGGAAAAGAAAAAAAGGACTACATCTCCAACAAATTGTGCTGGTCAAACTGAATGACTTCGTGTAGAAGTATGCAAATAGATTCAAATTCATCATCCTATACAAAACACAACTCCAGATAGATCAAGGACCTCAACCTAAAGCCAGATACTCTGAATCTGATAGAAGAGAAAGTGGGGAGAACTGTTTTGAACTCATTTGGCACAGGAAAAGCCTTTCTGAACAGAATGCAATTAGCATAGACACTAAGATCAACAATTAATAAATAGGACCTCATGAAACTGTGAAACTCCTCCATTGCAAAGGACATCATAATATAGACAAAGAAGCAGGCTACAGAATGGGGAAAGATCTTTACCAATCACCCATCTAATAAAGGGCTAATATCTAAAATATATTTTAAAAAACTAAAAAAAAACTGGACATCAGGAAAACAAATAACCCAATTAAAAACTGTGATACAGCCGGGCGGTGGTGGCACATGCCTTTAATCCCAGCACTTGGGAGGCAGAGGCAGGTGGGTCTCTGTGAGTTCGAGGTCAACCTGGTCTACAGAGCAAGCGACAGGACAGCCTCCAAAGCTACACAGAGAAGCCCTGTCTCAAAGAAAGAAAAAAAAATGGGGTACAGAGTTAAACAGAGAATTCTCAAAAGAGGAAACTCAAATGAGAAACAAAGAAATGTTTAGCATCCTTAGTCATTAGGGAAATGCAAATCAAAACTACATAAGATTTAATTATACACCAGTCAGAATGGCCAAGATCAATAAAACAAAGGACAGCTCATGGTGGTAAGAATGTGGGGTAAGGGGAATGAACACTCATTCATTCATTCCTGGTGGGAATGCAAACTTGTTTAGCCTCTATGGAAATCAGTGTGGCAGTTCCTCAGAAAGATGGAAATAATCTACCTCAAGGTCCAGCTACACCATTCCTGGACATATACCCAAAGGACTCTGTACCCTACTACAGAGATGCTTGCTCATTCAAGTTTATCTGTTGCTCTATTCAAAACAGCTGGAAACTGGAAACAATCTAGATGCCCAACAACAGACAAATGCATAAGGACAATGTGGCACATTCAATGGAATTTAAGGAAAATCACAGGCAAATAGATGGAGCTAGAAAAAAAATCATCCTAAGTGATATAACATAGGCCCCAAAAGAAAAATACGGTGTGTATTCTGCTATATGTGGATGTTAGCTTTTAAACCCTCAATAGTCATGCTACAACCCACATAACCACAAAGATTAGGTATAGATTAAGGAGTTGGGAAAATTATGCAGTGACAGGGGTGGGGAGACTGGACAAGAGGATTAAATGAAGAGAGAAATGAAAGAAGGGGCTAAGGGAGGGTGTGTGTGGGAGAGACAACTAACATCAAAGGCCATTTGAGGGGTCATATGGAAACCTACCACAGAAGCAACTTCTCAAAATATATGCATATATGAAAGAAATCTAAATGGAATTACCAAATAACAAGGCAGAGAAAAGCCCCTAACCACCCATGGAAACCCCTAAACAACTCAGGCTGATGCCAAGTATATTAGTCAGGGTTTTCTAGAGGAACAGAACTGATAGAATGAGTGTGTGTGTGTGTGTGTGTGTGTGTGTGTGTGTGTGTGTGTGTGTGTGTGTGTAAGGGATTTATTCGAGTGGCTTACCAGCTGTGGTCTAGCTAGTCCAACACTGACTGTCTAGCAAAGGAAAGAACAAGAATCCACTAGTTGTTCAGTCCTTGAGGCTGTACGTCTCAGTTGGTCTTCAGTCTGTGGAATTCAGAAGTAGGCACGGATGCCAGTGAAGGAATGGACTTGCTAATGCAAGCAAAGAGCAAGGACGCGCTTTCTTCTTCCACATCCTTTACAAAGACTACCATGAGGAGGTGTGGCCCAGATGTAGGTGGGTCTTCCCACCTCAAAAGATCCAGATTAAAGCTAGGTCATCCCATTTCAAACGATTTAATTAAAATTCCCTCACAGGTGTGCCCAGACACTTCATTTAGTTCATTTTCGGTGTAGTCATGTTGACAACCAAGAATTCAATCACAAGTACGTCCCTCCTAACACTGCTATTCGTTTCTTAGTTTGCTGACCTAAGGGCAACAGAAGCCCAAAGTGGCCCAGGGAAGTCCGAGCTTCCAATTCAGTGGGATGTTTGCTGTATCTATTGGCAGGAGCACTCCCTGCCCTGGAACCAGAACTTCTAAGCCAGCAGAACTTAAGGTCATGGGAACAGGAAGCAAAATGACACCAAGGTTATTGGTTGCTCTCCACAAACTGACAGTAAGGCCCTACTGAGAGGGAGAGGGGGATACCCTGAGCTCCCATCTCTATCCAAGATGAAGCTAACTCCAACTGAAAACAACTTGCAAAGGAAAAATTAGTTTTCTCTAATGGAGTCTCAGTGGATATACAGCCAAGGGCAGATCCCATTCCAAGCAGCAGAAGGTCAACACAAAACAAACTCAATTTAGGGACTTTTTATCTTACATTGCTTTACTTGAGCATTTTTTTGCCTTACTGATTTTTTTGCTTGTGTAGTATGATTTCTGATTTTGTGTTTTTATGGTGTGTGTGGGGGGGGTGTCCATTTAAATGCACCTGAGATAAGCAAACTGTTGATTTACACATAGAGGAAAAAATATATAATGTATGTTGTAGAAGAATAAAAATTATCAGTCTCTATTAATTTAGATTCCTTTTTCAACTGCATATGTCATTCATTCTGAAAGTATTAACATATGGCAAAAGTTGATCAAATATAAAGCAGGTTACAGGGAACATTGTTCCTTACATTAAAAATACAAACTAGCCAGGTTGTGGTAGCCCACGCCTTTAATCCCAGCACTCAGGAGGCAGAGACAGGTGGATCTCTGTAAATTCAAGGTCAGCCTGGTCTACAGAGCAAGTTCCAGGACAGCCAAAGCTACACAGAGAAACCCTGTCTTGAAAAAAATCAAAAATCAAAAATTAATAAATAAATACAAAAACACAAACTATGGTTGTTGGGGAGATGACTCAGGCACTGAGGTGCTTGCCAGATAAGCATAAGGACCCAGAATCCACCAAAAAGCCAGACATGCAGACTATGCCCGTAAACTCATCACTGGACAGGTGGAATCAGGAGGGTCTCAAGAGCTCTTGCTGGCTGGCCATGTTCAGTGAGAACTAAGGTGAAGAGTGATGGAAGAAGACACCCAATGTCAAACTCTGGCTTCAATATTGACGTGTGTGTACACATGTGGACAAACACACACACATACACACAAACTGTCTTAGACTCTGGGGCTTGTGTGTGTGAGTTTGTGTTGTCATATATTTAACTTGATTTGTGTGTTTTGATTGTTTGCTTACAGTCTTTGTTTATTTCTTTGTTTAGTCGGTTTGGTTTTGTGACTCACTGCATAGCCCAAGCTGTTCTTAAACGTTGTGGAAGTCCTTCTCTCCGAGAGTGGGGTTACAAGAATGCACCACTCTGCCTGACTTATTTGCTGTTTTGTTTTTATCTTTGTAAAATGCATGGCTGTCATAAGCAAGCTGCTGGAACACAACCCATGCTTGGTTTACCAGTGCTTCCCCGGGAAATGCACTTTCCTACAAAAGAATGTTCCTATTAGAATCACAAAATTCCAAAAACTCTTCACTGTAAAGTTTTAAGGTGGCCTATTTACAGCTCAAATAGGAGGCAACATTACTTTCTTTTACAATTAAGAAAGAAAAGATGGCAAGGTGTAGTGGGCCACCTTTAATTCAATCGCTGAAGAGGCAGAGACAGGCAGATGTCTCTGAGTTTGAAGTCACCATGGCCTAAATAGTTAGTGAGCCACACAGAGAGACCCTGTCTCAAAAGAAAAAAACAAACAAACAAAAAAGAAGAATAGTTTATCCAAAATACAACCAGTCCTAAGCACTTAACTTTAAATTTAAAACTATTCTAGGGCTGGAGAGGTGTCTCAGCCACTAAAGGTTAGGATCACAACAGAAAAAATAAAACTATTTTAAAACATAAAGTCAAATAAAAACTTAGCCAATAGCTGTCTAATTGGACTTACGGTCCAATCAGTAGAAGGGAACCCATGCCTGGTAATGGAAACCTAACCAACTACCCATGACTGATGAGGTCATAGCCATGAAAGGAGAGCCTACTGCAACCATTTCCTAAAACAGTGTTATACCTAACTGCGTGCTAAGTACTTATCCTTACACCCACATGTAAGTGTAGCTCCCACATGCCATCAAATAAGCTTCTTTTTACAGCAGGCAGGGACAATTGGTCAAAATGTAGAGAACAAATGACCATGCGATATCCAACATAAACTGGTATGTCTACCACAAAACCCCTACACCCAAGGCTCAAGGAATAGCAGGGAACTGCAGTCCAAAGACTGTCAGGACCAGAGAACTCAAACATCTGCTGTGAGGCTGTGTCTTTTATATATTACCATGAAATCTCAACAATATGGTTGCCTAAACGAGACCTGCACGATGACAACATCCATTGACATGCCAACATGGATGGGAATATCACTATGTCCCACCCCTAAATGAAAGACTACAAGCAATTAGTAGAAGCTGACAAAGGGACAATCAGCCTTCTCTAGGGACAAGCTCTGTAATAGGTTACCCAATCCCAGTGGCCTGCCCTAAACACTAAGTGTCATCAAGTTATACATGTGAAATAATAATTAAAGGTTAAGTATTTGAGAGGGAGTTGTGGAGCGTGGAAAGAGTTAGAGGAAAGAACAAGGTGTGTTAATGGTGTTAAATACAACACTCATGGATGAAATTCTAAAAAAAATTAATTTAAAAAAGAAAATGTCAAGCTGTGACATTATTTCAATTTTAGCATGTCTTTTGGTATAAAGGATACCAGACTAGAGAGAGAACTGTAGATCTTAGGATTGGTAGGACATTATATAATGAGTCTATACTCTTCAGTAGGAAAACAATGTCATACATGAGAGCAAAGCCATGCCTGCAAGCCCTTATTCAGCATATTGTCTATCCCATTTCATTAAATCCATAAATACATAGATGGTCAGCTAAACATGTTGCTATTTTGTGATTAAGTTATATCTTATATTAAAAAGTGTGGTCCTCACTAACATATCTCAGATTTTTTTGAGCTCAGAAAGTAGCCTTCATTGTATATAGTAAAAGATTAAAAAAAAAAAGGTTTATGCAGCCACTCTTTGAACACCTGAACACACAGTTTTCTGTTAAGTTTCTCAGTATTTGCATGTTGTGTAGTTAAATTTACCCCATAAACGTATGTGATTTCATTGGGGGAAAGAGCTATGGCAGTCATGAGGTTCAATTCCAGTTAATTACTGTAATCATGCACTACTCATCCACCCAAAGAAAAGATTATGGTAGGCGAATCCCCACTTTCCCTTTTTGCTGTCAAAATCTGATTTATTGGTAGGGATTACTCTTTGGTAGGGTTCATGTTTGTCGTTATTCCCATGTTGTCTGCACTGCAAAGAGAACTGGAGCTATCTAAATAGCTCAGTACCGAACACTTGATTTGCATGCACGATGCCCTATCACTTTCATGCTCAATAGCCTTGGTTCAATCCCCAGTACCACCAGGAAGAGGAGAGAAGAGGAAAAAGAGGAAGAGAAGGTAAGGGAGAGCATGAAATTACTCTTGAATCCATTTTGTGTAACTTACATGCATTTTCCTAATTACTTGGGTATGTTTTACCTGGGAAGCTACTGCTGAATAATACCACAGCCCCAACAGAATTCTCCATGGAAACCAACAGGGAGTAGAGACTCCTTCAGCACATAACATTATAACTTCTGGAAAGTAAATACACTTTGTATGCAAACCAAGCTCTCATCGAAGCCCTCATGAATGTGCTCTTGCTTTAACTACCGTGTCGGTATGAACTGTGGTTAACAGTGATGAAGTCAGGCAGGGTAGCAGCAGGTGTTGCTTGTCTTGGTGTTTTCTACAATGATGCATCAAATCCTTCTCTTTCCTCTTAGTTTCATTCTACAAACTATGGCCTCAGCTGCTCTAATGCTGCTACAGAAGCAGTGTCTTGCTGACACAATGAGAAATAGCACCTAGAAAGTTCCTGTAAAGATTCCAGGTTACTGGCCTGTTGTTCTACTTACTATAACTTAGGCATGGCATCATTTTTAAAGTTCTTTAGTGCGCTTCACTTAAAGGAACGATGACAGGTATAGTGATGTAAGTGTGGTCGCTCTATTGCCTCCCTCCTAGGTGACAGACAGCACTTTGCCCTGTTAAATCAAAGCAAATAATGCTATAGAGTCAGTTCCAGATTTACAGCTCCATCCAGAAGGTTGATGCTAACTGAGAAGTCTCCAGAATTGGATCAAATTTTCAATTCAAATGAATAGAGCAACTACGCATCTCATGCCTCATAGATCTCCAAATTTAACTCAAAGTCTGCTCCCTTCTTCCAGATGGCTCATGGAGTGGGAGTGGGGGACAGAATTAGCTAGCAAACCCAGAGAGACACGTTCTCTGCGTCCAATGCTGTCTACCTCACAGTCAGCTTTTACTGAAGCTGGTGTTACCAAGGAGAATGGCACAGGTAAGCACTGTTTTAAGCATGCAAAAGCCTTTAAACCTTTGCTTTAAAGTTACTAGACTTCCCCCTCAAAAACAGAAGCGTTAGGTATGCAGACAAAAGAAAAGAAAAAATGAGAAGGCTTTGCCCAGAAAAATGTCTAGTCTCTCCTCCCTCTCCACCATTTAGTATTTGGCACCTCTTAGACAGGGAGATGTGCCTCAGTGGTAGAGCACTGGAAGGCACTCCATTGGATCCCTGACACTACAATCAGTCAAAAGATTTGTGTCAGTTCTTATGAAAGCCTTAACTTAAGTCTGTGGGCTTTTACAGATAACAAATCCCTTGTCCGTCTCCCTCAACATCTCTGGGGAAAAGGTGTGTAAAAGCAGATCAAACAGTATAAAAGAAAAGAGTGGAAGGAAGAACGCAGGCTGAGACACTGACTTGTTCCTCTTTAAATCTTCAAACATTTAAATATCAAAAAACTTTTTCAATATTTCTGCCTCCTCTCCCATTATAATTCCTGAGCCTTAAGCACCAGAGTAGTTATTTTTTTGTTTTATTTTGCTATTTGGTTTTTGGTTTTTCAAGAAAGTGTTTCTCTGTTGTCCCCCTGGCTGTCCTAGAACTCACTCCGGTCTTAAACTCAGAGATCCACCTGCCTCATCCTCCTGAGTGCTGGAATCAAAGGCACATGCCACCACAACCCTGAGCAAGAGTAATTTGTAAGAGTCAGAACAGGAAGTTTGCTGTGAGATTTCTTCTAGAAATGTCACAGAAGCAAAATCCACGAAGTCTCGTCAGCATGACTCCTAAACAAGTCTTGAACAGAGACCATTCCAATAGACAAGCTAATATGAAATGAGGACATCTAATGGGGTCTCAACACTAGACAAAGAACTACAGACAACAAAAGAATACTGACACTGGGGAAAAATAGTCTTCCCCAGGCAAGAGCACTCAAACTGGCTATCTATTATTGGTAGTGAGCACTAAAACCACATACGTACAAGTAACCTCCGTGTGTGTGTGTGTGTGTGTGTGTGTGTGTGTGTATAACAACAATTAAGCAATACAGGTCATGAATTTAAGAGTGGGATATATGGGAAGGGTATGGAGGAAAATGATGCAATAATATTTTAACTTCAAAGTCATATATATTTACATATATATACATATAATTTTTCAGGTCCCAGAGAGAAGGCTCGATGCTTCTCTTGCAGAGGACATGGGTTAAGTTCCCAGCATACACACTGAGCAGGTTCACAACTGCCTGTAGCTCCAGTTTCAGGGCCTCTAACACTGTCTTCTGGCCTATTCAAGCACCTGCTCACACATGGTGTACAATCAGATATGCAGGCAAGCACATACACATAAATAAAACAATATCTAAATAAAACTTTTTCATGGAATAGTTCTATATGTTTTATAGATGAAGCAGACCATGTAGGCAGTGAAGATACATAGAAGTACAGGCTTAGGAGTACATGCATAGAAGTATAGGCTTAGGAGTACATGCATAGAAGTATAGGCTTAGGAGTACATGCATAGAAGTACAGGCTTAGGAGTACATGCATAGAAGTACAGGCTTAACACTGGCTTGGCATCTGTCTCCTAGACTTTTCAGATAATTTTACATAATGTTTTCATTTTTCTTATTTTACCCAATCAATATATACTTACAATCAGTGCATCAAAGCATTAGAAATTGTCCCACAATGGAGTACAATTTATGACCAAAGTATAGGTGACCAAAATGCCTTTAGGTCCTTTCCACACCTCCAACACCCTTGCTCCTCTTTCCTTTGCTTCAGTCCTGGACCAGGCTGGCTTCCAACCCAAGATCTTCCTTCTTCAGCCTCCAGAGTGCTGAACTTGCAGGCATGCCCCTGCATCCTGCTCTTCTCCCATCTTCATACTTTTCTTTGACCTTGGAACACTGTATCTTATGAATAATGTGGATAACAGGAGGGTGTGTGTTGCAACTGACTCCCCCAAGGGTAAAAAGTACATCACACATTCATGAGCATATGTGCAATTGAAGAAGCACACACATCTGGTTGTGTGCAAGTCAGTACCACTACTTTGGAAATTTGTCTCACTGAAAACTGGACACATGCATACTCCACGACCCAGAATTCTGATTATAGATACACATTCAATAGAAGAATGTTCACAGTGGTATAATTCATAATAGACAAAACTTGGAAGCAGTCCAAGTATTCACCAAGAATAAAATGGACAAAGTACTCATATAATGGAATGCCATTGAGAATTTGAAATAAAGGAAATTATGGCTGCACAAAATGTGAATGACTCATAATTATAATATTAAGCAAAAGAAGCAATTACAAAACAGTACTACAAAGAGATGCTTCAAACACTGAGCATGTTCTTAAAAAGAAAAAAGAAAAGAACAGTCAATGGCAACTTGCAGACGTTAATAACCAAACCAAACCATGAAGGAAGTTTCTAGGATGTTGATAGTGGAATGTATTCTTTTTTTCTAGTTTTTGAGACAGGGTTTCTCTGTGTAACCCTGGCTGTCCTGGAACTCACTTTGTACACTCAGAGATATGTCTGCCTCTGTCTCTTGAGAGCTGGGACTAAAAGCATGTGCCATCACCGCCAGGCTAAGGAGTGTATTCTTAAATTAGAGGATGGTTGTCTCAGTGTGTTCAAACTCCACATAATTTAAAATCAGTACATACTGATATACTCACAAGACTACGGAGGCCCCAAAACCCCATAAACTACCATCTGAAGTGTTAAGAATTGGGACAGCCACATAGGGGTTGGGGGAGGAGCAGAAGGTGCTGGTGTAAGTCCCCGGGGTCCAACAGTCTAAAATCCAGATTCTCCAATAGGTCAAAGCAGAAGCAGCAAATGTGTCCCTCTTCTACCTTTTTGTTCTGTTCAGGCCCCAGTAGATTGGACAGTACCTACCTACTTACCTACATTGATGAAGACCATTGGTTTATTTTACCAACTATTTGGGTCTGTGTTAGTCCGTTCAAGTTGACACATAAATCAACCAGATAAAAATTGCATGATTTTATAAAAACCATGCTAGCACTTTCATAAATTTTTCTTCTCTTTGGAATTACTCCTAAACTCCCTCAAATTGTGCTTCTTACAATTTAATTTATTATCAGAATAATCAAACTAGCATTAAATATAACACAAATTGTTCTATAATATCAGCAATCCACAACGGAAACTTCTAGCAGTGTTAGATGCTAAAAGCCAAGATTGCATATGAGGGCTGCAAATGATGACTCAGTCTGTAAACTGCTGGGCACACACACATGAGCACCGGAGCTCTCTGCTTAAAAACTCATGTGTGGGCATATAACTTTATAAATCACCGCTCTGGGGACTTGGATCCCTGAGACTCACTCGCCAGCTAGGCTAGTCTCCTCAGCTAGCTCCAAGTCAATGGAAGACCTTGTTTCCAAAAACAAAGGTAGATGGTGCCCAAGGAACAACACTTAAAGTTGACACCTGCCTTCACACACACAGGCATCTTGTATACACACACACTCACGCACACATGTGTACAATACAATAAATAAATAAGTAAATCGTTTTAAAACAGATTTTAAAAGACTATACATGGCTGGCATGCTAATGGACTTTGGACACCCGTCCCACAATGAGAGATGCTCTCTCAGCCTGGACTCTTGTAGGAGGGCCTAGGCCCAGCCCTGGATGAAATGCTAGACTATGGTTACCCCCCCCCATGGAAGGCCTCACCCTCCCAGGGGAAAGGAGTGAGGATTGGGGGATGGGGGTTTGCTGGGAGGGTGTGAAAGGAGGGGAGGGAGAGGGAGAAGGAGCTGGGATTGACATGTGAAGCAACCTTGTTTCTAATTTAAATTAAAAACAAACAAACAAACAAAAGTATCTAGGTAGAGTTGCCAGCCCTGGAAAAGAAAAAAAAGACTATACGTGGCAAGGAACTCATAGTTTTATGTAGAGATCTTGAACTTCCAGCATCTGGAACAGTGAGAAAACAAGTTTCTGTTTGTAAAACTCATCCAGGCTATAGCACTTTATTAACACAGCAGGTTCCAATATAAAAATCTTCACAAATAACAGCATTTTCATTGTTTCAGAGATGTCACGGTGATTCCTTTCAAGCAAGTATTTATTAAAACCTAACATCCAAAGGCTTTCGAGTTAAAACAGATTAGAATCTCATACTGAGATTTACAATGACTGAGGCTTGTCTCATATAATCCAAAACATTAAACAAACATTCATAGGGTATAGGGCTGTGCCTTTCTGACACCTGGAATACTGGATTTGCTGCAGCCTGTAATTGTGCTATTACAGCCATGGTTATTTTCTATCGTGTTAAACAGCTAGATAAAAGGAAGAGAATCTCTGAGTTTGCGTTTCCCTCTGTTTCCATGGACACAGGTTTATAATTTTATATGAAAGTCAAAATCTGTCATTCTCATCAAGTCTGTTCTTGGAACTACTTCGCCAACAGCCTAGACTAATGCAATAAAATAATTAGGAACCAACAAAGAAAATGTGCAAGATGAAGGGAAGGAAGTGGGTCCCTTCTTAAAAGATGTTAACAGCTTAGAAAGTGGCTATGGACTACACCAGTGTCTGGAGATAACTAGTGGTTAGAGATAGCAATGGACAGCACCAAAGCACTTGCTAAATCTGAGTACAGTAGAGAATTGGATGGGCTCTTACTATGCAACATGGATATAGTCAGCTTTTAAAATCAGAAACAGCCAGCCGGTGGTGGAGCACACCTATAATCCCAACACTCAGGAGGCAGAGGCAGGCAGATCTCTGTGAGTTTGGGGCCAACCTGGTCTACAGAGTAGCTCCAGGACAACCAGGGCTACACAGAGAAACCCTGTCTTGAAGGAAAAAAGTCAGAAACAATGTAACTAATGGTCTTCTAAACAAAGTTTCATAATAGCTATGCCTGCCTTCTGCTATATATCATACAAATATCTTGACTGTATTAGCTTGATATTTTCACATATCTTATCTTCAAAAGCATTTGCCATTTCATAAATATTCATAATTATCTTTGATGTAATTGATTTTGCTCTACTCTGCTATTTTGCTGGTCCTGGGTAAACCATTCTACATTGTTTATTAAGGTTTACTAAGACTATGTTAGGTGTGAAGGACACAAGTGAACTATTTTCAAATAATATATTCAAAATTATCAATAAATTATAAAATCAAAGTTAGAGAAAACTATTGAATGATAAAGAGTTTGAAGAATTTGTTTCACTAATACTATATGTTTCTAGTAAAATTAAAATAATTAATATGTCTTGTAATCACCATCCCTGAAATGTTTGCTGTGGAATTAGCCACGCATGCGCTTCTGCATGAGGAACTGCTTGTCTGATTATGTTTCATCCAAGCGTATTAACTATACAAAATAATAAGATTCATTGTGTCATTTTTCAAACATGCACTTTACATACTTTAGTCACACTTATGCGTGCCCTCGTTGCCCTTGGTTTCACCCCTTCTTCTCTCCTAGGTCCTCCCCCCACCTCAATCATCCCCTTCCACTTTCTTGATCTTCTCCCATCCATGATTCAATGCGCGAGAGAAGGCCCATGATAGGCATCTGTCCAAAGCTGACTTATTTCACTTAACATGATATTCTTTTCCTGCAAACAAAATGATTTCATTCTCTAAGGGAAAACAATACCCTTATGTAAAGTATACATATCATACTTTCTTTATCCTTTTATCCATTAATGCACTTCTACACTGATTCCAAGACTTAACTACTGTGACTAGTGCCACACGGAACACAAGCACAAAATCAACTAATATGCGTTCTCTAGTCCATTTGCAAAGTCCCTTTGCCTTTATTATATAACACAACCTAATCAAAACAGTGAAATGCATTATTTGCAACCTACCCCAGGCAAAAGTGGAGAGTATGTGGCTATGTACACCAAGAAGTGGAAACCTTGTTTCCTAATCATACTTTAAAAACTACACTGTCGCTTGACAGATACCAGTAAATTTTTATTGCAATTTTAATGTCACAACTGTATTTAATTAACAATCCAAATCCTCGGCCACAAAAGCATCGTTAAACATTTTAGCTAGATTTAATAGCTCCCATACATATATAGACTTTAATTAAAGGTAGCCATGGTAACTGGAAATTTCATTACAGTCTTAGTAGCGTGTTTTTCTCCTCTAAGTATCATCCCAGTCTTGAGAAATGGTGCTTGATCATGTGTGAGACATGAGGGATGAATGTGTAAGGGATGCATTTTTGCATATTTAAATAGAAAGATCGCCTTTTAAAATTAACACCAAATAATGTTCACCAAGAGTTTAATAAAGACCAAACAGTGTTCAGATATTTTTGCATAAGAACCACTCTGACATTTTTTATTCAGAGACTATGAATGACCTCATTCTCTGCCTATGTGCTTACTTATGTCTATGGACAAGTTAGTGGGATTACTGATTCTAAATGAGGCTTCGTCTTCATTGTAAACTGCACTGTTGACCAGCTAAGCCAGAATTACCTCTCCACAAGGACTCTCGCTCTGATAAAATTTCTCTCATATACTAACCACAAGTAACTTAGATGCTTTCCTTATACAAACATTGGACAATTGCAGAACTGCTTCATAGCACTTTGCTGAAAACTAAATGAATTCTTCATGTGATTGATACAATGCCTGACGTAAGATCAATACTACACTATAACAATAATAATAAACACAATTATATATTTTATATATAATGTCACTATAAATAGCCATACATATGTTTTTAAAGTTTCTCCCCTGAAATACTTCATAATTTACTGAGGGCACAGGGAATAAGGAACCACTACCCCAGTGTATAGTGAAAAGTAACAACAATGTGAAGAAAAATTGGGTATATTGCTAGGAGGAAAAAGAAGAAAACTATAATACTACACAAAACATATCACCTGGAATGCATTCTTTTGGGTATGACTTCTAGCATTTTAGAAAATATCAGCAACTATTTCCATGGTGAGATCATGAGTTATTTTAATAGACGTTATTGGAGTATAAGCCCAAAAGAGAGGAGGTGAGTGCTGTGGTGGTCCTAGGCTTTGGAGCGATGCAGATGTAGACAGTTGTACCAGCTAAATCCGTTGTCTTTACAACCTTGAAACTCTGTCGTCTCTTTTTAAGATTTTAGTCTCTCTCTCTCTCTCTCTCTCTCTCTCTCTCTCTCTCTCTCTCTCTCTCTCTCTCTCTCTCCCTTCCCCCCATCTATAAAACGGGAAAGTACATGGCAGTTGTAGATGGTCTATACAGTGTGGTTGCTTTGGAAAGGTAAAGGAATTCCCTGGGAGCACTCATCCATTGCCAGCTACTCACAAATAAGTCACTGTAAGTTCTTACCCTGGTCACTGAATACTGAGCAAAAACAATACGAAAACATGACCTTTATCTCAAATATGCTTCCATACTCAGTGGTGTTCAAGGTGATAGAAAGTGTATCCTTTTATATGAAACTTCATGTTGGTTATTCTAACTCATACTTGATCCTACGTGGTAGCCATAGTAGCTTGCTTGTCACAAGCATGAAATTAATATTCCATTTTTACGAATGCATTTATTCATTCATTGTACAACTCCACGAGATGTGTTCACTGTTGTGCTGAGCAACGAGGGAGAGGTTCATTTGTTCCCAATCTCTTTCTTCCAGTCTCGTACAGAAACGAAATTTGGTTTTGCTTGTGGTTTCAAAAGGAGACCTAAAATTATATTTGCCTTTAACTATAAATAGCACAGGAATAAGCACAAGTCAAATAAATACCCACTTATCAAATCTGGGAAGTTTCTCCATGACATTTCAATTCTGTGCTGTCTCTGAGCCATTTGAGTTGAGGTGTTTGGACTTTGTTCATTTTAAAAGCCCAGTTCAGACGCTGTCTCTTATTGTGTGATAATACCAGATGTTATTGAAAGGCATAGAAAAGATTTATTTCACAAGGCTTTTCTTTATTAAGTAGTTTAATGCCAGATAACCAGAACTTGGATGAAATAGGAAAAGCATAGTCTCTTTTATTTCCACAATGGTTTTTCAGATGATACTTTTCCCAGAATTCCATACAAAAAAAATGAGTAAAGAAATGTACCTTTGGGATGGGGGGAGGGGTTGAGGGACTGGAGTGATGGCTCAGCCATTAAAGGCTAAGCTCACAACCAAAAATATAAGAAATGTATCTTTGAGGCATTCGTAGCACAAATCTTTAATCCCAGCATTCAGGAGGCAGAGGAAGGAGGATCTCTGTGAATTCAAATTCAGCCTGGTCTACAGAACAAGTTCCAGGACAGCTCTGACTACACAGACAAACCCTGCATCAAAGAACAAAAAGAAAAAAAATGTAACTTTTATAAAAATTTTATCGTACTCCTCCAAAGGTGCTCTTCATTGAGTTGTAATAACAAAATATCTTAATATAATCTAAATGAACAGTAAAATATGACTGTTTGGAAATAGGATTGTATTTTCACACAGTAGAACATCAGGAGACACTGAAAATAGTATAGATAACTATCGGATGATATAAGAAAGTTGCTTAAGATAAATTTTCAATAAAGCAAAAAAAAAAGTCAATTTGGAAAGTAAAATCTACAGGACATTTAAAACCCACATTTTGACCCTGCTACTTTTGTTTCTAAAGAAATTTATAAATAAACCCTATTTGTTTTCAAGTTTCTTCTTCCATTAAAATCATGTTGCAATAATAGCTATTTTCCATTTAAACTATAATACTAAAAATAATAATAGAATTTTAATTATAATACTAAAAATCATAAAGCACTACTAAAAGTTCTTTCATCAATAAGGTTTCACTGTAGTAACTTTCAGTTATTCCTTTTAGTGTTTGTGAGTTTTCTTTATTGTCCATTGTCTCCACGAAGTTCAATATCTCTGGATAAGGCATTTTAAAATCTAAACATTGTGAAGTAGATCTTATTCTTCAATTAATTTTTAGTCAGTGACCTTCTCAACAACCCTTGGAAGTCAATAGTATTATCTGGTATATAGAGATACAGAAATGGAAACACAGAGAACTGAAATGAATTGTCCAAGGTCATATACCTTATAAATGAAGTAAACTATTAGAGTCCTAATCTGATGCACATTCTATTTACAAGAAGAAGTAATTATACTTCAACAAAGTTACAGAAAAGATCCCTTGGGTGTTTCAAACCCTACTGAATCTTCTTAAAAGTTCAAAACCCAAGAAATTTCTATAGCATTGAATGAATTCTCTGCAAGTGTGTTAATGGAAGGTCATGAAATTTTCATTAAGTGATTGGAGTGTCTGTGAAAGCTTTGAATCCTGGTAAAACTCACTTAGATCTGAATTGTCTATGGCCACAGTATTTGCCCAATGAAGCCTTTTTATCAAACCTGTTTTTGCTAATCACTTTCCATAAATGCAACAAAATTTCTGAGATCAGCTTAAAAATAGGGACTGCTTATTTTGCATCATAGTTTAGGTCCTATTGCTTCTGGGCTGTGGTAAAGAAGTACATTATAGCAGGAGTTCAATGGTGAATGATATTCACCTCATGGCTAGACACAAAAAAAGAAAAAAACAGAAGACCCTAGAATTCCACAGCACTTTAAAAAACACTCCCAATGATCTAACTTCCTCCTGCTAGGCCCACCTCTTCCTGTTACACCATCTTCTCATAGTGCATTGGGATAGGGACCAAGTCTTTCACACTTGGGCAGTTATGGACACTTGAGGTTCAGACTATAGTACCACTGAAGGAAATAGTTCTACCCCCAAAACACGTTGTCAGGATTTTGCTCTATATCATAAGAGAAATTTGAAAATATTTATTGTAAATACAAAACTCTAAGAATTGCTATGGAAGATTTATATGGAAGATGAACTTTTACCTGGATTAGAAAGAACTTACAGAATTTCATTAATTAATATTAGCAAATGCTTCTTGAGTTTTACCAACAATAAGGGCTTTAACCTGAATTTTGAAGAACTACTATAGTTTTGTGAATTTATTCAAAATGTAAAGGCTATTTAAGTGGAGTAGCCAGCACTAATAAAAACCAAACCTATCCTCAGTGTTGATAAATGAGAGATAATCAGACTCAAACGGCCCTGCTCCGGAAGCTAGTGAAGAGTGGAGATGATAACAAAGGAAAAACTTAGGCAATGATAAAGGTTTACAGAGATAGTGAGGTCCACAGTCACAAGGAATCTCCAAGAGAGTGACTTTTTTAAACAATAAAGGGCATTGAATTTAGGACTAGGTTACCCTATATCCCCAGACTCTTTCTCTTTGTTAAGCAATGGTCCCATTAAGTTCCACAGGCTAGCCTTGAACTCCCTTGCAGCTCAAACAAGTCTTAAACTTGAACTCTGGCCTTTACCTTCAGAGTAGCTACAAGGATAGTCTGCACCTCCAGGGTGATATTTAAACCTGGACTCCATTTCGGAGAAGAGTGTTTCTGTCAGCAGGAATGGAGAGTGAAGAGGCCCTAGGGCGTGATCCAACAGGGCTTAATCGCCAAACAGCTAGAGGTCCAGTGTGACTAAAATACCCTGGTCAAAAGTGCAGAGTGATGGGAAATGAAGCTGGAGTCATGGCCCTTCGAGCAATGATGAATTAGATTCAGAAACCTATAAGCAAGTATTCCTCAGGATAAACACTCAGATCAAGATAAAGGAAAGCTACTACTAGAACACAGATGCAACGGACCATGATGAGGAAAAGTGACATTGACTTTGAGCGTTCAAGGGAATGTCTAGAATAATTCATTGCAACCAGAGATTAGAGTCTGAGGGAGGAATGGGAGGGAGATATCTTGACTGTCTACATAGGCAAAACATCAAAATACCTAAAAATCTTCAGCCGAGTAAATCAAGCAATAAATACAAATACTATACAAGACGGGAATACACACACCTTAGAGAAGAGCCTTGCAGGGCCATGGTAGCTCACCCCTTTAATCCCAGCTCTCTGGAGGCAGAGACAGAAGAATCTTGATGAGTTCAAGACCAGCCTGATCTACAGAGAGAGTTCCAGGACAGCCAAGGCTGTTACACAGGAATACCCTGTCTTGAAAAAAAATATATGAAAAGAACCTCAAGTGTGTTCTAGCAGTGAGACCTTCTAATGCCTGGTCCCCAAGCTCATGGAGAAAGGAGACTGTGTCATGCTCAGTCATGAGATGCAGTTCTTCTCTGGGAAATCTTAACTTTCTGTGTATCCCCAAATGAAGTCAATAAGCCCACATTGCAGTGGTCCATTTACCAAGTACTCTGAGGTTCCCCTGCTCTGTCTCCGAGGGAAGGTTATGTGATATACCACTGCCCTGTTCAGTGTCCAGTTGACTTGCTCTAGCTAATGAGAAGTGAACAGAAGTCAAGTGTCTCTTCCACACAAGGAGCCTTTGGAGCCAGCGAGTGGTTTACCCTGTCTCTTTTCCTTCTGCTACAATGACTGTTCCAGACAGAGCTGCTGCAATAGACAGCAGGGAGCAGAGACACAGCCAAGATGGAAAGGACATCATAGGGAAGATTGATCACCGTGTATGTAACTGAGATTTGGGGACCGTTTTGTTTGTTTGTTTGGTTGGTTGGTTGGTTGGTTGGTTGGTTGGTCGGTCGGTTGGTTGGTTGGTTGCGGCAGAGATGAACCTATCTGGTCCTAACTGACAGCTTCACACACAGACACTTCAAGAGCAGGAAGGATGATGCTGGAGCACAGAAGACATCTCAGCCACCGGCAACCTTTCATCACTCAGGCTCGCCTCCCTCAAGAGCTTCCCCCACAGATTTTCCCACAGGGCTGTGGAAACTAAGAATATTGACTTTTACACGTCCCCTCCCTCCTTGCTCGTGACCAAACAAGTTGGTACTAATGACTAACTACTCCAGCCAAAAGAAAAGGGAAAATTAAAAAAAAAATTACAGAGAGAAAGAAGGAAAAATCGTGATATAGGATGTAGGCTTCCTGCTACTGCTCCATTTTCACAGCCCACAGCTATAAATAATACCATTAGGGAAGCACACATCGCCTTAGGCACAAAGAAAAGTACTCTCTCTGATAGTTTAGCAACACATTCAGATTTCATGTCTCAGGGTAAAAATAGGCCTAACAAATGAATTAAATTTGGGAGCTGAGCTGAAGCGAGGAACACTGCCATCATGAAGCATGCCGTAGGAGGAAGAGAGACTTGACTTGCAAGGCTATGTTCTCTCTGCTGAGGGACACAGCAGAAGGAGGGGGGGATTTTCCTGAGAGAGAAAACTCATCACCAGGCATCACAAATATAAACTGTCATGCTTATGAAATCAGTTATAAAAGAAACTCTGAAAACCACTCAGGCTTCAGGGAAAGATGAAGCCAATCTTACCTCCTAGGATTTTGTCTTCTTTCATCATCAAGGGGGAAAAAAGATACCAAGAAAATAAATATTGAAGGATGCTTAAAATTACACACACTTCTGATCTGGTCACTCCTGTTTCCAATTGCTTGGGTCATTTATTTTCTTCTGTAGTGTCTTGTTAAGTTTCTTTGACACTCACTCACTTCTACCATGCTATGCTCAATGCTTTTTTAAAAAAGATTGACATACATGAAATACAAGACATGCTATCACTTCCAAAAGATGGAAGTCCATCAACGTATAAGTTCCTTGATGTTACAGTCAATCTAAGGCATGGTATATATCTCTGCTCACATGCTATATGTGGGAAGAAGGAAAAAAGAAATGACTTATGTCAAAATATACACTATTTAAATTAGACTTGGTAACACACGCCTATAATCCTAGCACTCCCCAGTGCATCAGGAGGATCATATACTTGAGGCCATACCAGGATAGCTACATAGCAAAACTCTGGAGAAAATAATACTTTTTACATATTATGACAAAGTATTAGTTTATGACTAGCATTAATATTAAGCTCTTTGTAGATAATAATCTCTTCTTGCTTTCCCTCATATCTCTCAGAGCCTGCCTAACATGTAGAACCTAACACCCAGTAGATATTTAATATGTATTTTTAATTAAATGCAATGAGTTCTCCATCAGCCCTTCTTGCTGTAAGTGGCCTATGATCACTAAGGCATGCATGGTTTCAATGGAAAATTTGTATAAACTGGGTGCGAGGTAAGCATCAGTAGATAATAACAATGCATAGCCTAACCCTGTGTCTAAATCTGTGGCCCTGAAATGTTCCCAAACTGCACTGCAGGCGCCATCGATCCAAAAGAATAACTCAGTTCAATCGCTTCCGCAGACAGCTGGAGAACTGCCTGAAAATGTCATAGCGATGTGCCTCTGAGCTTAGCCCCCAAACACAGGTGAGGCTGTTCCAAGTGCTCCAAATGGGTTAGACACAAATCTGAGATGACTCATAACCATAACCATGGGGAAGCAGTGGGATCTTGCACTCACTGCAGGCACAGACCTGGAACAGTTTATTCATGGATGTCTCAACAATTCTTGTGGTCAGTCTCCCCGAGCGTAAAACTTGCCAACCCACACAGTCAACAAGAGTTGTGTAAGTCCTCCCCACCGTGACAAAACAAGAACTCTATGATTAAACTGTACACAGTTCTGATCTGTTGCTTTAAGTCCAGATAGGATGCCAGGGCCTGGAGAGGCACAGTTTCAATATCACAGGCTGAGACGTCAGTGATAAGGAACTTTATGTTTTCTTATTTCCTTAGTTACTGGCAGAGATTCCCAGGAGCCTGGAAATACCGATTCCAGCAATGCATTTTCCAAACTGGCTGTGAAGACGTTCAAAAACAACACATGAATGTAGAGAGGACAAAGTAGACTTAGGATGACTCTCTTGTTTGATTATTTAAACATTAAGAACTGTATGGCTTTACATGGAAATTAGTGGCTCCGGGATCATTTGTATGAAATCTATCAGTAAAACTAAGTTCCAAACGTAGCTTGTGTTAAACTAGTTCTGAAAACACTAGTGATGTTCATTATATGTCAAGTCCTACATTGAGCACTAAGCTACGATGATGAACACATGAATAGGGTGTTATTAACTGTATGTAGGAACTGTGGAGATGGTTCAGTAGATAAAGCACGTGTGGTACAAGCATGAAGATGAGCACTCAGATCTCCAGCCCTCATGAAGTTAGATGCAGTGCACATCTGTAACCCCAGCACTGCTCTGGTGAGATGGGAGGCAGGGTCGGAAGACTCAATGGAAGGTCATGGGACAGCTAGCATGGCACGCAGTAGTGAACAAGAGACCCTGTCTCAAACAAGGCAGGAGATGAGAGACAGCATCTGACATTGTCCTCTCACCTCTGTGTGCATGCTCACGCTAGCACATCGCGCACGAGACACACACACACACACACACGCACACGCACACACACACACACATACACACACGCACACACACACACACACACATACACACACACGCACACAGTCTCTTTGCGTAGACATCTACAGTAGCCTTGTTGTTGACAATAATCGGCTGTAGTTGGTAGGCTACTCACAAGACCTGGTTCTGCAAAAACCTGGAACTAACAGGAAAAACTAAACTGCACTGCAAACTAAACAGGAGAGAATCAATTGACTGTAGGCTGTGGGTATGGATGCATTCTTTTATTTATGAGTTCATTTAGTCAACAGATTGAATACCTGTTTAGAGTGTATCCTGTTCCTGGCATTGGAATATTATGATGGATAAAACAGGAAGTTTTCCTATCTTTATACTTATATTTTATGGGTGGAAGCAGAATGCAAACAAGCAAGCAAATGAAAAAGTATACTTTCAATGACACTAAACACCATGAAGACAGATGAGGATAAGGTAATAGAAGCAAATTGATGAAATGGGAAGCAAAATAGATAGTAACCATATTGGGTCAGCTATATTTCATCAGAGATGAGAAACATAGAGGTACTAAAAGATGGCATTTGATTTCCATTTTAATTAACAAAGTATCAAAATTAATCCGAAAACAGCAAGTCAAAAGAGGGGAAACACACACACATCACCACAACAACAACAACAATAACAAAATAGCAGGGATTATTAATGAAATAGCTGTTCATTGATATCTCACCATCAGTGGTCTTAATCCCCTAATAAAAAGACACAGACTAGCAGAATGGATGCTAAAACAGAATCCATCCTTCTGCTGCATCCAAGAAGTATACCCTAACATCATAGATAGACATTACCTCAGGGTAGAAAGATACAAAAAGATAGCCTAGGCAAATAAACCCAAAAAGCAAGCTAATGTAGCCATTTTAATAACTGACAAAATAGACTTCAAAGCAAAGCAAATGAAAAGACATAGGAAAAAGGCACTACATACTCACCAAAGGAAAAATCCACCAAGAGGACATTACCATTCTTAACATTGGTGCATCAAACAAAAGGGCACCTATGTTCATAAAAGAAACATTACTTCAGTGTAAATCACATATTGACTCTTACAAACAAATAGCAGAGGAGTTCGGAACCCCACTCTTGCCGATACGCAGGTGATCCTGACAGAAACTAAATAGGGAAATTCTGGGGCAACATGCATTATAAATGACCTAACAGATATTTACAGAACGTATCACCCATACACAAAAGAATATGCCTTCTTCTAAGCAAGTCTCAACAGAAAAAGAAAAGTGAATGATCACCCTGCATCCTATCTGACCATGAGGGATTAAAAGTAGACAACAGAATCAAGTAAAGTTTACAAAATCATGGAAGCTGAGCAAATCACTACTGAATGAAAAATAGGTTAAGACAGAAATTACTAAAGAAATTAAAGACTTTCTAGAATTGAATGAAAATGAATATACACCACACCCAAATTTATAGTACAGCATGAAGATGGTTCGAGGGCAAGTTCATAGCACTAAGTGCCTGCATTTAAAAAAAATGGAGATATCTCCTACTTACAACCTAACACACCTGACAGCTCTAGAACAAAAAGAAGAAATCACACCCAGCAGGAACAGACAGAAAGAAAAAATCAAGCTCAGGGTGAAATCAATGAAATAGAAACAAGCAAAAAACAAAAATACAAAGAACCAATGAAACAAAGAGTTGGTTCTTTGAATAAAATCAGTAAGATTGACAAACCTTTACCCAAATTAACTAAAAGGCTAAGAGAGAAGATCCAAATTAACAAAATTAGAAGTGAAAAGATAAACATAACAAAAGACACCAAGAACATCCAGAGACTCATAAGGACATACTTTAAAAACCTGTACTCCATCAAATTGGAAAAATCTTAAAGAAATGGATACTTCCTCAAAACATACCACTTACTAAGATCAGATAAGCATTTTAAACAGATGGATAACCCCTCAAGAAATAGAAGCAGTCATTAAATTCTCCCAACCAAAAAAAGCCTAGGGTCAGATAGTTTTAGAGCAGAATTTCACCAGACTTTCAAAGAAGAAATAATGAAATACATCTCAAATTATTCCACAAAATAGAAACAAAAAGAATATCACCCAATTCTTTTCTACCAGGCCACAGTTATTCTGATACCACATAAAGACCCAAAAACATTACAGACCAATTTCCTTTATAAACATAGATGCAAAAATTCTCAGTGAAATAGTTGCAAACCAAATCTAAGAACACGTCAAAGAAATCATCCATCATGATCAGCTTGGCTTCATCCCAGAGATCAGGGGTGGTTCAATATATGTAATCACCATATAAACAAACAGAAAGACAAAAAATACATGGTCATCTCATTAGATGCAGAAAAGATCCATGATATACGTCCTGGAGAGATTGGGAGCACAAGGGACACACTTGAACATAACAAAGGCAGTTTACAGCAAGTCCACAACCAACAGCAACTTAAACAGAGAGAAACTCAAAGGAATTCTCCTAAAGTCAGGAACAAGGCAAGGCTGCCCACTCTCTCCATACCTATTCAATACAGTACTTGAAGTCTTAGCTAGAGCAATAAGACAAATGGAGGAGATTCAGGGGCTATGAATTGGAAAGAAAGAAGTCAAAAGTATCTTTAACTGCAGATGATATGATAGCATACATTGCTAAACCTAAAAATTCCACAGGGAAGCTCCTACAGCTGATAAACATTTTCAGCAAAGTAGCTGGATATGAAATTAGCTACAGAAATCAGTAGCCCTCCTCTATACAAATGAGAAAGAAATCAGGGAAACATTTCATGATAATCCCAAATATAAAATATCTTAGAGTAACTGTAACCAAGCAAGTGAAACACTTGTTTGACAAACACTTCAAGTCATTAAAGACAGAAACTGAAGAAAATATCAGAAGATAGATCACCTACCAGTAGGATTAATATAGGAAAATGGCCACCCTACCTAAAGCAAGCTACAGATTCAATTCAATCCTCATCAAATTCTAACACAATTCTTCACAGATCTTGAAAGGACAATCTTCAGCTTAATACAGAAACAAATAAACCCAGAAAAACTACAAACAATCCTGAAAAATAAGAGATGCTAGAGATATCACTCCCTCCCTGGTTTAAAGTTATACCACATATATATAGTAATAAAAACAGCACAGTGTTGGCACAAAAAAGTGACACATCTGAAGACCTGGACATAAATCACCTATCTGTGCCAGGCATTGGTGGCACACGCCTTTAATCCCAGCACTCGGGAGGCAGAGAAGGCGGATCTCTGTGAGTTCGAGGCCAGCCTGGTCTACAGAGTGAGTTCCAGGACAGCCTCCAAAACAATACAGAGAAACCCTGTCTCGAAAAAAACAAAAAATAAAATAAAATAAATAAATCACCTATCTGTGGACATCTGGTTTTGTTTGATTTTTGTTTATAGAAGGCAGAACTAGACACTGAAAAAAAAAAACAGCACCTTCAACAAATAGTCAAACTGGACAGTTGAATGCAGAAGAAGCCAAATAGATCTTATCTTAGGTAAGGTCACTCCTGCTGTGATGAAACACCGTGACCAAACAACTTGGAGAGGACAGATTTGCTTGGTTTATGCTTCCAGGTCATAGTTCATCATCAAAGGAAGTCAGGACAGGAACTCACCCCTACATGCTAAAAGCTTGGTATAGGAAGGTACTCTGCATGCTACCAAAGGAGAAATGCAATCACCAACCCAGGCACAAACGTTTTGATCTACGATGGTATTTTGTCTTCAAGGTATGGGGCGATGGTGGCCCAAAAGTTATGGGAGTAACCAACCAATAAGTGATTTGACTGAAGGCTCACTCCATGTGATGGAACCAAATACTACTGATCTAAAAGAAAAAAAAAACCATAGTAATAGAATAACTCCTACAGACAATCTGCTGTGCTCATAGATCAATAAATGGTCAGCCATCATGAGAGCAGGTTCTTCCTCTTGCAGCAGATGGGGAGAAAGGCAGACCTAAGCCAGACAATATGTGGAGAATGAAAGACCTTGAAACACTCAGCCCTGAAAGGGACATCTCCAACAAACCCCTCCCCACAAGGCTTATAGAACCCTACGGAAGAAGAGGCGGAAAGAGTGTAAGAGACAGAGGTGATGGAGGACACCAAGGAAACAGATCCTCTGAATCAACAAGATGGAAAACACAGGAACTCACAGAGACTGAAGCAGCACATGCCAGTTGGGGGCCCCAGAGCTGAAAGAAGTAGACGCATGTCCCCATCCCCAACCCAGAAGCTATCTCCAATTGATAACCACTTGCAAATGAAAATTCACTTTCCTCCAAGGGAGTCTCACTGGGGACTGCACACTAGATGGCCAACAGAAAACAAACTCAATAGCATCATAGGAGGTTTCTAATCTCATGGTGTTGTGTCAGGGCTCTTTTGTTGTTGTTGTTGCTTAATCTTATTATTTATTTTTAATTTTCATTGTATTTATATACTGCTTTCCTTCTCTCTTTTTCCCTATAGATCTTTTGTGTATATATTACAGTTTCCAGTTTAATGTTTTTATGGGATTCCTGAGTGTGTGAATAAGTGGGTCTCTGTTTCTTGTTCTGCCTCTTGGGTTATTTTCCTTGTTTGTTTGTTTTGTCCGATTCTAATGTGATAGTTTTTGTTTTTTCATATTATATTGCATTAATTATATTATTATCCCATAGAAGCTTTCTAAGGAGAGACAGAAAAGGGATGGATCCAGATGGATATGGAGGTGGGGAGAAGCTGGGAGGAGTAAAGGGAGGGAAACAATAATCAGGATATATTAAAATAAATTTTCAAAAATCTATTTTCAATAAAAAGGGAGTAAAAAACACATATAAATATACACAGAACAGGGAAGCAAATAGAGCAAAATGCTGGTGTAGTGGGTATTGAGTTCTTTGCATTACTCTTGCAATGTTTTGCAATGTTTGAGTTATTTCAAAATTAAAAGTAAAGGGTTAAAAAAAAGTGCAAATCAAATGCTTCAACTCTGCTACCCAGGACTCCCTCAAATCCCAGAGATATGTCACAGCTGACAGTGACACTGTCCATGAAATTTTTTTGCAGAGAAAATTCAGGGTGCTGTAAGAAAAAGAAAGTAAGACTACATGCCAGAGAGTAGCTTTGCACTTTGCATTACAGCACTGAAATATTTCCTGACCACTTTCTTCTTTCCTTTAACATATGGAGAGTTGAATCAGAAAGATTCCAGTCATATGATTCTGTGATGTGAGACAGGAGCCTATTCTATCATGTGGGCATCTATTTTGTGCACAAAAGATGGACCATAAAGGAGGTAAACAAGAATCTGTGTTGTTTGTTTTTTTTCTGGACACTAAATAGAGGGGAAAGAAGAGGAGGGAGGGAAAAGGAGAGGAGGGGAGAGAAGTGAAAGGGAGAGGGGGAGGGGAAAGGGAAGGGAAGCAAAGGGAAGAGAAGAGAAGAGAAGAGAAGAGAAGAGAAGAGAAGAGAAGAGAAGAGAAGAGAAGAGAAGAGAAGAGAAGTCTCCCTTCAAATTTCATCTACCTTGGTTTCCACCATGTAAATGCGGAAGTGGGTTCATAGATGAAATTTCCACAAGATCAAATATCCCAGGTGAGAGTATCTGTTAAAGAACATGAGCTACTCTAAGCAACTTAGTTTCATGGGGTTTGACAAAGAAGTCTTGAGGTTTAGGGTTTCTAAGACACCTGTATTTTTCTGTTGTCTGACTTCACAGGAAAAAAATGTAGCATGCCTACAAGGTCCCAATCACCAGGACAAAACTTGAGGGTTCTTCAGCTGAAGCCCAGGGGAATACCAGAATTCAGTGGCAGATAAGGACCTGTCATATGCATCAAAACAACCACACTGGTAGCATTGTCTGAACCATAGAACATCTGGAGGTTCATATACTTTGAAAGCCAGGAGACACCACACTAAAGACTCTCAACTTGTCCCCCTCTGCCTGACCTCCCTAGCTCCGTCTTATGTCTGGGACTGAGAGACAATGGAAACTACCCGAGTTTTTAGATGTCTCTATTCATGAGAAATCGAGTACAACCTAAAAGACTGTGTAGTTTGTCAAGTTGGAATGATTTTAAGATACTCTAGAGTTGTGTTTTACATTTTCTAACAGACAAACAAGTAGAAACTCCCAGACAAGACAGGCAAAATGTGATGTCTCTTTGTACATCTTTCTCATCATCCTATGACCCGAACCACAACGTTTACTCAACCTCTTGCTCTGCCTCTCTCTGAAAGGCTGGTGCTCTGGGGTTGGAGTAAGAACAGCTCCCAATTTTGAGTTCAAACTATGCAAAGCCTACGTAAGTGTCTGTAGGGTAGTCAGTTGCTTTAGTCAGAATTAAATTGTGAAGTCCCTATCTAATAAATAAGATAGTAACCACTTCTGAGGACCAAGTTGTTTGATGGGTTTTGAATTTCTGCCTCCAGAGATTACAAGAAAAAGAAAAAAGTCAAAGGGATGTTCCTGTAAGTCATATCATTGAACCGAAAATCACAGAAAATACAATGGACTAAGGATGTTTGTTCCTGAGGAGAAAAAGATTAGAAGTGATTAAAACTACCCAAAGTATCCATTTTCATACATTTAGACCTAAAAACTATTTTAGTTTCTTAGTTTTGTTGTTTTCTTGTTTTTGAAAAGGTTTTACTGACAGCCTTGGCTGGCCTGGACCTCAATGTGTAGACCAGGCAAGCCTCAAACTCACAGAGATCTGTCTGGATCTGTTTCATGAGTACTAGGATTAAAGGTCCTCACCATTATACCTAACCCTAGTTACTTGGTTTTAAAAGATCAAAAGTAAGTTTAAGAATAAGAAACGTCAAAAGAAAAGAAAGAAAATAAAAAGCTGGGCAATGGTGATGCACACTTTTAATCTCTGTTACACAGAGAAACCCTGTCTTGAGAAAACAAAAACAAACAAACATTTTTTTTTGAAACAGGGTTTCTCTGTGGCTTTGGAGACTCTCCTGGCCCTCACTCTGTAGACCAGGCTGGCCTCCAACTCACAGAGATTCGCCTGCCTCTACTTTCTAAGTGCTGGGATTAAAGGCATGCACCACCACCTCCCAGACAAAATAATATTTCTACCTCCAATTCCTTCAAAGATGGTGATGGATAACTTGCACTTTCCCAGAAGAGCCCCCTCCTCTTACTTGCCTATAATAACATTTTTACTATTGAGCTCAGTCTGGCTCACAAATTATGACCTCTCCTAAAATAATTGAAACTTCACTTGCTGTCAAGGACACACACACACATACAAATGCATCTTAGAAGGAAAAGAAAATAGGGGTAATTCTATTAGTCCCCACCTGTTTCTATCCAGCTAAAAATAAATAAATATTTTTAAGTCTATGTCTATCATTCTTTCAACTACATCCTCTCCTATGCAGCATTCATACGCTATTATGTTGCATCTTCGCATATCTGTATTTTATTCCACTGATCAATCATATAAAGTGTATAGTTCACGATTTTCAACTAACCTTCCTCCTTGAAGATACCCAGTAAATGCATAAGGATAGGGAGGAGTGCTGGGAAAACATGATTTGTTGTGAAGTCAGTCACTTGAAAGCATTTCCGGTTTCATTTTTAAAATGCCCTCTCACCCAACGAGTCTGTCCATACTCATTAAACCTTACAACCTCCGGTCACCCCTCAGCCTTCCAGGTGAGAAGGTGATGGATAACTTGCACTTTCCCAGAAGAGCTCCCTCCTCTTACTTGCCTGTAATAACATTTTACTATTGAGCTCAGTCTCGCTCACAAATTATGAGCCTCTAACCATTACCTCCAGAGGGATACCAGGAAGCAAGAGAGTATTATTGCATCATCATCCCTTCAAATTCCTAATTTGCTTCTTTCATGTAGGGTCTTTGCAAGAAGCCTCATTTATTCTCGAATTCCAGGAACCTAGGAACTAAGAAAAGCTTTGTTGTGTGGCTGGCAGCTTCCTATCTGACATACACGAGGAGGGGAAAATCATATAGGACCATCCATTAACAGGCTAGTCAGGGTCATTACAAACCCCCCTGCCTTTTCAAATAACCAAGGGGCCTCCATCCTTTCTGGGACCTGGGCCTCTCAGGCTGCAGGCTGTTTGCATTCAGTCAACACTTCCATTTTATAGGCCTGTGGAGCCAAAGATTACAAGACTTTTGAACTCCTCGGGCTGCCTTCTGTCTGGCTACACCCTGTGTTTCTGGAGCCCAAATCCTTCTTAACAACTCTGCAGAAACAAGCAATTAGGGCAAGGTCTGTTAATCCTTTCCTTTCCACCTACAAGTAATTACATATTCAGAACCAGCCAGTGGCAGAAGCAGGGAGAACAAGACCAAAACTTGGAGCTTGGAGCTTTATAGAGAAAACTATAAACGTTTGTCAAGGGAGTGACCAGGACCAACACACAGGGTCTTTAATTGGAAAGTGGCCTAGAGTCTTGGGGCAGGGAAGGGGGATATGTGCAAATTAAAAATGAGAACACAATTTGTGGGAGCCTTTTTTGGTGGGGGTTGTTTTTTGAGACAGGGTTTCTCTAGTTAGCCCTGGCTGACCTGACACTCGATCTGTAGACAAGGCTAGCCTTGAACTCAGAAATCCCCCTGCCTCTACCTCCTCAGTGCTGGGACTAATGATGTGCTCAAGCACACCCAGCAAGGGATCCATTTTTTAAAAGATTCGAAATACATGAGAGCTATCCTTTATTGTTCTGGTAACTACTGTCAACCGGCTCTACCATAAGTAATCTGCTCCTGTTCCTTCTCCTCTGCCTTCCTCCTTCTTCCTTTTTAATATATACTATTAATGGACTTTATTTATAGTGATGAAACTTTATTCAGGAAATTTATATTACATTAAGAACATGAAGTCGGGTGGTGGTATACACTTTTGATTCCCGGCACTTGGGAGGCAGAAGCAAGCATATCTCTGAGTTCAAGGCCAGCCTGTTTTACAGAACGAGTTCCGGGACAGCCAGAACTGCACAAAGAAACCTTGTCTCAAAGCAAACAAAAGAACATGATAATCTTTCTTACTTACTCAATAAAGTGATGAGCCAGATAGGAAGACTCAACTTTGCAAGACTGTGTTTTGTCTCTAAACTACTCTATAGATCAAAATATATAACCTGCAATAAGTCCTAAAGGAAAGAAACTTTTTTTAAACTTCTGTCAACAAATATTTTACTCTAAAATATGTCACTAGGCAGCCCTCTAATCTGTTTTGTTTCGTTTTTTTCCCCAGTCAGGCCTGTCATTTTTCTTTAAGGACTTTTCACGGACATACCAATTGTACTTCTCTTGGAACACAAACATTATAAATGGTAATAGGGCTCCCACTATCTCCAAGAGAACAGGGAGTTCCCAAGTTTCTAGTGGGTTATATTTCAAAACCTCATTTTTTAAGTATTTGCAATGAGGAATGCATTTTACCATAGAAACCTTGTTATGACTACTCCATCCAAATGGGTCTGTTTGCTTAATAGCTAGCTCTTCATTCACTCTTGGTGATGTTTTGCTTCTTGACTCATGCTGCTCCCTCCCCCCTGGGATGCCTTTTTCTCTTCCTCTCCTTCATATTCAGAGCCAATTCATGTTCTTTATGACCAGCTTGAAGGCCATTCCCCTAAAATTTCCAACAAATGGAGCCCCTTACCTAGATCCACTGAGCCTCAACATATTCTTCTTGAGCCTTCTATAACAGAGTTAGTTATTTCCCAACAACATTGTTTTACCTTCTAACATGTGGTGGCAACCAAAGATTCCAATACTGAGCCTGGGTCAGGATCTATACCGTAAGGATAATTTCATCTGAGTTAAGTGAGTCCAAGTAAGCCAAGCCTAGCCAGTAGACATTTGAAAACTTCTTGGTTCAGGCAAGCTCTAATCATTCCAAATCTTAGACCTATGATTGTGCAAAAGCACACGTTCTCTTTTGGCATTTGAAAACTAGGAACCACGTGGCTCATGTTGCCATGGTATATATTTTGTCCTCGGGAAGGAATCCAGCTCAGAGATGATGTTGACACCCACAGAAGAACATAACCAAAAGATTGATAAGGAAATGGAACTGGACCCAGACAGAGCAAGCTCACCAAACCTTACCTCACTTTGAACTTCCTAATTACATAAGCCATCTCCTCACCACTGAAGCCACTTTGAGCTGATTTTTTTAACCCTTCAGTGAAAGCTTCTTACTGATTTGCTCTTTATTTTTTCCTATTTTATATAATACATTTCTGTTTAAGTTTTATATTTTCTATTCTACCATATATAGTGGGCTGTATATATTCAAGATGCCTAGCACACACACTTCTGTACATACATATATATAGTTATTGGTTGAACTGAACCAGCCAACTCAGTACTTCTCAAGTGAAGTCACTTATTCATGATATTAAGTCATTTCATGAACATTGCTATATCTAAATAGGATTAATATGCATTATGTTCTTAAAAGAGAGAGCTGTGTCTCCACTGTGATAGTTCTTAAAGTCTTCAAAATGCTATGATAATGTCCATTGTAATAAAAAGTGAGAATTAATATATATATATATGTACACACACACATATATATATACATATATATGTATATATCCCTCAAATTGATTTGATTATCTCTTTCATGCTGAGCATTTTAAGAAACAAATGTTAGAGCATATTTTAGAAAGCATTTAGGTATCTCAGAATATCCCTAAACTATTCTCAGGACTCCAACTTGGTGGGACTTGAGAAAAAGATCATAGAAAGGAGTGAAAGAACCAGGCGGTAGTGGCGCATGCCTTTGATCCCAGCACTCAAGAGGCAGAGGCAGGTGGATCTCTGTGAGATCAAGGACAGCCTGAGCTACAGAGAGCTACAAACAAACAAAAACACAAAAAAAGGAAGGAAAAAAGAGAAGAAAGAGAAGGCAATGACAACAGTGGTGGTAGTTCTATCCTTCAACTCCTGAGGTCAAGAATAGCCCACAGGATTGGGGATGTTGCTAGGCAGCTCAGGCCCAAGCACTACACAAAAAAAAAAAAAAAAAAGGAAGAAAAAGCAAAGGACTTGCGGCTGACAATCTCTCCCTTTTCTTTATAGTCTGCATGCCATTCCAAAGCTCTTCCCCAAACTCCAGGAACTTACCCTTTCTTTACATTTGCTATGTTCTAATGTTTTCTGGCCCTTACCCCCACCTGTAATAACAGCTCTCCCACCAGTTAAAACGTCTGCAGGGAAGTGATCTCACTGAATCACTCTTTATCTGAAAACTGACTGATCCCTTAAATCTCCAATTCCTGAATGTACTGTGCCTGCTTCTATCTGTGTACACTAAACTTTAAAAAAACCACCAACGCTGTGGCATTGCAGATGAAGTCAAAAGTGAGCATTTGTTAATGGTGCTCAATGGATGGGGGGACTGGATACTTTGTGGTTGTAAAACTCAGCGCTGAAGTGCTCAAACAGGTGGCTTCAAGTTCACTAGAGCATGGAGTCCATAGCAAGGAACCTGGGAGAAACGAGTACTTCCTAACTGGGCCATGGTCTCCATCCAATGGTATAAATGCAATGTGTCTTGGATTTTTATGGATCCATATCTGTTGAAAGTACAATGGAGTTTTGTTATTGTTATTTTGGTTTGGTTTCTGGAGACACTGACTTAATTAAACCTATCATAAAATTGTAAACCACTAACTTTCCCTGAAGGGAAAAGTGAAGGGATTTCTCTGGTTGCAGTTTATTAAGGCCTGCCTCAAGAGAGAAATACAAAAGCCTTCTCTCATTCCTGAGACCCATTACTTTTAGCTTGGCCTTCATTCCCTTGGGACTGCTACAGCAGCCATTGGACTTTTGAAGTTCCCCTTGCTGTGAGAGGGATAAGAGTGCTCACTGAACACTCCTCTAAGAGTCCATGGCACCAACACACCTCTTGACTTCCCTTCCATTGCTGAGTTTCCTTGCCAGTGGAACTCCCTCATGGGCAAGGACAGTTTCATAAACTAGAAACCCTCCATCAAGAACACCATTTTGTACCTTTAATCACAGCATTTGGGAGGCAGAGGCAGGCAAATCTTTGTGAGTTTGAGGCCAGTCTGATCTACTGAGCAAGTTCCAGAACAGCCAGGGCTACACAGAGAAACCCTTTCACAACAACAACAAAAAAGATTTTGTAGAACAAAAGCTATTTAAATCATTCAAGTTCCTAAAGCATACAAACAAAAATAACGGTTGAAATGGTTGTACCGTGTTACTTAATAAGCAAACTATAAACGCAATTAATAGTTTAAACAAGTGAGCAAACGTGAATATAAAATAGCTTATGGTACAACTGGTGCTGAGTTCTTTGGGTCTGGATCAAGTTGACACAGCTGTAGAGTTAAGATGGCCTCATTCACATCTCCAGTGTCAGCCAGAACAGAACACATGGTTCCCATTCTCTGGAAGACTAAGTGAAGTATATTCCACAGGTGAAGCCTGGCTTCACAGAAGCAAGAAAAATAGCCCTGTTGTGCAAATACTTCACAAATGGCTTTCCCAATTTGCGAGTGGGGGAGATGTCACATAGTTAAATCCAAACACACAGGATAAAGGAATGGTCTTATGTATCTCATCATAGCTACGCAGAAGGCTAACACAGAGACCCAAAGGAATTAAGAGTTCAAGTTGAGTCTAGGCCAGATAATAGAACTCAATTGCAAAATATAAAATCCCAAACAACAACAAATAATAATGAGAAATAATCTCTTCTGTTTTACCCAGAAATGGCAACATCACAATGCAAGAGGGCTTTTGTACAAGATGGAAGGAACGTCACAGCTATCTGTAAACTGTTTACCATGTCACCACTCTGGCCACTGTGAGAATTGAGGTGATAGACAATGACAGAGCCAGCTGAACCAGAGTGGACCACTGACTCGTGCATTTATGAACAAATAAACAGCTACCACTGAGGCAACTAGATTTTTGAGATAGCCTGTCCAAACTAACTGAAACAACTTCTGAACTGGTAAGCTAGATAAATAGTGCCCCCCCTTTTCATTTCCCATTTTAGATCCTTCTTTAACAAAACATAGAAGTCTTTTAAAGTAGACTAGGTCATGTGATTTTTCTTCTAAATTAAATTTGGTTTTGTGCTTTATTGTTATTTGTCAGTTTTGGGGTTTTTTTGGTTTTGGTTTTTGGTTTTGTGCCTCTGTGTTTGTTTTGGAGGAGGTTGTTTTTCTGTTTTTGTTTTTTGTTTTTGTTTTTGCAATGAGGTCTCATGGTGTAACCTACACTGGCCTTAGAGTAAGCCTCTTGGTGTGTCAGCCTCCACATTGTTGGGATTACATACATCAGCCATGACTCCCACCCAACCTCCTATAGCTCCAATTAGGCAGAATAATGAACCAAGTGTTCCAACAGGAAAGCCAGTTATAGATTAGCAAGGTGAGGCTGGAGCATTCTCTCCCGCCCTAGCCACCCTTAGAGAAGGAAGAGGCTTTTTCAAAACACAGAGGAGCTGAGAAGATGGCTGTCAGCAAGAGCAAACCCCCAGCTTCAGTTTAGATACAGAGCATATCTGTGAGTGTACGTTGTGAGTAATTCCAGCACCGAGGGGGACAGAGACAGGTGGATCCCCCAAGCTTGCTGGCTGGCCAGTCTGGCAATACAGAAAGACACCCAGTGTCCTGCTTGCCCTCTGCACGACAGGCACACACTGCCCAACACACACAATACAAATACACACACACAAAGACAAAACGCACACTTGGTGTAAAAGGGTCTGAAAGAAGACCACCATGTGCCTTCATTCTTAGTACAACATGACGAGCAGACCACAAACCATGTGTTTCCTTATGAATTCATTCAGAATCCACAGAACAGACTTCAGGGCAATGAAAGTCGGACAACCCCACTCCAAGTTTGAAGACTCAAAGAAAACATTTCTATTTCTTCACTAAACATTACTTGAACTGCACTTCTGGACTAGTCCTTCAAGACAGAGCAGTAGAAGGACCCATGCAGCACTCCCATGCCTCGATTCTAGTTTTGTTGTTAACCGACTGTGTGATTTGAGATTAATCATGTGACCCTTCTGGTTATATGCATTCATAACTAAGTAGTTGGAGTGGTCAGAGCAAATAAATTATCTAAATGTTGGTCTTCTAGAAACTAAAGGAAATTCCTACCTCAAGTTTGTAGTAGAGTATTTGCTGAGCAAGTTCAAGACCCTACGTTCCAACCCCAGTACCAAAATATGTGAGCAAACAAATAATAGTTTTCCTTCCCAATAGCCCATACCAAGGACTATTGGAGAGCTGGTCACTACAGCATTGTGATCAAAAGGATATGATTTATTATCAAAGGGGACTATTTTTAGGCCCATCTCAGTAACTAATGATGCATGCATACAATCGCAGGTAGGTGTCTCAGATGACCAAAGCCTATAAAATGAGAATGATAGTTACATTAACATCTACTGATGATAAGATAATGAACAGCAGATGTCTGAAGAACTAAAGAAACGTGTCCATATGTTTAGCTAGAACTTAAGCTGTGTCTATTAGTCCTGTCCACACTTAGTTTTAGTCTTGCTTATATCAAAAGAATCCTAAAATCGCCTCCCTTATAATTACTTGGACCCTGGCTCAGGGCCCACTTAGGGGACAAAGAAGAATTTGAACTCCACCCCGCTGAACATTCTGGATCCTCAGTTTTCTGGGTTCTGCTTGATTTGGTTCTCTTCCCTAAAGATTTCTAATTTCAAGCTTAAAGGAAAATAAAAAGATTCAGGGTCCAGGCTCAAAGCTAAGTTGGAAAAACAGGTTTTTTAGACCAACATTGTCTTCCTTCCCAGTTCAAGGAGAAACTCTAGTCCCAGCTACCCAAGAAAAGAATGCCTTCCACACATCTGAAGGAAACAAGACACTCAGTTTAACCAGCAATTCTGGTCTTTCCATCCTCATGTACAAAAGGACAAACAATGCCGAAAACATCAAGGTATTTTTATTTTTCAGCTAAAAACAACTAACCCTGATCACAAAAAAATAAAGAGATTATTCTCCTAGTCTTTAAGTGTCTCCTATATGATCACTAAAGATAATAACAGTATTAATATAAACAGTAAAAGTTACCTCTACCTGAGACTTTCATCACCATTACCTACATCTTTCAATTCCAGAAGGAATTGACCTGGTGGCAGGACCAGAGCAGGAGAATAAATGCAGACCCACAGAGCAAACGAATAAATAAGTGGAAGCTATGTAAGACCTGAACAGCTCTAACAACTATACCTTCTTGGTAACAAGGCCAGCCAAGTTCAAGTTAGAACTGCTCTGAATTTTGCACTGAATCATGAGGACATGGGACAACTCTCTCCTCCCCCCCCCACTTCCCTCTCCATCCCCCAGACCCATCCCATACAACAGGCAGCCTCAAGGGCTGGACACCTTCCAGTGTGACCATCCTCCAGTCCAACTCTAACGGTTGGCCCTTGGCAATCCCAACAGTTCAGCACTGTAATCTTCTTGGAGGAAGGGGTTTGGGGACTGGAATCAGGCCTGGTGAGTTTAGGCCCTGAGTATCTAGATCGTGGTCTCAAAAGAAAGTATAGACTTCCTGGTGCTAGTGGGGAGGTAGCTTGTAGGCCCCCTACCCATCCATCCTAAAAGAAATTGAAGCAAGCCCCTCTCAAGTATGGCGCTCAAGGCAGGAATGCATCTTTCTTTAGTCTCAGGCCACTAAATAAACCCAGCCTTCTTCTTCTGAACATCTCAGATTTGCTCTAGGGGACAGGGAGGACCTTCTCTCTCAGACATGCATCCTTCATGGGCATTCTCTGTACTTTAACTACTTTTAAGTGACACCTCTATTCCCATAACTTTAGCCACAAATCACAGACAAATGTCAGGCAATGGGCTTCTTTCTAATGTCTCATTCCTGACATTATTCTTTGGTCCGGAAAAAGCAGCTCATTTTCTCCAAATTCAGAAGCCTTGTCTTTTCTTGACATTTTATCCCATACCAGAGTAATCCTACTCATCCTTCCTTCTCCAAGGAAAAGTATGGACTTAGGCATACACACACACACACACACACACACACACACGTACACGTACACACACACACATGTATACACACACACATCATATGTGTACATCATCTTTAACACATCACTCTTCCCTCACTTTCCATAAGAAATCAGTACATTTTTAAAGCTCATTCCCAACGATGCCTCTATCACTGGCCCTAATGATTTCCTAAGGCATTAATTTGCTCTCTTTAATGGAATCCTTGCCAACAGTACTGACATTGACAAGGCTCCAGTCAAATCTTTTGACACTCTTTTCTGGGAGTCCATTGGTGTTTCTCACCCCTGGACACAAACAGCTCTCAACAGGGCGACTGGGCTATTTACACGCTCTCTTCCTCATCCACTCCCCACCTGCTTCCTCCCTTTAACAGGAGCACTTTCTTCTTTCTCCATCCTCTAGGATTTTGGTTCTGAAACAGCACTGACTTTGAAAAAAAGGAAAAAAAGAAAAGATCCCCATTCAAAACAAGTACCATTTTCTCAACCAGAATGTTCAAACCTTGTTTGTTGGCAGTGTGACTTGTAACCAAGGTTTCAGGATGTGCCTCAGGCTGTAGGTTTATTTATCTCATTCATTCAGCCCTTTAACTTCTGCCAGGAAGGCCAGACTGGTTCTCTAAAGAACAGGGTTATACGGAGTCATCCGTGTGGGTGCAGCCTGCACACTGTGCAGGCCACAGGCATGGCCAACATGGCTCCGTAGTCTTATGTCATCAACCTAAAATTCTTTGTAACTAGGTCTTTTGTTTTGGAAATCCGCTGGGACAAGGAGCCATATGCAGGAGCAACCGTAGTGCTCACACTGTGCATGCCCACCTTGGGTGACACCTGTTTTCTCATGAGCATTGCCACATCCTAGGGACACAGGATTCCTGTGCATCTGTGTAGTATGGAGACCAGAGACAGCAATCTTGGACAAGGCAGGCACTTTACATCTGTGACTAAGTGGGAGTGCAGGCTACATCTAGGAACTACGTCTCCCATTCCAAAACTTGCAGCAGATGCAGAACAAAGACAAAGGCATGCTTTCTATTTGTCCTATCATATCCTTGCAATCCAAATGCTTCCTTGTAATCATCAACAACTGACCCCAAAAATAATGACCTGGGGGGAAGGAATAAATTAAGATAATACAACCAATAAATCCTCTTCCTTTTAGGTCTCCCTTACTTATTGTCACATCAAAAGTCCAGTGTTGGAAGAAGTTACAATCCCAGGGGCTGGGGGAGGGGAGGGCCCCCCTTTTTTTAAATAGCATTTCCACTGTCCTGGTACAAACAAAATAAACACAGGAAATGTATCTACCAAAATGCTCCCACTTATATTTACATTAAAAACAGGAATTGGGCAATGCATGAAGAACAGTAAAATGCACACTGTTGTAAATGGGAGTGAATGCTTCTTAGCTCTCTGGGAAATGACACATTGAAACCAACCTAGCAGGTGGAGAGGTGAGATTGAGGGAGAAAGGAAAAGCTAGCTGTGTGTTTTAGGAGCTTTTAACTACGTCCTCCCCCACCCCCTTGCTTTTTAAGCAGGAGGTACTGCATTCTATTTTCAAAATGGGCCATGTAAGTTATGTATCCATGCCTGGCGAGAAACGAAAGGGGTCAGAACTGGGCCGTAGCTCAGCAGGATGTAGACATTTGTCTAACTGCTCTTTTTGACACCAGCTTCCTACACTCTAACCTCTCCAAGGGAATCTTAGATCACTCTAAGCTAAAGCCAAAATTCTGACTGTGATTCTGCCTCTCCAACACCTCCCCAGCTCACCTGCCTTCCCTGGCTACCTGGCTAGGGTCAGGCTACCCTAAGTGCATTTCGGCTGAGCGGCCAGGTATTCACTCTCGCACAGGGGGCACTGTTCCTGAGAGCTTCTTCGGCCCTTCCTCCCACCCATCTTACCCCACCCCACCGCACTGCTTCTTTGAATCCTTAGGCTTCTCATCACAGGTCACGGCCTCTCATCGGCTCCTAGAATAACATCTCCCTTAGCATCCTTCACTTGGCGACCCACCAGGCTTCCCGGCTCATCCGAGGTCTCCTCCACTGGAATGCAGCCCCATGAAAGTTTTGTTTTATTTCGTTCACTTCTCTGTCCTCAAACTAGGTCAGTACAGATACTCACTAATGAAGCCAATATATTGTATGAAGTCGTTTAGATTGAGATAAGGAAAGCCTCTTTAATATGGGACATAAATCTGAATGAGCCTTCAGATGCCAAAATTATCTAACTGGGATCCACAAATGGGGCCTGATCTCCGAAGCCAGGAAGTATTTTGTTTAAGGAAATCCACCCAAACAGGGCGCCGCGGAGCCTGCGGCTGGGAGAGGGGAAGTGGGCTCTGCCTTTAATGAACATGCCATGCATCGTGAGCAATAACCCGGGGCCGCTAAAGCCTCCGGTTGGGTTGCGAAGAGGACGTGATGTAACAATACCTGCCCTTCTATCGCACAGGCTTCTTCTGTGTGCAATAAGTGAGTTCATGAATGTAAACATCTTCCTCCAGTGCTGAAATGTTAAAGAAATCTGTGCCCTGCTCATTAAGGAAACAGCGGGCGGGGGCGGGGATGGAGGGGGCTGTTGTGGGACGGCAGGATTGTGGGGCCATTAGCTAAGATTGGTGTTTACAGAGAAAGCAATGAAAGATATCACAGCAGATGGGGATACGCGCTGATCTCTCACAGGGTGACCCCCATACATCTCCCAGGCGACGTTAATGTCACTGAGCCCAATTAGCATTTAGCCTTTCACATAACATTCAAATTCCTCGACTTATAAGGGCTGCCGTGGCCATATAAGGCAAGGGCAGGAAGCTCAGATAAGAAGTAAGGAATGGAGAGGCAAAAGGTTACAGGGGGAGATGGAAGGTTTTGCATTCCCGCACACAGAGGACAAGAGGCTGCCCCAGATTCCATCATCTGGGGAAAGAATCAACAAAAGAGTATTTGCCAGAAGGCAGGCTGTTCCATTCTGTGTCCCACCACATGAATGTGTGATGCGCCCTTATTACTATTATTGGGGTGGGCTAATTTGATTTTATTTGCAGAGTGTATTTTGATGTGTTTTGCCTTCTGTTCATCTGTTCAACCTTTCCTGTCCTGTCGGTCTCACTATACGCAGTTATATATGCCCAAATCTGCTTTAAACCCGGAAATGTGTCCTGCCTTGACACACAGCAGAGCCCTGAGTATCACCGGCTCTCGCCTTCACCAGAATATATTTTTGCAATTCATGTTCATACTAACAATGCGCCTGCAAAGACAGTAAGGCGTAGAAAATCAAATTGCCCGTGATTTTAAGTCAGGAAACAGACTCCTTTTTAAAGGATCCCCCCCCCCCCCCGGACGCTTCTGGTGATTTCAAGGCTCCAGAAAACTTAAGCAGAACACTTTTAAAATAAAAATAAAAGGGCTTTGCCGTGTACCAACAAAGGGAGGTTAAAAAAAAAAAAAGGCTGTGAAAAGTGGGCAGGCTGACAGCTCTCCTGACAAGGGAACCCCTGCCCTCTATTTTAAGCCTATCTGAGTAATTTAGGAGAGAAGTCACCATGTCTCCTGATAAAGCCTTTGGGGGCGACTGGAGGATGAGTTTTCAGTAATGAAAATGGTAGGGCCGCCCACACTGAGAAGGCCGAGCTGCAAGGTTCTGTCTTTTAACAGAACCAAAAAGAAAGAACAAAAAGCGTGCATTTCCAAAGAGACAAATGCGCAAGGAAACGGAAGCAACTACCGAGAGGGAAAACACGGAGTCCCCATCTTCTGAGAACGGTGTGAGCACCGCCCCCCCCATGGGTAACGATGACAAGCAGGTGGGCGTGGAGAGAAGCATGGGCATAAATTGCTCATGGCATGAAGAAGTACTGTTGTTTCAAGTGACTCTGTCGAGAGAGACAGACGACGGGAAAGCTGTTCCTCAGTGGAACCATGAAGATGGGCAGGCCCATAGGAAGGCAAAATGGCTTGGTACAGGGATGAGGGAGCCCCTCGTTTCCTGACTGTATGAAACTGTTGATGACTCTGTACCTTGAGGAATGCCATTAGGATTAAATAAACTTGACTTCCCTTAACACCACCATAGTGGAAGGCTTGTTCTGGGGTCCAAAGACCTTGAATCTGTGGGATTAGGGTTCTTCACTCAAGTCCCCAAAGAGGAGTACTACACACAGGGCCTTGTTGGGGGTAGCGGGTGGGGACAAAGAAATAAATGGACTCCCTGCCTCTTCCAGCCTGGTCTTGACTTGGCACCTGAGACTATGACCAGTCTACATTCCCCACCCCCAATACGCTCCACAGGCATGCACAT
Source organism: Mesocricetus auratus (assembly GCF_017639785.1). Lineage (NCBI taxonomy): Eukaryota > Metazoa > Chordata > Mammalia > Rodentia > Cricetidae > Mesocricetus > Mesocricetus auratus. The sequence continues at coordinate 68,928,954 of NW_024429195.1, forward strand.
GGACATGCACACACACGCATGTCCCAGGCTATAGCCAAGAGCACAAGTAGCACCAGTGGCCAGCTTTGGATGATTGACCCTGACACAGGCCCCAAAGGGCAATTATTTGACTGAACAGAGTCTCTTATTAAAAATTAATTTCTGTCAAACCAAATTACATGTGAACACAGGCTCTTTGTGGTCACTACTGTGATTTCTGGAAACAAACACAGGCCTACTGTTGCCAAAAGCAAGGCTAGTTTAGGACAGTCTTCAGGCTGGATTGGTCAACACAGCAACAGGTCCCCAGAGCATCACAAAGGCATTTGTCCTGTGGAGGACAGAGAATGCCTTCTTCTTCTAACGCCTCCTGCCTGCCCTACACACACTGCCCAGGGCAGTATGCCCTTAGAGACTGGAAAGTATGCTTCATGGTGTCTCGTCTTCTGAGAGGTGTGCTTGCCGCTGTGAGAACAGACCAATTAAACACCATTGCCTTACTTCCAGGGCTGTATGGTATAGGGAGCAAATGAGATAATCTGTGCAAAGTCCCTGAAATTCAGAGGGTAGACCCTCCAAAGACAGTTACCCTGTCTCCTACCTTGCCTGGGCATCTGCCTTAGTTAGGGTTTCTATTGCTGTGAAGAGGCACCATGACCGTATGATAACTCTTAAAAAAGAAAAACATTTCATTGGGATGGTTTACATTTTCAGAGGTTTAGCCATTATCACCATGGTGCGACATGGTGGCCTGCAGACAGCTGGAGAAGTAGCCTAGTGTCCTACATTTTGACTTGCAGGTAATAGGAAGTGGTCTGAGACACTGGGCAATCATTATTTTGAGCATATATGAAACCTCAAAGCCTGCCTCCACAGTGACACACTTTTTTCAACAAGGCCACACCTACCTCAACAAGGCCACACTTCCTAACAGTGTCACACCATTTGGGGGGCCACTTTCTTTCAAACCACCACAAAGACTCAGTTTTCTTCAGATGCAGCCTCTTGATAAGTTACCTGTGGATGGTCTTATGCCAGTATGCCAGTGCATATACTGAGAGTACTAGGTAGACAGGGTGAGTTTAAAAACGTACATAAAGTTAGGTGGGAAAAGAATCGAATCGGTAGAGGGGCTATGAGAGGAACTGGAGGGAGTGGAGTATGGAATGGATTTGATCAAAACACATATTTGTAGGAGAATTCTCAAGCAATAAATAGATGATATAAATTCTAACAATCACCAGAAACATGTTGGTATTCACAAACCACTGCTCATATTTTTTTTCCAAAACCCTAAGATCTGGTCATCAAATTATGGCTAAGCCATAAAAAAATTCTATTTTAAAGGGTTGAAATTACACAGAGTATATTCATGAACCATTATGAGGGCAAATTGGAAATCAATAATAAAATGTATAAGATCTACTTTCAAATTTGGAAATAATGTATAGGACCAAGAAAGAAAAGTAAATTTAATAATAATGCCAGTAGAGGGCTGGAGAGATGACTCAGTGGTTAAGAGCACTGGCTGCTCTTCCAGAGGATCAGGGTTCAATTCCCAACAGCTATATGGCAGCTACACCTGTCTGTAATTCCAGTTCCAGGGGATCTGACACCTCATACCAATGCACATAAAATAAAGTTAAAAAATAATAGTGCCAATAACTTATTTTTATTTTATGAAAGTTGGTGTTTTGCCTGTATATTTGTAAGGGTGTCAGATCTTGGAGTTATAGACAGTTGTGAGCTGTTCTGGGAATTGAACCCAGATCCTTAGGAAGTACAGCCTGTGCTCTTAACCACTGAGCCATCACTTCAGCCTCAAGTCTCTGTTTTAGTATGGGTTTCTATTGTTGCTATAAAACACTCCCACTTCCACAACACAGTCCATAACTGAAGGAAGTCAGGGCAGCAACTTCCAACAGGAATCAAAGCAGAAGCCTTGAGGATCGATGAATTTGGCTTGCTCAGCCTGCTTTCTTCCATACCCCACTGATCAATCCTAGGGAGGCATTTTTTTTAGATTCGGATCCCTCTTTCCCAGATGACCTACCTTGTGTCAAGTTGCAAGGTAAACGAGCCAGCACAGAGTCTATCCTACTTTTCAGGACAGCAGCTAACAAGGACAAAAGGGAAACCTAGAGTTTCAAATATCGAATACAGAAAAAAAAATGTGAAAATTAAGGACCCCAAGGTTCCTACAACTGAAATTTTTTTAAAAAGCTAAAATAATATAAGAAAATGCTTTAAAGAAGAGCAGAAATCAAAGTCACAGTAAGCAGACAGACTAAATTGAAAATTAATATGATAGAAGGGTTGGGTAGAGACACTTAAGCTCTCCCCCCCCCACACACACACACACCATGTCCTGCAATTCTGTGTGCATCCAGGATGTTAGATTTCCACAGGCTTTCTCCAGGTCCCTGGGTGGCCTCTCAGTCTATCTTTCAAATATTCATTCATTTGCATGTTTCTCCCAGGCCAAGGCTTACCCAAGACTTACCTCTGTCCCCAGAACATGAATGTCCATCCATCACCTACCTGCTGACTTACAGCGGGCCATATCCTTTTCCAAAAACTCACTTTACAGTTATGTACTGGGTGTGCAAAGTACACAACACCGCCTTATGTATGCGACTCATTAATGTTCCCTGTGTCCTTATTTGCCTTTGCATCCTACAAACACCTATCAAGCAACTGTTGTGCATCAGGCACAACAGACAGGTTAATTGTGGTACTTATAATAGATCTATTATCGTGCTCTATTTTATGGTTGAAAATACTGAGATTTAGAGAAATTATGTTTAACATTAGAGAGTACCAGCTGAACATATTTTTAACCCATCCCAGATATCAGGGGCTTTTGTTAGTTTGTTTGTTATTTTGGTTGAGTTTGCTCCTTCTGGGATAAGATCTCACTATGTAGCCCTGGCTCACCTGGAACTCACTTTGTAGACCAGCTTTGTAGATGTGTGGTCTCGAATTCAGAGTTCTGTCTCAGCATCCAGAGTGCTGAGATCACAGTTATAGCACTTGATTATTTCTTTAAATCAAGGTAGCCTCCAAAAACTTAAAAGAAAATTCTTTCTCCTTAAGTCTCACCCATCTCATCCCTTCCTCCAGGCTTACTAAGCTTTATCAAATTGCTAAACCTAACCCTAGTTTCCCTTGGAAAACCTGCCTGAGAGCTCCTGACCTTTGGATGACCCCAGTTCCACCCCCCTTTGGTTAGGGCATCTCCTGGCCTCCAATCTCCACATCAGTGCGATTTAGTTTTCCTTTTGCTCCAGGGCCCTATCCCACCCACTTGTCTCTCTAGCCGGTTGGTAGAAAGTGCACCTCCCTTTCTGTCAGTCAGGCTGTTGGGGTCAAAGGCGATTGATTGATTTACAGTTCTTGCGTTTTGTCCTGTTCACTTTTATGTATTTGTGGGTTTTGTTTTCATTCACTGTGTGATAAAAAGCCAGACCGCTTTCTCTATTTAACTTAGACATCAGGAGGAATCCTGCAGCTTTGTGTCCCGTTATTACCTTTGTTTCTGCCATGATTATCGGTGTCACCACACCAGACAATCCACTCTTCACCTAACCTGCCCCTAGGCTGAAGGAAATACCTTGAAAAATCAGAATCAATACCCAATCATCATCAGCGTCACTAACATGATCAGATGAAATGTTCTGAAGAAAAAAGTAAGAAAGAAAAGAAAGAGGAACAAAGAGGAATGTCTGAGGCAGCTGAGTCAAGCAGCCATCTTCCCCATGTGCCCTTGGAAGAACAAGAGGGAAGCCCCGGTAGGAATGACCTGCAATAAAAAAAAAAACAAAAACAAAAACAAAAAAAAAAACCAACTCCCAATTCTGCAACCCAGCAGCGAAAACAAAAGTTATTTCAGGCCCGGGGGATGGCTCTGTCCTAGAGGACAGGTAACAGAAAGGAAGTAAAGCATGACTATGGAAGAATTCTCTAGATTTAATAACCCAAAGGTATGTGCTTAACCAATTTTGTGAAGCTTCCAAAATCCTCTAATGTCTCTCCATGGTCTCCAAACTAAACGCATCTCCCAAGGGGTGAGGGTGGGCGTGGAGGGTAGTGCCTATTTCTATGGATGTGTGATCTGCTCAGAAGTGATGCAATCTTCTGTCTGTGGGGGTAGTTCCTGAATGCCTTTCCTGTGATGGGGAAACAGAACTGGGTTTCATTTCTTCCATGCCTCAGAGAACACACCATGTGGACCTGCACGTTGAAGGCCATCAAGCAGGAAGTGTTTAGTAAACAGAACTTGTCCTCCATTGATTCTGGGTTTACTTTAAAAAGACATTTATCTCTTGTAAAAGGACTGCTTCCCTTGCCAGTCACCTCTTCGAAAAGGCCTGCAAGAGACACTCCCTGAGGACGTGCAGAAGCCTGGGTCAGCAACCCAGCGTAGAAACAAACAACAATTATCTGCATCTGTACAGCATCCCCCTCCTTCTAGAACAGTGGTTCTCAACCTTCCTCACACTGTGGCCCTTTAACACAGTTCCTCATGCTGTGGTGGCCCCCAACCATAAAATGACTTTCGTTGCCACTTAGTAACTGTAATTTTGCTACTGTTATGCATGGTAATGTAAATACCTGATATTCTAGAACAACTCAAGACCCACGAAGGTGTTCACAAATGGGCAAGGTCATGGGTAACACATACACACACACACACACACACACACACACACACACACAAGGAGACTACAATGGCTTGTCTAGTCCAAGCTTTAGAACATGATAGTAATTTCTGCAGTAGCAACTTACGCTTAAAACCACCAAAATACACAATTTTAATAGGAAGACCTGCAAAAGTCACATTGTTCAACATGATCATTTTCTAGATAATGAAGCTGAAACTTGCTATAAATTCATGTCAAAGAATTTATAATCACCTAAGTGCTAAGGATGTGATTCAGCCTACCACTCAAGAAGCAGCCCCGGGTTTAGTCCTCAGCACTGCATAAAGTGGGCATGGTGTACCTGTCTGTGATCCTAGCATCTGTGATGTCCACGCCGGAGGATCAGAAGTTCAGGGTCATCTTCATCCACTTAGGGAGACCAGCCTGGGCTACATGAGATCTTGTCAAAAAGAGAGACAGAGAGGTGGGGGGTGGGGAGAGAGAAGAGAAAAGATGAATAAGAAAGAAAGAAAAGGGAAGAGAAATTAATTATATTCCTCAGAAAAATTGAGACAGGTTAGAATTTCTCCTTTAAAAGCCAATCCCAGCACTCGGGAGGCAGAGGCAGTCGGATCTCTGTGAGTTTAAGGCCAGCTTGGTCTACAAAGCCAGTTCCAGGACAGCCACCAAAGCAATACAGAGGAACCCTGTCTTGAAAAACCAAAAAAAAAAAAAAAAAAAAAAAAAAAGGAATTTCTCCTTAAAGTAGAAAAATTAAACAGGCTGTTAGGTCAGGGATGTCTGGGTTTAAACCTCAACTCCAACCCTAACCAGTTAATTAATCTCTCTCTCAGCCTCCATTGTGCCACTTATAAAATGGAGGCACTATGGGAAGTGATCTGGGATTCCACAGGGATTAAACAGTTTTTGTTTCTGCGATCCTCTGATGGACTTGATTATAGAGTTTCCCAGAAGTCTCCAAGTGTCATAAACCCTTCTCCAGGAGTGTCGCGAGCAAGAAAACTAGTTTCTTATCATCAAGAATAGAAGGAAAAGAAATCGCCTAAACAGACATTTGTCACAGACTATCGTATCTCTCATCACTTCTCAAGGGCCTGGTTTATCTTTCCTAGAAGTCATTTGTTTTTCCCAAATTGCCTTCCTTCTACTCCACCTGTTTTGCCTACTAGCTTCCAAACTCTATGCTCTCCCTTGAATCACATTCATGTGAACACAACACACATAAATGAATAAAAATCTATCTTCAATCCCAGCATTCATGAGGCAGGCGCAGGGGGATCTCTGTGAGTTCAAGGCTAGCCTGGTCTACGTAGTTTCCTGATCACAAAGTTTTGGGGCAGGGTGGAGCTTGAGCTTTGGAGAGTTATTTCATTTCATGTTGCTGTATTTCTGCTTCTTTGTCTGAAAGATGAAGATGTAACCATGCTATAAAACCTACCTGGGCGCTAGAGGAATACCTCATGGTTAGGAGCTCATACCAATCAGAACTGATCAGAGTTCAGTTCCTAGTACCCATGTCAGCCGGCTCACGGTCACCAGTAATTGAAGGTGACCTGACACCTTACTGTCGATTTTTCGGGCCCTGTACTCGCAAAGCACATTTCACTCCCTACATATGCATACACATAATTTTTTTATTTTAATTTTAAATAGCTTGTTTTACATGTCAATCCCAGTTCCCTCTCCCTCCCCTCCTCCCGAACTCCCCTTCCCCCCCAGCCTCCCACCCTATTGCCAAATCCTTCCACATAGGGGATATCTAGAGTCGCATACACATAATTTAAAAAAAAATCTTTAATAAATAGTCCTTAGCCGGGTGGTGGCAGAACATGCCTTTAATCCTAGCATTCGGGAGGAGGGGCAGGCAGATCTGCCTGAGTTCAAGGCCGGCCTGGTCTACAGAATGAGTTCTAGGACAGCTAGGACTACACAAAGAAACCCTGTCTTGAAAAACCAAAACCAAATAAATAAATAAAATAAAACCAAAAAACCTGCCTCAGAGGATAGTTGAGGCAGTTTAGTAATAATAGCTCGATGTGTATTCTTCAGTAAACTAAGACACTGTATGTAGCACAAAGATCTTGCCTGGTGAGCACAGGGTCATAGTGAGGTCCCAAACCAAAGAAGCTATGGTAGGGAATGGCTTTGTGATTTCTCATCTTTTCCCATGATTGTGCATTTCTCCACACAGTAGACAGAGATCTCAGCATCCTCTGAATTCCTGCAGTATTTTTTTCTGGATTTGTGTGTGTGAGTGTGTGTGTGAGTGTGTGTGTGAGTGTGTGTGAGTGTGTGTGAGTGTGTGTGTGTGTGTGTGTGTGTGTGTGTGTGTGTGTGTGTGTGTGTGTGTGTGGAGAGCTAGCATGCTTCTCAATGGAGCAGCCAAAGCACTGAGCTGTTTACATGAATCTTCTCAGTTAATACCATAACAACACTGCAGGTCAACAGTTCTATTATCTCCATTCTTTTTTTTCTCTCCCTTCCCTGGGACAGGGTTTCTCTGTGTAGCCCTGGATATCCTGGAACTCACTCTGTAGACCAAGCTGGCCTCGAACTCACAGAGATCCTCTGCTTTCCACATGTTGTGGCTAAAGGTGGGTGCTACCACCTCCCAGTCTCTCCATTCTTTTAAACACGTGAGAACAGGAAAAACTTATGAGGCTAGTAAGGGTCATGCATGTATCTAATGATGCAAGTCTTATTTTAATCTACAAGAATCTAAACCCAGAGCCTGGGCTCCTAACCTTAGTACCACTCATTACACCTTTCAATTATTTATGTTTACTATTTTTCTATCAAGGCTAAAGGTCAATATTCATATAAATTTAGCTTTCTGTGCTTTCCAGAACTTTCCCTAAGTGCAATGGGTTGTCTTCCTGTCACAGAGTTAGTGAAAATCTATACTGCAATAGCATTGCCTAGAGCCTCATCAATCATTATTTCTTCTCTGGGGGCTGGAGAGATGGCTCAGAGGTTAAGAGCACTGACTGACCTTCCAGAGGTCCTGAGTTCAATTTCCAGCAACCACATGGTGGCTCACAACCATCTATAATTGAGATCTGGTGCCCTCTTCTGTCGTGCAGGCATGGAGGCAGGGTGTTGCATTCATAATAAATAAATAAATATTTTTTTAAAAATCATTATTTCTTCTCATCCTTCTAAGTGATTGACATCAGGTGTCTCGTTTACTTTCAAGACTCCAGTTACTGCTTTCACTCCCAAAGTGAAGAGAGACTAAACTACTTGTCCAAGGTTCCATGGCACACAGGTCAAAGTCTACACCACAGCTATGATCTCATCAGTCTACAGCCAGCCTGGGCTACATAGCAGGATACTATCTAAAATAAACAGACTGACTATATTTCACTGTTAAAATGGATAGAGACCAGTGACAATTCTGAAGTTTCCTTACTGAAAGGACTTGGAAGTAAAAATCTCATTGGAACTGGAAGAAACAGACGTGTTTTTAGGTGATCACAAAGTTGGATTTTCATAGGAAGGGCACAAATTTTTAAATCATGTCCGAGTGCTACTGAAAGCTGCAGGTGGACTTTATGAGGGAAAATGAAAAGGATAGTAACCAGGCCTTGCTTGAGGATATATGAAAATTCTGAATGGTGGAAATATGTTTATGCACCAGCCTTGCTTACCGTTTTCCCACAGTGACTGAAATGTCAATAAAGTGAAACTTCAAATCTACAGAGTTTCTGGCCACTGACTCACCAATCTGATGAGACCAATGCTGAAGTAGGCCTCACAGACCTTGAGTGAGGGCGGTGACAGTCACCCACAGTGGCGTCAGCTGCACAATACTTGCCTGTGTAGAAAAGGACCCCACCTCATTCTCCAGAGACCAAGGCCTCCGGGTGGAGACGTGATCCAGGAAAAGGAGGATGGCATCATTGCAGGCCATTCCCTGAAGAGGTCCGTCCAATGTATTGTGGCAGTCACAAAGGCAAGCATCATCAGGAAGGATGTAAAAAACAAAATAGAAAGCAGTCTTAGGAGCTCATGCACGCACACACACACACACACACACACACACACACACACACACACACACACAGATACCAGCATTCATCTGCTCCAGGAATACCACATGTAGTTCTGGCCACCAAACCTCAAAAATGTCAGAATGAAACTAGAGGTTGTCGAGTGAAGGGTGCTTAAAATGGTTAGGGATTGAGAAGAAAGCAAGGAGACTCCAAAGCACACTAGCCTAGAAAGACAAAATGTGAGAACTGGCAGGACAGAGCCCATAAAGTCACCAAGTGTTCAAGTACAGTGCACAGAAACTGAGACACCAGACCTGGAAAATTAAAATCAAGTGCTTGCAAACAATCCATGCTTTCATGTCCCATTCTAAAGGGGATTTATGAGGAAGTCCAACTCTTGAACCATCCATAGCTGCGAGCTATCACCGTTTGAGGTCATAGCTAAGCTGTGTATGTTTAGCTTTTGGAGAGCCGTGTTCCAAGTTAGCAAATTCGCTTTCATATGGCTCTTTAAACACATGTGTTTGACTCATGGCATATCTGGGTAATTCCCAGACTTGACACTCTAAAAAAAATAAACAAATAAACACTACCCAGGAACCTTTTATAAGAAAGAGGTTCTGGGTTTTATTCCCAGTGATTTGGACTCTGCAGTTCTGGGGCTTGGCAGTCCTAAGAGAAAATCTTCCACAGATATTTGAGCTTGTGATATGATTAGTTGAGCTTTAATCATGTTCCATCCTGAAATCTACCACTGAAACCAAAAACTGAGATTCTTTTAGGACTAGACTAAATCATGAGCCCTTCCTACAGTAGGGATGAGTTTGACCCCAGGAAAGGAAGTTACTGAGTCAATAAGCTGAACAAATTACCCTCAGCCATGATGCTTTCTCCATCATAGTTAACATTCCTTTATTTAGTATAAAGCAAACAAGCAACAACAAAAACCAGTGTTTAAGCTATTTTAATTGCATATACCTATAATCTCAGAATTCAGAGGCTGTCTTACTGGGCTGGCAAGATTGCTTAGTGGGTAAAAACACTTGCCTCCAAGCTTGAAACCCTAAGTTCAACTCCCAGAACCCATGTGGTAAGAGAGAACTAATTCCTGCCAGCTGTCCTCTGACCTACACACACACACACACATACACACCATGAGACACATGTATATACATACACATAGGCAGAGTTTTCTCATCCTGGGAGCCACTTCCAAATTACTGCACAGAGACTTATATCAATTGTAAACGCTCCATCAATAGCTCAGGCTTATTACTAACTAGCTCTTACATTTTAAGTTAACCTATATTCTTTATTTATAATCTGCCATGTGGCAGTACACTTATTAGGAAGGCAGGTTCATCTCCTGCTCCCTGTGTTTGACTGGCAGCTCGTCTGACTCTGCCCTTCCTCCATCATTCTCAGTTTGGCTTTCCCACCTAACTTTCTCCTGCTCAGCTATTGGCCAGTCACCTTATTTAGTAACATATATTCACACAGTATACAGAAGAATCATGCAACAGCACATACATGTAACAAAAAGACTAAGACACTTCTTTAATTTTGAGAAGCAATCTAACAGATACTGAACAGCATTACTACTCCACTTTAACTCTAGAAAAGAGATGGAAGTAAAATTACAAGAACTATGCCAATGGCTGTTGAAAATTATGTCATCAGGGTAGGGCATGAGATGAAAGATTTAGAGTTCACTCGGTGGGAGCTTGCGATTACTTCTCACAGGCCTGCACTCAAATCCATTTCATATAAGACATGCCAGATTGTTTTTACCAAGAATGGCAGTCACACAATCACATTGCACCTGCTCTCTCACAAACTTGGTCCTCCTCCATCAAAAGTTGTGTTCTAATGTCCCCTCTGAACTTGCATTCAGGAGTGACTCCTGAGAGTAGGTGGTAAAATGTAACATAGCTTCCCCCTTGTGCTCTCACTGGGATTTTATCCATGGAACCTAGTCACCCTATTGTGAGGAAATCTAGGTCATGTGGAAAAGAACCAAAGTTGCAGGCTTCAGCTGCCAGATAACTGAGTGACGTGTCTTAGAATTGAGTTCTCTGGGACTGAAGGTGAACTTCAGAGAATTTCAGTGAGCGTCTACAGAATCAACCTGCCAGAAGCAAAGACCAGCCTTCCTTCCTGAGCCCCACACAAGTGAAGGCATGTAGACAAAATAAATTGTCACTGGGGTGGTTTGTCATGAACCAATAACTGATAGAAACATAAGGGTCATTTTTGCTATAATTGGGGGGGTGCTGTCTGTTTTCAAAGATCCCCTTCTATATCTTCTTTCTTCCCCCTTCCTTTAGTGTACATAATAGAAATTAAACTGAAACTAATAAAAAGTAATCAATGTGTGGCTGGTGAAATAGCTCTGTCAGTGAAGCTCTTGCCTTATGATCATGAAGGCCTGAGTTTGAGACCCAGAACTCCCAAACCAGGTATGGTAGTGTGGTTATCCCGATGATGGAGATACACACACACACAGAGAGAGAGACAGAGACAGAGACAGAGACAGAGACAGAGAGAGGGAAAAGGGTGGAGGGGACCTGGGGACTAACACCCAAGGCTATTTTCTGTCCTCTGTGAATAACTGCATGTACATACAAATATGTATATACACAAACACAAAGTAGTCAATATGGACTTGCATGTACATACAAATATGTGTATACACACACAAAGTAGTCAATATGGACTTGCATGTACATACAAATATGTGTATACACACACACAAAGTAGTCAATATGGACTTGCATGTACATACAAATATGTGTATACACACACACAAAGTAGTCAATATGGACTTGCATGTACATACGAATCTGTGTACACACACACAAAGTAATCAGTATGAACTCAGCATGTAGCTAAGTAGTAGAGTAGTTTGCTTAATATGCCAAAGACCCTGAGTTCAACCCCCAATACAACGAAAATATTTTCAAAATGCATGGGGGGGGGCTGGACCATGCACACCTTAATCCCAGCACTCAGGAAGCAGAGGCAGATGGATCTCTGAGTTCGAGGCCAGCCTGGTCTAAACAGCTAGTTATAAGATAGTCAAGACTACATAGAGAAACCCTGTCTCTGAAGAAGAATAATAAGTTTTTTTTAATTTTTAAAAATTATTTTTAAAAAAATCAGATTTTCTTCAAAAGCCAGAAAAGGGCTAACAGAAAAGGGAAAAATAGAGTTTGTTGTTGCTGTTAATTTTCTTGGTATCTTTCATGACGTCTTTATCAAAGAATATATAGTACTTCATCTTATGAAAACACAGTGAGTGACCTGAAGCTTTTCTGTCACACACCTTCTCTACTTTGTCAGGTAAGTTGCTGAGTCAAGCTCGGTCAAACTGCATATGTGTAGACCATTCATCCTGTCCTTTGTGAACATTAAAATACAGGCTATAAAATGTTGTTTGCATGACTGAAACAAAGCAGGACATACAAGGAGTTAGGTTGCCTTTAGAGGGCCCTATGATATGGGGCATCCCGGGAAAGACACGGTGCTACCTGGAAGCGAGGCCTTGCTTTGGCCTTTGAGGACGCCAGTCAAAGTCTTTATTTCACCTAACCGACTCACATCAAGGGCTGAATAAATATTTGTGAATTGTTTGAACTTTGTTCTGTGCCCTTCCATTCTCTTTGGACTTTAAAGACATTTTAAGGATTCACCTCTCCAAACTGGGGGCCCAATCAGAGCCAATTGCCAAGTGAGCGCTGAGGGTCCAAGCAGTGAAAAAGGATGTTTGAAAGTCTTTCAGGATGTCTGGAGAACTGAGTGTGAGGAACTGCATATAAATTTACTACTGAAGCAGTCCTTGGGAAGCAGTTTAAGGTCTGTCAACTGGTTTTCTAAGGGCTTTTCAGGGGTTTTGTCCTCCATCCAGCCACCACGGGACCTTTCATGTCCTTCCTCACTACCCACCCCATCTCCCTTCCTCGTTAATTCTCTGGCTGGTTGCCTCTTGTTCTGCAGACCCTCACGCTTTCTGTCACCCTTCCCCCACCCTGACTCCCTCTCACAAGTTTCTTCCTTCCAGAGCACTCAGATCCAGGAGGTGAGCGGCTCTCAGAAGTCTCCCTCCCCTGACAGAGGAGTGTGAACAAGGGTCAGGACCAGGTCCCACAGTGCTGGCTGAGAGATCCTTAGGAACATCAGTTTTGTAATTGATGTGCTAATCGGCCCAGGGTTGGGCAACTTCTCTCTCTGGAGAGGAAGGAAAGCAGCCTCTAGATGAACTGACACATCTCTGGTGGCACACAGCAGCGTGGCCTTTTGTGATTTGGCTGTGGCATCCAGGCCCTGTAACCTTGGATGCCTCCACTTCCGTGGCTATAAAATGGAGGCGCCACTTCCTACCCAGCATCACAGGATGTCGTAAAGGGCAGCAAATCCTGATGATGAGCAGCTTGCAGCAGACAGGGCCCCAAGGGCCAGTTCTAAAAGGTAACAATAGTCAGTGAACAGAACACAGAGGCGGGAGAAAGATTCCCCAATGGAGCAGGAGATGCCCTGTACAGGTGGATTTAAACGTCTCTGAGCTCTCACTGCCTCAGCTTCCTCTTTGGAAGAAAATAATAAAGCCTAGCTCACAGAGCCATTCTGAGGACTAAATGTGGTGTTACCCACAGTGTATGGAATGTGGTACCCATCATAGACAGTTTCCCACGCTCTTCTCCTTTTATTCTTTAACAAGTTTCAAGACAGGCGTTGGTGGCGCATGCCTTTAATCCCAGCACTCCGGAGGCAGAGGCAGGCGGATCTCTGTGAGTTCAAGGCCAGCCTGGTCTACAGAGCGAGCTCCAGGACAGCCTCCCAAACAATACAGAGAAACCCTGTCTCGAAAAACCAAAAACAAACAAACAAAACCAAAAACAAACAAACAAAAAAACAAGTCTCACCAACCCATGATCAGAAGGCTAGAACTGCCAAAAGACGCCGGAATGATAGGTAAGCATTCACTCATCTAACAGAAGACAAGAAAAAAAAAAAAACCCTCAGTGGGGCTGAAAGCCTTGCTCTCATCAGTGAGAGAATAAGAGTTACAACTCTTATTCCCAGCTTTTAAGGTTCACACAAATCTGCATTTTCATTCCTCCGAAGACTGTTGGCTTTTTTTATCCTCAGACAACCCTCCCCCAATTCCAGTTTCAACCCTAAAACCTGTTCATACCATTAACTGCTGCATACCCTGAGCTCTCTGCAGCACCCACAAAACCTGCAAGCCACCTCCTCTCCTCCAGGAGCCTCCTCCTCCCAACACAAGGCGAGGAAGGTAGTTCTATCTCCCGGGCTGGAAGATGGCACTAATGGGGACAGCAAGCGAAGGAGCCTGTCGAGTTGCTGGCAAAGGTTGCCCTAGTAACCATTCAGGAAACCAGCCCAACTCCGAGAAGGAAAATGATAGCCTTTGCTTGCTTGGCTCCTTGCAAGCAGAAAGAAGCCGATATGGGTAGCAGGGAGCAAAAGAGGCCCAGGCAGGGCTAGGTGAGGGCCCATGCCGTCAGTTACAACCTCCCGCCTTTCAGAGCAACACAAGAAAAGCACACAGCAGCCAATCTTCTGGCCTATGTGAACCGTGAAAGTCACCCTCTTAACATGAACTGCTTTGTGGGAATAGAGGAAGCAGGCACCCCTATGTCCACCAGCCTTACGAAACAATATGCCAAACGCTGCAAGTTTATGGGGGCCCTAAACTCTGCCTGCTCTGTCTCCTCGCTCAGCCTGGTGACAAAGGCCATTTGCTCCCAATTTATTGGAGACTTCTTTTGGTCACAGCTTGAGCGGCTTCAAGGCTGCCGCAGGCCCCCTCTCAGACATTTGCTGAATGGGCCAGGCTCAATTAACGCTCCCTCCACAGGTTCAACTCACACTGTGACCCTGCACGGCTCCCTGTTATTCATGTGTTACTTCCCCTTTGTGGTAATGGCTTGTGGCGCTGGGCCAGAAAACATTATTAATTTCAGAAGTGGCCTGACAAACAACAAACCCACAGTGAAACGAGAGGAAGTGCTGGGCAGGCCAGCTGTCGGCTGGAGCCCAGCAGTAGGAACTCAGTGTCTGCAAGTTCTGGGAGGAATAGGGATGATGATCCACGAAGGGGAAATGCACTAAAATTACCCACAGTGCCCCCCCCACCTCCCCTCACGGAAAAAGAAAGAAATCAGAGAAAAGAAGGAATGAAAGCATTCGGCTACTTGAGCTGCAGCTGGACAGGAAACTCTGCTTGCAAATCCCTACTTTGAACAGGCAGTTTAGGGAATGCCAGGAACGGAAACTCTTGAGAACTGGATTAACGGGAGCCAAGTTGAACTGCCATCCATTTCTGCTTTCTGGTTCCTGCTGACTTGGGACACCCAAAGAGGTGCCTGACTTGGTTGTTTTTCTGCAGCTTGGTTCTTGTACGTAAGTTGCTTAAAAAGAATCATTCCCAGGCAGGTTGACACAATTGCTTGTGGGATGAAAGTCACTTGCCAGTGACACGTAGACTGCCCAGCAGCCTGACTGAAGTCTCCCGTGTCAAAAGCTCATGTTTGTTCCCATTTCAAAATGATGAGAGTTCAGGTGTGAGATCCCGAAACACATGTCCTAGCGCTTCTGATTCTAACATGGATGCCTTTTACCTTTGGTTTATGTACTTCTTAGCTCAGAAAAGGGGCTCAAAAAAAACATGACGCACAACCCTTGGCTCAGAAGGAAACTTCAAACAACACATTAACACGGAGGGTCAGTGGGGCTTCTGGCCTACATTCTAATGCAGTTAAGCACAATAGCAGTCTGGAATTTGGAGAATAAGATTTCCTTCTGAGGGAGCATCCAAACACTTCAAACCCCTTACAAGTCCACATACCGTTAGAATGTCATGTGCCTGAAAGAGGGAAGGGGGCCTATTCTAGCTTGTGCTAGGATAAGTTTCAGTCGAACCAGACAGCCTGGAAAAAAGTGATTATCTGTATCTCCTTCTTGGCATGCCAAAGGAGTATGGAGTAGAGGATCCTGCAGGACAGAGGTTAACATGTGGCCACCATTATCCTGGCACAGACCTCTTTTGGCAATTTATAGATTGCCAAACCTTACCAAAAGGGATGTACTATGGACTTCATTTTTCCAGGGGAGAGGGAAACATTAAGCTTGAGATACTCATAAGCATGATCTGTATGCATGACACAGTATACCCTATGAGGCCTTCTTGATAAGCAAAATTAAGTTTATGAACTATGTCTGAAAAACATTAGTAATAACCTTGCCTTGGCTATCACTACAAGCTCTATCAGCCTCTACTACTTCAATACATTCTTACTTCACATACCGAGGAGACACTTAAAAACACATTCAATAGCCAAAATAGGTATTTATTAATAATTTAAGGTTTTACATTCTTATAATAAATCCCAGCTCAAAACTTTACACCACGAACATCATGGAGCAACTCCCTTCTCCACAGCCCGATGCATCCCACCTATCAATGGGTACCCATGCTCACATACACACAGACACACACTTCCAGTTTTGTATAATTTTTCTTAAAGGAAAGAAACCAACCGTAAGTATTGCATTTGAGGTGACGCTCCCTGAAGAATTTTGTACAGAGGTAATATACTGTTTAGCACAGCTGAAGTTTAAAAAAAAAAGCGAACCCACAATTTTGGTGTCTTTCCAAGATCTACCCCCACCCCCTTGAGACAATGTAAGCCAAATATTTACAAAGGTAAGGCAGAGTCAAAGTACATTAAGGGGAAAAAAAAAAAATCACAAGATATATGAGAGACCGAAGACTGCACCGTAACAAAGTCTTAGTGATAATATCCATGAAAAGGTCATCAGAACTGCTACAATAAGGTCAAGCATGCTGCAAACATACCCTTTGGATAAGAGAAGAGCACAACTTGTCTTTTTCCTTTTAAGAAGTGGCACACTGCTTTCTCTCCCTTTGGACTTCTTTTATACCCAAAGATAAAAACAAACACAAGCCAAACAAACACTGTCAAGTGATTTAAGATCAAATATTTACAATAATCAAATAAGAGTATCAGCTTTGTTTTTGTTTTCCAAACCGATACCACAGATACAGAGCTAAAATCTCTTTGGCTCCACTATACGCAAAGTTGAATCTGTCTTCACTGAAGACAATACATAGTTCCAGATGCCACAGGAAACAGCCATACAAGGCCCTAAAGAACACATGCCCCTACCCCACTTCTTGGTCCTACCCTCTTTATCTGGATGAATGTCCAGTCCCTGCTTGGGTAGGCTGGGGGGTACGGGAGCAAACCCATTGCCTGGATCTAGACAGCATGTCCAGTCCTTCCAAAAAGAATGAATGGAGCGAATCTCTCCCTCTGTAATAACCAATTTTGCACTTGGCAACCTTGTCTAATACAGACAGCTGGCGACATTTTGACACCTGGGGCCACACACAAAGAAAGCAGCCTGGTTGTTGCTGCCCAACAGAAACTGCTGAAGGAACAGGACACTCCCAGCTAAGAAAGTTGGGTGTCTTTCACGTAGATTGCAGGGAGTCCACCTGGTAGACATTCTGGTTGGAGGGAGTGGTGAAGTACAGCTGTTGTGCTGGAACACGGTTGTCACAGGGGCTGCTGAGTCCCAGGGTCCTTTCAAAGTCAAGCAACTGGCCCATGAAGTTGAAGTTAGGCGAGATGTTGGACTTCTTCATCTTGACAATGTCATAAGCATCATTCATGGACAGGTTGAGCTTCTGCATGAGGTAAGCAACAGTCACGGTGACGGAGCGGCTGATGCCTGCCAAGCAATGCACCAAGACACCACAGTTTTTGCCTCGGGCTTCATCTGTGAACACAAAAAAGGCAAGATCTCACTAGACTGAAAAGCAAAAAACAGAACAAAAAACCACCCTCTGCCAATGCTCAGTCTAAAATACCAATTAAGGAGGAATATGAGTCGTGTGTGGCAGTTGAGCCCCGAAGGCAGCAGAAAATGTATAACTGAGATAAACATGTACACTAAACACAATGACATAGTTCAGATATTTCCTGTCAAGAGAGCTTTTGTATTAAGTTTCTACCAACAAAAACCTCCTTAATGTGTACATTCTTTGCCCCAGCATGTGAATACCAGAAACGCTGCAATATGGTCCTGAATGCCTCTCCTCCAGACAAGCAGACTGCAAGGGTCTATTAAATTATTCTCCAACTGTGGTGCAGCTAACAATGGAGGTATTCAGGCATTTTAAAAGAGAGGGAAGTCACAGGGGACAGCCATTAGGAGGAACAGGATGTCTACATGGCCTGAAAATGAGTTCCTTTGTAATAGGAAATGCACTACAATGCCTGGAGATTCGCTTCTCTTGGGCTCCTAGCCCACGGTTCTTCCTGCTAGAGATCAGGTTACCCGGAGTCTGTTACCAGCACGCACAATGCAGTATCATTCAACCAGGTGACATTCAGTATTCACACTGCTTTCCAACAACTAACTTGGGTGTCCTAAAATAACACCTGGGTCTTTTTTTAATTATAAAGCAAGACTAGGGTTCTAGTCTATAAGTGAAGTGCTTCTACTTAGCTCTCTATCACACCCTTATCTAGAGACACAGATTGAGAACAGCCTCCTCAAGAGCACGAATTAAATGGTTCAAGAAAACGTTTCAAACAGTCCCATGACCTGCTATGTCAAAAGGGCCCTGTTTCCCTTCAGCAAGAAGGTAAACCCAGAATTTAAAACCCTCCAGGAATAGAGACCTGCAGTCCAGCAAAACAGCTCGCGGGAAACCAGATTAAGATCTTCAATTCAATGACTGACTGTAAATTAGTCTCACCTATGAAAGAGATGGCCTCAGGGAAAAACTGGGACAGGTTCTGGCTCCAGTGATCCGAAATAGGGATTTGTTTGTATTTGAACTCCCCTGCATTCTCAAAGAGGTTGGGCAAATTGGGGGTGACATTCAAGATGTACTTGATGCCAAACTCCTCCAACACGTCCAAATTGGTAGAGTCCTTGGCACAGCCCAGGTAAAGGAAGGGCAAAATCTCCACCGGGAAGGAAGGCTGGCTGTTGGACAGCGGACTGCCATCCGAGTCCGTTGCACTGTTGGGGTCTCGGTCAAGGTCAGACTCAATGTCCGAGGAAGAGTCGGAGCTGATCCGCAGGCCCCCGAGCCCCAGCACTGGCAAGGGCGGGGAGCTGCACGAACCGTCTAGATTGGTCTCGCAGTGCAAGGAGAACTCGGCCTGGAACTTACTGAAGCCACCTGCCAGAACAAGAAAAGCAATCTTGTAACCAGAGATACCGTAGTAATTTTCAGCCTGTGAGAACCGCAGCTGGGTGCAGGAAACACTACAGGCAGGCACCCAGTGAACCTCCTGCAGTCCTAAGAGAAATACACTTCAGTGTGCACCTTTAGGAACATAACCAGCTGCTTCCCCCCAGGGAACTCTTAATTCATCTGAATCCGGAAATGCACAAAATGATAACTTTTCTTAATATTTCGACCCCAGCCACCTCTCCAGTCTGCCAGATCTTATTTTGTAATCGAACCAAAGAAACCGAGGGGAAGGTAGAGGTGCCTGATTACACAGAACCCTTGGCGGGGGGTGGGGGTGACCAGAAAGGAGGCTACCACGCTGGCCCAGTTTGCCTAAGCCGAACGCACGCGGTGGTCCCTACCTCGCCGGCGGCTTCCCCAGCCCGCAACCCTCCCCGCGAGCTCAGCACCCGGAGCGCACCACGTACCTTCCAGGTAGAACGCCCGACAGCCCTCGTCTTTGAGTTTCTTGAGCAGCAGCCCGAGGACCGACTCGCCACCTGTGTTCTCATTCCAATCGCTGCTGTTCTCGTCGTAGAGCACTACGGTGTCGGTGCCGCAGCGCCTGGTAAAGCGATCCCGGTCCTCGCAGCGCGTGAAGAGCGCGCGCACCGGCAGGTTGCCCTTCTGCAGACGCCGCAGCATGATGCCCGGGATGGCCACGTTGATGGCCGATTCGATGTGCGACGACTCGTACAGCTCCTGCGGTCGGCAGTCCATCAGCAGCAGCCGTTCGTTGCCCAGCTCCAGCTGCTCGTTGAGCCACGCCACCGTCTTGCTGATCGCCATTTCCGACGCGAAGGGCACGGGTCTGAGCGTATCTATCATGGGGGTCGAGCTGCAGGAGAAGGCGGGGTGCCTAACAGACGCCCCTCGAGGCAGGCATAGGCTGGGCACGCTGCGCGAAGCTGCCGCTCTCGGAGCGGGGTTCGATTCTGCCTCGCCTTTCCCAAGCTGAGACAAGCGGCTAGGAAAGGCGACACAGCCGCCAAGTCGGTGGTCCCTCTGCACCGGGCTGCAGGGATCACTCTCGGAGTCAGCGAATCTCTCTGAATAAAGGTGCCCAGTTTTGTTCCTCCTCAGTGAATGAAATCCAATTAATTCGGACTCCGTGCCACTGAGAAGGGAAAAAAACAAAACAAAAAAAGTCTAGCGGCTCCTAATTCTTCCCTGTGAGGCTGCACCTCAGATCCAACCCGGTTGGATTCAAGACTCGGTTTGCTCACAGTCCCTAGGACTCCGCTAGAGCACACCCCCTGCGCGAGGCAGCTCCTCAATGGATACAAACAGCCAGCGTCTCAATGGATACATTCTCTCGGCCAGCCAATGAGCGCGCTGCGGAAGGGGCTGTTGCCGTGGGGACGGGCCGGCTGGAACAGGTTGTGTTGATGAATTGTTAATGAGTTTGTCATTCACAAAAACGGAAAGGAATTTCCGCTCCGGATAAGCCCCAGTGCAAACAAGCTGCAACTGCGGGCTCGGCGGGAGGAAGGAGAAAGAAGAGGAGGGTGGAGGAGGAGGAGCAGGGCAGATAAACCTGGGCACTTGAGTTGTCTCGTGTTTCCTCCCGTGGAGAGTTCGCACTTCGCGTCGAAGTCTTTGCTCACCAGTGGTGCAATTAACGAGCACAAAAGCCCTTTATCGCGACGCTTGCGCTCTCAAGCTAGCTTTAATAAAATTTGGTGGGTTACCCCCCCCTTGTTTTTATTCCCTTAAAATTCTAGACCGGCCATAGCCCCTCTTCCCGTCCTCCTCGAGATCGTGTGTGGCATTTGTTTGGCTCTTTTAAAAAGTCTAGTTGTTTGTTCTGATGTTCTTTTAGCCTAGGCTGTGTTGGGGCTGGTGAACTGCCTGGGCTTTAGTGACCCGACGAAGTGTTAAATGCTAATCCAACAGCTTTCGAAACAAACTAGGGTTTTGTTGAAACATTTTAGAGCAACTAAGCAAACAAGCGTTTGGTTGTCCAGAAAACCAGAAGCTCCCCAACCACAGGTTTTCTCAACTATTTGGGGGGGGGGTAACCCTACACTTTTTTTTCTTTTGCTCTGGTGGCGTGGGGGTATTCTAAGCCGTTGTTCCGGAGATTTTGCTCCCCACCACCGGTCACCCACCAAGCGCGGGGAGTCGTGCTCCTTTGGGGCTGGGAGCCGGAGTTTGCCTTCTAAGAGGAACCGGTCTGGCAAGGCAGCCTAGGTTAGCTGTGTGGGACGCCTGGGTTCACCAACGATCCCTGCAAGCGGGGAGTCGCGGCGCAGTCCTCCCGCAAGACCTGCAGACTGCGGGAACTCAAGTGAAAGCGGCGACTGACTGCTGTGGACACCGAGGCCGGTGACCCATCCCTCCTTGGTTAAGCGGTGCTGGAGCCCCCACAGAGCACTCTAGAAGCTCCAAACGCGCTTGCGCGCTGCGCGTCAGGCCGCAGCCCCGGTGCTCTGGGGAAGGGGGGTCATTGCGACCACCCTGTGATCGCCTATAGGGCCAGCGCGGAACTGTCGCCTTGCGAGAGAACTAGTACGGATAGAGAGCCAGAGCCAGAGGAGTCCGCGTCGGACCCCTGGGTTCCCAAGTTAGGGTGGGGGAGTTTCAAGGACAACCTCCGCTGCCCGTACCACCCGCAGGCTACTTAGGACGGAGGCGGCGCGGCTCCGGAGCCGGATGGAGGCGTGGCCGGCGGGGGCCGCGACGGCGACGAGGGCGCATTCCCGGCGCGCACAGCTCTATTGTTATATAAAAGTGCCGAGGCCGCCCCTCCCGGACGGAAAACCACCTGTGTGCGGCGGCGGCGGGCCCTGCGGAAGGCGCGGGTCCCGATCCGGTCTGCCCTCCCGGCCCCTCGCAAAGGAACCGCTCATTGTCCGGCCGCAGTCGGGAGGCGGAAGCGCGGGCTGCGGCCCTTCCCGAATCCGGGGCGCAGAGGGCACCTAAGGTCACCGGGTCTCCCCAGCCCGGCGCCGCGCATCCGGGTCCTACCTGCTGTCGCCCGCAATGCAATTTGCATTTTAAATCATCCTCCCCTCTGTCTCCGGGGTTTGGGAAATGTGGGCTAAACGGGGCGACTTCGAGGTCCAAGTTGCCAATTTTGGAGCACTCCTGCAGGCAGGCGCCCCGGGGGGAGCGTTTTGATGAAAATGGGGGTTGCCTCCATCCTCTCTCCGCGCCTTTTTTGGGCTGCGCTGGGAACAAAACGCCCATAATTCACTGGATGGCTTCCAATTCCCGCTGGGATAGGCCTGCTCTACAGCTGACGCCCCCGGATCCTTCCCCATCTGCCACAGGCTTTCCCACCCCGAGACGTTTCAGTCGGTGGAGACCAAAGGCTAGGAGCAGAAGAGTGGGGTGCTCTGCCGCGAAAACGTGAAGGGCGAGTCCCTCGGAACCGAAGAGGGACGGACGTTGAGTTTCTTTTTATCAAATTTTAAAGTGAGGTGGGGCCCCCCGTAATAGGGAGAATGATCGTAAAGCCTTGGCACGCGTACCCGTGTTTCTGAGTTCGAATTATCTCCCACTTCCTCCAAGAAATTAGACCATTTCGATCTATTTGCACTCAGTTACATTCTTTCTCCTCGTCGTCCTTGCCTTTTGTAGGGCCGCTGTAATAGTAAATGGGCACAATGAAATGCTGTTAGCTGGTGTGTTTATATGTTCTGAGCTAACCTACAAAATGGCTTGAGCCCTGTAGGAGGTTTTTATTGGGGGGGGCAGTTATTTTCGGACCCAAATAGCCCCTTTGAAGCCTTCATGGTAGCCTGCTGAGTAGCCACCCCCTCCGAGAACTGCCCAAACCAGTTTAATTCAATCCAGTTCAGTAAAACAGGAGATGTCCTCGCCCAGGCTCAAACGACACCTTAGCCAGGTTAGGTGGGTGGATCCAGACAGTGTCTAACTTCTTGCTGCTGCGTTTTAAAAATTTGCTTCATTACCCCAAACCAAGACAGAGAAAATTGTGTGTGTGGACAGCACTGAAGGGCAGACACGGCCTTGTTTCTGTCCACCTGAGTAATTTTGGACAGTCTTCAGAAAAGTTAACCCAAATGGAATAACGGAGATTCAGGAACTGCCTGAAGCTATATGGTAACAAACAGTGTGCTCAGGACTTGAGATCAGACCCAAGGTGACCAGGTTCTTTAGGTTTCCATTTCCTGCTAAAACACAAGATTTTAAATTGCTAAATTGAATCTTTGGGATTTTGACCACACTTTCTGCTGCACACACTCCACATATATAAAGGTAATTCTTTGCCGGTCTACGCACCGGTGGTTTTCTTTGCTAGTTAACCATTCCCAAAGTGAACTACATTCTTTCGTCCTTGGGCTATGTGTCATAGATGCTAACCCTCATAGGGACAGTTGCTTATCTGGTAGCATGGACCTGGGTTCGGAGCTTCTTTCTTTTTTCTTTTCAGATCTTATTTCTATCCCTTGCCAATATTGAGACAGCAAGACTCAGTCTGAACTCTTACGGGCATCCCTTTCTTCACACACACCAGGTTCCAGCAAAGCAGTGTGGGAACGAAACCCGCAAGAATAACTAGGTAAAGTGCTTGCTTTTCTCACAACTACGAGGTCCTCAGTTTATTCCCCAGAACCCATGTTCGTTGTTGTTTGTTTTTCCAGACAGGGTTTTTCTGTGTAGTCCTGGCTATCCTGGAACTCACTTTGTAAATCAGTCTGACCTTAACCTCAGAGATCTGCCTGCCTCTGTCTTCAAAGAGCTGGGATAAAACTCATGTTCCACCACCCAGCTAATAAACCCGGCGGTGGTGGCACACACCTTTAATCCTGCAGAAGCAGAGGGATTTCTGTGAGTTTGAGGCCAGCCTGGTCTACTTAGCTAGTTCCAGGATGGCTTCCAAAGCCACAGAGAAACCCTGTCTGGAACTACCCCCCAATAAATAAATAAAACAATAAAAAATAAACCAACGGGCTGGGGGGATAGCTCAGCCGTTAAAGGCTAGGCTCACAACCAAAAAATAAACCAACACCCTATAATACTAGGATAAAGGAGGTAGAGGTAGACAGATTGCTAGAGTTCATGCCCACCCAGCCCAGTCTAGTTGGTGAGTTGTAGGCCCGTCTCAAAAAGCAAACATGAGCTGTAGTTTGTCTCAGATTGTCATCTGGCTCACCTATGTAGGTGACCTTGTACCCACACACACACACACACACAAATATATGTATATACATATATATATATATAGATTAGTAATAGCCTACTTTCCTTAAGCTTACCTTCCCATGAGACCAGAAATTTCTACCATGTTAGAAAGTCGAAGTGCTGTGCAGAAAACTAAGCAAGGAAGGGAATGCAGAAATGTGTGAAGTTGTGGATCTGCATATTTGCTTAAAGGACCTTTAGGGATACGTGTATTTACCTAAAGGACAATGGAGATAAGAGATAACTCAAACCTGTAGGGCATGAAGAGAGGTACTCTAAGTTTGACTTTTTTTCCCCCTTGTGTTACCAGAAATTTCTTGGGAAGTACTCTCGGGTCCTTTTTAACATTTAAATTATTTATTTTGCAAGAATCTTGATAGTTATAAGGGCTGGCCTTAAATTCATTCTGTAGCCCACGCAGGCTTTGCTTGGGCTTCTAACTCTTCCTCAGTCTTCAGAGTTTGGAATTACAGACTTACTAACCCAGGCCTTGCAAATATGATGTTTCTTTTAAATCCTTTATTCTTGAATAAAAATGACTTACTGCTCCATGTGACCCTTTGTCTGCCCAGGTCCTTTTCACTGCTCAGGCTCCCCGGAAAAGCTCTCTCCCAAGAAAAGGAAGGGCTCTAGCCAAGAGGACCACAGGCTTCCTTGATAACAATGTCTCCTGTCCCTTTCTAAAATATCATTCCTGTATAGGAGACTACTCATTTGTTTATTAGAGTGCTGGGTATTGAAATCAGAGCTTGGAATGTGCTAAGTATTCCACCACTGAACCACACTGCCCCCCCAACCACAGGAGACTACTTGAAAAAGCAGAGAAATGCAGAAAGTCATCTTAGACTCAATCTGCTAAGCATAGAGATGCACTGTGATAGGTAACATGAATTGTTAACAAAACAGTGAGTTCTCTGGAAAGAGAGTCTCAATGAGAGATGGTCTAGATTGTCTAGATCTGTGAGGCAACCGTCTTAATTAAGTTTAATAGAGGTGGGAAGTCCCATCCACCTCTGGACAGCACCATTCCAACCATTCCCTAGGCAGAGGATCCTGAAGCATATGAGTGGAGAAACTAAGTTGAGCATCAGTGACTATGTATGCATCTGTTTCTCTCCCCTCTCACCTATGAATGCATGGGGCTAGCTGTTTGAAGTTCCTGCCTTGACATCCCCCAAGATAATACACTGTACCTGGAATTGGAAGCAGAAATAAACCCCTGTCTCCCCTGATTTGCTTTCTATGATCCTTGTTGGGGGGGGGTTACTAAGCAACAGTTGCTGCATGTCTCTAGGTGTTTTGCCTTAGAAAGCTTTCTAAAAGTTGTTAGTAAGTATTTTGCATACAAATTTCCTTTTGGCCCTTGGAGAAGCAGTGTGACTTTGCAAGAGCCCTGGGGCTTCTAGGACCCAGATGAGTTAGCATGACCTTTAATCTTCTTGGAGTAATCTCTCTGGATACACAATGACATTTATTAACACATCATGTGAAAATAGCTAAGCGGATTTTCAACAAACAGGAAGAGGGTGTTTTAGGAGCACTGACTTAAAATATAGGCAGGTAATATATTTACAATTTCCTGGGAGGCTCCAAAATGGTGATGGCTTTCAGAGCAGCTAAACCTCAAAATGGAATCTATTTGAAGAGTACAGTTTGAAATCATCTGATTTAAAATAAAAGTATAGGAGAATGTAAGAGATTTATCCTGAGGTCTCTCCTGATGGGGGCCTGAAAAGATAGCAAACTATGCTTGAACAGCAGAAGCAGGAACCCAAGAAGCCCAAAGGATCAACATCAGGACCCCACTGATGATATGCACAGATTTAGAGCTTCAAGTTGCCCCCAGGTGCTGTAGAATAATCCTGCTGTGCACTGTGTGTATACTCTCACTGGTTAGTAAACAAGCTAATTGGCCTGTAGCAAGGCAAGATAAAATTAAGCAGGACAATCAAACTGAGCATGCTGGGAGGAAGAAGGGTGGAGTTAGGGGAATTGACTGCAGATGGACGCAGGGAGAAGCAAGATGAGCATGCTGTACTGAGAAAAGGTACCCAGACATGAGGCAGAGCGTAGATAAGAAATATGGGTTAATTTAAAATGTAAGAGTTAGCAGGTAACAAGCCTGAGCTATTGGCCAGCGTTTACACTTAATGTTAAGTTTCTGAGTGATTGATTGGGAGCAGCTGGCGGCACAGGAAAACTCTACCTACACTCAGGACCAGTACCACTAGGGCAACCCATCTGAACTAACTGTAGGTCTTGGTTTGCAACAGAGCTTGAGTGCAGTTTAATGGCTTTCCAGACAGAGGCAGCAATACCAGTTTCCTGTCCGTAGCATATAAAGGGATCACCTATAAAGAAGATGATGCCTTCACACCTAGCCAAAAGGTTGCTATCAGAGGAAAAAGGAAACTACCATGTGGTGAACTTCAGGTCTTAGCCAACATAGCAGGCACCATTTGCTTTCCTACATGTCTGTTTCTCATCACCCGGCACAACACCAGCTTATTTACCCCCCAGATTCCACAGAGACCTTATCTAGAAGATGCTTGTGAAGCTGACAATCTCTGGCAAGTGAATTTGTTTAAAGATAATACTAATTTCTGTAGATGATTTTGTTCTGTTCCTTCCATTAGAAAAAGACCCAATTCTTTCCTCTTACCATTTAGTTTCACCAAGTGGGGAATACAGAAGTACATTGTTAAGCAGTCACGAGAGTTGACATTTCTTCTAGCTCGTTTGCTTTCTTTTTGAAAAGAATTGGCAGCCCCTCCAATTGTGTCCAAAAGTCCCTGCCATCTACATACGTACTCCTCCTTCTAGAGTCATTCCCAGCAGGTACCCTGTGTGCAGAACCCTGAGGCTTAGGGCCCCTTCCTTCCTTATATTGGCTTTATGACTATCCTTTCATCTTACGCTCCTTTATTGACATGGGTATGAGCAGCACACATACTACCATGGTGTAAGAGAAACTATGACGTAGTATTTCACACTACCCTGTTTTCCCCTCTGCTTTGGAACAATCCCTTGTGCACTGTAAAGATTTGTCACTCGAACTGGTTTAATAAAACGATGATTGGCCGGTAGCCAGGTAGAAAGCATAGGTGGGGTGACCAAACGAAGGATGATGGGTAGAAGAGCAGAGTCAGAAGTCACCTCCAGACACGAAGAGGAGCAGGAGATAAATGTGCCATGCTAACAAAGGTACCAAGGTGTGGCAAAGCACAAATAGGAATATGGGTTAATTAAGTGTAAGAGCTAGCTAGTAACAAGCCTAAGCTATTGGCTGAGCATTTATAAGTGATATTAAGCCTCTGAGTGATTATTAGACCATGGGACGGATTATTAGGCTGTGGGACATCAGTCAGTGGGCATGACTGTTCAGGCTTTACCTTGACTTCTCAAATTTAACTCAGAGCCCCCACGCCCCACAAACACACCGGTGTAACCCCAGATTTCAGTCTAAGCAGTGCTGCTTCCGGACATCTGGTGAATTCATTACAGCTATAGTCAAGTCTGTTTTTTTTTTAAATATACATTGGTGATTTGCCTGAAAGTATGTCTGTGTGGGGGAATCAGATCCCCTGTAAGAGGAGTTACAGATGGTGGTGAGCTGCCATGTGGGTGCTGGCAATTAAACCCAAGTCCTCTGAAAGAACAGTCAATGATCTTAACCACTGAGCCATCTCTCCAGCCCCCAGAGTGAAGTCTTGATACATCAAGACATAATGTCATGGTCACAGTTTATGTGTGCATTTATAAATCTATCAAAACTGGACTAGTAAGATGGCTCAACAGGTAAGGACACTTGCCCCCAAACTTGACCACCAGAGCTCAATCCCACTCATTAGAAAGAAAGAACTGACCCCTACAAGTTGCCCTCTGACTGCTACATGTGGGCCATGGCACATAC
Organism: Mesocricetus auratus; assembly: GCF_017639785.1. Lineage (NCBI taxonomy): Eukaryota > Metazoa > Chordata > Mammalia > Rodentia > Cricetidae > Mesocricetus > Mesocricetus auratus. Next base: position 68,956,959 of record NW_024429195.1, read on the forward strand.
ACCCCACCTCCCCAGTAAATACATATTAAAAATTGATCTGTCGCCGGGCGTTGGTGGCGCACGCCTTTAATCCCAGCACTCGGGAGGCAGAGGCAGGCGGATCTCTGTGAGTTCGAGACCAGCCTGGACTACCAAGCGAGTTCCAGGACAGCCTCTGAAGCCACAGAGAAACCCTGTCTCAAAAAACCAAAAAAAAAAAAATTTGATCTGTCACAATAAGTATGCAAAGCAGGTACACCATCACTTAAGTCTCACAATTGCCAAGCCGACGTCGGGACCCCAGTTCACATCCCAGTCTCTTTGAAGCCTCCTTCATTTACACCGCACCCAACCAAGTAAGGATGCCACTGGAGCAAGACACTGCAGCACCTTGTGAATTACTTAGTACAATGGCACTAAATAGTTAAATAGTATTTTTCTGGTCAAGACTGGGAGTTTTGGAGTCAGACCAACCTAGATTCTAGTCCTACCTTCAGCTACTTTGTAGCATGTGACTCTGAGGGAAATCACTTCATCTCCTTATAGTTCCCATTCTCCACCTGTAAAATAATACTACTGTTCTACTGGACTACACCAGTCATTGGGTTATATTTGTAAAGGGGTAGCAATCCTAAATGGAGAATAATTCATTGTCTGCTACCTGTTTTTACTAATTGCATGCACGCACGCACGCTCATGCACAAACACACACACACACACACACACACACTCATCTACATAAGTGTTTATTAGTCCTGCCCCAAAGGATCATATTAAGAAAAACACTCTAGCACCAATTTAACTGTCAGAAATAGGGGAAATCCAATTGTTTAAAATGTGAGAGAAAAAATAAAAAATAAGAAGGACGTGCAGTAAAATGGTTCAGCAGGTTAAAAAAAAAGTCACTTGCCAAGCAAGCCTGGTGACCTCTAAAGGTCGCCACAAGGTCGCCCTCTCTCCTGCACCTGGGTCATACCATGCGCCTCCCTAACCAGGCACACACACTAATAATAGTCATAACAGTGATGCTGACGGCTGGGTTCCTTCTTCCCATTCTTTTTCATGGATGAGGCGAGCAATACCGAAGCAAATCTTTGGGTTTTTTTCTTTTGAGACAGGATCTCAGTACGTACCCCTGGTAGGCCTAGAACTAGCTATGTAAGACACTCTGGCCTCAACTCACAAAGATCCACCCGACTTTGCCTTCTGAGTGCTGAGATGAGAAGGTGTGTACCACCACGCCCGGTAAAGCTTTGTGAGGCGTGGAGGACCCGAGTAAGCCAGGATGGTGCAAGTTTGGACTGCACCCCAGAGGTCTCCCAGAACACACCTGCAGAAGAACACACCTGCAGAAGAACACACCTGCCCTCCATCACTGCCAGCTCAGTTGCTCCTGTAGCTGTGGACAGGACATTCATTCTCCCAGAGAGGGATTGGAAATCTACTGGGTGAGCAGCTGGACCCATCATCTCCAGGTACTCCGAGTTTGCAACCCTGATGGGATCACATGCTGATAGTGCACTGGGCAAGGAGGGGCTCTCATTCTCTGGGAATTTCCACTCTCCCTTTGACTTCGTGCCCTCAGGGAGTTTGTCAGATGAAAGGAGGGGGCTCCAAAGCTGGGTGTGAAGGGCACCCATGTGCGACCGATGATGGAAGAAAACTTCCTTTTCTGGGCGAGGAAGCCTGCTACAGTGGAGTTCACAGCCAGCTCTGCGTAAACAACCCACCTGCTCACACAGTTGCTATAGCAATGTTTTCATGCGTGTGGCTGCAAGATTATTTGAATTAAATGTCTGGAAAGCGTCAATCTTTTGGTCTAAGACAGAGAAACCCTGTCTCAAAAAAAAAAAGACTACAGACTTGCCCTGAAAACCCGATATTTACCTTACAAGCCATACTGACCGAGAAGCAGCTTCATCCTTCTCTCTGTTTCCCTTCTCTTCTTTCTCCCCTTCTCCCCCCCACCCCCACCCCGCGCACAGCACTGGCAATGAAACTGACAGCTTTGGGCATGGCAGGCAAGCATTTTCCAAGTAAGTGAGGCCCTCCGAACTCTTTTTACTTTTCTATTTTAAGACAAGGTCTTACTATGTTGCCCGGACTAGCCTTGAACTCACACTTTTACCCTGGCAGGACTGAACCTGCAGTCCTCCTGCCTCAAGTTCGTGAGTGTCTGAGATTGTACAACTATGCCAGGCCCAGCCATGAAGCAAAGCTATTGAAACGTAGAGATGCTCAGGTCGTCCCCCCACGACTCTGACTTAGCTGATCTAAAGCAGATTTCAGACGCTGGTACTGTTTCAAAGCACCTGGGAAAATGCTAATACATGTGACCTGGGCTGAGAACCAGTAACTAAGGGTTCATGACACCCATTCAAGGAGCCCTTCAGTTCCTTGCCTAGACAGAGGCCACCTATGAGCAAGGGATTAGTTAGCCTCACAATTAAATGTCTGGAGACGCCTGGAAGTGCTTGCTTCTGTTCCATACTTAGGCCTTCCCCAGAGACACTCTGATATTTGTTTGTTTGTTTGTTTGGTTTTTTGTTTCTCCTTCTTTCTTTCTTTCCTTCCTTCCTTCCTTCCATCCTTCCTTCCTTCCTCCCTCCCTCCCTCCCTTTCTTCCTTCCTTCCTTCCCTCCCCTCTTCTTCTTTCTTTGCTCTCTCTCTCTCTCTCTCTGTCTCTCTCTCTGTCTCTGTCTCTGTCTCTGTCTCTGTCTCTCTCTCTCTCTCTGTGTGTGTGTTTGAGACAGGGTCTTACCATATAACACTGGACAGCCTAGACTATGATATTGGACCATGCTGGCCTCAAACTTATGGAGATCTGCTTGCCTCTACCTCCCAAGGGCTGGAATTAAAGGCATACCTGGATCTCCAGAGGACTTCTATTCCAAAAGTCTAGAGAGGGACCCAGGGAACTAAATTGTAGCCTAGCAGCCAGGAGGAGCTTGGATGAGTTAACCACACTGTGAGAAGCTCCACAAGCTATCCCACACAAGGGTTTCTCGTCCATCAGCTGCAGTCATGGAGTATAGAAATTATCCTGAAGGTTCACTGGAGAGATGAATCAAATATTACCCTGTACCCATACAGTGAACCTTCAGGATAATTTCTATACTCCATGACTGGAGCTGATGGACGAGAACCTCTTGTGTGGGATAGTCTTGAACTCTGAGTTCATTCAGGTTACTGGAACATGGGACTCAGATCTAGCCGTTGCTTTGCCTGAAAGGAAGCAGCCCTTGATAACAACTTCCATGTTCTGGAGAACGAGACACATCTTTAGGACTTAAATGGCTTCAGTTGCACAGGAGATCGTTCAAGTTAAGCTATCACAAAACAGAAACTTGATTGGGGAAGCTGAACACGTGCCTCAGTAGCTAGAACATAATATGCTCTTTAAAATGTAGCTGTAATAGAAAGGAAGTAGTGTGGGAACGAAGGGGGAATTTTTTCCTTTACTCTGAGCTGAGAGGGAGATGGGGTGGGAAGTGACCCAGGAAAACCTCTGTCTGAGCTGGATCACTGCGGGAAAGCACAGTTCTCCCTTCCCCATCCCCAAGTGTGTTAGCATTTTGTTGCTGTGACAAAACATCAGAGGAAACTCAATACAAAGAAGAAAACTGTATATGCAGTTACAGTTAAAGAGATATTAGGTGGGTGTCAGCTAACCTTCTTGTTCTGGGGCCTGGGAAGAAGCCAAGCACCATGGGGAAACATGGAGCAGAAGAGAGCCCTCACTCATGTTGGCCAAGAAACAAAGAGAGCACGGAATGGGTTGGTTCCCATCATCTCCTTCAGATGTGCAACTCCAGGGATCTAACTTTCTCAGCTCGGCCCCACTTGCTGAAGGTTCCATCGCCTTCTAGTACCCTCCCAGACTAGAGATGAACTTTTCAATACACAGTCTTTGGAAGACATCCAAGATCCAAACCATAACACCGAGGCACGAGGAAAGGAAGGTGCTCTAGGGCAGAGACAGGGGTGGAGTTTGGAGTGATGGACATACGTGGTCATCAGGGTGTAGCTGAGCAGTGTTGAGGGCAAAAGACTGGCAAAGGTCATGGGCAAGGCAGCTTAGAATCCTGAAATGTACCTTAGATGTGGTTGAAAAGAGTTTGAGCTTGAGATGCCTCCCCCATACGCACTCACACACAGGAGGAAAGGCATGAAAAGTCATCGGAGATATTTAGAAGGGGGTGTGATATGATTTCAGAATATAATTCGGGTAATGAAGGGATGGGTACACTCCAGGGAGTAGAGAAACTGGGGGCAGGAAAACCAATTAGGAAGCCGTTGTAATTGTCCAGGAAAACGAGGCTACGCCAACACAGTTGTCCTCTTCCTAAAATAATGCACTCATCAGCCAGCTTCGTTTTCATCCCTTTATTTCTGAGGCTGGAAAAATCACTTCACTTCTCTGTGACTCAGAATCCCTCCCTAATAATAGATGATGACAAAACACTTGTCTTACCTCATGCAGAGCAGTACCGAGAGATGTTTGCAACTGTAGCCAGGAAAAGGGAGAAATGTTATTTTAAATGTGAGTTGCAATAATTTTTCTTGGATAAAAGAAACTGCCATTGCTCCCTGCCTAATGGTTTATTATGAAAAATTTCAAGTCTACTGAAAAATTGAAGATTGAGTCAAAGGATTGGCAGAAGTCTTTGGAAGATTCTTTTGCAGAAATGCCCAATAGTCCCTCCCCAGGAAGTAACATCTTCAAAAGAAGAGTCCATTGCCTCCAGATGAAAGTGCCCTTGCAACCTGTATGGTTACAAACACTATTCTGCAGAGAATTTTTATAAAGAAAGACCTGGCTTTCCCATTATGAACAACAGTGTAATAGATGCTGTTCCTATTATTACTCTCGCAGAACTATGGGCTGGGCATTCTAGGAGGAGGTTATACAATATCTAAGTTAAGAACTGGACACTGGACAATATGTCTTCAGGTTATACTTTGTCATTTGAAGCTTGTAGTCTGTCCTTATAGTGAAGGGCACCTAACCATGCCCTTTCCCTCAGCTGCCAGGCCCTTTGCCAACAATATTTATCCACTGCCCTGGAGCATATGCTATTTCTCTGTTCATTTTGATTAGGAAAGGATCACTATGAGAGAATGCACAGCATTCTGAGACTGGCTTAAGTCTTGTCAAAATGAGTTTGTCTTCTACCTTAAAAATCCCATATTGGATATTAGTGCTGGGTTGGTGTGAGATATTCGTGAGATAGAAAGCTAAATGACATGTGGATGCTCTGCTCAAGAAAAGAACAGTTAAGAGCTCAGCTTTGGTGGCCCAAGACTATAAACCCATGCTACTTGAGAGGTTGGGGTAGGAAAATTCTAAGTTCAAGGACAATCTGGGCAATTTAGTGAGAACCTGCCTCAAGAAACAAAATGGAGGATTGGGGTTGTTGTTTAATGGTAGACCAGTTGTCCAAAATATTTGACACCCACCTTCATTTCCCAGGACTAAAAACAGAAAAGGCTGGGTGGTGGTGGTGCATCCCTTTAGTCCCAACACTTGGGAGGCAGAGACAGGCAAATCTCTGTGAGTTGGAGGCCAGCCTGGTCTATAAAGTGAATTCCAAGACAGCCAGGGCTGTTACACAGAGAAACCCTGTCTGGAAAAAACAAAACAAACAAACAAACAAAGTAAAAATGGTCAATTACCAGAAAGATAGTATAAACAAACAAGTTGATTTAGTGTAGAACTGGGAGAGAAAAGATTCCAGCTTACAAGAAAAATTCAGCAAAGTGGATGAGAAAATTAGCAACCTGAATTTAAAAAAAATTAGAAGAAAAATTCAGCAAGGAAGTTGAGATTTTTGAAGAAAAGTAGAAACTAAATTGAAATGTCAGAAATGAAAAACTCAATAAATAAAGACAAAGAAACAGAAGAGAGAAAGTATCATCAAGCAGACGATGGAATAACAGGGACACAGGCCAAGACAGAGGAATTATCATATTCAAACATCAGTAAGAAAAATAAAGTCACAAGCATGGTTGCAATGTCCCAGAAAAAAACAGTCAAGGGAGCCATGGGAACACACAGAACAGAAGGAGCTGAGATAAACAACCAAGGCACAAAGAAAATGTTCAATGACATTACAGCAGAAAACCCCCCAAATCTAGAGAAACAAGTAGACATTTAAACATTACAGGCATTTACAATCTCAAATAGATATGATGTGAGGAGAACATCTCCATGACAGATTATAGTCAAGATGTCAAAAACACAAAGCAAAGAGGCAATATTGAAAACTCTAGGGGGAAAATGCCAATCTACCGAAAGAAGCAGAGACATCAGAATAGATGCCAGGAAAGCACAGAATGATGTACTTTAAGCCTAAAAGTACCTGACTGCTAACCAAAAGTACTGTATCCATCAAGGAGATCTTTTAACATTACTACAGGTAAGTGTGAATTGGAGCCGTTCTTGATCATTAAGCCTGCACTGAAGAAAAGACATGAGAGAATTTGACAAACCAGTGCTTCTCAGCCTGTGGGTCCAGACCCCCTTGGGGGTCAAAAGCCCCTTTCCCAGGGGGTTGTCTAAGACCTTCGGAAAGCACAGATATTATACACTGTGACTCATAACAGTAGCAAAATTACAATTATGAAGTCGCAACAAAAAAAAGTAATGATTGGGTTCACCACAATGAGAAACTGTATTACGGGTTGGCAGCATCGAAGAGGTTGAGAACCTCTACAATATACAGATAAGGAAGAGGGTTTCAGTCATGGGAAAGAATAAACTTAATGAGAGAGCCAGATAAACAGATGAGGGCTAGAAAGGAACACAGCATGAATGACACAGTAAATCAGCAAACTCTAAGTCAAGGGCAAATAATCCAAGCATCCAGGAAAACACAATCACAGGAATCGGTAACCATTTCCCAACAGCAGCCTTAAAAGTAAATGCCCGCTGGGTGGTGGTGGCGCACGCCTTAATCCCAGCACTCAGGGTGCAGAGGCAGGTGGATATCTGTGAGTTCAAGGCCAGCCTGGTCTACAGAGTGAATGCCAGGCCAGGCTCCCAAAGCAATACAGAGAAAGCCTGTCTTGAAAAAAGCATTTAAATAAATAAATAAATAAAATAAAAAGTAAATGTCCTCAGCTCACCATAAAGAGACAAGGCTGGCTGATTAGATTAAAATTTTTGATCCAAGCAGAGCTTGGTGGAGCATGCTTTTAATTCCATGGAGAAGGAGAGGCAGGTAGTTCGAGGCCCACCTGGTGTACGTAGCTCATCCCAAGGCAGCCAGGGCTTTACAACGAGACTGTTCCAAAAGGAAAAAAAAAAACAAAACAGAAAACTAAACACAACTATTGTCTACAAGAAACACATCAAAACCCTGGTAAAAGCATCTACAAACTGGGAATCAAAGAATGGAAAATAACCTATCAAGCAAACAGCAGTGAAGAACAAGTTGATGTTATTAGTCTGTTATCCGAGAAAGTAGATTTCACTCCAAAATTAACCGTAAGTGATTTTTTTTTTTTTTTTTTTTTTTTTGGTTTTTCGAGACAGGGTTTCTCTGTGTTGTTTTGGAGGCTGTCCTGGAACTCGCTTGGTAGTCCAGGCTGGTCTCGAACTCACACCATAAGTGATTTAAAAAGCAGGCCATGTTAAAATAATATAAAGGAAGAAGAGATCTCAGGGGTGTGTGAGATAAGGGAGTACATATGACATGAATGGAGAAAAAAGGACTCTGGAACCAGGCAAAGGGGACAGAGAGCACAGTTGAGGGCAGTAGGACAAGAGAATGAGGAAGAACAAAGTATTATAATGTGCATTTATTAAAATGTTACAATAAGCCCAACAGTGGTGGCACACGCCTTTAGTCCCAGCACTCGGGAGGCAGATACAGGTGGAGCTTGGTGAGTTTAAGGCCAGCCTGGTCTACAGAGTGAGTTCCAGGACAGGCTCCAAAGCTACAGAGAAACCCTGTCTTGAAAACCAAAACAAACAAACAGAAAGTCATAATCAAACCACTTTGTGTACTAGCATAAATAATTAAAAAAGAAAAGAAAACTAAATAGTTACCTCGTGATACTATAAGGAGACATACCATGAACACACAGGGAGGTGATAACATAATATACAATCCCCTCTGAAGTCCGTGTGCCTAAGCAATAAATGATTAGTTCTTTCAAGTGGAAATATTTGCACTAGCAGAGTGAGTTATTCTGATTGATTTGTTTCCTGTTATCAGGTCCTTCTTGGAAAACATACTGGTGAAATTTGTCATACAGCAATTAGAAGATTACAAAGAGCAGAAGAACAAGCCTCATTAATCCTTACACAACTTTGTTCTCACTTCAAGGACAGTTTAAATATCACAGATCTCGGCCTGCTCTCACACACATTCTTCTGTGTGATGCGAAGATCCCTTTACAGCACAGAACTCAGAGAAAACAGCCTGAAGCAGACTGTGTCGACTGACAGGAATCACACACGCCGGTGAAGCAGCAAAGAGTCGCTCGTTCATGAACACAGGACAGTGGGCAGCTACTTGATAGTTCTCATTCAGGTATAATCTTTAAAGATGTTTTCTTTGCTTTTAAACAAAAACGTATGCAGTTGCCATGGGATTTGGAACTGCAAAGCACAGTTTACCCACAAAGCCAACAAAAGCTCCTTTCAAATGTCTGTGTATATTATACCTTTTGCAAATATGCAAAGTTTTTTTAATCAAGTAAAAACAAACCAAAATAGAAAAAGATAAAACATCATTGATTTATCTGGGGGCACATGATACTCGTGCAGTGAATAAAATACCAAAGAAAGGGAACAGTATAGACTGAATGTGTGTATCTCCTGGCCATCCATTACCTGTCCTCAAGACAACCACTATGAGCTGGCTTCCAGCATGTCTATCCAGACAGTCTATGTACAAGAATATGAATTCATATACATGTCACTATTGTGACTTATGACACAGGTCTAGCCGTCAAAACCCATGGGAATACCATTGGAGTTTCCCCACATTTCTCTTCACTCCATTTTGGAGATGGCTACATTTCTTCCCCCTTCTTTCCTTTCCCCAATGTGTTGGGGACTGGGTACAGGGTGACACTCATGACAAGCAAGGACTCAGCCACTGAACTGTATCTGTAGCCCTCTTTTTACTTTTAAACTTTGAGATTTGGTTCTCACTAAATTATCCAGTCTGGCTTGGAATTCACTCTGCATAACCAAGGCTGGTAATCCTCCTGCCTCAGCTTCCAAGTAGCTGAGTGCCGCGTCCACTGCGCAGCCTGTGTCCGAGAACGTGCGGAGGATGTCAGGGATTGACAACACATAGACCCGAAGGCTCCTCAAGAGGGCTTTCCTTTATTCCTACTCTGGATGGTTATTATATACCCTGACACCAGAGGTGGGGATGGGTGGGTCTGAGGATGCAGTTAGTCTTTGGAAAATGTCGAGGACAGGGCGGTTCCTGTGGGCACACCCTTTTCAGGAACTTATTGCCCCGGGCATTTTATTGTTTTTAGTAAACATGATTTTAGTAAACATTGTCTTACAGCTGCCTACTCCCAGGCTGATGGGGAAGTGGGTCTCTGAACAAGGTCTGGTGTTCCCACAGCTGGGACTATGGGTTTTTGTCACCAGGCCCAATTTCCTTTAAGTCTTGATTTTCTTTTTCTCATTTATTTATTTGTCTCTATATGGGGTAGTACCATAATGTGTTTGTGCGAAGTCAAAAGACAGGATTCAGTTCTCTCCTTCTACCAAGTAGGTTCTGGGACTCGAACTCAGGTTGTCAGGTTTGGCAGCAGGTGCCTTTTACTGCTAAGTCTTGTCATTCCTTTTAATGACACACAGCATTGTGTTACATGATCGCCACATAGCTTATTTAGCTAAGCAGAATCCGTTTCCTAACACAGCTACATCTTTTTGGGGGTGGGGGTGTTTGGTTTTTTTTTTTTAAGATTTTTTTATTTATTACATATACACCAGATTGAATTGTAGATGGTTGTCAGCCACCATGTGGTTGCTGGGAATTGAACTCAAGACCTCTGGAAGAGCAGTCAGTGCTCTTAACCTCTGAGCCATCTCTCCAGCCCCCTTGGTTGGTTTTTTGAGACAGGGTTTCGCTGTAGCTTTGGCGTCTGTCCTGGAACTCACTCTGCCTCTGCCACCCAGGAGTGCTGGGATTAAAGGCATGTGCCCCCAACCCCTGGCACAGTAACTTATTTTTATATATCTGTCTTTTATGTGCACATATGCACAGTTCTTAGATGTGGAGGTGTTTGGTCCGAGTACCAGAATTTAGAATTTGATGGGGATTATTCAAATGCCCTCTTTAAGGATTACAAATTTGCATTCCCATCAAGAAGATATTTCTCTCAAAATTGCCCCATAGACCTCTGCTGAGCTGATGAGTAATGACAATCCCATAGTACTTTTTAATCTGTATTCCTTTAGTTAAAGAACAATTTATTACTTAAAGGCTATTTGAGTTTCTTTTCCTCTGCTGGGAATGTAGGTCAATGTAGGTGAATGGCTTCGTCTTAGGCACAGAGGTGAGAAGCTTGTGGAGAAGTGGACAGCCAGCAGGGCGGCTGGCTTTGTGGAGATGGAGAAGTGGGTTTGTCAGCTCTTCCATCCAGAGAGCTACTAGGCTGGCGTATCCAGAAACGGCTGACCCAATGAAGTGATTACTAGCATACAAACCCAGCTGATTTTTCTTCTGATGATGACGGAGATTTATCCCTGGCCTTCACACATGCTAGACATAGGCTCGCACTGTGCTTAACCTCTGGTTCACGTTTAACCACAGCCTGATGAGATTAAAGTCCCAGGTAAATTTGATGAGAGTCAAAGCCTTGACACAGAGACAATTTGCTAAAAACACACTAACTATCCTTCAAAAGGATTATAGACTTACATCCATCCCATCAGGAAGGAAACAGTTGGCTGTTGGCAAGAAGCCACGCTGGCCGGGCGTTGGTGGTGCACGCCTTTAATTCCAGCACTCGGGAGGCAGAGGCAGGCGGATCTCTGTGAGTTAAGACCAGCTTGGACTACCAAGTGAGTTCCAGGACAGCCTCCAAAGCCACAGAGAAACCCTGTCTCGAAAAACCAAAAAAAAAAAAAAAAAAGAAGCCATGCTGAAGGGCAATAGATATAGACACATGTAATTCTTGGCCAAATATTCTGGAAAATAAAACCCTAGGCTATGCTGGAAGGAGAAATCCCAATCCTGTAAAGGGAAGGTGGCCGGGAGAGGTGGGAGGCAGGAAAGGAAGAAATACAAACGCTAGGTGCCATGTTAAGGACACAGCCGTAACTCTGTAAGCAAACACAGAGTTTTTGCTTATGTGTCTGCTTATGTGTCCTGCAAGTCACCTTGAGGAACTATTGAGTGGCGGACAGTGGTAATAAAGAGAAACAGAGGGCTTTTTCTCCTTGAACTCTAATCCCATGACTTAAATGTTAACTTCCCTATACTTTAAGACTGTTACTCAACCACTTAAGGGAGAGGGTGGGGAGGCTAGATTACAGATCTCACTTAAGTGTCTGGAAGAGCAGGGAGGAAAACAACACAGAAATGTGAGCTGTGCGAGCCTATTCATGCCACACCTGTCCTGAAGCTGTTTAGGTTCCTCCTGCTGGGACTCGATGCCAAGTCCCACCCTCTCCCCAGATCACTTGGAAATAGCTAAGACATGGGGTCTGGGGAAGCTAAGAAATCTCAAGAAGGAAAAAATAATGGTCTGCTTAGTTGTGTATTAAAATTATGAAAAATAATTAAGAACTAAGAATTAGTGTCTTTGTGGGTTCAGTCTGATTTTCAGATTAAAAAAGGTCAGATAATGATAATGACTATAAGGGTGGAAGTTCTGTGATTTTGTGTATCCATTTCTGGACCGAGTTTACTTGTGCTTAACCAGATGATGTTTATTATTTATTATTAAAGGTGATTGCTAGTGAATGTGTGTATATGAGGAGGCCATTGGTAGCTCTCAGGTATCTTTTTGTTTTGTTTTCTTCGTACCAGGGCTTCTCTGTATTACTTTGGAGGCTGTTCTGGAACTCACTCTGTAGGCTGGCCTCGAACTCACAGAGATCCGACCGCCTCTGCCTGCCGAGTGCTGGGATTAAAGGCGTGCACCACCAATGCCCAGCTGCTCTCAGGTATCTTATTACTTACTCCACCTGGTTTCTGAGACGGGCTTTCTCACTGTACCTGGAGCTCACCTACTGGCATGACCAGCCAGCTAGCCAGGCCAGGGATCCCCGTCTCTGCTGTCTTAGCTCTGCGACACTGATGCATGCTGCTATATGGGTCCTCGTGCTAGTACAGCAAGCAGTTACCAAATAAGCCATCTCCTCTTCCCTTTAAAGGTGTCTCTTAAGGCCGGGCAGCAGTGGCACACACCTTTAGTCACAGCAGAGACAGTCGGATCTCTGTGAGTTCCAGGCCAGCCTGGTCTACAGAGCAAGTTCAAGGGCAGGCTACAAAGCTACAGAGAAACCCTGTCTCAAAAAACAAAATCAAAAGGTGTCTCTTAAGGAGTTCATTCATTAGATATGTTCTAAACCATGGTGCTTTGTTTCCAAGTCATATGCAGTAGTCTGTGGGGCGGGAAAAAAATTCTAGAAACATATCTTACCTACCTAGCTAAGGAAAACAGGATACTCTCCTGCATGCTTGTGGGCTATGGTTTGGGTCTGGAGGGTAGATGATGACAATGAAAGTAGAAAGAAAGAAGAGTCAGAAGCCGGGCGGTGGTGGCGCACGCCTTTAATCCCAGCACTCGGGAGGCAGAGGCAGGCGGATCTCTGTGAGTTCGAGGCCAGCCTGGTCTACAAGAGCTAGTTCCAGGACAGTCTCCAAAGCCACAGAGAAACCCTGTCTTGAAAAACCAAAAAAAAGAAGTCAGAGACAGCCTGTCAATTAAGTGATCTTATACATGTAGAGATAAAATAGCAAATACATTTCCCCGAGTATGTACATGGATGACATCTGGCAACTTAAATGGAATTAAGAAAGAGGCAAAATGAAGTCTTCTGAGAAAGTTAAACTCTTTCCAACTCCATGCTCTCCTTTGAATCCTAGAAATCTAGTCCAACTAGTTAAGCAAACTGACCAGTTGCTTGGATGCATACATCAGACACATACTTCAGTGAGCTTTCTGGTCAGTTCTTGTCCCCAAGCACGCAGAATGTCATCTTTATTCCTTTCCCCACCCCGACTACCGCAAGCACCAGTAGGAGCAACCTGGGATTTTTGGCTTAAACTACATATTTCTCTGAAAACACAGCCCAGCTTCTATAGGAGCATTTGCCAGCGCCTTATAAGGTCAGGGAGCTGGCGCTACAACACACGAGGAATACCCACACACTTACTTCATATCCTGCAGGAGAAGAAGAAAAAAAGGCAGGATGAGAAATTCTGTTTCCACTAGCTGTGGTGGTTTATTGCTTTATGTCTAGAAGGTCTAATGTCAAAACTTCAGCGACAGGAGAGTATTGCAACCTGGGCCTGAGCTTGGGGTTTGGATGCCTACAGTGAATCCCAGCGGATGTAGATTGACATGTTAGTACCTGAGAGAGGATGCAGCCCCCACCCTGGAATGAATATATGCTTCCAAGAGACTTGCTTCCAGAGCGTGGCGGGAGGAACAACAGAGACAGCTATGTGCCCACACACCCAGCCATCTGCTGTTCCAACCACACTCCTCTCCCCCACCCCGTTTCCTGCAAATGATTCATCTCTGCCTTTTTGCCTTCTTCAAAGATAACTGTGTAGGCATTGAAGGAGGGGAAAGTCATTAAGAAAAGTGGAATCTGGAGTTATTAGGATGAGGTCGAGCAGATTAAGCAGTCTGGAATTTCACAAAGCAAACAGTGTGGGGTGCAGACAGGATTCTTGTCTCGCTTTGCGGGTACATCCTTTCAACAGGTTCTCATCCGTCACAAACAGGTCGCACAAGACGGCACACAAATTGCTTAAGAAGCGAAGAGGAAATAACAACAAAAGACAGGGATTGCGAAGACTAACTAGAACCACCAGGACACTTCAGCCACCACAGTGACAGCCTCTGACTGAGAGCCAATGACCAACAGCATCTTCAAGGGCCACTGGCCAATAGCATCTTCACAGCTTTTTCCGGCAGGTCAAAAAAGCTTCCAGGAAAACCATGCTTTTAAAGGAAATGCTGTACAAAAGCCAGAGGAGGTGGTTATGACTGTACTCCTGACACCAGAGACTAGTGAGGGCGGTATGCGGTGTGCCTGCGCCCTGGGGCTTGCAAAGTATTGAACTACTTACAATAGGAGCCCGGTGGGCCTTGGTTCAAACCCTGACTGCTTCTGGTCTCTAGGATGTCAAATGCTAACTCTCTGGGGACCTCAGGAGTCTCGCAAGGAAACTCTGGGATAAGGAAATGTACTCTCTTTTAGTGGAGTGAGGACAAAAGAAGACCATGTAAATACTTACGTGGTCCTGAGACAAGGTAGAGAGAGGAATGAGTGGGTGAATGTGAAATCCCGCCGTTTGAACGGCTAGGAATATATGGCGCCTCTCTCTCTCTCTCTCTCTCTCTCTCTCTCTCTCTCTCTCTCTCTCTCTCTCTCTCTCTCTCTCCCCCTCTCTCTCTTCTCCTCTCTCTCTCTCTCTCCTCCCCCTCTCTTCCCCCCCCCCCCCCCGTACCATTCCGTTACATTTCTACTGTATTCCACATCCTAAGCCTACCAGGGTAAATGACTTAAGGGAGAATTAGAGCCTCTCACGCAGAGGCTCTCAACCTTCCTAATGTTGCAGTCCTCTAATACAGTTCCTCATGGTGTGGTGACCCCAACTATAAAATTATTTTTGTTGCTATTTCATAACTGTAATTCTGCTGCTGTTGTGAATCTTGATATAAATATCTGATGTGCGGGGTATTTGATATGACAATATGACACCCCCCCCTCCCAAAGGTCTGGACCCGCATGTTGAGAAATACTGTTCTGGTGCCTTCTGAGGCAACAAAGGGAAGGTCAATGTGTGGGACTTTTCACTGGGACCACACAGGTCATGCTGTCCTTATTAACTCAGGCTAGGGAAGAAAGGAGGAGGCAGGAAAGTCTTCTAACCCTCTCTCCCCGCTGCAGACTGCAGCCTCGTCCTGTGGGGGAAGTGAAGCCTCTCAGCCTATTCCCCAGGCTGGGGTGCCTAGCTCAGCTTTGATGCAGGGGGAGGAGCTTGGTTCTGCCTTAACTCCATGTGCCTTGCTTTGTTGACTCCATGAGAGGCCTGCCCCTTTCTGAACAGATGTGGAGTGGAGGGGCGGGGGTGGGGGGGGGCCCCCACGGACAGGATGGGGACAAGAGAGAGGAGGGAGGAGAAACTGTGGTTGATAAAATAAATGGAAAAAGTTAATTTAAAAAAAGAGAATGGCTCCTCTCACTCAGTAGAAGACATAGATACCATATCAGAATAAATTCTTCAAGATTCTAGTACAGTACCTCTATTTTCTCTTCTGTGAAATGGATGTTAGAAAGGCACTTTCATCTTGGACTGCTATGAAGTGAAATCTATACATATACAAGGCTTAGAACAGTCAGTGATAAATGTTACCTTGTTCTTCTTTTCATTTCTTGTCAATGACTGCTACTGATGACTATGAACTGATTACCGATTTTCATCTGATAAGCAGATTTTTAATAACGATGGATTTTATCTGACAAGCATCCATTCATTCCATTAGTGGATTTTGTCTGACAAACATGTATTCATTCCATTAGTCCACTCATTTCTCTCTCATTGCTCATTTGTCAGCATCGAATTCTGCCCATTCTGGTGTTGCCCTGGACTTTACAAATGCTGAGGGCGCTTGGGCAAGAAGCAGGGAGAAACCTGGGAAGCAAAAACCAGTCAAGACAAGGTATAGCATGTGTCCCTAAAGAGATCTGTATAAAACATTTCAGAAAATTCTCCCCAGAGAATTCCGTCCTGTAGGATAAGCAGTTCTCAAAATTGGAACTGCAGAATTTCAGGCAAGAAAACCAGCTTGCAAAAGACCTCCTCACTGACACCCACTTTCTTTCTTTCATTCTTTCTTCTTTTTCTTCAGGAATTTCAGTTTAATGCCTGCCCATTCGGCTACTTTATTAATGAAAACAGTGTCCTCTTCTGATGCTCTTTGTAAAGCAGCAGAACTTAAAAAAAAGGGGGGGGGAAGAAATTCACAGAGAAAACATGTCCATTTGATGCTCCATATTTTGTGTTTTATTTTATTTTTTCTTAGAAAAAATAAATCCCAACTGGAAGGCGCTTTAGAGTGAGTATTGTGCATAGAAACATTCAGTGAGTCATGCCTGGAGTTGTGGGTTTATTCCAGCGCTTGGAGTTTCCAGTACAATTACATAAGTGTTAATAGATTCGGGAACTTTTGACATTTGTGGAAGCTGAATGGAGTTCTTCTCATCATTGAAACTATCCTAATTGTTGATTCCTTAAATCGGAATGCATGAAACTGGTGGAGCTCGCTTAATTGACTTTGAGGCATATCTTTCTTTCTTTTTTTTTTTTTTTTTTTTTTTTTTTTTGGTTTTTCGAGACAGGGTTTCTCTGTGGCTTTGAAGGCTGTCCTGGAACTCACTTGGTAGTTCAGGCTGGTCTCGAACTTACAGAGATCCGCCTGTCTCTGCCTCCCGAGTGCTGGGATTAAAGGCGTGCGCCACCAACGCCCGGCGAGGCATATCTTTCTAATATGCTCTGTCAGCAAAGGAACTGGAGAAAAAGTATTGGATAGGAAACATGACTGACCAAGCTGCAGCAAATACAATGATCTAAATTGAAGTACGGCGTAAATGTTATCTGAGGCCATAAACTGTGATGAGATGTTCTTTCCCTGCTGCTACTCATGAAAACACCCCTGTTGGCTTTACGGACGCTGTAACGATACGCGACACACAGTTACTGAAAGGGAAGCTAAGTATTTAATTTAGAAAATTACTCACACGATACCAAACCCCGAGAAGCCCAGCAGATCTCAGCTAGCGACTGGACCGGAAGCCGAACTCCAGGAAAAGAGAGCGAGACTTCCTGTGCGCTGTCTTTTATGCCTTCCCCCGTAACGCCCCTAGCCATGCCCAAAAGTGGGCTTGGCTAGTGACGTAGTTCTGCCTACATACGTATACGTCTTTATGTCCAGCCGTATACGTCTTTAGTCCTGCCTAAAGTGGGTGTGGTTAGCGGTGTGGTAAACCGCCCTTTTATTACCTCATCTGTATGCGCCTCTAGTAAGTCACATGTTTCATGGCGGCATAGACTTCCTCCTACAATTCCCCTTTTAGTCTAAAAAAAGGACAACTAACTTGTGTCCATGAACAAAATGTATCAAACATCTATTCTATCTAAACCTAAACTTATCTTAAAGAAACACCCAAATATGAACACCTCTTTCCAATCCCAACTCTAAAATAATTGAAAACTAACACTAACAGGTGTAATCTTATAATATCAATAGTAGGGAGAGGGGGCGTGGAATTCTCAAAACTACTTCCTGCTGAGATGGGACGATGATAATCTCATGGGGACCTGTGAAAAGAAAATGTTAGTATAACAAAATCTCAGTAGAGCAGACAGTCTCAGTATGGCAGGAGATGCTTGATTGAAGTTCCTGACTGGGGTTCTAGTGTTGATTGAAGCTCTTATCTTGAAGCTCTGGTCAGATTGTAGAAGATGTGCTATTTCCGTTCCTTGGTCTGGAGTTGTGTCGAGTGATGTAGTTTCAAGCCAGTTTCAGGATAGTGCTTGTCAGGTGGAGTCAATGATGTGGGGCAATTCGGATGCCTCCAGTCGAATCAGGTGAAGTCAAGGAAGTGGATCCTCATTCTCTTTCGGAAGCCGTTGAAGATTGCTGTCAGGAAATCCCTTGTTCTCTGGAAAACTCAAACATTAATGTTAACGAAGAAATAGTTTAACTTTCATATGTATGCATACAGAAGAGGTGACAATAGGGAAGATGGAAAACCTGGAGGGAATTAGACTTTTCAGAAAAAGAAATCCACAGATAATAGTCCCTCATTTTATTTCTTCTGTCTTATATCAATGGCTCTTTGATATAATACAGAAATTCTGAATTGTATTTAAATAACATGCTTGGGTTTAGAGTAGGAGAGCCAATCCAACTCCAAAGCCAGTTTCAGTTAAATGAATGGGAACTGAGGTATGTGAAGAAATAAAGATAAAGGTGTACTATGAAAAAGCAATATAGAGAGATTTAGACTTTGATACCACACAGTGTGTGTTTGATGGTCCTCAGGGTAGCTATTCATTCTTCTACAGGAATCCATGTGTCCAGTATTCTTTGCTGAGTTTACCTGTGAGGACAAAAACAAAGCACTTCTCTTTCCTTTTAGGAGGTCACTTTACCCATTGTGGACTATGAATTTGTAGATGGGCTGTTATCTTCCTCCTCCTGAGATGTTTTCTGTTCTGATCGAATTTTAATTAATTTTGATGGAACCCAAACCTTTTCTTCTCCTGTGGAAACAAAAGCATAACCCCTTCCCCAACGTAACACATGTCCTGGTTTCCAGACTGAGGTCATAACATCCTTAAAATACACCGGTTGGTTCAGTTCAGAAGTCTTCTCTGTAGTCCAGTGTCTTTCTGCTGCAGTTTGTCCTTTTTCATCAGCATTAAGAAAATTCAACGTTAGTAAAGCATTGTGTAACCTGTGTCTAGGTGTCTTTGTTTTCCCTGGCTGTTTATGAAGCATCTCTTTTAAGGTTCGGTTAGATCTTTCAATTATCGCTTGTCCTGTGGGATTGTAAGGTATACCAGTTACATGTTTTATATTATAATATTTGAAGACTTGTTCCAATTTACTGGAGACATATGCTGGACCATTGTCAGTTTTTATTGTTTTAGGTATACCCATAACAGCCATTACCTCTAAGAGGTGTGTAATAACAGAATCAGCTTTTTCAGAGCTGAGGGCAGTAGCCCATTGGAAGCCTGAGAATGTGTCTATAGTATGGTGTACATATTTCAAACTGCCAAATTCTGGGAAGTGAAATACATCCATTTGCAAAAGTTCATTTCTGTGAACACCTTTAGGATTACAACCTGCTGGTAATGGAGTTTGATTGTACAATGAGCAACTGGGACAATTTCTTACTATTTCTTTGGCTTGTTGCCAGGTGATAGAAAAATCCTTCTTTAAACCTTTGCTGTTAACATGGTGTTTCTTATGAAATTCTGAAGCTTCCAACACATTACCTACTAATAAACGATCAATTTCATCATTGCCTTGTGCCAGAGGACCTGGCAGACCTGTATGGGATCTGATGTGTGTTATATATATAGGATGAGTCCTGTTTCTGATGATTTCCTGCAATTGTAAAAACAATGAG
Organism: Mesocricetus auratus; assembly: GCF_017639785.1. Classification (NCBI taxonomy): domain Eukaryota; kingdom Metazoa; phylum Chordata; class Mammalia; order Rodentia; family Cricetidae; genus Mesocricetus; species Mesocricetus auratus. The sequence continues at coordinate 68,976,307 of NW_024429195.1, forward strand.
GTTAATTCTGTATTATCAGGAACAAATTCTGCAGTCTCAATGTGCAGGACAACTCTTTCTGCATACTGAGAATCCGTGACTATATTGAGAGGCTCTGTAAAGTCTTTAAGTACCATGAGAATGGCAAATAACTCTGCCTTTTGTACAGAGTTGTAAGGGCTTTGAACTACTTTACTTATATTTCCTGATTTATACCCTGCTTTACCTGACTTGTTTGCATCCGTGTAGAAGGTAAGAACTCCAGAAATAGGTGTTTGCCTCACGATACGTGGAAGAATCCAAATTGTTTTCTTTATGAATTTGATTCTCTCTGTTTTGGGATAGTTATTACTAATACTTCCCAAAAAGTCACTGCAAGCTATTTGCCAATACTCATTATCCTTCCATAAGGAGGAAATTTCCTCATTCGTTAAAGGTACAATAATTTCAGCTGGGTCTTTCCCAGTCAGTTGACGAAGCCTTAATTTACCTTTTAATATCAAATCTGAGACCTTTTCTATATAGGTTTTCAATTTTTTATTCTGTTTATGTGGCAGAAATACCCATTCTAGAATGATGTCGTCCCTCTGCATTAATATTCCTGAGGGGTATTCTCTAGATGGTAAAATAACCAGAATACAGTCCAGATTTGGATCCACACGGTCCACATGTGCTTCTAATATTCTCTTTTCTACCCATTCTAATTCTTTTTCAGCCTCAGCTGATAGTACTCGTGGGCTGTTTAGGTCTTTATCTCCTTTTAAAGCCATTTTCAGGTGTTTTAAATCATGCCCTTCTACACCAATAATCGTCTGTAATTGAGAGATTTCTCCTAATAGTTTTTGAAGATCATTAAGAGTCCGGTAACGATCTCTTCTGATCTGTACTTTCTGTGGTCTAATTTTCTGAGCATCTATTTTATAACCTAAATAGTTAATAGAATCTCCTCTTTGTATTTTTTCTGGGGCAATTTGTAATCCCCAGCGAGGCAAAATTTCCTTTACTGCCTCAAACATCTTTTCCAAAGTATCCTTATTTGAATCAGACAATAATATGTCATCCATATAATGATATATTAACGAATGTGGAAATTTTTTACGAATTATTTCTAGAGGTTTATTCACAAAATATTGACACAAAGTTGGACTATTTAACATACCTTGAGGTAGCACCTTCCACTGGAATCTCTGTACCGGACGGGAATTATTATAGGTAGGTACTGTGAAGGCAAACTTTTCTCTGTCGTTTTCTTGTAACGGTATGGTGAAGAAACAATCTTTTAAGTCTATAACTATAATTGGCCAATCCTTAGGAATTAGAGAAGGTAACGGCATCCCAGGTTGTAGAGACCCCATAGGCTGAATTACCTTGTTGATGGCTCTAAGATCAGTAACCATTCTCCACTTACCAGACTTCTTCTTGACAACAAAAACAGGCGAATTCCATGCACTAGTTGATTCCTCAATATGTCCAGCATCTAGCTGTTCCTGAACTAACTTCTCCAAAGCCTCTAACTTCTCAGATGTCATAGGCCATTGACCCACCCAGACGGGTTCATCTGTCAGCCATTTTAATGGTAGAGCTTTTGGTTGCTCTGTAGGTTTGGCACTAGCATCTTGCTTCTGCACAGCCTGTACGTTTGGCATCTGTTTTCTGTACTGTCTTACTATATTCTTACTACCACTAAGAGCTTGTCTATAATTCCTAGCTGATACAGGAGGAATTTTAATCTGCGTATTCCATTGCTGGAGTAGATCACGACCCCAGAGGTTTATAGCAATATCTGCAACGTATGGCTTTAACCTTCCTCTCTGTCCTTCTGGCCCAATAAAGTCAATCCATCTAACGCTCTGTTTAACTTCAGATAGGGTTCCGATCCCTAAGAATTGAACATTAACCTCTTTTAAAGCCCAGTTTTGTGGCCAGGACTGCTGATTAAGGATAGTGACGTCACTTCCGGTGTCCAGTAATCCGTAAATCACCCTATTATTTACCTTAACCGGAAGTTTGGGTCTATGATATTGTATAGAAGTTTGCCAAAATATATGTTTTGTATCTCCTCCTGATGTAATTGATTCATCCTCTGGAGCTAATGTATTATCCAGTGCCGTATTATTTACAATGGGCAGTGGATCTTCTAATTGTCCTGGGAGAGGCTGTCCTCCACTGTCACTGGGAATGACCGGATAACCTCTCTGTTTGGGGCTCGGTTGAGCCCCTTTATTCCGTTTTTTGGCTGTAAAGATCTACCTTGTCTGTCTATTGTGGAAAAGCATTCATCAGTCCAATGGCGCTCCTTCCCACACCTCCTGCATAGACCAGGAGGCTTAGGCCTTCTATTTGATACATTCCTGGTAAAAGCATTATTTCTAGGAATGCGTTGTCTACAGTTCCTACTAAGATGTCCTATTCTACCACAGTTAAAGCATTTTGCATCTTTACGCCTATTTAAATTCTTTGAGATTGCCTTCCCTACCCATGCCTCTATATCATCACAGGTAGGGTATTTGGCATCCTGGTGCCTCCTCAAACCTGTAGAAATAGCTTCACCTACCCAAGCTCCTGTATCCTGACTTTTACATTCCAGGTTCGCTGTATGCAGGACCCATTCCTCCAATGGCGCTGATCTTATTTTCAATGGCCAAATTACCTGCCTGCATTGAGGATTCGCGTTCTCATACGCCAAAGATTCTATAAGAAGATGCCTGGATTCTGGATTCGCTACCTGTACCTCTACTGCTCTGGATAATCTCTCTAAAAATTCAGTGAACCTTTCCCTTGGGCCCTGTAATACCTTGGTGTAGGGTTGCATTATCTCTCCTGTTTCACAAACCTTATCCAAGGCATTTAAAGCAGCTGTACGGCACAAAGACAACATGTGCTCATCATATGCAGATTGAACCTGCGTGTCAGCGTAAGGACCCTCCCCAAGAATCTTGTCTTGGGGTACTTCATGACCGTTCTGCAATTCCTGAATCTCAATTGCTTTCGCTTCTTGCCTCCACAAAGCTCTCCATTGAATTTGGCAAGAATTTTCGAGTACTGCAGAGGCTAATTGGGCCCAGTCTTTTGGGGTTACTTTATTTACAGTAGCCCATGAGGTTAGGAGCTCTCTGACAAAGGGAGAATGAAGACCATACATGACAATGGCCTCCTTAATATTTTTTAGATCCTTCATCTGTATAGGCTCCCAGTGATAAGCAATGGGACCATTTGATTGTTTTTTCGTTGCTGGTTTTTCTGATACAGATACTGGAAAAACCATAGGGGAACGCATAGCAACCTTAGGGAAATCATTCCGGCATTTGAGAAGCTTTGGGAAACTCCTGTCCTGACCTGTTGCCTGTATTTCTGATTCTGAAGTATCAGATTGAGCGTCTTCTAAATCCTGCAGTCTATTCATCATTGTTTCTCTGAGCTCTTGAAGTTCTTGGGACAAATGATTTTCTAAGGATGTCATGGAATCTTTCATTTTCTTACATTCATCATTTACATGTGATTCCAAATTTCTAATATTCTCATCCTTAGCAAGTACCTCAATAGCATGTAAACTGCCTTCTACAAATGATATTCTATCAGTTAGTTTACCATTGCTCTCAGACATGGAACAATTCTTTTCTGCTAGCATTTCAATTTTATGTTCCAGTCTTTGTAATTTGCTAGTGAAATCATCAAACATGGAACCGTGTTTGTCGTTAAATGTTTCCACATTATGTTCCAATTTTTCAATTCTATCTATGGAACACATTTTTCCTGAAAATAATTCAATTTTGTGTTCCGTCTCTTTAAACCTGTTCGTCAGACCTACATTATCATTTTTAATATCCTGAATATTTTCTACCAACCCTTTCTTACTCTCCTGCAATGAATTTTGCATTTCCTGAATCCTTTGTATTAAGATTTCAAAACTATCCTGTGATGACTGCATGACCTGTATAAGTTTATTCCTATTTTTGAACCATTTCATTAACAAAATTATATTGATTATGAAGCTAATAATCACCACCATGGGTAGGAAGCACCTTTCAGGTAGGTCCTCAACCCTTTCTAAAATCCCATCCATACAAAAAACAAGAAAATTCTTAACATCCTGCATCATAGTGTTAGCTATTGACATTGTATAAATCAGTTACGTTTGTTATCAGTGGAGTAATTCAGGCCGAAATCAACAGGCTGCCAGTGAGAGAGCACGTGGCCGGAGTCAGCTGGCCGCCAGTAAAACAGCACGTGGCCGTGAGAGAAACCTTGGAATACCTAACCTTACCGGCAGGTAGAAGGTGCTGGTTCCTGGCGGCAGGAATCGTGCCTTGCCGAGCGAAGTGGTGAGGAACTTAGCGAAAGGAGAGTCCACGTGCGCCTGGTCGGGCCGAGAGAAGCCGTTTTTCTGGGTCCCGATTCCAATCCCGCTCCGACACCAAACTGTTGGCTTTACGGACGCTGTAACGATACGCGACACACAGTTACTGAAAGGGAAGCTAAGTATTTAATTTAGAAAATTACTCACACGATACCAAACCCCGAGAAGCCCAGCAGATCTCAGCTAGCGACTGGACCGGAAGCCGAACTCCAGGAAAAGAGAGCGAGACTTCCTGTGCGCTGTCTTTTATGCCTTCCCCCGTAACGCCCCTAGCCATGCCCAAAAGTGGGCTTGGCTAGTGACGTAGTTCTGCCTACATACGTATACGTCTTTATGTCCAGCCGTATACGTCTTTAGTCCTGCCTAAAGTGGGTGTGGTTAGCGGTGTGGTAAACCGCCCTTTTATTACCTCATCTGTATGCGCCTCTAGTAAGTCACATGTTTCATGGCGGCATAGACTTCCTCCTACACACCCCTTTTACAATTCAGGTGCTCACAGAACACGGTTTCTGTGGCCAGCCTACTAGCATGGTTTCGAGAACATTGGGTTCCAAAAGTTACTAGCATATTCTAAAACTCTGCTTTATTTGTAAAAATGTCACATAAGGGCTTGGAGATGTAGCTGAGTTGGTAGAGTGTTTGCCTATGATACTTGAAGTACTGGGTTCGATTCCTGGCACCACATCAACCCAGCATGACATCAACTATCTGAGGTCCCAGCACTTGGGACACAGAGGAAGGAGATCACAAGTTCAAGATCATTTTCAGCCACAGAGTGAGTTTGAATCAGTGTGAGGTACAAAGGATCCTGCCTCAAAAACAATTTTTCAAATGAAAATAAATCACTCAAGAAATGATGTGCTAATTCTAGGTACCACTCAAATGCTTCTTAAATATATCAGCTTTTTTTTCTTTTTCTTTTAGGTACCCAGTTGCCAAGATAGATAAAATGAGAAACTACAGAAACACCAAGAAGGTTGTCAGCTTATTTTTTTCTGTCTAAAACTGGGCCCCTTGAATCCAGGGTTGTAGGAAGCTTTTGTAGAGGCTGGCTCAGAGTTCGGTGACTGGTTTTGCTACCAGCTTATTTTTCTGCAGATAAGACATTATAGGTCTGGGTGTTACTCCATTTATTGACTCAAAAGACAAAGTACAAAGGACGAGCAGGCAGTGGGCTCTGACTCATAGAGGCTGCTGTCTGCTCGTGCCCTATTAGCTTCTGCTGAGGGCACAGCACAGTCCATCAAGCACAGCTCTGCATGCCCCAGCACTGTTGAATTCTTTCCAGATGACTACAGGTACTCAAATACCTTTCCTCTGCAGCCTACCTGATAGCACAGAGCACTTCGTAGAGATGTGACAAGGCTGTGTGAACTGTGTAGGCTGGGGCCACATAGGCGAGCATGTAAATAGGAAGACTGACTTATTAAGTTTCCTTGTGACGCACCGTCATTCTTAGAGTGTGCTTGTTGATGTTGGAACGTTGCACGCTCTCCAGGACTGTTCCCAAGAACCCACTTGAACACATATCCTTGGGCCTTTGGAGAGAAGATGGAAAGAGTAATTTGGTATCCTTGCCAAGTTTCCTAGATAATATTTTAGGGGGAAATGATGTATGTGTCACAAGGCTTAGAGGATGGCAATGGCAGAAGACATTCTTAGCAAATAAGAATTTGCTGTCCATACTGTTTTTATTATCGTTCTATAATATAGTCTGAAATCTGTTATGGTAATCCCTCCAGTGTTGTTCTTTTTGCTGGGTTACTTTGACAACCCAGAGTATTTTGTGGTTTTGTGTGCAGTTTACGGTTCTTTCCTTTCTATTTCTGTATAGAACATCATGAGGATTTTGATTGGAATTGCACTGAATCTGTAAACTGACTGTAGGATGGTCATTTTTTTTTTTTTTGTGGTTTTTCGAGACAGGGTTTCTCTGCGGCTTTGGAGGCTGTCTTGGAACTAGCTCCTGTAGACCAGGCTGGTCTCGAACTCACAGAGATCCGCCTGCCTCTGCCTCCCGAGTGCTGGGATTAAAGGCGTGCGCCACCAACACCCGGCAGGATGGTCATTTTTTTTTCAATTTTTTTTTTTATTTTAAATAGCTTGTTTTACATGTCAATCCCAGTTCCCTCTCCCTCCCATCCTCCCCCAGTCCCCTTTTCCCCCACTCTCCCACCCTATTGCCAAATCCTTCCACATAGGGGATATCAGAGTCTGTCATTTTACTCTGGGTAGGGTCCAGGCACTCCCCTAAGAGTCCAGGCTGAGAGAGCATCCCTCTTTGTGCTATAGGCACACGAAGACTGTTTGTATATCAGGGATAGACACTGATCCACAGTTCAGGGCCCCATAGGTTGCTCAGGCCTTCTAGCTGACACTCACATTTGGGGGGTCCAGATCAGTCCCATACTGGCCTCCTCACTGTCAGTCTGGGATCCAAGAGCTCTCCCCTGTTCAGATCAGCTGTCTCTGCTGGTTTTGCCAGCCCATTCTTTGCCGATTTGCTCATCACTCCTCTCTCTCTGTCACTGGGTTTCTTGGGTTCAGTTCAGCGATTAATTGTGTGTTTGCCTCTGCTTCCATCAGTCACAGGATGAAGGCTCCCGGATGGTTATAGACATCAAGTTCATTATCAGGAATGGGCATTCGAGGTGGTCTCTCCACTATTGCTTAGCTTGCCAATTGGTGTTATCCCTTTAGATCACTCGAGGTCGCTCTGGTGCCTGATCTGTATTCGATCCTATGATTCCCTCTTCCCCCTATTCTACCCCCACCCCCTCAACTTCCTTTTCCCCCATGACCAACTCTCTTCCTTTTCACCCCCTCTCTTCTTCCCAGGTCCCACTCCCCCCCACTCCTCGCCGAGTTCCCCACGGGATGGTCATTTTTATAATATGAACTCTACCAATCCAATAGCTGTAGCCAACAGCTCTCTAATTGGTAATCAACAGCTATTTAATTAGATTTAAGGTCTATTTAATAGGAGAAAATTTATCCTTAGTACTGTAAACCTACCCAACTACTGTAGAGTTAATGTATCCTAAACCAGTATAATTCCTAACCGCATTCTCAATACTTACCCTTCTATCCACAGACAAGTGACGCTCTCACCGCTCATCAAAGAAGCTTTGTTTTGCAGCAGACAGAGATCATAACAGGAAGACGCAACTGGTAGAGATGAAGGGAAAAGCTGGCCATGTGTCCAAGCCCCATGGATGCATCTACAACACAACTCCTACACCTAAAGCTCAAAGCAGAGGGAGAGAAAAGATTATGTTGGAGGACTAGGAGGTGTGCTGTGAGACAGTGTCCTTTCTGTGTAGGACCAGGCAGTTACACTCATGAAATCTCAGCAATACAGTCACCTAAACAGTATCTGCACAATGACACTAGCTGACATACCAGTGTGGATGGGGAAAAACCTTGCAAGGCCCCACCTCTAGATGACAAGCAACAGGCAATTAATTGGCTGCTGAAACAGAGGGAATCATTTTTCTTTATGCATAGTCCCTTGACAGGTTAGCTAATCCCATGTGGCTATCCATAAACATGTATACATGTAAGCAACGCCAATTGGACACAGCAGGATACAAACATACCCACATATACGAAAAATATATAAATATATAATTAAAAAATGGTCATGGACTTGCGGCTGAGTGGTAGAGAGTGAAGGGGGTGCTAATGATGTAAATACAGTACTCATGTGTTAAATTCTAAAAAAAAATATTAAAAACCTTTCTATAAAGAAAATGCTGCCCAAACCAATGCTGTCAGAATGTACTGTCTAGATGAGCAGAAAGGAAGTCAATTGAAATGCCTTGTTTTGTGTCACTGAAAAAATCATCTTACAGCTCATATTTGCATGCAGTGATCACACTGTCATGCCTGTTTGTTTTGACTCTGGAGTCGGCCCTAAGTGCTCCATCTCTCTAGCCAATGTATTGGGTGTCTTACCAGCATTTGCTTGGGTTTATTCTACTAACCTAACTTGCATTCCATCTTATTTCAATAACTGTACCTCATAGGGATATTCTCTATCTTCCCATTGTTTCATACCAGAAATTTACTGGTGGTGTTTCTATACACTCTCAGGATGGAGCAGAAAACTTACAAATGGACAGAATTACCTTGGTGAGAAGAGATGCTCCATGTTCCGTCCAACCATGTGTCAGCACACTGGCCCCACCCGGTGCCTGCCCATCATTTCCCCGTCTTCCTATCACCTCCCTTTGCTTGATAAAGCAAGAATTTCATGCACACCTTTAATCCCAGCACTCAGAAGGCAAAGGCAGGCGATCTCTGTGAGTTCGAAGCCAGCCTGGTCTACAGAGTGAGTTCCAGGACAGTCAGGGCTACACAGAGAAACTCTGTCTAGAGAATTAAAAAATAAATAAAAATTAGAAAATGAAAAAGGTAGGTCGGGTTGTTGTTTGTTGATAAAGGGGTACTGAGGGTGCCTGCTTTTAACTGTCTCACCAGACTGCACAGGAAATCAAGCTGAGATGGGTACCGAGTTGCCCATCAGCACATGCTCACAATATGCTTTTGGCAGAAGAGGCATTTAAGTGCAGTCCACAATATATTTTAACTCTTTCTAATAGCTTCTAAATATGTCATCTTCGATGGATAGGAAACCCCTGAAGAAAGTACTAAGCATTAATAAAATGGTATCTTCTTCATTGTTGTATGCCCAGACACTAGTACACATGAACAAATTACTCATTGAAGGAAATAATGAATCGATTGGGTGCTGTGGAGTAATCCTTCTGTACACTGTGTAAATTATGCTGTGATTGGTTTAATAAAGAAGCCTACTGGCCGATAGCTGGACAGGATAAGGTTAGTTGGGAAAACCAGACTGAGGACACTGGGAAGAAGAAGGGCAGAGTCAGAGGAGTCACCAGAGAGACACAGAGAGGAAACAGGAGGCGCAAGATGAAAGACGGGTAACACCACATGACAGAATAGACACTGATATAAATGGATAATTTAAGTTGTAAGAGCCAGGTATTTGGGAACTGGTGGGCAGGAAGGAAAAGTCCGCCTACAACTGTAAGAGAATCCTTCATTTTGGCTAGTCTCTAAGGTTTCAGAACGGACTCCTGAATCCAGAGTTCCATTTTAGTAGTACTTAAAGAACTAACATCTAACTATTATATCTGACATAATGAACAGATCATGCTTTGAAATCTGGTAGGTGTGGGGTCCAATATCAGCTCATCCATTACCAGCTCTGTGACTGTGGGTACTTGTGAAAAACTGTCTGGGTCTTGGATGACTCATATGTCTGTGGAGAGTCCTACAAGTGTGCATGAAATAACATAAGCAAAGACACTTGTTATAATGTCTGGCATGTGACGGGTGCCTCATAGCTGTGGCGATAGGGACATAAGGGGAAACCATGTGCTAGAGTAGGAAACTGAAAGAGGAAATAAGAAATCCAAAGGAGCCGGGAGTTGGTGGCGCACGCCTTTAATCCCAGCACTCGGGAGGCAGAGGCAGGTGGATCATTGTGAGTTCGAGACCAGCCTGGTCTACCAAGCGAGTTCCAGGACAGCCTCCAAAGCCACAGGGAAACCCTGTCTCGAAAAACCAAAAAAAAAAAAAAAAAAAAAAAAAAAGAAATCCAAAGGAACACAATGAGTTGCTCTAACAAAAATCCAAGTCAATTATTGGCTTTTTATATACTGCATAGGAGAAAGTTAAAAAAAAAAAAACAAAAGTTGTGAAGAATATAACAAATAGGATTAAGGAAGAAATAAGCTCACGTTTACTAAAGGAACAACAGACTTAACTATTTCTCAAGCTAAAATGTGCTTCAGCAACATCTCATTTTGTCATTTTAAACTCTTAACCATGTGTGCACAAGCACACATACACATGAATGTCAGAGAGCACCACGTCACGCTTGTGGAGGTCAAAGATCGACTCACAAGAGTGGCTTCTCTCCTTCTATCCCGTGGGTCCCAGGGATCAAAATCAGGTCATCGCCTGGTGGCATGGGCCTTTTTTTGTGCCACCTCACTGATCTATTTTGTTTTCTTTAAGCAGGCCTTCAGCATATTTCCTAGGCTAGCCCAGAACCTACAACATAATCCAGGTGACTTTCTGATCCTTCTGCCTCAGGCTTCTTAGTGTTGGGGGTCACAGGCCTAAGCCACCATTCCAGGCAAGCATAATATTTAATTGAAAATATTTCTTTCCCAGTAGGGTTGTTGTGTTCCACCTGGGACACTCTTGGGAAGAATCTTGGATGCATTATGGGCTGGTCATGATCACCTAAGAGGTTCTCTGTATGGAAACAGAGGCACAGTCAATGCTGAATCTCAGAGTTGGGCAGCTGCTTCCTTGGAAAGGGTCGATCCAGCAGCTCTCCTCCGCTCCTTCAGCACGCCCACAGTGTTTTGTTTGTCCTGTCTGTGTACTATATAATGTAATAAAACATTTAGCGCAGTCAGTTCTAGAAAAAGGAATGAGCGAACACGATGCTGGCATCATGTGTGTGCCTTTCTCTTATGTCACAACAGCACAAGCTACTTACACTGTGCTGCTGTAGATATGACTTCAGGTTCTCTCATGTTAACTCAAAACTCTGCTGCTTTGGGGGAAAACTACAGAGTTCGTCTCCTCAGACAGTCACGCCATTTAGGCAGAGCTTGGGGAATCCCATGGAAGATGGGGAGGAATGATTGTAGGTCCCAGTGGTGCCAAGGGCACCACAAGAAAACCCACAAAATCAACTAACTGGGCCTCACGGAGACTGAACCGAAAGCTAGGGAGCCTGCATGGGTCTGACCAGGCCCTCTGCATGTCTGTTACAGTTGTGTAGCTTCGTCATTGTGTGAGACTCCTAACAGGGAGAGCAGAGATGTCTCTCACTCTGCTGCCTGCTTTTAAAACCCCTTCCTCCTACTGGGTTGCCTCATCCAGCCTTTAGAGAAAAGGAAGTGCCTGGTGTCACTGCAACTTGATTTACCATGGCTGGTTCATATCCATGGGAGGTCTGTCTGCATCTGAAGAGAAGCAGTGGAGGAGATGGGCTGCAGGAGATGAGGGAAGGAGAGGAGGGAGGAACTGGAAAGCGGAGAGAGGAAAACTTTGGTTGTCTGATATGAGACAGAAGGTAAACACCAAAAACAGTTAAGGTATCCACCATGTTGGCAACCAACGTCACTGCCTTTACCTATCTCCCCTTCCCTGCCATCTTAACCTGTGTGTACCCCTGCTCGCTTCTGGGGAGAAGGAGAGTACGCGAGTCTGGTGTGAGGATGCCCAGTCTGCTGGTTCAGAGTTTGGAAGGAGGAGCAGAAACAAGTCTGAAGTGGAGGTGTTGACTTGCCCACGGTTAGGGCTACTTCCGCGTGCCTCCCCATGCCTGCAGCGCGTCTCTTCCTGGGAAAGGAGCTGCTGTATCACAACAGGATGTGTAAAGAGATTTGCCTTTCTACAGGGGATCCACATTTCCTTTAACAAAAAGATCAAAGTAATTCTTCCCCCACAAACAGTGAAGCTGGGCACCCAGCTAAAGTTAGGCCTGTCGACTGCTCTTGACCTGGAATTCCAATGTCCGGAGAAGTGACACAGACACAGAATGGCTCAGATAATGTCACCCTAGTTGTCTCAGATCATAGGAAACTGCATGATTCCCCAAAGGGAAATTCCTAGTTTTTCTTAGATGGTTTTTTTGTTTTAAGAAACCACTCTTTAACGTCTCCTTCTTTACTGTGACCTATTCTAGATTCTTCCAACACATTTGTTTGTTTGCTTAGCATATCCTATGTCAGCTTCTGTTGCTCACATTCCATGATTCTGACCAAAATAGCTCCTCACATGCTTCAGGCTCCAACATACAAGGCTAAAGGTTAAACTCTGGGGGTGGGAGGTGGAGTCACTGGATCAAATATTTACCAAGCCACCAAGGTCAATGTGTTTTCAAGCCATTCATCTCTCAAATGTTGGCTTTACAGTGTCCCCTCCAGAATAACAGCTACACAAGCCTGAGGATGAGAAAAGACCATGGAGCCAAATTTCCTGGAGTTAACTTGATCACAACCACCAGGCTCCCTAGTTCTGCCCCTCATGAGCCCTAGAAGTTCTGGGTGCTCATCTAGGGGGCATGTTTCATTCAGTCTTAGGCAATGGCCAAGTGGCACAAAAATTACATGACAGGTTATGATGGGGGAACAGCCACTGGAGTTAGACCAACATGCATTTTGAGAAATCACCGTGTAGGGATGCTTTCAGACTCAGCCCTCCTTTAGGCGCCTACCCTTCGCAGATCTCTGTTCCTCCATTTGCACGGTAAATCCATTGCTTCTCATTGAGGGCCAGATCGGTGGCTACCTTAAGCAGCATTTCAAGGTCATAATCCTTTGTATTCCCATAATTTTTAGTATGTTTGGGGGTTAGTTTAAGCTTTGGTGTAAGAAAAGAACCTGTGATCAGTAATAACCAGCCTTCTCTCTCTGGAGTTTATAAAGTAGGAGTAAGGAGAAAACGGAGTACTTGGAGGACCGCATGAAACATTGCCAAAGTTCTTCCTAATGTGTCCAAATGTGCCCCCCTCCTTTCTTTTTTCTTTCTTTCTTTTCTTTCTTTCTTTTCTTTCTTTTTTCTTTTTTTTTTTTTTTTTTTTTTTTTTTTTGGTTTTTACGAGACAGGGTTTCTCTGTATTGTTTTGGAGGCTGTTGGTCCAGCCCAGCCTCGAACTCACAGAGATCCTCCTGCCTGCCTCCCAAGTGCTGGGATTAAAGGCATGCGCCACCACCTCCTGGCTCCCCCTCCTTTCTTTCTTCCCCCCCTCCATCTTTCTTCCCTCCCTTCCTACTTCATCTTTGCTCTGGGTGCCAGTTGGCATTCTGTTGGGGAAGTGACATGTGCGTCTTCTTTCATTCAATAGACATTTACTAAGGACCCACTAAAGACCATAGGCCACATCCTGTATGAGGCACACTGGTGAATTAAGCAGGTTACGTCCTTGCCTATTTGAGTTTTTATTCCAGCGGAGAAAGGCAGAAGCAAACACGATGCTTACAGATCTTCTCAGCCCACAGGGAGAAAATGAGTCTAGAATGGTTGGGGTTTTGGATGTCTTTCCAAGTGGAAATGGGTATTTGTGTAAATTAGCAGTTGGTGTATGATGTAATCTTAAACCAAGGAAATTTTAAGAATGGAAATTGCTGATTTCAAAGGAATGCAAAGGGGTAAAAATCTCCCAAGGAGGCATTTGTTTCCACAGACTTATTTCAGCTGTCCTTGTAGTTGAGGACCTTGTCATAGTACTTTGTATTTGTGGAATGTTTTATGATAAAATGGAGACCCTTCTTTCAGTCATATTACTTGGTTTTATGAGAAGTGCTGACCAGGAATTTTCCTGATGTTGCAGATCAGGGAATTAAGGTTCAAATAACTTCCTCAAGTGCAGTCAGATATTGCAGATAGAACTGCAAGCTGAGCCTTCCTTTTCCTGGTCAACATCACGGCCCTCATGCCCACTCCTCTATCTTGTCTTCTTCTTTTTTATCTATCATCAAGTGCTTTGATGCTGTAGGCTCAGTTCATGTGGGATTAACCATTATATTCCAATTGGGACACACAACGCCCTTTCCCAATGTCACACAGCCTATTGAACACACATGCCTGTGCTCTGCTATGGCTTGTCAAAACTAGTATTTTTCGGTCAAATATTTTTTGGGGGGGTTGTGGATAGAGACCATTCAGAAAGAACGAAATTTTCAGTGTATTTGTTCATTCATGGGTTGTCACAGGAAGTAAGCCAAAGAGGACACATATATCTAATTATTTTACATAAAAATACCAGAAACAGGGATATTGATGACATACTCATTATATCAGCCTATGGAATTTAAAGAGATTCTCCACCTTCCAAACCTATTTTCTTGATTAATTCATCTTTACAAAACCGATCAACTTGATTAGAACAGGATGGAAATTACATAAATAATTACAAAAATGTTTTCTCACATACACTATAAAGTCAGGCAGTATGTGAAAAGTTTCATTGGGTGATCTCATATCATTTATCTTCTCTTTTCACATATAATTCTCTTGTTATAACCATTTATAGATGAGAAAAATCAATGGTCCAAATGGTTAACAAGTTTGTGCCAATACAGCTAGCCAACACAGTGGTAGGGCCAGGGCCATCTAATTCTAGAATTCTCTTTTCTAGTTACTGTTACCATTATAATACTGCTGTTGTTAGTTTACTGGTGGCACAGACAGAGTCAGATCCCAGTTCAGTTCCCTATTTTGATGACAAAGATTAGAGCCCCAGCTGACTAGAGATCTGGAGAAGGCATCAGGCTCCATTCCCATCACCAGAATGAGACATGCTACCTCATCACTTCTCAACTGTAAAGAGGCTAGACTAGATCTTTGGTATTTGCCTAGAAATTTACAAAGGAATGTTATCCTTGTCATGTTGAGTGCACTCTTGACGACCTTGTATTAAAACCTCAGCTATGGGGTTATTGACTCAATCATGAGACATTTGGTTTTTTGTCCTTTTTTTGGAGACAGGGTTTGTATAGCCTTGGTTGTCCTTGAACTCACTCTGTAGAACAGGTTGACCTCTAGCTCACAGAGATCTGCTTGCCTTTGCCTCCTGAGTGTTAGGATTAAAGGCATGTGCTACCGCCACCTGGCTCAGAGAGACATTTTTAGGGATCCTAAACAGGTCCCAATCCCTCCTGAGTCACTTGGTAAAAGTAGCCACTGAAAATGATTCTTTTGTGATTATGTATTTGTCTCAAGCTTTCATGGAAGTCAACTTTGAAAAACTCATAATTGGGAACTTAATTGTTATAATATGCTGATCATAATAGTTAAGATTTTAGTACTTTCAAGATTTTTTTTTTTTTTTTTTTTTTTGGTTTTTCGAGATAAGGTTTCTCTGTGGCTTTGGAGCCTGTCCTGGAACTCACTCTGTAGACCAGGCTGGGCTCGAACTCACAGAGATCCACCTGCCTCTGCCTCCTGAGTGCTGGGATTAAAGGCGTGCGCCACCAATGCCCGGCTCAATTGTTTTTTTTTTTTTTTAATGGCTCAAAAAAAAAAAAACCCACACAGAGTGCTAGCAATCTATTACCTCTAAAGGAAACATTTTTAGCTCCAAGAAAATTCCAGTTTCCTCCTGAATCTGAACCTGTAAGCACAAAAGCTCTCTGTTTTAGGAAAAGGCTTAGCGTCAGCTGTTTCCACTAGATTAGTCCCATTGATCTGAAGCACCTGTGCTTCTAGAAACATAGGACATTATCAACTTTTTTTTTTCTTTTTACCATTTGTTCAGGAAGTTGTGCTTGGACTAATAGTATTTATACAGCTGGGTATGCTGACTAGGAAGGAGAAGATCAAAGTGGTTGGTGATTGCATAACATCTGAGATGGGCCCCTGATAATCAATCAAGCCTAGAGCATATGGACCTGATTACAAAACAACAGCTTATACTCTGGGTCAGGATGTTTTGTGGCAGCCAGAGCCGGCAGTAACCCACTACAGGCATTCGGAGGACCCCTCTTCAGATGGCTGTCTCTTTCCACCTCATTTTCTGCTTAGTGAGCACGAGGAGAAAGCACGAGATGAGAAGTCTAGTATTGAATTTGCATCGGGGAGGACCCTAGTTAAGGGAACACATCCGAGTGGATGTCTGAAGTCTGTGGGACTCAGCACACACACACACACACACATACACACACACACACACACACACACACACACACACACACACACACACACACACACACACAGAGTCCTCATAAGCCTGCTCAGAAGGGCGCGCGGTAACTGTCTCCTCTCCAAGGGAAAGCAACAGGAATGGCATAAAAAGACCCTCATTAAGGGAAACTGCTGTTCCTGTCCTCCTGTCTAACCTTGATTGTTCAGTTAAAATCCTGGGGCTGCAGAGAGGGAGGGGCAGACACCAAAACAGGAAGAATCAGATGGTTTAGGCTAAAAGCAATACAATAAAATAGAAAGAGCTCCACTCGCCAAATTTAAACACACACAAATAAAACACCAAACAAACCCCCAAGAAAGCAAAGAAGCAGTTTCAACTAAAGGATGCAAGTGCAGGGAGCACTCAGGGAGCCCCCAGGTCCTTCTCCAGCCACACTGCAAGGGTGGGAAGAGCCATTCAAACCAGGCACCTGGAGCTTGGCAAAGGTCTGTTCTCTGAATGATGTCTGGCTAGATGTTTGAAAAAGAGTTTGCACAAAGGTAGGAGGAAATGGGGTGCCCGCATGCCTCTTCCCTGTCTAGGTTGGAATGCAGCTTTGAGAACTTTAAAAGCTGACAGCTAAATTTAATCAGGGTTAAATCACTGAAACGAAGAAGGCGTTCTTATGCAACAAATGAGCCGCTCTGCCAGTGTTTCCTCTCCCTACAAGGTAATGGATGGTGCAGGCTCTTAGGAGCGCTCCAGCCATTTGGAAATGTTATGAATTCAAGGGAGGCAGGAAATGTGGAAGTCTAGTTCATTGCTAATGCTGTCTTCCGGGGATTGTAGGCCTGTAGGTTGAACAGCAGGGTTCCACAGCTGAGGTGGTGCAATTAACTGAGCATGCGCTGGCTCTTGTTGCAGCAAAATGCAATGAGAGCCAGCCTAGCTATATTCTATACGTTAAGGCCATCATTTCTGCTAAGGAACTCCAAACGTTTTCTGTAAGTGACTTTGCATAAACCTTATAACTGGACCTGGACTAAACACCATCTCATAAATCTCATGATGTGTTTGCTTCATGACCTTGGCAATCCATCCGTGCCAGCACAACAAGTTTAGAGACTATGCAGGTCTGCTTCTATCTGGGGGTGGCTTTCCACACAATTTATTTCCTTTAAAAATAAACGTTAAATCGACAACAGTCAGTCATGAATGCTTGGTATGGAGCGATGAGAAGGGCACCTCACCTTTGAAGTTTCCTTCCAAAACCCACAACCTTTGTCTAACCCTAAGAAAAATATCCAATGAGCCCATACAGGAAAACATCCTACAAACTTCACCAGTGTTTTGCAAGTCACCCAGATTAAGGAGAGCCCGAAAAACTGTCAACCCTGAAGGGGCCTTACAAGTCAGTGCAACAAGAAACCTGGATGGGATCCCAGAAGGATATTAGAAAAACAAAGTGTGGAAGTCTGGTCAAGGGTGTGCTGTCAATTTTGTTTCCTTAAGTCATAGCAACTCTATGCAATCAGGTAAAATATTAATAACAGAGTGTGCCTATGAAAGCCTTCCCAGCTTCATGATTTTTCTAGAAATCAAAACTACTCTAAAAACTGTTTATCAAACAGCAAGTGGGCAACATTATTTTGGCTTGTGCTTCTGCAAAACCAATCACATGAGTCCATTTCAGTTTTAGCTTAGGTCAGGATAACTTCTAATTCCCAGGGTCTGCTAACCACTGGAATTTTCCAAGAGGAAAATCCGAACATAAAGATAAACTTAGTCTCAGGAAAGGACAGTCAACAGGACAAGGAGAATTTTCTTCTCCTTCTGAGCCATCTGGTCACACATTCTACAGCTTAGGGCTGGATTCCAGCTTTCTTCACAGGTTACTGGATAGGAAAGGAATTTCAAGTCTGATTTTGTTCAGGGTTTATGTTTTTGAAAACAGGGTTTACCTGTATAGTCTTGGCTGTCCTGGAACACACTCTGTAGATCAGCCCGGCCTCGAACTCACAGAGATCCGCCTGCCTCTGCCTCCCGAGTGCTGGGATTAAAGGCGTGCGCCACCACCGCCCAGTTCAGTTTATGTGTTTTAATAGGGTGCTCAATGGGATTTTCAGTAAAGAGACAGCTACGGTAGATAATGGCTCTGTTTGTACCCAAGCCTACTGTACTATTCAGGCCAGCTGCTTTTCAAGTGACATAAGGCCAGATGACATTAGGGCAGTGACCATAAATTTGGACTCTTAAGATTGTGACTTCCTGAAGTGAATCAGGGATAGTGGACCTTTTTTTCTCAAAGGTATGAGATACAGCATAGGAGTGGCCCATGGGGCTCGTGACAACAGGGGCCAGCCTCGGAGAGGTGACTCGTACCTTGCCTGTGGTCTTTAATAACTGAATTGTTGCTGCCGGCTATCTCAACAATCTCTTCAGTCGTTGCCATCTGACACCACAACAAACTTTGGACCCATAGAGTCCTGAGTTCAAGTGGTCACCTCCAAGTCTCTTATTTCCTGGTTGTGTGACCAGGGTGGAGCTAATTAACTTATCTGACCTTCTGGTTTTCCAGCAGGGACAGGAAGGCTGATCACAGCCTTGCCTTGAAGTCATCCAGAGAAGTAACCACTGACGATCTGTGGGATACAACAGGTCAATCCTCTCCTACATCTCCCTCCCTTCCTTTCTCACACAGGCGAGGCAGCGGGGTCAGTCCCTTTCAGGAAAACCCCCATGAGGCCTGTATCTTCTAGTTCACTGGTTATTAATGCTGAGGTTTGCAAAGAATCTTCGCTGATGTGTGTAAAAACAAGGATTTAATACTCAGCCAGGCGGCGGTGGTGCACGCCTTTAATCCCAGCACTTGGGAGGCAGAGGCAGGCGAGTCTCTGTGAGTTCCAGGCCAACCTTGGTCTACAGAGTGAGTGCCAGGCTCCAAAAGCTAAACAGAGAAACCTTGTCTTGAAAAACAAACAAACCCAAAAAACCGTGTGACCGTGTGAACTTTTAGGCGGCATCTCCCATTTGCTATCTTATCTCTAGTTTCTACGCTTAATTAGGTGGGTATCTGATGGAAGTCAGATGCATTGTGGTAAAGGACATGTGCACCAGAGGAAATGGTTATATAACATTCTGTCAATCAAAATAGAGGACCATCCAAACTAAGCCTCTAGTAATGAAACTTCTCTCTGTTGGATCCCTTGAGTATTCTCGCTTATGTGGGTGACTTCCACTCTTGATGTTGTGTCTGACTTGCCTTGTTATTTTATGAATAAAGTTTCCTTGATGCTTTTGAAAACCCACATAAGCCTTAATTTCAACTCTTTGATTAAGAGGCCAAGCAACTGGAAACACCAAGCTCAGACCCCAGTCGCTGATAAGAATCCAGGAGATAGCATGATTTTGTTTATGTCAGATTGTGTCTGTGTATGTATTAGACATTTATTGAGTGTTTCATAAATGGAGGGTACAGAGCTAGCCAATGAATACTGGCCCTGAACGTAGGAGAGTATGGCAATGCAGTCAGGTGAATGCTCATGCAACATAGTTTGATTGACCTTCTAGAAGGAAATTCCAGTCCCTGTGAGCTAATGTCCAAAAATCATTTTCACTGTGTTTGGAATATCATAAGTATCCAATAACAAAATGATGATGATTTCCACCATCTAATTTCTGGTAGAATCATCTCATCTAAATGTGTGTTTCTGTGATTCATGTTTACAGGAAAGCAAAATCAAGAGAGCAACAAAAAGTTCCCATCAATTAAAAAAGTCACTGTGCCAACATACAGCAAAGACTGTCAGGGTCCCTCTAGTCCATAAGAACAGAAACCCCTGAGGTCAGTTCTAATGACACAATGTCATCCCAGTGTAAATGCTCTTCTGTATGGCTTGGTTCAGATGTAGACATTTTCAGGTAAGAGATAAGTTGGGGTAGCTATGTGTCTGTTTCTGAAAATAACCAAACAGATGTGTATACATTTTGATCTGACTTGATATAACTTTAGGACCCATGGGGGTGGGGGGAATTTTCCATAGGTAAGAGCTCTAGCATAGAATTCTTGACTTCCCTCGCTGCCTTCAGCAGCCAGGACCTCAAACCTGAACAATGGTTAATGTTTAAAAAAGGTACAGTGTGTTCTGTTTAATGACCTGTTCATTTCCCCTTCCTGCTGGAGCTCCCAAGTAAGAGCTCTTTCTGCAACATGAAAATATACAAGAAGTGATGCTCCGGCCACAGGAAAGTTGCTTGAAGATAAGGGAGCTGCATCTTTAAGGAAACACTCGAGTTGAGTTGGCATGAACCTCCGTGGGCGTCGGTTGACTATAGGTTGTGGAAATGACCCACTGCCATCACTGAGATGTCAGACAGAAAATACTGCCTTAAACTGAAATGGTGGGATTTCAAAATGCCAAAGAGAGACTCTCTGGGGAGAATCTGGTCAGAGCATCAGGGGCCATCAGCTGCCCTCTCATCTGCAGTTGTGAAAAGAATTACATAGTGTAGTTAATTGTCAAATCCAGAATCCAGAATGTGTTCAGTCCTCCAGCTATCCCCCTTCCTGTAATTAGCCCCGTTTCTCACTAATCCCCCATAGCATGTTCTTTGAGGGCCAGTCAGTGCAGACTCTAATGTTTCCTGTAAATGACGTCCTCAATCTGATTTCCACCCATCCTGCTACCTCTACTTTCTGTCTTGACAACTCGCAACTCATCTGTTCGTGTGACCTTATCAGCCGTTCCTTGCCACAGCCAACCTTCAGCAGTTAGCTATCTCTCAATTACTTGTTCACTATGACTATGTGTTTACTTGTGCCTGGCATTGGGCTTGGTTCTGAGGCCATAGGTAAAAGCCAGTCACTGCCCTCATGGAGGGCACAGTTCATGTGGAAAAAGAATCCTAATAAAATATGGCAAGGGCAAAGATCAAGACAGGCATGTGGAAGACAGTCATCCTCTGGGGTGTAGGAAGGCTTCCTGGAAAGACTGATGCCAGAGCTGAGCTTTCTGGGAAGAGGAAACATTGAGCAGGTGAACGGAGGTGGGGAATGGGCAGATGGATGTGTCTCTAGCCGTGTAGGTTTTAATAGGTGAGATGAACTGGAGCGCCATGTCACGCAGTTAAATATGGAACTTTCACTCTACAGGACTGTCTCTGAACATGGCGGTCTTTTCCTATAGTTGAGTCAAAGGAACTCTCCCGGGGCCTTTGTTTGCGCTTTCTGTCTTTTTCTCTGTGGATCTGTTCTAGTCCCCAGTGATTTTCCAGGGAACATACTCGAATATTTTGAGAAGTGGTTTGCATGTTCACTGACCACCTCCTGCCACATTGCCCACCATTGCCCTCAAGATCCTAAGTGGCTGTGGAAAGATGTGTCATGGTTTCAGCTTGAGCTTACAATCAGCTGTCCGGGGGGACCCAAGGCCTCATGAGGGTCTGACTCAATACAGGCACGTGTGTCTGAGTGGAAAACCATCAGAACCTCACACAGAAACTCCACACGTTCCCACAACCTTTCTACCATTCTTGACTTTTAGCCTTTGTTATGATGACTTATATTTTGAATTTAAGACCCCACTTACTGATATGATATTTTTATTAATATGTCATTGGGCAATAAAAATATACCAAGTAAGTATAGAGTGAGGGTTTAGTCCTCCTACAGACAGGAGGTAATCATTGTTTTATTAAGATTTGAAAGTTGGTGTGATAAATACATTTTATTGATATGGTTCTGAATGCCAACATTGCCAGCTAACAATGGGTGACTCTGTCTTCCTCCATTCATCTGACTTTAAAGATGAAGAGGCTTCGTAGGCAGCAGACAGTGTGAGAGAGAGAGAGAGAGAGAGAGAGAGAGAGAGAGAGAGAGAGAGAGAGAGAGAGAGAGAGAGAGAGAGAGAGAGACGACCCAACTGAGTCCTTCTGCTTCACAGAGAGAAGGCTGGAGCATGTGCTCACCTTCCCTGGCCTCGTATTTCCTGGCACCTAAGTAAATAGACTCCGTACATCCCACTGCTTCCGAATTACCATCGTTCATGCTCAGTTAAGTTCCCAGTGTCTTCCCCCAAGGCCTAGGGTCAGAGGTGGAATGAGAGAGAAGAGGTAGAAAAACAGGGTAGATTCAAGTAAAACAAAAAGATAGAAACCAGCACTGGGCAAATTTTATAGACTCAGCTGTCCCAAAACAATCACTTAAGGTTACAGCTTCACACACACACACACACACACACACACACACACACACACACGAGAAAAGAAAGCATCATTTTCTGCTTCATCTGTTCCTTAGAGACTAAGGGGGTGGGACCTGTCTTTGGAAAGAAGGAAGCAGGAGGGAGAGCCAAGTAGGGGATTTTGGTCACTGAGTCCAGTGCTTCAGAACTCAAATAGCAAACACAGCAACTTTGTTTCTTATAAGCCAAGGAGAAACCTAAACGAAACTGTACTGAACTGTGAGAAGCAAACTATTGACCTGCTTTAAATGCCCCGATTCCAGTTTCCAAACCTTGTGGTGTCTTAATGAGCAAATGCTCCATGATGAGACGGTTGAATAAAAGCCACTTAAGCCTAAGGCTGCATCACTGAAGACTGAGGAGACAAGCAGTGATTTCGTATCCTTAGCAACCAGGCCAAACAGTCCATTTCCAGCATCTTAGAAGATGGATGTGAGCACTTTGAGAAAGTTACATGTCCGTGCTGTCTAGACAGTTATTATATAACTCGCCCAAGGCATTTCCTTGTTCACATTTTCCTTCGTGGAAGGCTCTGGAGAACTCACTGAAGACCAAAACCTTGGCCGCCATGCTGTTCCCCCCCCCCTCCACTAAAGACTGCTCTGAGTAGGTGTTCAATTCCTGCTCGTGTCTGTACAGTCAGTGGACTGATTCATTCTTTCCCAACTTTTCCCCCCTCCCAGTCACGTGCATGGGCTATCAGGAACTCCTAAACGCTTCTCCAGACTTCAGTGGCCTTTTCAACAGGGGTAGAAACAGGCAGTAAGGTTGTTCCTTAGCACGTGCTGAGATAATTACAGGACAGCGTCTGAATTTCTCAACCAGAGGCTCATCACTCAGGAGAGCACCTTCCAAATGCTTTTTGAAGCGCAGCTGTGGATAAACCCAAGTTCAAAGCAATTATCCAGCCAAGGGTGCATTTTACAGATAATTTTATGGTTTTGTTGAAAACACTTCTTGAATCTGTTGCAAAATACCAGCACTCTTTCAGGGATTTTATTGATAACCATCAAAAGTTAAACAGGGAAAGTTTCGGAAGATTTGGAATTCTTTGAGTAAATGAATCCTGCAGACAGAAACAGTGTGTCCAAAATTACCCAGTCTTCCCATTCACAGGTAAACAAGCTAAAAGCACTGGAATTGCAATATGCCCCAGTCACAAGGTCAGTTAGAGGTTAAATAGGATGGATGAGGCTGCTTTGGAACTACAGTCTGAGGAATCTACTTTTTGGTTGCGAGCCTAGCCTTTAACGGCTGAGCCATCTCTCCAGCCTGGAAGACTACTTTAAAAGAGTATAATGAAATGCCTACTACATCCTTAGTGTGTTTAAGATACTAAGATTAGCATGATGGGGCCCCTACTGTAAGGAGCATACATTCAAAGAAGGAAAGAGAAACAAGAGTCTATCTGTGTAAAAATTTAAACTAACGGACACAGACCCAACACCCTGGTAGAGAGTGAGGTACTCACTCTGAGTCCAAAATTTGAACAGACACTAATAAGTCTGTACAAGACTCAAAAGAAATAGTATCAGCCTTGCTGATTTTTTTTTTTCTTTTGACTCAGTCTCCCTGTGGCTCAGAAAGATATTAATGCTGAACCAGATGGTGGCACACGCCTTTAATCGGGAGGCAGATACAGGCGGATCTCTGAGTTCAAGGCCAGCCTGGTCTACAGAGAGAGTTCCAGGACATCCAGGAATACACAGAGAAACCCTGTCTCAAACAAACAAAAGAACGTGGAGGCATGAACCAACTTTCTTCTGACCTCTACAGGTATGCTATGTATGGCACACATGTGTCCACACTGTCTTACACACATAATAAAATAAAATAAATAGGTTGATTAATTTTTGGCAAGATACCTTTTTGCATTCAGGTAGTTTGTTTTGTTTTTTTCGGGGGTGGGGGGGTGGGACGTCTGAGACAGGGTTTCTCTGTATTGTTTTGGAGGCTGTCCTGAAACTCTCTCTTAGACCAGGCTGGTCTCGAACTCACAGAGATCCGCCTGCCTCTGCCTCCCAAGTGCTGGGATTAAAGGCATGTGCCACCAACTCCCGGCCCAGGCAGTTTTTTCTATTAAGTATGTCCAGTCATTTACTGACCAGGAGAGGGGTTTTTGCTTGTTTGTTTTGGGGGTTGTTTGTTTGTTTTTTAATTTTGAGACAGGTTTTCTCTGTGTAGCCCTGGCTATCCTGGAACTTGCTCTGTAGACCTCTGTCCTGGGACTTGTTTTCTAGACCTGGCTAGTTTATGCCTCCTGAGTGAGAGGATTAAAGGTATGGGCCACTACTGCCCAGCAAATTCCTAACATGGTTAAGGAGCAAGATGTGTCTATATTCAGACAAGTAGATAAGGTGACAGGGAAATTCAGGAAGAGATGAAAGTCAAGACCGCTATCAAGAGGGGCAAAATATCACTGTCAGAGACTGTCAGCAAGATGCAACCTGGTGTTTTTGAAAGGCTACTTGAATGGGTGTGTGTGGATGAATGAGCAAAGTCTATATGATAACACATCAAAAGAACGGAAAGCACGTTTTACAGCTACATATAGACCGACTTCTCCAAAGCTACGTGTCAATGGCAGACTAAATGAACTTTGGGCTATGGAGTTCAGAACCATCAGTATGATACTAAAGCCAAGATCCTGGGCTGGGAATATATGGAGATCAGTAGAAGTCATTTCTTAGATGGAAGATACTGGAGACAGTGAATGAAGACAACTCTTTTTCCCCAGAGTGTTGCTGGCAAAAAGGATGAATTTTGAAGGAAAGGAAAAATAAGAATTGTTTGAAAGTGAGTGAAGATGTTCCACAGGAAAGAGGAGAAAACTGCTAATGAAGGAGACATAGAGGAAAGAGATCTAGCAGAGCCGTGTAATTGGATGGGCCAGGGGACTAGTTTAAGTTATAAGAAAAAAAATTAAGTTATAAGAGCTAGTTGGAAACAAGCCTATGCTAAGGTCAAGCTTTCCCACTTAATAAGAAGTCTCTGAACTAGGCAGTGGTGGCACACACCTTTAATCCCAGGACTAGGGAGGCAGAGACAGGTGGATCTCTGTGAGTTCGAGGCCACTCTGGTCTACTGAGCAAGTACCAGGACAGCCTCCAAAGCTACAAGGAAAACATATCAAACAAAACAAAACAAAAAGTATCTAATCGACTGAAGAAGCCGAGATTTTGATAAACAGAAATGAATGTATATTGTAATATTGAAGGGAGCAGGCAGAGGCACCTTGACCTAAATACTGCCATTTTGACCTCAGACTCCATTTTACCTGGAGAGTGAAATGAAGTTCAGGTTCCCAAGCCATAGGGGAGCTGAGGAATTTCCAATGGCTGATCAACCTCCTCCCTGAACCATAGAAATAGTCGTTATGCATCTTTAGCTCTCTAGAAACATGGCTGTTCCTAAACAACAGAAGGAACAAATGAATCTGATTCGTTGGACTGAAAGACTTGTATTTTATGTCAGTTGACAATGATGGAACACTCAAGGAAGACTTTAATCTCTAGGCCCTGATTGGTGAAATTTGTAACTGTAACGTGGCAACAAATGTTTGTGATTTTTGTGCTTATAAACCCACTACTGCCCCTGCTAGGAACTGTCAGGAGAAACAAGGCTCTAGAGTCCTTGTCCTGCGGCCCTGATCTATCAGCGACCCGCTTCTGTGGTGAATTATTAAAGTCTCTTGAGCCCATAAGTGTCGTCTCTCTCCTTCTTCGTGGTGCGTAATGGTCTAAGTGTAACACTATAAAGAACTCTTAAAAGGCATCCCTAGATTTAGAGAAATAATTTATATAGTCAGTATTATTAATTTTCAGCCTGCAATACTAAATTATTAGTCGGAATGGGTAAAGAGGTGTGTATGTAAAATATTCCGGTTTGTGCATTCAGGAGAGGAGACGGAAGGGTGTGGTGGTGTAACCTTTAACTGGAGGCAGAGTCAGGTAGCTCTCTCTGAGTTCAAGGCCAGCCTGATCGACAGAGAGATCCTGTCTCAAAAGAACAAAAACAAAACAAACAAACAAAAAAAAACAGAAGGAGACAGAAATGCTATCTTAGCTTTCGACCCTACTTACTTTTTATTTTTCACATGGCATATGCTGTTTTTAGCATCTTTAGAAAGAAAATAAAATATTTCATATCCATCTCCTACATTTTGTCATTAACTCTATAACATATAAGGTTGACCAAATAAAAAAATCTACTTTTACATTCAATTGTTTAGCATATGTGCCACCTCCCTTGGAAACAGCTTCCCCAGAACTCACAGTTCCGGCACCACGTTTGTACATGATTCCCTCTCAGCTACTGTTAAGGTCTGGATTACACCGGACACATTTGGAAGTTGACACTCACGTAGGATTAAGGTTAGGTATGGCTGTAGTAATCAGGGTGGATCAATGGATATGTGAATAGGCAGTAGAAATATGACCTAGAGTAAACTCATGGTTTGATATTACACAATCACATTGTATAATTTGTTTAACAGCAAACCTGGTACTTCCTGAATGTATCAGTCATAATCCATCCTTTTCTATTAGAGGAAAAAAAATGTATTTTTCTTCCCACACCTAATCAAGGAAATTATTAAGATGAGGAAATATGGTCACTTCAGTATTGTACTTTCTTGGGGTGTATTTTTTTCTTTGTTCTTGTACAGGGCTGGAGCAAGAACAACTGTTAAACTTGAAGTGACATTTAACTTCCACTCTATTGTGTTAAGCATATCTGCTTGGTTTTGATTCAAGAGCAAGGTGAATGCCACTAGTACTGTGACAAATTGACCTTGCATGTGAAGAAACACAACATGGCTTTTGCCTCATATCTGGCTAAATGCATTAATCAAAGGGACATACCACACAGACCTAAATTCTACAAAATATTGAGGCAAACCTTGGAAAGTACAGAGGTCATGAAAATAAAGGAAGATTGCAGGGTCATTGCAGATTAGCGACCAAATCACAAGCAAATGCCACACACAGTCTCAGATTGAGTCTCAGAAGGAAACCCTAGTTTTCTGTGTACATCAGACCAGTAGGTGAATGTGAATGGAATGGGTGTTTCGCATTGTGACCTCAGATAACAGTACCATACAAGTATCGACTTCCTGTTTTCATTGACTTGCTTTTGGCCTCTAACTCACTTTGTAGTTGAGGAACCTTGATCACTCATGCTCACACCTCCATTGCTGGGATTAGAGGCGTGTGTCACCACGCCTGGTTTATACGCCTCTGGCGCTCCACCAGCTGAGCCACATCCAACCTTAACTTCTTGCTTTCACAACTGAACTGTGGTTATGTAGATGGTTATGTAGATGTTCTTGCTAGAAATTCCCATTGAAAGATCTAGTGGCCCGTGTCTCTCATTTTCAGTTGTCTCAGGAAGATGATTGACAGATCTTCGATGGTGGAGGCATTTTGGGCAGATCGGGTGGGACAGGTATTCTGGCACTCGGGAGTCACAGAATACTGTTACACAGCTCAGATGGAGCTCGGGAGCCAAGGACTACCACAGGCCGCAGTAAGCTTAGTTGCTTACAGCCCTGCCTCAGGGAAAGGCTTCCCTTGTTCATCAGCTCTGCTCCATCAGGACAGGGTCTTCCAGCTGGGGATGTAGCAGTTTTGCTCCAGCAGAAGATGTCCTGGTGAAGTTGCTGCAGTTCAGTTCTGCTCCCTGGAGAGGGGAAAGCAGAGTGTAACAACTCCGCTCTGTCAGGGGAAGGTTTCCTCAGCAGAAGTGTTACAGCCCTGCTTGTTCTGCTCTGCCCAGGGATGTCTCTGCTCAGCTGTAAAGGGTCTTCACCCAAAGCTCATGGAAGGGGTTTATTGGAAGGGAAGAATCCAGGAGAGTGACAGAGGACAGCCGAGTAGTGTGAACAGACACAAGCTGAACAGACACATGGTTTATATAGGGCTTTCAGGGTGGGGATTGGTCAGATTTCAATGCTGAGCTCAGATTGGCTGAGCTAGAGCTCAGATTGGTTAGTTTTCTGCACAGAGTTAGGGTCAGATTTGGCTCTGGTTTCAGGCCTAAAGTGTTTCTTTCTCTGGTTCTTTTTAGCCTTTTGGCTCTAATTTTATGGCCAGGGTGCATTTCTTTCACTGACTCTGATTCCAGGGACAAAGTGTGTTCCTTTGGCACTGGTTTTAGGGTCAGGGTACATTTCTTTGGTTCTGGTTGCAGGGCCAAAGTGTGTTTCTTTGGCTCTGCTCAGGGTGTGTTTCTTTGGCTCTGCTCAGGGTGTGTTTCTTTGGCTCTGCTCAGGGTGTGTTTCTTTGGCTCTGCTCAGGGTGTGTTTCTTTGGCTCTGCTCAGGGTGTGTTTCTTTGGCTCTGCTCAGGGTGTGTTTCTTTGGCTCTGCTCAGGGTGTGTTTCTTTGGCTCTGCTCAGGGTGTGTTTCTTTGGCTCTGCTCAGGGTGTGTTTCTTTGGCTCTGCTCAGGGTGTGTTTCTTTGGCTCTGCTCAGGGTGTGTTTCTTTGGCTCTGCTCAGGGTGTGTTTCTTTGGCTCTGCTCAGGGTGTGTTTCTTTGGCTCTGCTCAGGGTGTGTTTCTTTGGCTCTGCTCAGGGTGTGTTTCTTTGGCTCTGCTCAGGGTGTGTTTCTTTGGCTCTGCTCAGGGTGTGTTTCTTTGGCTCTGCTCAGGGTGTGTTTCTTTGGCTCTGCTCAGGGTGTGTTTCTTTGGCTCTGCTCAGGGTGTGTTTCTTTGGCTCTGCTCAGGGTGTGTTTCTTTGGCTCTGCTCAGGGTGTGTTTCTTTGGCTCTGCTCAGGGTGTGTTTCTTTGGCTCTGCTCAGGGTGTGTTTCTTTGGCTGGTCCCTTTCCCTACAGATGGCAACCAATGAAAGCTGACAAAACTTTAGCAGTGGGAGAATTTGGGTAAAAAGCATATCACAATCCTTTGTATATTTTTCATCTTTTCTGTTTAAAAATAGAAAGTAGGTAAGTGGGTTATTTTTGTTGTTTTGTTTTGTGAGACACAGTTTCTCTGTGTAGCCCTGAATGCCCTGAAACTCTGTAGACCAGGCTGGCCTCGAACTCAGAGATCTGCCTGCCTCTGCCTCCTGAGTGCTGGGACCAAAGGCATGCACCACTATGTCTGGCCTACTTAGTTCATCTTAAACACAATTAGGTGACTTAATTATTGCTGTTAAGAGATTGCCCCCAATGTTCATAAAACGCTCTGCAAATCTCTCTCTCCACAGAGACAGACAGGCTTAAAAGTGTAGCTGAGTAGATTGCATGGTCACGCCTGAATCTCAGACTTGTGCACGTGTCATAGCTGTCTGCAGATCTTGCTGAGCGGGGCTATGGCTCTGGAGGAACGGTGGTCTGTGTGTCCACAGAATGAGCCACCCTCAGAGCTTAGGATGGATCTGGGAAAAGGGAAATTCTGCTTCTTGTTCTTGTTTTCTTTCCACACTAAGGTACAAAGCTCAAGGACAACCCAGTGTGGCATCCCAAACTCTGGTCCTCAAAATACTAACGAAAACAGAAACAGAGAAAGTCCTGTGGGTCCTAGGCTAAAGACGTCCATATAATGCTCCTGGCAGGGAATTTATAATCAATGGTTTCAAAAAGGCCCATTTTGGGGCCTGCAAGGTATCTATCTCAGAGGGTAAGGGATGTTTACCATTACGCCCAGTGAGCTGGCCTGGATCCCCAGCTCTCACATTGTGGGGAGACAGTACAGACTCCCAAGTGGTCCTCAGACCTGAACATGTGTGCTGAGCCCTACGTGCATACTTAATCTGTAGAGGGTAACTTTTCCTCCTGAGAGGACAGACACCAACTGACTGCAAAACCTTCTCCCTTCACAGCCAGACCTGCAACACATCTGGATGACATTCAGAGTCTCACAGGCACAGTCGCCTCATAGAGGGAAATACGGTTTTCCCACTGGCTTGGACTCATCTGGACTCCAGGCTACCACTCGTGTGCACTTCCTTTACAATGGGGCAAGTGGGTGGAATGGTCATTGGCACATCCTCAGAATCCAGAAGTGGAATGGGTGGAGCTCTGTGCTGTTTTCATTCTCTGGTGGCCCGGTCTGGGCCAAGGAAGGGGTTCCCTGTGTATAATACCTTCTCCTTCTGGGATGGAGGACAGAGACCACGGGCAGGCGCTCGATCAGGAGGGGCAGTGAGAGAGATCAAGAAGAAAGCACATAGGGGTTAGTGACAAGGCAATTGTGCGTCTTGTGGGAGTCCCCAGATTCCACTGCAGTGCAACACACAAGGGAAAAAACAGACAAGAAAACCCAAGGACAAGTACTGAGCAGGCATCCCCTCCCCCTCCCCTCCCTTTTCTCTTACTCAATGCTTTCACACACTTAGATTTTCCTCTTTTTCTAGCCCCACCCAGGTTTCCTGTAAGCCCTGGCTTTGGTGGACACTACTTAATGTTGACCTACATTCAGGACACTTCTGAAAGGAACAAAGTTTGCTCACAGCTCCCTCCCTGGAGCTTGAATTCCAAAGGTTATTTTCTTTCAAGCCTTAATCTTAACCTTTCGCCTCATAATTTTGAAGGCAAATCCTCCTGAGGACAGAACCCCGCAAAGTGCTAAAACCGGAACAATACATCATTATGATACTGCCATCCGTTTCCAAGTGCCACTGGCCAGTTTAAACATTTGTAACTTTGTGTGGGACAGCCAAGCTGTAATCACACTGGAGCTTTTGGGTTGATCTCATTTGAACAGTAAGCAGAAGTTAATTCAAGTCAAATGTTCTCTGTTTCCCTGTGAAACAGCCAATATTAATCTCACAAGTTATCACAAGTACAGTGCTTTCACAAAACTGGATGGCCTTGAACATAGGCCATTTCTCCTTCTTGGCCCAAGGTAGGTCTCAGGCTTGGGAACAGCTGTGGAATGTATATCACTCACGCACGCACGCAGCGGGGCCCCCCCCCCCCCCGTGTGTGTGTGTGTGTGTGTGTGTGTGTGTGTGTGTGTGTGTGGTGTGTATGTGTGTACGCGCGCACTCTCTCATTGTGTTCGAGCCTGTGGAGGTGGAGGCCAGAAGTTAACTCACTTCAGATATCATTCCTAAGGGGCCATCTAATCATCTACCTTGTTTGTTGAGGTAGGGTCAATCACTGGCCTACAGATTATCCATTAGACTAGCCTGGTTGGTCAGCAAACACCACGAATACCTTCTGTGTACCTTCCTCTGCAGTGCTGGAAATACAGGAGCTTGCTACCACGCCCCGTTGTTTTCCTTTGTTTGTCTTGTTTTTATAAATATGGGTTCTGGAGGTTGAACTCAGGCCCTTGGACATGTACAGCAAGCATGTTACAGAGTGAGTCATTTTCCACAACCCTCCTCCCCTAAGCACACCTTTTCAGCGCTAACATTATCAACACCCAAATTTAAAGCATTATTGATAACTGGTACTCATACCAAGCTAGAAATGAAATGGATTTGAAACTTTCGAGGTCACCTATGAGTCCCAGAGGTCCTTTAAAACCCATCTCTGGACAAAACTTGTTGAAAATTTTCAGACCACCTGACCTCAATTTTTGGTGACTGCAACAATTCTCAGTTCCCGCACTTGGTCTTGGTTTTAGGTTCAGGTAGTTCAGCCTAGAGCATAACTCATTATTTTAATAACCCGTTTCCATCACTCCCCTGGGTTGACATAATCGAGCTCTTGCAAATAAGCCAAACGCATCCTTAATCCTTCAGCCACCAGAGTCGAACACTTGTCACAGTCTCCTAGTCTCCTGTTCTACAGCTCTGCGTCATGTAGCCCAGCTTTATGAGGGGACATCTGCGGTCTTCACCCCTTCCACCTGCTAGTCTCCCCCTCTGCTCATTTCTAAAGTTCTGTCTCACCTCTGCATCAGCACCAGTGGAGATCCAAGGGTAACCTACACTGAGTGGCATGGTCTCCAGCAGAGTGCATGCAAATGCAACACCTCCCTTTCCATCTTGGGAATGACAGAATGGAGACCTCTCTATGGAGGTCAGCTGCATGGAAGCCAGGGATTGCTGTGAAGATAAGCGGGATGACTGTCAGCATGTCAATGGATGGAATGTGACCCTGATTTTTCTTATGAGCCTCCTCCATTGGAGCAGATCATCGAAAGTCTAGCTCTCTTCCCAAGTTACTGAGGGAGTACCTGGAGAAGTAAAAGGTAAAGTGTTTGAATTGATTGCCAGAAAAAATGGTAATGTTCAATACATATAAATTGAATATATATATATACACATACATACATATTCAACACACACACTGAGCTGCAGATAAATAAAAACCTCACAGGGCTTAATCCATTGGGATAATCTTTAAAGCAGTGAAAGGCAGGGCTGTGTTTTTGTTTTTCTACCACAGTCCAAAATCTGAAATTCTCCTCTGGAACTCTGCTTGGCATGATATGACTATGCTTAAGACTGAGGGTCTTGACCACTAGAAGATTTCCCCTCACCCTCATTAGCCCCACAAGGCACATAGGCGATCTGAGCCCCAGGGGAGGCAGGGAGGTGAATATCTGGAAAATGATGCAAGCAGATTGTCAGGACCAGGGAAAGGACAGTTTCAGGGTTTTTTCACTACATAAAACTTTATTATTAAAATGAAAGGAAAGCTGGGAGGTGATGGTGGTGGAGTGCGCCTTTAACCCCAGCACTCTCAAGGCAGAGACAGGCAGATCTGAGTTCAAAGCCAGCCTCGGCTACATAGTCAGAGTGAGTTCCAGGACAGCCAGGGTGACACAGAGAAACCCTGACTCTTGGGGGTGGGGGGTGGGCAGCCTTCTACTTCAGCCCTGAGTGTTGATATTACAGGCATGCACCACCATACCAGCTTAATAGGAAATTACTGAGGTTAGGGAAAATGCAAGAAAAACTGCTCATGTTGGTACCCAATGATACTTCTCATACATCGTTTTACTGTTCTAATCCCATTGAAAGAAAGAGGTGGTTTTCCTTTTTTCTTTCTACTTAGCACATGATTATTGAAGACTATGATTTTTGAGATCTGTCTAGTGTTTGGAAAAGTTAAATACAAACTACAGATGGCAGCACAGAGCAGGGATGGAGCTGGAGAACAGTGGTTTGAGAATGAGGGACTGGACTTTTGGCTTGGACACTGGCACTAGTCCATTGTGGGCTACCATCTCCTTAAAACAAAGAGGCAAGCCTCACTGGTTCAAGTCTGGGAGATCTTGAAATGAAGTCACACTATCTGGATTCAGACACAGACTACCTAATATTAACAAAGCTCTATGTAAAATGTGACACATTACACCAGGCCTGCAAATTCTCAACAGAAGCTGGAGAATTAGCTTTCAATGTGAAAAACATTTTTTTAAAGTATTAGCACCAAATTTAGAAGAAAAAAAAAAACCCACAACAACAACAACAAAAAAACAAACCCAAAAATGAAACACTAGAGACCAAATCAAATGTGTCTACTGTTAAGTTTCAAACCAGGGCTGAGGTGCCTATTTAACAGACCTGGCTGCCAGGTTCTCCCAACATCCCTTAGTTCCTACCTGTTACAGGGCATGGATTGCAACACACCCCGCCCTCAACCCTGAACTCTCTAGCCCAGGGGCTGGGCTGCCCTTTCCCCCAGAGGCTCTTCCCTAAGGAATCCAGACTTCTTGGTTACCCACCCCCTTCTTGTACCAATGGTCTCCTGGCTGCTTCCCCTGATTCCCCTTTTCTCCCAGAGACAGAGGATCTCTGTGAGTTTGAGGCCAGGACAGGCTCCAATGCTACACAGAAAAACCCTGTCCCAACAAACAAACAACCCCTCCCCAAAAGGTTGAGCTTGGTAGGGGATGTAGGGAGCAGGGGTGAGGAGGCTGAGCTTGGTAGGGGATGTAGGGAGCAGGGGTGAGGAGGCTGAGCTTGGTAGGGGATGTAGGGAGCAGGGGTGAGGAGGTTGAGCTTGGTAGGGGATGTAGGGAGCAGGGGTGAGGAGGCTGAGCTTGGTAGGGGATGTAGGGAGCAGGGGTGAGGAGGCTGAGCTTGGTAGGGGTGAGACGGTTGCTATATTAACTGCTGCACCATCACTATCACCACGGGAAGATACCTAGTGGTCAACACACATAGTTCAGGGGTTTCACATTTCTAGCTTTTTACTTTGGCACAGTAATTCCTTCCCTTGCTGGACTCACAAGACCCTTTGGGAGTGAGCTGGGCTTGGATATGCTCCCTGAAAGGTGGCTGGCACTAACAGTCAGGCCCTCCGCTCCTTTCATACATATTTTCCTTGCTCACATCTGGATCCCCATCAAATCCGGCAGCGCCTTTTGCCTTAATCGCTGTGTGAGCTGAAAATGAACATTGATGTAAGTCTCAGACAGGTGCTGCCAGGCACGAGAATGCCACCTGGAGGGCTCCCCTCCTCATGCCAAAAACAAGTCTCCAGACACTCGCTCAATGGAAGTGGTGCAGAAAGGGGATTTAGTAACTTTGAACTTTCCGTGTGATTTCTGCCTTTGACACAGTCATCATTAGAGAGTTCTGAAGGAGCAAAGGCCCCTGCAACACTGGGCTTCTGAATGATTCATCTCAGAGACCTTGATATTCAATCCAGGTGTGGGAATAAACAGCACAGCCCTCAGGCTCTATCCTGGGGCTTGGGAAAGCTTCTGTGAAATTCTATAGCAAAGGTCCGGGCACTTCCCCCGACTTCCTCTTTGTTCTCCTAACTTTTTATCTCTGAAAAGCAAAGGGATTTCCTCCAGGGATTAAGTAGAGGAAACAACCTGAGGTAGGATACTGTTTCATTAGAACTAATTCAGGCAAAAGTATCCCGAAGCTGCCTCAGCAAAAAGCCGTTTCCCCCAACTTTGGACTGCTCCCCGAAATCCAGCATCTAGTGGCACAAGCATGCCCTGCTGAGGTCTCTCAGGATCCCAGCAGGAGGATCCTGGGCAAACAGAATGAAGCAGAAGACTGTCTTACCAGAAAACACGCCTTTTTCCTTTATATCGTTTCCCACAAAACTTTCAACAGGTACTATTTTGTGGACACAATTATTTTTGAAATAATTTTAAAGGCAGTAGATGTCTCATCATATGTTTTTGCTTTAAGGAGATGGAGGGAGGAGACCTTTTTTTCCCTCCTGCCTGCGTCCTCCCCTCGCTCTCTCCCTCCTTTTCCTCAGCCACAGTTCCGGGTGTATTTTCAGTAAGGGGGGGAGGCTGTTTGCAGAGGCTTCTTCTCACACTGCCTTCTGCTCACTTAGGTTTTATCGAAAGCCTGACATCTGCAGAAGAATGAAGTGTGACTGTGAAGGATAAGAATTTGTGGCAGGCCGGGCGTTGGTGGCGCACACCTTTAATCCCAGCACTCGAGAGGCAGGGGCAGGCGGATCTCTGTGAGTTTGACACCAGCCTGGTCTACAAGAGCTAGTTCCAGGACAGACTCCAAAGCCACAGGGAAACCCTGTCTCAAACTCTCCCTCCCGCCCCCCCCAAAGGAATTTGTGTCAAAGAGGACTGAGGGTTTATTTAGTTTTGTGGTAGAGTGCTCGCCTAACAAGCATGAGGTAGGTTCAATCCTTGGCGCAGAGAGAGAGACAGAGAGACAGAGAGACAGAGAGACAGAGAGAGAGGCAGAGACACAGAGAGACAGAGAGACAGAGAGACAGAGAGAGAGGCAGAGACACAGAGAGACAGAGAGAGAGGGTTCCATCTCCTGCCAGCCTAGAACTAGACGCAAGGTACACACTTAGCCACCATGCAAAGCCACTAACAGTTCCCAAAACAGTGACACAAAGCACATTTCTGTTGGGCTTGTTTCTCACATTTTACAGTCCACCTTGTCACCGGGCACTTGAGAATCTTCAGTGACAGCTGTAAATGTGTAAATGGCAGATCTCTAAGGTGACCACATTTTGAATCCCTCCTGGAGTGAACCAAGTGTTTTCCCTTGTGATCCATGATTAATGTTAACGTTTTCAAAAAGCCCATTCTTCTACTTCAGCTCTCCTGCGCTGCCTTCTACTTACGGCTACGCCACTTTTCAGAGAGGTGTTTGCTTCATACTTTGGTGGCTTTGGTGACAGACACCCCACTTAATTTGATCCATACCACTTCTATTTTCCTTTCACTCTTCAGGGTATTGTGGGGCTTAAATATTATTTGCTATGGCATGTTTACTTTTTCTCATTTCCTGTATTATTAAACATTTCGTTCTTTAAAACCTTATTATTGGAGCTGGAGAGATGGCTCAGAGGTTAAGAGCACTGGCTGCTCTTCCAGAGGTCCTGAGTTCAATTCCCAGCAACCACATGGTGGCTCACAACCATCTGTAATGAGATCTGGTGCCCTCTTCTGGCATGTGAGCACACATGTAGACAGAATACTGTATACATAATAAATAAATAAATAAATCTTTAAAAAACTTTATTATTTACTCTTAGAATATAGGACACATAGGATATTGACTAAAACTTTAAATCAAGTGATTCAGAACACAAATGGCCAATCTTTGTTTCCTTGGCTAAAAAGACAAATTAGCTTACACAGAAATGGCTTTGCATAATTTAATATTATGTATATGAACTAAACTCTACTTTTAAAGATATTGGTAGTCCTAATTATGCTACAAATTATATTTCTATTTTTTAACCAATGTACTTGTTTTTTGTTTTTGTTTTTTTCAAGACAGGGTTTCTCTGTATTGTTTTGGAGGCTGTCCTGGAACTCGTTCTGTAGACTGTCTCTGCCTCTTGAGTGCTGGGATTAAAGGCATGCACCACCAATGCTCGGCTATAAAACATGAGTACAGATATCTGGGAAGACCAGAGATGTTAGATCCCCTGGAGCTGTAGTTACAGTGGATACTGGGAATCGAACTTAGGCCCACTGGAACTAGAAGAGCAGGTACTTTTGTTTTGAAGCTTAAAGTTTGTCAGTGATCAATTTATCAATTTATCTTATCTTATTGCCTAGTTATGGAATTCATTTTATTTTGTAAAAGTCTCAAATCAGGACTAGATTTTTGAAACAGGGCTCACAATGCAGCCCTGGGGGGGCCTCTGGTTTAGAGATCTGCTTGCTTCTGCCTTTTGAGTGCTGGGATTAAAGGCATTGGCTACCACACAGGCTAGGGTGTCTGCTTTTAATAGGAACATGTTTGAGATTTGACCCCAAAGAAAATATAAATGATTCACTTGTACAATATAAAGTCATATGCACAACACTCCCCTCCCCCTCCACCCCGGAGTTGCCCTCTGCCTCTCAGCAAGCCATTGACCTATTTTCCTAGTAAACCCCCGGCAGGCTGCAATCATTACCTGGATGAGTCATAGCTGGAGGACAACCCTGCAATCACACTATGTTTCTACAGTTCAGTGTTCACTGTTCGTTCATAAATCCTTTGGCGTGTGAAATCTAAAATCCGAGACTTGCTGACATAGGATGGATAAGGCATTTGGGGAAACAAGAATGCTACGTGCTGGTTCTGTGTTACCACTTTAAAATCTACTGCAGATTCCTCTAGTTTTTGTTTTATTATTAAATTTACTCATGGCTTAATTAGGACTGTTTGTTCAAAACCTCGAAATATTTGAGTCCCCCTTTGCTTTCGGTGGTAGTTCTAGAGACAGATAGATGGCTTATCTTCCCTTGCATGTGTGAAATTCTTCCCACCCACGGAAGAAATGTGAGGTGAGTATCTGGGCAGGCTTATCTTCACAGGAAAAGCAGTGAGCAAATACTTTTTTTTTTTCTTTCTTTTTCTTTTTTTTGCAAATAGCCAAAGGGCCTGGAAGAAGAGTTCCAGGCAAATCTTCTTACTGACACTCAATTCACATTCCAGCTCCCTCCTCTCCTTCCGGGACTGGCTAAGCCTTTAGTCAGGATGATCATGGCATTAGTATTCACCAGCTGAGTTCCTCAGGAGTCACTCAATGGCCAGCATTTGGCCAGTACTCTAAGGTTTCCTTTGTATCAAATGCTAATTTCTTTTATGCATGTATTCTTTTTGTTGAATTCTTAAAATGAGACATTAATATAATAAATATTATACTTTTATTCCCCACCTCTTTAACATTAGTCTGTGTCCCTTCCAGTGACAAAGGAAATCATTACTTGTAAATGGAGTCCAGAGACATGATGGGCAAATAGCAATAACAGCTAACAATTATTAAGCACTTTTTTTTTTTTTTTGGGTTTTTGAGATAGGGTTTCTCTGTATAGTTTTGGAGGCTGTCCTGGAACTCGTTCTGTAGACCTGGCTCACAGAGATCCTCCTGCCGTTGCCTCCCGAGTGCTGGGATTAAAGGCGTGCGCCACCACCGCCCAGCTATTAAGCACTTTCTGTGAGGCTACTTTACCTACCCCTTCTCAAACGATGCACATGATTATTTTCACCTTCCAAGGATAAAGATACTGACCCTTGTGGCTATTTCCCTACAGGCACACTGGCAGTGAATGGCCCAGGCAGCTTCAAAGACAGCAGGTGACTACTGAGATACGGAACAAACAGCAGGGCATCATAATGCCCACTCATTCTCAAATACATATACATTTAAAAAATTGTTTTCCTGTGTTTTGGTGTTTGCCTACATGAGGCTACCCTGAAACTGGAGTTACAGACAGCTGTGAGCCACCATGGAGTGCTGGGAGTTGAACCTAGGACCTCTGGAAGAACAACCAGTACTCTTAACCACTGAGCCATCTCTCTAGATCCCCACATTTAAAAAATTAACAGAGCTTGTTCCAGCTCACTCACTCTAAACTGCTTTTGACTCCAAGGGAAGACCCGAATTTTGAAAATACCCGAAATGAAAACACTCCTTTATTCAACAGCCTGTTGGACCCCAGACCCTGGGATTCCAATGTATCCAGGTGGACGCTCCACAGACTCAGACTCCAGACCAGTAGATGCAACAAGCCAAGAGGATTTTATTCTGCGTTTGCACAAAGGGGTTCCTCAGTCAGGCTAGGCAGAAGAAGCCCCGATCTGCTATAGCAAGCTCCTTTTAAAGGCAAAAACTACAAGATTATCATAAGACATGAGTCCATTTTTGATTGGACAAAGAAAAGGTCACATATGGTGCTTTTTGGGGGGGAAATTCCAGTTTGGGAGGGTTTGGGGAAGTGGGGGCCATCTGTCTTCCTAGAGTAATGGAAGGATGTCCTGCCTGGAGTTTGTTCTTATCTCAAGGAACATCTGGGTGCTTGTTGGTTTAGAAACTAAACCCTGCCTCCTCTTTCCCTTAGCTTGTTTTTGAGTGAGGGATCTTTCATTCCCTCCTTTTCGGTGGTCTTAAATGCTGGTACTGTTGGGTGAGTACCAAGGCTTGCGTGATGGACAATCTTTCACGGGTAAACGGAAGCAGCCTGTTGAGGATACAGGGACCAAAGGTCAATAGCAGCAGGAGGATGATCAGTGGTCCCAGGATCGTGGAGACAAGGGTGGTCATCCATGGGGACTTGTTAAACCATCCCTCAAGCCATCCCTGCTGGGTCTCCTTCTCCCGTTACCATAGGCTGAGCCTCTCCCTAAGCTTGGCCATGGAATTCCTAATGACCCCTGAGTGGTTGACATAAAAACAGCACTCTTCCCCCAAGGCCACACATAGTCCACCTTCTCTCAGAAAGAGGAGATTGAGCCCCCAGCGATTTTGGAGAGCTACCTCGGCCAGCGAGGCTAAAGACTCCTCCAGCCTGGTGACAGACTTTTCTAGGGCCTTTAACTCTTCAGTCATAGCTGTTCTGAGCTCTTGGTACTGTTGCGAGGGCCTTTGCATGGCTGGGCTCCGCCCTGGGAGCCCCCTGTTCTCCCAGAACTGGGTTGGGCCCTATGGCTTTGGGGTCAGGGACATCTATCTGTAGGCGTATCTTGAAGGGTAACCCCTCTGTCTTCCCATGGCATGTACCATCTCAGCCCCCAGGTTTTTCCGCTCAGCCATTGAGTGTAATCTTGCTTACCCTGGGATATGAAGGTAATTGCCAGGGGGAGACATGTGGCGGTGTTGCAAGACCAGGGGCTCCACCTGGAAGAGTGGTCACAACCGTAACGACCCAAGGGGGGGGCGGGAGTAATTACGATGCACCTCAATCAAGTCCCAGGATGAGCTGGGCTTCCAGTATGCGTCCCCCGTGGTCTCGCATCCCCATTTGGTACAGAAGTATTCCCCATAGCCTCCACATCCCGAGTCCCTAGGCTGCCCTTGTCTGGGGCAAACATAGAAGTCCATCTGTGCCAGAAGACATCTAGCCCTAGGATCTTGGCAGCCCTGCGGCCAAGTCTTCCCTATGGGTGGTAGGACGGTGTTCATTCTCTTTTGAATTTCGTGGGCCCCTATCATGGGAAGGTCCCAGGTATCCAACCCTGCGGCCAACTGACAGAAGTCTGGGGTGAGAGTAGGCCACCAGGTGCCTGGTGGCATTCTCTTAGTAATGGACCAGACTATTTCTCCCGTTTGGGAGTATATCTGCCAGGTCAACTGTTGAGGGGTGTGGGGTTGCCCTCATTTAAGGCTGCGAGGCTTAGGAGTAAGCAAAGCATCAAGCAGTTTTTGAAAGTCTTATCTTGAGTGGTTTTGAGTGCGTTGTAGCTTCCATCTGGCTGGCTTGTCTGGGGTGCTGCTGTCCTGAGGTGGTCCTCGTTTGACGTGTGAGGCGTGGATCCAGGCAGCAATCTCGTCCACCTTGAGGGTCTGGCAATAGAAACGGAGTTACTCACTACTGGCA
Source organism: Mesocricetus auratus (assembly GCF_017639785.1). Classification (NCBI taxonomy): domain Eukaryota; kingdom Metazoa; phylum Chordata; class Mammalia; order Rodentia; family Cricetidae; genus Mesocricetus; species Mesocricetus auratus. The sequence goes on from NW_024429195.1 coordinate 69,017,233, forward strand.
GGTGTAATGTCCGGGCGCTGGTCAAGGGGAACTGGGTCGGCCCGCCATCTGCTCCGAGGACATTTTTGCAAGCCTCAAGGATGACACGCTGTTTTTCTTCGCTGGTGAGGAGGACCTGTAGGAGTTGCTGACAATCATCCTAGGTGGGTTGATGGGTAATTAAGATAGATTCAATTAAGCTGGTCAGGGCTTGGGGGTCCTGAGAAAAAGAGGGATTGTGAGTCTTCCAGTTATATAAGTCGGAGGCCGAGAAAGGCCAATATTGTAACTGGCCGGCTACTGATTGGAGGGGGAAAACTTTCGATGTCCATACGCCCTCTGAACCTCGGCTCTCTCCCTGCGGAGGCGCAGGCAGCTGGACGGTGGGGAAGGTGCTGAAGATGCCTCCTCATTTGTCTCAGCAGAGTCAGGAGGGGGGAGTGTAGGCTCTCTAGGGCCTCCAGTTGGCGACAGGGGTCCTGAGGGGAGGGGGGAGGAAGGAGGTTGTGGGTAAGGGGGAGGGGGATCAAGGAGTAAGAGGTCCTCCTGACTCTCCGGGAGGTCTGGTGGGGGCTTGGATTTTAGTTTCTCGAATAGAGGGTAAAGGGAAGAGTGGGGGGGGGTTCGGCGGGAGGGAAGGGGTACGAGGGGAGTGGAGGATGGCCAGGGGGCTGGCTTTGGGGTTTGTGTCCTGGGTGGGGAGAGGAAAGGCTTGACCCAGGCGGAGAGTCTGTAGCGAGGCTTTCCCAAGTGACAATGGCCATGGGGTCCGGGTTAGAGGACCCGTGCTTTAACCTGCAAGATAGCATCGAGGTTAAAAGTTCCGTCCCTTGGCCAGCCGACCTAGAAGGTGGGCTATTCCGAGGAGCAGAAAGTCTGCCATTTCTTCTTACGCACTTCTACTGACTCGTGCGCTCGGGTCCAAGACTTCTTTCCAGTGATCTAGAGTGAGACTTGAAGGGGTAGTTATTTGCTGACCCATGGGTACGGTGACTAAAATATGGACAAGACACAGAACAACTAACAGGCAGACTGACAGAACAGAAAACCCAAGCCTCGGCAACAGATCAGCAGCAAACTGAGAGGGGAGTGGCCGACCGAAGCCGGACTCCCCGGGGAGGAAAGAGACCTGGTCTCTCTCTTTTCCCCAGACTACTCTGGAGGGGGACTCCAGAGCGGGACCAGGGGTCTCAGGGCGCGTCTGCCTCCCCCACTGATCCAACAAATTTTACAAGTCCTGTACCGGTACAAATTCAGAGCCAGCCAAACAGTAAACTGTTGCACGAAAACAAGTATGGACAACAAAGGGGACAGGCTCGTTCTTACCTCCAATGGGTCCTGGAACTGAGTCTGGGGAAGCAGTCGCTAATCCTGGATGAGCCCCCATATGTTGGACCCCAGGCCCTGGGATTCCACCATATCCAGGTGGACACTCCACAGACTCAGACTCCAAACCAGTAGATGCAACAAGCCAAGAGGATTTTATTCTGCGTTTGCACAAAGGGGCTCCTCAGTCAGGCTAGGCAGAAAAAGCCCCGATCAGCTATAGCAAGCTCCTTTTAAAGGCAAAAACTACAAGATTATCATAAGACATGAGTCCATTTTTGATTGGACAAAGAAAAGGTCACATACGGTGCTTTTTGGGGGGAAATTCCATTTTGGGAGGGTTTGGGGAAGTGGGGGCCATCTGTCTTCCTAGAGTAATGGAAGGATGTCCTGCCTGGAGTTTGTTCTTATCTCAAGGAACATCTGGGTGCTTGTTGGTTTAGAAACTAAACCCTGCCTCCTCTTTCCCTTAGCTTGTTTTTGAGTGAGGGGTCTTTCAAGCCCTTGTTGAACCAAGTGACAACGTTAAAGATGAAAACGCCTGCCTTTTGAGAAAGTCAAATCGGAGTGAAGAAGGCAGAGCTGCCGCCACACTGCAGCCTATGTGTGTGTGTGGGGGGGGGGGGCAGACATGGAGAGAATGCCAAGGAAGCACAAGAGAAAAGAAATCTTGTGAAACACAAGCCATTTAAGGGTCTCTGTGGGCACACAGGTGCACAACTGAAGAACCTGTCCAGTTTTCTGGAGTAAGAATTAGAGGAGGTTGGGAGCCACATGGCATGGGTGCTGGGGACCAAACTGGGGTCCTTCGGAAGAGCAGGAAGTGCTTAACTGAAAAGCAGTCTTTTTGTTTGCTTGTTTGTTTTGTTGTTGTTGTTTTGTTTCAAGACAGGGTTTTTCTGTATTGTTTTGGAGTCTGTCCTCCAACTCGCTCTGTAGACCAGGCTGGCCTCTAACTCACAGAGATCCGCCTGCCTCTGCCTCCCGAGTGCTGGGATTAAAGGCGTGCACCACCAACACCTGTTGAAAAGCCATCTTCTAACTCCCCTGTGAGGTGTTTGTTTTGTTTTTTAAAAGGTGAGCATGGGTTTCCAGGCAAAGAAGAGTTGGGTGGGGTGACAGCAGGCTCAGCCTAGGTGGGGATGAGAGCAGATGGTGAAAAGTTAGGCCAGGCTAAGATACACAGCATGGAGCAAGAGGTAGAGGATGAGGAGAAAGAGGCCAACTGAAATTGCAGAAAGGGGAAAGGATGGGAGGATGGGTACCGATGGTGATCGCCTTGGAATACCATGCAAAAATGTGTGTGTGTGTGTGTGTGTGTGTGTGGCCATCAGGAAGTGGAGATGTCTATCCCATAAGAGGAATCTCTTCTCCCAGGATCCTGTTCCATAGATTACACCAAGTTCAGTAAGCCAACTTCTTAATCTTTTCTTGTTTTGTTCTGTGTTTTGAGATAGGGCTTCCCTATGAAGTCCAGACTGGTCTCAAACCTGCAACCTTCCTGTCTCAGCCTCCTGGGTGCTGGCATTCCTGGCACACAACATCTAAACAATTTCCTTCTGTACAGTTTGAAAAGAGAACAAAAGCTACGTTACAAATTAAAATTAGAAATCTGGGAGTGAGATGCAAAGTAATCTTTGGCATGTTGAAGTCACAAGTGAGAGGCCATTAGACTGCACTGCCTCAGCCTCCATCTAATGGCCTCAGCAAACAACTTGGCACAATCATACCCCAGAGCTTCCGCCAATCGGAAACCACCTTTATCGGCACTCTAGCCTTGCAGATGTTTTCCCTTGTGCTGCCTGGTGAAACTCAAATGTTTTATTATTTGGTGAGGCCTGATTCTTGAGTTACTGTTCACTCAAACAATTAATAGCCAGGGAAGGGAGTATGAGACTATGTGTAATATATACTGGAAAGGCAGAAGCAAGAGGATTAGGACTTCAAGGCCAGCCTGGGCTACAGGAGACCCTGTCTCAAAACAAAACCATAATTGAGACAGACATGGTCTCAATTATGGATCCCTGTCTGGCCTGGAACTTACTATGTAGACAGAGCTTGCCTCAGACTCACATATCCACCTGCCTCACAAGGGCTGAGATTAAAGGCATGCACCACAACGACCAGCAAAAAGCCTCAATAGGCATCACCAAATGTCACCCCCCCATGACCACATTCCTTCCCTAGTGGTCCCATCTCAGTAGAGTGACCACCTTTCCTTCCATGGCTTAGCTCCACACTTGCAGTCATCCTAGTTCCTTTGCCTCCCACACACCGTTCATCCCTTCAGTAAGTCTTTCTAGAGTATACAAAACACGCAGTCACTTCTCCATCTCCTGGATAATCAAGCCACTGTCATCTCTTGCCTGGGTCACTCCAGGGGACCCACCACTTGTCTCCCTCCCGTTGTCACTTCTCACCCTTGAACATCTGGCTAGAGGTGTTGTAAAGAAGCCTGGGTCAACAAAGCATGTGTCTCATCGGCATGGTGGCACAGACCTGTCACCTGAGTGTTCCCCAGGCGGAGGCAGGAGGTCAGCTGGGTTACCGAGAGAGACTGTCTAAAAAGCAGTTGCAATCGTGTGTGTGGTTCCCATCTCACAAATAGTAAAGGCTCAAATCTTAACTGCACATTTTCTGCCCAACCCCCACCCTCTGGGGTCATCTTCATTAACTCCCCTCTGGCTGAGGGCATCCCTATCTCCCTTGATTGAAATGCTTTGCCTTGAGGGAGTTCTCCCAACGTTCAACTTCTGCTCACTTGCAAACTACCTGACTGAAGCAGGAGCCCTCCCAGTACTTCCTGTCTGCAGACAGAGCTTCCTCCAGGACATTTCCTGTCATCTGACCCGCCTATCTACTGCATACCTGTCTCCCAGGCAGGGATTCTGCCAGCCATTTCCTGTTAGAACTCTGGAGCTGAGAACAATGTCCAGAGTGCAGAGGGCCTGTACATCGCAAGCATTTTGGGAATTACGAAAACAGCTACTCGGTTGCAGGTTTCTTCCTCCTCTGCGTATGCAATGGCTCCTGAGCAGCCCATTGCAAGAATCTAAATTTTAAGTGGGAGACCCCGAGTCCGGGAGACATCTGGATCAAGGAAAAACACCAAAGAAACCATCTTGTCGCATTGTTTGATGCCATTGCTTTCTCCTTAAAAAACCTCTTCAACCAAATGCTTGTTAGCACTCTAAGAGGGAAGACTCCAGCTAGCAGGGACAGCATGCTGCCGCCGAAGGCCAAGGAGATCCCTTAAGAGCTAGAGAAAAGGGTGGGGGAGTCATAAAATGACACTCTTGAAAAGGTTTCAGGGTGGTTTTGTTCTCACCATCACCTTTTATCAAATGTGTGGCCACCTCAGGTGGGCAGAAGCAGCTGAAGCTGGATAGGTGATCCCTAAATGGGGGCCTCAGGCCACCAACCCCACCTCACCTTCGCTTGTTACAGACAGGGCATAGGGCCCCTTCTGGAGCTGGTGAGTCACAAGGTCTCGAGATAAGGCGGGGGAAGCTGGGAGTCCTCCAGGAGATTGCCACGCATACTGCAGCCTAGATAAGTGCAAGGGTAGCATTTCTAGGTTTTTAAACAACTTTTTAAAAAGAAATCATTTTTTAAAGATAAGTGTCTTTATTGTTGGAAGCGTAAAAAAGAGTAAACAAAAGTTGGTATTACAGTTCATTTTTTATGTAGTCTTCTCAATGAAGGTATAAAAATACCGGGCCACTTAGTTTTGCGAGCTTATATAAAAAATGTCTAGACAATCACACAGGACAGAAAAGGCATTTATAATATGCAGTGACATAGAAGATAAAACCAGCTCCTCGGTACACAACTGGGACTACTTGGAGACAGATTTCTCAGGTCCCACACTGCTAGGACTTACTTCATTTCCTCTTCCTTTTCAGTCCACAGATAGCATTTGCCCCTGCTGTTACACAGATGTGTCTGAACTTTGTTCTCCCTGCCCAAAGCTTTGAATGTGCTTCTTTTTCTACTTTGATTTTCATTTTAAGTCAAAGACATATTCTTAATTTGCATACAAGGTCTTTTAGAACTCACTTTCATGTCAAGTCACAATTCATAAAATACAAGATGCAAATTTTTAAAATAAAAATAGGCTTATTCAGCCACCAGCACTGTCCTTAGCAATAATAGACGTGATTTATATGTATCTGCGTGAGTATCTTCTTTTCATCATTTTGGCTTTTTGGCACACTGAAATCACACAAACATAATCTCTGTGAACTTTGATCACAAAGTTCAGTATGATGTAGACCACTCAGGGTGCTCGCCTGGAACTCATGCCTCGTGCGTGCGGTTCTCACTCCCGGCCAGCAAGGAAAACTGCTACTCTGTTACGTGTGCACTGCTGCTAATTAAGCTCACGCTTGCTGTGGGGAGTCTCTGGGAGCACCTTCTCGAGGCATTACTAAGAGCAGTTTTTCTGGCCTGAAAGAAATATGAGCCAGCTCAGTAACGCATCCCCTCCACGTAAGATGCTCGCTCTGTGAAAGAAGCGAGCTCTTTCACATCAAGGGTGTGTCCACCTAAGAAATACATGAATTCTCTTCAGGAACTGCTTGGACATGGTCAATCTGAAATGATTTAACAGTGAAATCTAGGGCTCTGGCTACTCTCCTGGTGGCACTTTGCACTTTAAACAAAAACTGACATTTCAAATCAAATGGGGGAAGTGGGGGGATTTAAATGCTTATCACCTTATTACTGCAATTATTACTGGGAGGAGCTTAAAATTGATCCTTGACATTGATTTATGTGTTTAAGTTAGTTCTCAAAAATGAGTTGAACCTTGTGTTCTGTTGCTGGCTCTCTGAAGAAGCTGTGTTAATTAGTGCTTGGTCAGGGGTGGATGGCCTTTGCTACCTGCCTGAACGTGTGAAAACATCTTCATTTATTGGCCTGTGCTCACACAGTGTCTTGGTCAACTTCTCTGGATGACATTGAAAAGCTTTTGTTGATTCTCAAGGCAACCTTTCAGCTTATCTTCTGTCAAAGTCAGTCGCTGCTCCAGAATTGAAACGGTCTGGGGGAAAAGAGAAGGATGTTGGTGTCAGTGCTGGTAACCCGGAGGGATGCCTGCAGCTTCACGGAACATCTGGTTGGACCTGAATATCAACCACCGGGACCCAAATTGGGTAAAAAGAAGGGCTCCCGACTTGACTTACTATTTGAGCCAACCCACAGAGCAAAACATTAAGTACTGAAGAAGTTAACAAAACAAAACAGCTGCTGCACACGGGAGACCAGGCCTCTGAGGAATATCCTTCCATCTGAGCTCCTGTCTTCAAGGAGATCAGGAAGTCTTTAAGGTCAAGGGTGAAGTTATCCACAGCATTCTAAATACCACAGGTAAGCTACGGATTCCTGGCTCAGGTACTACTGGCATGTCACCACTGGCCATCTTGTCACAGTCCATTCTGCAGGGAACTATCCCTACAGCACTACAGACAGAAGGAAGTGAGATTACTATACAAACACCACGATGGCCAGCAGTTCCCTCATGCTGGGTAAGGAAACTGGCAGCGAGCAAATGTCTAAGTGGTGCTGCTGCTGGGCACAAAGGACTTCACAGAGCCCAGCTCTCCTAACTGCTTCAGCCTAATTGCATGCTCTCATAGGTAGATGTTAAATTTGGGGGAAAAAATTGTGAAAGTCCCGTCTCTTATAGCTTCTCTCTCTCTCTCTCTCTCTCTCTCTCTCTCTCTCTCTCTCCCTCTCTCTCCCTCTCTCCCTCTCTCCCTCTCTCCCTCTCTCCCTCTCTCTCTCCCTCCCTCCCTCCCTCCCTCCCTCCCTCCCTCCCTCCCTCCCTCCCTCTCTCTCTCTCTCTCTCTCTCTCTCTCTCTCTCTCTCTCTCTCTCTCTTGTTTTTCGAGACAGGGTTTCTCTTTGTTGTTTGGAGGCTGTCCTGGAACTTGCTCTGTAGACCAGGCTGGCCTTGAACTCATAGAGATCTGCCTGTCTCTGCCTTCCAGATTAAAGGCATGCGCCACCAATGCCTGGCTTATAGCTTCTCTTAAAAAAAAAAAAAAAAAAAAACCAAAAATACCAAAACCAACAGCTGGGTGGTGGTGGTACATGCCTTTAATCCCAGCACTTGGGAGGCAGAGGCAGGTGGATCTCTGTGAGTTGGAGGCCAGCCTGGTCTACAAAGCGAGTTCCAGGACAGCCTCTAAAGCAATACAGAGAAACCGTTCCAGGACAGCCTCCAAAGCAATACAGAGAAACCCTGTCTTGAAAAAACAAAAACAAGTGAAACCAAACAACCCAACCACCCCCTTTTTATTATAAACTAATACAGACCAGGAAGCCACACAAAAGTATGTGTTACTTAGTATTTCCCATAAGAGACGAGTCATCACAATTTCACCCTTACCTTTCTATATCAGCCTTTATTTATGCTGACCTTTATAACTTTCTTCCATGTCCTTATGGTTTTAATTTCCAAACATGGACTCCCAGGAACCACAGCTTCACATTCCCCTATTCGAGTCTTGACATGCTACTTTTAACCTGCAGCTTCACACCTTTCTTTACAGTCAACCATCAGCAGGCTCAGGCCATTTGTCCGTGAATTATAATCATCTATACTTCAGGACTACACAATTAGGATGCAGCTCGGCCTATTAGCTTCCTCTGCAGAGCCTATGCTAGCAGCAGGGTCCTAACACAGGGCCACTGGTGACTTATTTTTTCCCCCCGAAAGGGCACATTGGTAATGCTGGGTGTATCCCCTTCAGTGATGGTTCAGTGACTAGTCAATGGGGAAGTGGAAATAATTTATCATTAACATTTTTTCTTAATTGGTATCATTTGTAAATAAGAATTCCTAAAAGATTCCTAGCAGTCCAGTGGTAGATGCAGAGCCAGTGTTGAGAACTGAGGTGATTCTATACAGGAGGTATTTGAGACTGAAATATTTATCCTGGGCAAGAAACTGACGTTGCTCTTTCTCTCATACGTTTACCCCTTGCTCTGTATGACTCACGGCAATGTGTGCACTGACCAATACTGTACACAGCAAAGTGTACACAATGAGGAGGATAACAGATGTCTCCAAAGGATACCGTCGGCAGACAGGGCAGGGAAACTATGGTCATTTCCTTTTCAACACAAGACCATGAGGTCTATACCTCCTAAGAGCTGAGAGAGTTTTAGAACAATATTTAAGGTGCATCATACTTCTTGCTGTGGTAAAGGCCTTAAGACTAGCTAAGATTCTAAAATGGGCAGACAAACCGTCTCCTTGGGAAGAAACTCTGGAGAGAGACATTACACACTTGGCAAACAGGATTTTCAGTGAAAAACTATAAACGTTGGCAATATTTTGTACTACAAATGAGTGTTTGCTTACCATAAATTTTTCTTACGCTATTTGATATTTCTTAATATGCGACTAATATAAATATATTACATCACAAATTCAAAGGATAGACTATTACTTCTTAAAACCAAACCAATAACATTTATAACACAAAGCACCACTGCTATTTGCACAGATGACATAGGACACAGGATGCCAGAGAGAGTTCAGGGTGTTGTACACACACACACACACACACACACACACACACACACACACACACACACACACACACACATCACATGTGGGGGGGGCTTGCACTTCTGAGATACTTTGTATAAATTTGTTCAGAATAGCGTAGCCCTAAGTGTCTTGCTAATGACTATTTGAGTTTGCCTTGCCAGTAAGAACTGCCCCTGTTCCACTAGCCTCCCATTCTGCTATGCGCAGGCCTGCTCTCCATATCTTACCCTAAGGCAGAAGGTCAACCTACCTGTGTTAGAACGTTGAGCTGTTCCATGATATGCTCTAGGGCGTCAGTCACAGCGAGCGGTACACTTCTTTGGCTGTCAAAGGGGAGGTCACTCACATCTTCTGCTTTCTTCTTCACAGTTGTTGATGGGTAGTCAGGTATTAAGGAAGGGTTCAAGAAATACGAAGAAATGTCTTCACCCTTCTCAGGCGCAGCTTGGCCAGAGGAGTCCATCGTCTTTAAATGCCATGGAAAAGGCAGAGCAATTAGAGTTTCCAAACTTAATACACACACACACACACACACACACACACACACACACACACAATATACATCTAACAGCTCCAGATTACAATGAATCATTTATCTTCTTTACATAACTGAATACATAAATTACAGTTACAAAGGAGAAACAAATTTACAATGTTTATTCATCTTCTGTGAAACGCTTCCTATATGCCTGTCTAATCCTTTAAAAAGATTTTACCATTTAAAAAGATTGCTGAAGCCAGGTGTTGGTGGTGCACACCTCTAATCCCGGCACTAGGAAGGCAGAGGCAGGCAGATCTCTGTAAGTTCAAGGCCAGTCTGGTCTACAGGGTGAGTTTCAGGACAGCCTCCAAAGCTACAAAGAGGAACCTTGTCTTGAAAAAAACAACAAAAACCAACCAACCAAACAAACAAAACAGATTGCTGAATGAAGTTTATTTTTCAATTTAAAATAAACCTCTTCCTCTATCTAGATGACTATTAATCCCCCAAAGGAAAATAACAAGTGTTGGTGAAGATGTAGAAAATCTAAGTCATCATGCTTTGCTAGGTAAGCATGAGATGCTAAAGCCACTATGGGAGGCTTGGTAATTCCTCACAAAATTAACCATAGAATTGCCATGTGATCGAGCAACCCCACTCCAAAGTACACATCCAAAGGAACTGAGAACAGACGCACAGGAGGACTGAGCCCCAACATCCATGGTGGCCATCCTCACAATAGCTTAAAAAGAACTTGACCCATCAGCAGAAAATGTGCAGACAAAAGGTGGTACAAGCCGCTAGTGCAATTGTATTCGCTATGAAAGGAAATTCTGATAATACTACCACAGGAAAAATCTTGAAAACAGTATGCTAATGGAAGTAACTAGACAAGCAGTGACCCATGTTCACGCAGTATTTCAGAAAGAGCCAGGGATAAAGTTACTAGTGTCTGGGAGGAAGGGTAATGATAGTAATTGCTTAATGGGTAAAAAATGTTTCTATTTGGAATGCCAAAAAGTTGTGTAAATAAACAGTGATGACAGAATGTTGTGAGTTTTGTGAATAAATCTCTTGCATACTGAAAAGTGATTGAAAAGTTACTTCTTTGCTACATATCTCACTACAATAAAAATCCTCCAATAACAGCAAACCGCTAGAATATAAACTTAAGGAACTAATTCCACTTAGAATAGCATAAAAAACTAAAATATTTAGGGATAAATTTAACAAAGTATAAGCCACCACTAAATGGAATTAAAACTCCAACCAAATGGAAAGATACCTCACATCCTATGCTCATAGAACATCCTTAAGATGGCAAATGCAAGCAATCCCAGCACCTGGAAGGCTGAGGCAGGAGGATACCGAGTTCCACTACAGCCTGGGCTATCTATATATTAAGATTCTGACGTATGAGATGGCAGTTCCCCCAACACTGATGAAGCCACTTCGAGCAATCCTTACCAAACTGCCAGTCACTTTTTCTCTTTGTTTTTCCTCTATGTAACAGCCCTAGCTGTCCTGGAACTTGCTCTGTAGACCAGGCTGGCTTCGAACTCAAAGAGATCCACCTGCCTCTGCTCCTGAGTGCTGGGATAAAAGGTGTGCACCACCACCGCCTGGCTCCAGCTGCTTTCTTTTACAGAAAGTTTAAGGTGACCTTAAAATTCACACAAAAGTGCAAAGAACCCACACAGCTAAAATAACATGAGAAAAAAGCCAGACACCACACTCCAAACTGCAAAAGTTACCAGCAAATTATAGTACCTAATACAGTGTAGACCTGAGGAGGTAGCTCAAATGGTAAGGTCCGTGTCTGTTATGTGTCTGGCCCTATGTTTGATGCCTAGCACCTTCAAAAGATTTACAGATCAACAGGACAGATATGACAGGTCAAAAATAGAGCCATATATTAACATATGGTCAACTGATTTCATACAAATGCCAGGAAAATTTATTTTGGAAAATAATCTTTTAAATAAAATATGCTGGAAGATACATTTAAAAGAATAAATCTGTACCTTGACTTCATGTCATATGCAATATTAACTCAACAAAGGTCAGAAACTTAAATAGAAGGGCTAAACCTATAGAAGGAAACAGACTAAATTTTCCGGACCTTGACCAGGGATGTCCAACCTGTAGACACTGCTACATGACAACTCTATTTGGCTACATTCATGGCTATCCTGGGATGCATGTGGCCTGGATTAGATATTCCTGAACTAGACCAAATTTCCTTATGTACAATACCAAAGTCAAGATAACAAAGTAATAACTACCTTGGACTTCATCATTTGTGTGACTAAGATACCATCAAGATAGCAAAAACAAATGGAAGAAAATACCTTTGGATTAAATACTTGATAAATAACTTGTACATAGACACAAAGACTTGCAATTCAAGGCTTAAAGATATATACCCAATTAAGACTGAACAGAATATTTGAACAGACATTTATCTTGTAAAAAGCCAATAAGCTCACAAGCATATGTTGAGCTCCATCAACAATGCAAATCAAAACTACAAGGACATTTATTTCACATGCACCAAGATGGCTGAAATAAATGATGGACAATAACAAGTGTTGGGGGAAGCTCAGAACCTGGAACCTTTAGACACTGTGGATGGGACTGTAAAATGTAGGCATTGGGAAACATTAAACTGAAGCACAGAATTAGCATATTATTTAGCAATCCCATTCTTAGATACAAACCCAAGATAGTAAAACATGTCCATACAAGCTTGTATGAAAATGTTCAAGGCAGCACTGATTATAATGTTTAAGAAGTTAGGAGCAGTCCAAATGTCCAATGCTATGATAATAAACAAATACTTTATTGTGATTATTTGTTCATAAAAATAGGCTGCTGATTAATTTCATATGAACCTTTCAAGCACTGAGTTACATTAAAGAAGCTAGACACTAAAGGCTACCTATTATAATACTCCTTATATAAAAGTCAAAATGGGGCCGGGCGTTGGTGGCGCATGCCTTTAATCCCAGCACTCGGGAGGCAGAGGCAGGCGGATCTCTGTGAGTTCGAGGCCAGCCTGGTCTACAGAGCGAGTTCCAGGACAGCCTCCAAAGCCACAGAGAAACCCTGTCTCGAAAAAAAAAAAAGTCAAAATGGGGGACTGGAGAGATGGCTCAGAGGTTAAGAGCACTGACTGCTCTTCCTGGGGTCCTGAGTTCAATTCCCAGCAACCACATGGTGGCTCACAACCATCTATAATGAGATCTGGTGCCCTTTTCTGGCCTGCAGGCAGATATGCAGACAGAACATTGTATGCATAATAAATAAATAAATCTTTAAAAAAAGTCAAAATGGGAGAATATGATAATTTACTAAAATTCAGCCAGGGGCTGAATGCAAAGGAGAATAAGGAGATGATGGTTAACACACATGGTAGTGATGAAAATGTCCTTAAAGTCCCTAAGTAGAGACAAAATATTCTAAAATTAATCATAGTAGGGGCTCAAGAGATGGTCAGCAGTTAAGACCTACTTGACTGCCAGAGGACCTAGGGTTTAATTCCTAGCACTCACAAAGTGGTTCACAACTATTTGTGACTCCTGTCCCTGTGTAAACTGCATGCATGTGGTGCACATTCTTACAAAAGCCCACACAAGTCAAAATAGATAATTAAAAAATTAGTCATAGTAGCATAACTTTGTGAATTTATTAAATACCAGTGAAATGCATGTGTCAGAGAAATCAGTCTTATAGTATATACATTCCCTCATGAAATACATGCCTCAGAGTTTCTGTTTTTCCCAATCTTAAATTCCTGGTTATTTCTAGGGGCCAGGGGTTTTTGGCAGAGGTTTCTCCAGGTATTTCTGCTGACAAGGTGACACGTGGACCTTGCTGCAAGCTTTCCACACATTAGCTGGTGTCACCCTCCCAATGATCTCACAGGTGGACTCAGCTAGCTTCCATAGCCTTCTGGTGACCTAGGAAGGCTGAGTCCTTTCTGACCTCCAAAGTATACTCTCAGTTTTCAAAAGAAGGAAACAGACACTGAGCAGCGAAACAGCCTGCCCAAGGACATATGTGTTGGAAAGAACCAAGGTTACGTCTAAAAGATGCTGAACTCTCCATATGCCAAACTTTGGGACAAGGCCACTGGTTTCCATGACATTCTCTACCATTTTTTTAGGAAGGTGAAACTTTTGAGTTTCCCTCTCAAACAGATATAATCCACTGTGCAAAATAATGAAAATAAACAAAGCATTTATTATTAGCAAAGGTGAGGCCAAGAGCTCTGTGCACACTAAGGTCCTAGCTTAATTACTACAGTAGTTCAATCAGTGAACTTGGGCTATTCCATCAGGGTGGTAATTAATAGGAAAACAGTGGGGTAAATGACTTGGGAACAGAAAGTCAAAGCAATAAAGGAACTCCAGTAGAGTCATAGTAGTAATTTTCCTGTTTGGAGAAAGAAAATAAACACACCATCACCGGGTGTATGGGCATGACAAGAAAAGGAAGCATACAGACCAAAGGGGGAAAAAAAATCAATCCCCATGCCAAACATCAGTCATCTGACACCTGTTTTCCTATCAAAGGAACAGAACCTACATATTAGCTGATTCGTCCCTACTAACCAATCCTGACTTTGCTTCCTGCTTGTAGAGAAGAAAGATGAGATGTGCACATCACAAATTAAAAATAAATTATGTTACCATAAAATTGAAAAGAAGCCATATTTAAGATACTGTGCTGGCAAAATGAGTCTATGGTACCTTGTCTTCCCAAACATTCCAGGCAATGGTTGTTGTGAATACTTACAGGGCTCTACATCACACCAGACATCTGCCAGTGACAGACACGCACGCACGGCACAGGAGGCTTGCTCTCCAGGACTCTTGTGGTAGGAGAGCTACTGACTGGCTGGGGCGATGGGAGCAGAAAGCACATAGGACAGAACCTTAGGACGGAAGAGAGAACAGCAGCTATGGAAGGTTCACGTCACGCGATGTCCCCTCTACTGCTGACACGTGAACAGTGGGGACCACGATGCATTCATTGGTCCAGCAAACAAGATCTTCCTTCAGTGGGCACAGGGCTGCAGGAGGAGCATGCCACACATGGCACTTCCTTGTGGCGTCTCCAGTTCTCTAGAGAAACACCAAAGAAGACACCAGGGCAGTCTCCACCCTAAGTTCTCCGTTGGAGAAATCTACTGTAAAAACAACTGGGCAAACAATGCAACCTAGACAAGGCCAGAACAAACTGGAGGGGCTCAAAGATCCTCTCCTGTGGGTTAGAAGGTCCCATTTTCACTTAACAAAAACAGAGGAAAAGAACAAAGCTGCTTGATGCGGATGACTCTGAAAGTCACATTCTCTAGACAAGTGTCCACCGATTCTCTAAATGTCATGGTTCGCTTTTTTTTTTTTTTTTAATTTTTGAGACAGGGTTTCCCTGTGTAGCTTTGTAGACCAGGCTAGCCTCGAACTCACAGAGATCCACCTGCCTCTGCCTCCCAAGTGCTGAGATTAAAGGCATGTGCCATCACTGCCCGGTTGGTTCACTTTTCTGGATAAGGTGTTATCGTTTACATTTAGATGATACAAATTTAATAATTTTAATTTACAAACATTTTGTTTATGTGTATGTGTGTTTATTTGTGTGGATGTATGTGTACTATGTGTGCAGAAGGCTCAGAGGCCAGAAGAAGACTTCAGATCCCTCAGAACTGGAATTATAGACGGTTGTGAATCCGGGTCCTCTGCATGAGCAATAACCATTCCTAACTGTTGAGCCATCTCTCCAGACTAAAAACATACATTAATTTTAATTGTTCTGAGGTGGACATCAGAGGTCCTCTTCAATAGTCTTTACCTTCCACACTGGGGTGGGAAATCTCATGTGAACCCAGGGTTTGCTGTTACAGCAATTCTGACTAGTCAGCTTGTTCTGGGATTGATCACCTGCCTCTGTGTTCTAAGTGTTGGAATTACATAGGTGGGTCATCACACCCACCTGGCATTTATGTGGGTTCTGGGGATCCAAACTCTGGTCTCTTTGCTTACGCAGCAGCAAGCATTTTAACTCTGCAGTCATTTTCCTTGCCTTGATGGGAACTCTCAAGCATAAGGAAAGCACGGATAACACAGGCTGGTACAGGTGCACCAATTCATTAACTAGGCAAGGTGGGCATTAGCAGACTTCCCCTGGGGTTTTGAGGAAGTAATTTTAAGTGAGACCAGACAAGTCAAGCAAGCTCAGACACTTTGGTGTTGGAAGAGTAGGCAGGAAACAGTGAAACCAGCTGGAGTTTTTTGTAGGTAAGCACAACAGAGGGACAAAGGGTCAAGAGCGATGTGAAGGGACCTGACAATCTATGCTGCCCAAATAGACACACACACACAGGAGACCAGCAATAAAATAAATAAAAAAAGGCAGGAAGCCTGGTGGCTAGAGTCTCTTGGGGATGGGGCTTAGGAATCATCAACTGGGAAGAGAAGTGGTGGTCACAGCGGGAGGCACTTGGCAGAGCTCACCATCAGCACCAAGGTCTGTCACTGAGTTCCTCTGAGAACCCTAACAAAGGCAGGATGAAGATCCTTTAAAGGAGAATGACTCCTGCACTGTATTTGGCTCTTTTCCTAAGATCAAAGCCATGTTGGCAGGAAGAGAGAAAAAGAACACTAGCCTTCCCTGTTCAATCTGTCACAGGGCAACCACAGAGAATTCATATTCAATCTCTAACAGTCTCAGAACCCTAGATTGCTTACTTTGAACAAGAAATCACATGATTTATGTTTTATTATTTATACAGTGCACTGACTGCATAATCTTGTAAAGAATGACCCATCTGATCAAGTCTAATCGACTTCAGTTATTTCTAGCATAAAAATTAGAAAAGGTTATGTGAATTTTTCCCTTCCAAAACTAAGGTTTTGTTTTTCGAGACAGGGTTTCTCTGTATTGTTTTGGAGCCTGTCCTGGGACTCACTCTGTAGACCAGGCTGGTGTCAAACTCACAGAGATCCGCCTGCCTCTGCCTCCTGAGTGCTGGGATTAAAGGCGTGCGCCACCAATGCCCGGCCAAAACTAAGTTTAATAAAGTCAGAAAGTCTTATTTCTCTTTCTCCTCTCTTTCTCTCTCAAACTAATCATTTAACCAAAATTGAAAACAACCATACTCAACCATGCTGGATAATTTTGAATGTCAACTTCATAGGGTCTAGAAACACCTAGAAGATAGCCTCTGGACAAGACTGTAAGGAATTACCTAGATTAGGCCAACTGACATGAGAAGCCCCATCTGCCGTGGGTGGCAGCATTCCATGGGCTGGAGTCCTAGGCTGAATAAAAAGGAGAAAGTGAGTTGATCTCAAGTATTCAGTGCTTATAACTTGGGCGCTCTCTCTTCTTCTTCTTTTTTTAAATAATTTATTTTTATTTTATATGAATTGGTGTTTTGCCTTCTGCGTGAGGGTGTTGGATCCCCTGGAACTAGAGTCACAGACAGTTGTGAGCAGCTATATGGGTTCTGGGAATTGAACCCTGGTCTTCTGGAAGAAGAGTCAGTGCTCTTAACCTCTGAGCCTTCTCTCCAGCCCATGCTCTCTTTTCTGAATCGACCCTAAACTAGCAGGGCTGCAGACAGATGCTTTCTCAACATTCCTGTCATGTGACCAGCACTTTCACTTGCCTTCCACCAAGAACCCTACCACGATATACTTACTCTCAAACTCAAAGTCAGAATAGATTCCTCTTTCCTGAAGTTGATTTTGTTGAGACAACAAAACAAGTTAACTAATAAAATATAACGAAGACCTCCCAAAAATCAATCACCAGCCAGCCAAATAAATACTTATACAAAACCAGAAAAACACACACGCTTTGGGTATAAAGTTTTATAGAGGATTGAAAAACGCATCCCTTATGAAGTTGTCAGCTAGGATATCTGAATGAGGTTAGTCCTTTAGAAACAGCTGAGGGTACAAACCCAGTATTGCCATTGTTTCTAGTCATTATTTTCATTTCTATGGAAACTAATCTATTTCGAAGACATGAATGGTAGAATACTAGTACACATGAGATTTATATAAAAATATCCCTGTACTACACTCACACCACAAGGACATTTGCTCCAATATGTTCATAGCAGCATTATTTATACTAGCCAGAACTTGTAAACAACCTAGTTGCCCCTCAACCAAAGAATGGATAAAGGAAATGTAGTACATTTACACAGGGGAATATTACTCATCGGTAAACAAACAAACAAACAAATTAACTAACAAAAATGACATCTTGAGATTTGCAGGCAAATGGACAGAACTAGAAAAAAAAAAAACATCCTGAAGTAGGTAACCCAGACCCAGAAAGACAAATATAGTATGTACTCACTCATAAGTGGGTACCAGACATAAAGCAAAAGATACCCAACCTACAATCCACAACCCCAGAGAAGCTAGAACCCTCTTCCAGAAACAGATGGAAGCAGATGCAGAAAGCCACAACTAAGCATTGGGATAAACTCGTGGAGTACAATCGAAGTGAGGGAGGAGTGATAATATGAACAAAGGAGTCAAGAGCACAGAATCAGCTAACCTGAGCTAGCGAGAGATCACTGCGCAGGTCTGACAAATGGGGAACCTGCATAAGATCGAACTAGACTCCCTTAATATAGGTGACAATGGTGTGACTGGGACAATATATGAGGCCACTGGCAGTGGGTCCAAGATCTAACACTAATGCACAAACTGACTTAGTGGAGCACATTCACTCTATATGGAGAGATACGTTGCTCAGCCTAGACTAGGAGTGTGGGGGTAGGGAGGTGCCTTGGTCCTGCCTCAGCGAGATGATTTGGGAGAGACTTAGCAGACTTCCTAGGGGAAGCCTTACCCTCTCTGAGGAGCAAATGGAAGGTGGTGGTGGTGGGAGATGTGAGGAGTGGGAGGGGAGGAGGGGGTTCGAAAAGTAAAAACTAAATTAGTAATCAAAAAAGAAATGTGAAGTGAGTCAGCTGTAACCCTCGTAAGAAAAAAAAACCCCGTACTTTTACTTATCACTACATGATTGAGAAAACACAGACTCTATTACTAGTTCCTCAATGGAAGATCTGTCTTCTAATGCTCCACCCGGACTCGGAAACCTGTGCCGCAGCAGACAACCCTTAATTAATGACTTGAGCCCTGACTACAATATCTGGGGATTGGGAAACAGAATTAGTGTTCTCTCTTCTGAATTAACACCAGACTACAAGGGCTGCAGATGTATGTATGCTTTCTCAATATTATGGGCAAATATGTCACCAATAAAGCTTCCTGCCAATTCAACAGGGGCAGATGTATGCTTTCTCAATATTTCATGCAAATGTGTCACCAATAAAGCTTCCTTGCCAGTTCAAAGGAACAATAGATGACCATTACTTTTTGTTATTATTAAACTTCAAAGGGCACTCAGAGTAAGGAAGTCACACTTAATCTCTCTTGTACATAGAATTTCACAAGAATATGAAATATGAATTTCATATATATCATATTCATAATATATATAGCAAATGTGTAGGACAAAAGTCTATAGTTACCTTTCACTGTTTTAAAAAAGTATATGAACAGTGGTGGAGTGCTTGCTTAGAATGACTCAAGTTCTAGGTTTCATTCCTACGACTGCAAAAAAAATCAGATAAAAAGGGTGTCTGCTGTTCTTACAGAAGATCTGAGTTCAGGTCCCACCACCCAAGCCAACTAGCAGGCTCTCTGCAGAGCAGACTATGTCCTTAGTTACCTATAAGTCTTCGTCTAGGGTTGAGGTTCCATTTGCTTCCCCCATTCCATGTTAACATGTCTACTGGTGTCGGCCTTGCGCAGGTCATGCTTAGGCAGCAGTGTTGGTGAGACTTCACTGGTATAGCCTCTAGCATTTTTAGAAGGGGAAGTCTCAGCAAATTTCCTGTTCCTCTGGATCTTACAATCTTTCTGCCCCCTCTTCTGCTATGATCCCTCAGCCTTAAGGCAGAAGTTGTGCTGCAGATTTCTCAGTTAGGTCTTGGTATCATACCGCAGGTCACTTGTTCTCTGCATTTTGATTGGCTGTGGTTTTCTATAATGGTCTCTGTTGCAAAGAGACATTTCACTGCCGACGGACTTTGCCAAGTCTATCTTTTCCAATGTAGGTGTATACTCGTTCTCTGTTCTTTATGTATATGATGCCATCATTACTCTAGTTTGTTTTCATTTTTATCCTATGAGTGTTTGCTTTCGGGATGTTTATCAGTTTGTCTTTAAAGATTCTCTCCCTCCCCCCAGGAACAAACTTGTCTCAAATTTGTGATCTTCCTGCTATGATTGTTGAGTCCATGTTGTGATTCCAGGCATGGACATCATGCACCAAGTTTTTGCTTTTAATGTGACCAACTTCATCAAACATTTCCTTTGTTACCTGTCTATGCTTTTCTTTTAAAGAAATCCTTGTTGCCCAGAATGTATAAACCTATTTTTATGATTTCTTTTAGAGCTTTTAAGCCAGTATTGCGTTTCATATTCGTCTTTTTTTTTTCTGTTTCAAAAAGCTTTATTTTCACTTGGTCCAAGACCTGGGATGTGGGAACACCAGACCTTGAGCAGAGACCCACTTCCCCTTCTGCCTGGGAGTAGGCAGCTGTAAGACAATGTTTGGTAAAAACATGTTTACTAAAAACGATACAATAAGTTCCTGGCCACTTCCCCTTCTGCCTGGGAGTAGGCAGCTGTAAGACAATGTTTAGTAAAAACATGTTTACTAAAAACGATACAATAAGTTCCTGGGAAAGGCCTTCCCACGGAAACCGCCCTGACCTCGACCTTGTCCAGAGACTAACCGCACCTTCAAAAAACCCACACACATCCACCTCTGGTGTCAGAGCAGAACCAGCCAGGGGAGAGGAGAGAGCAGAGGCTTCTCTGGTGGGAGCCTTTCTTAGGAAGTTTTTCTTGAACCTTTTTGGAGCCTGTTTAAAGTTCTCTTTATATCATTGAACGAGTCTCTGTGTTATCAATACCCGACACCCTCCGCACGTTCTCGGACACAGGCCGCGCAGCAGTCGTGACAATTGGAGGTCCCACTGAGATCGTGAAAGCGAGGTAAGTGGACGGGGTTAAGAAACTATGGGGAATAGTTCCGGGAAGCTAGAATCATTGCAGTATCAACTAAAAAAGTTACTTAAAGAACATGGGACTGCAGTCAAGTCTAAAACCCTAGAAGGCTTTCTAAAATCGATCGAACGAGCCAGTCCATGGTTCATTACTGGGGGAAGCTTAAATATTCCAGATTGGGAGGAGGTTCGCCGTGATCTTCATAGACTTTTACGAAAAGAGGGATCTGAGTCCTTGCCCCCTATGACATTCTCCTTATGGAGATTAGTGAGGGGAGCACTTTTGACAGATAAGGTTCATCACCGCCAGGTAGTTCAGGACACAAAAGAGGCTTTTTTAGAGTTACAAGAGACTGAGACTCAAGCCTCCTTGAGTTCAGGGGCAGAGAGTGATGATGAAGAGACCGTGATTGAAACTAGAGGCTCCATTGTTAGTGAGGATGAGGAGGAGTCTCTTAGTAACAACAAAAAAACGGGTAGACATCTCCAGGCGCGACCCAAAAAGAAGGACTCTGGTCAGAATCGGTTATATCCTTCTCTATCAGACCTAGAAAATGGAAGTAGCTCAGACTCAGACTCGTCACAGTCTGAAAAGGAACGGTTACTTGCTGAGATCGCGGCCCTTAAAAAAGAACTAAAAAAGATTCTAATTAAGGAAAGACAGGACAGGGAGAGAAACCCTTCCCCATACTCTGAAAAAAGGGACTCCTCCTATGAGATAACCCAGTCCTTCTTGGACCTGTGGGGAAGACCCCTCCCACCTAAAACAGGGGTTCAAGGTCCCCCAAAGACGGGAAAGGGAGGGTGACCCTACTTGACCTAAGCCAGGAGTGCCTCATTTGAAAATAAAAAGGGGTGAATTGTGGGAACACCAGACCTTGAGCAGAGACCCACTTCCCCTTCTGCCTGGGAGTAGGCAGCTGTAAGACAATGTTTGGTAAAAACATGTTTACTAAAAACGATACAATAAGTTCCTGGCCACTTCCCCTTCTGCCTGGGAGTAGGCAGCTGTAAGACAATGTTTAGTAAAAACATGTTTACTAAAAACGATACAATAAGTTCCTGGGAAAGGCCTTCCCACGGAAACCGCCCTGACCTCGACCTTGTCCAGAGACTAACCGCACCTTCAAAAACCCACACACATCCACCTCTGGTGTCAGAGCAGAACCAGCCAGGGGAGAGGAGAGAGCAGAGGCTTCTCTGGTGGGAGCCTTTCTTAGGAAGTTTTTCTTGAACCTTTTTGGAGCCTGTTTAAAGTTCTCTTTATATCATTGAACGAGTCTCTGTGTTATCAATACCCGACACCCTCCGCACGTTCTCGGACACAGGCCGCGCAGCAGTCGTGACACTGGGATGGGCTCCAGGGTGGTTACAAAGCTGCCTAGAGGCTTGAGAGGTCCGGGTGAAGGTCCTGAGGCTGGCTGGTGCAGAGCAGAGGGAGCCCCTTGGAAGGCAAGGCCTCCTAATCATGCTTAAGGGTGAGGCGCTCAAAGAGATACCCGCCCAGAGCCGGCTGGGCCATACCAGTCTGCGCTGTCAAGTCTTTAACCTGTCTGGCCCTGGCATTGTTTGTGGTTACAAGGCAGGTCATATTTTCCTTTTGACTTTTCAGACTGCTCAGGGAATAGTCCGTCTTCCTAGAAGTGTGGAGTTCAGTCTGGTGGCAGCTGTCTGCACTGGATGCGCATGCCTCTGTGCTTCTACTACTACTCTTCCGCGACACTACCATACCTACAGCAACAGGCCTTTCAAATTTATTCTGGCAGTTTGGGCTCTTCATTTTGTATATACGCATTAAAATTCACTTTTGAAGTTTCTTCAAAAACATTACTGGTCTGATTATTTGGAGAGAATTGACAGTTACATGTTATCCTGACATGGTAGCTGTCATGGTATTATCTTACTGTACACTGTGAAAGTGTGTCTTTGCCAAGGTGGATTCTGATCGGTCAAATAAAAAGCGGAATGACCAATAGCTAGGCAGAACTTACTGGCAGAAAGAGAGGAAGAGGAGATGGATCTATGTGTAAAAGAGCCGACAGATGACACGGAAAGGAAACAGTAGGTGCAAGATGGAAGAGAAGTAAAAAACCACTCAGCAAAATGTAGAGTAATATAAACGGGGAAGACCCGCCTACAGGTAGTCATTCTAGTAGTGTCCGGATCATTTCAATGAGTGCTACAGAAGTGAGCACACCACTATCCATTTTGTATCCTGCTATGTATACCACAGATGGCCAGCCAAACCAATAGGTCAAAGCATGTCTTTTTTTTTTTTTTTAAAGCAGGTCTTAAAAAAAGAAAAGAATGCACCACATTTTCTCTATTTACACAATGGAATACTATTTGGCAGAAAAAAAAATGGAATCCTGAAATTTGCAGGCAAATGGATGGCACTAGAAGAAACCATCCTGAGCGAGGTAACCCAGTCACAAAAAGAGAAACATGGCATGATCTGGGGATTGCCAGCCTACAATCCCATGGCCAGAGTCTGGGAAACAGAACCTTCATCCAATGGCTGATGTAAGCAGAGGCAGACTCCCATGGCTAAACACTGAGCTGAACTCAAGAAATCCAGTGACAGAGAGGGAGGACTGATGACCAAAGGCATTAAGACTGGGCTGGTTTAGCCCCCAGAAACAGCTGACCTGACAAGGGTTAGCTCTTGAATCCCAGACTGATTGATGCATGGGAATCCAGCATGGGACTGATCAAGACCCCTTGAATGCGGGTGTCAGTGAGGAGGCCTAGGTAATCTATTGAGCCTTGGGTAGTAGATCAGTATTTATCCTGGGTATACAAATGGACTTCGGACTCCCATCCAACAATGAGAGATGCACTCTCACCCTAGACTCTTGGGGGAGGGTCTAGGCCCTGCCCTGGATGAAATGACAGACTATGGACATCCCCATGGAGGACCTCACCCTCCCTGGGGAAATGAGGGGATATTGGAGGGGTTGATGGGAGGAGGGGAGGGAAAGGGAGAGGGACCTGGGATTGACATGTGAAGCAACCTTGTTTCTAATTCAAATTTAAAAATTAAAAAAAGAAAATATAAAAAAGAAAAAATCATCTTATGAATTGTAAAGTTTACTTAAAATGCATTTTTGAAAAATTATTTTCTTGGCTTGCTTAATCGCTAAGAAAAGTAATATCACTCCTTGGTTATTCTTACAAGACACTATTTGCTGTTTCTCAAAACTTCCCATGCCAAAGTTAGCAGAAATGAGTTGTTGTATGTTAAGTCATGGGGTAATTTTTAAAAGCTACACAGAGCAATTAATGTGGCCATTCAGCCACCAGGAAGATTATTTCCCTGTTGTAAGGACAAGATGCATGTTTGGTCCCCACAGTCCTCTCCAGATGGGGTTCATAATGACACTGCAACCTGCCCAATCTCTGGGCTCCAGTTGGTTTTGGTTCTTAGGTCACACCAAGCAGGATGGTCTCTGCATGAGCTCCTGTTTCCCAACTCTCATTTCAATTCCCGTTGACGACGCTTAGGCCAGTGCGTCTCAAACTCTAATATTATGCACAAGTCTCAGGGCTCTCAGTAAAAGGTGTGAGCTGATTTGGTTAAATCTGGGGTGAGACCTGAGTCTGACTCTTTGCTAAGATACTACATGGTGCTCAGGCCAACTATTCAGTGGTCAGTGTGGAGGAACAAGGCTTTAGTTCTTAGCCACACTGCCTCTCAGGAGAACTGGTTCTGAGGTCACCTCATAAACACCAGTGGTTCAGTTGATGCTCAGTCACCTTCCTGTTGGCTCATGCCACATTCCACTGTAGCTCTCACTCACCATGTGACCCAGTCCCCAACCCCCACTGACCCAGTGTCCGCTCCTTTGTTTCTTGGGAGAGAAATGCCATCCACTGAATCAGTCCCTGACTTAGGCTGAGTCACCATCCTCCACGATGCTGACACCACAGGTTCATTGCCCTAAACTTAACCACCACAGCACTCCAGCTCATCTTTGGTTAACACTCAAGGTATTTTCTAATTATGATGATATTCACTTATTTGGAGTTTACAAAGCAATGGCCTATTCGATTTGCTATGTACTGACGTCTGATTTGCTACATACTGACTTTTCTACTCTCACAGGCTAGTCGGCAGTAGTACAGTCTGCTAGTACTCCAGCCAGGCACAGGAGAAGCAGAAAAACAAGCAAACAAAAACCAAACCAAACAACAGCAGCAAAAAGCAAATGCCAGAGCGTTGGTGGCGCACGCCTTTAATCCCAGCACTCGGGAGGCAAGGGCAGGTGGATCTCTGTGAGTTCAAGATCAGCCTGGTTTACAAAAGCTAGTTCCAGGTCAGCCTCCAACGCCATAGAGAAACTCTGTCTTGAAAAACAAAAACAAACAAACAAAAAAGCAAATGCCAGTCACTACTGTCAGATCCTAATCTATACCTTAGTGGGACGGATGGCTCAGAGGAGGGCAGAGGCAAGAGGAAGAGATACACATTGAATACATCCTTACCTTTTGTCATTAAAAAGAAAAAGATTGCTTAAGCCAGGCATGGTGGTGCATGCATTTAATCCCAGCACTTACAAGGCAGAGACAGATAGATCTCTGTGAGGTCAAGGCCAGCCTGTTTTACCATAGCAAGCTACGAAATCTACACAATGAGATTCTGCCTCAAAATAACAACAGCATACAAATAAAAAAGAACCCGATTTAAATAAAAATCATTGCTTAAATTCTTACAAAATTCCTTTTTCCTCATATTTAAAAAAGGGCCAGCTAAAATGCTGTAGGAAAATTATGTTAGTAGCTGAGTAGAAAGATGAGAGCTTCTGCATAAAATAAGTTGCAACAGGGGGATATAAAACAGGCTTCCGTGTACAAAGCACACAACAGGAAGAAGCCATAGCACTGCTGCCAAGAGAACTGCCTGCAAAGCAGTGCTAAGGCAAAAGCTAAAAATAAACAAGCTATTCGCAAGCATGTGCATGGTTTGCATGCAAAGCCCAGAACTGTCATTTCCTTTGACTAATAAAAAAGTAACGATAATTGTCACATTTAGTATCAGAAAGGAACAGCTCTTGACAATTAAATATATCATTGCATTATCTGAGAAAACAATTAATTAATTAATTATATCATTGCATTACCTGAGAAAAAACTACTGGTCTCTAAATCAGAAGTTTTAAATATATCGTCACTACAATGGGTTGTGGTTTACTTTGAAATTAATATTAAAACAACTTCACACAGCCTAACAATTTGGTAAACTGGTTGACATGGTCAATTAAAAATAAATTTGGACTGGGGTTGGAGAGACGATTCAATGGTTCAGTTCACAGCAACCACATGGTGGCTCACAACCATCTATAGTTCTGATGCCCTCTTCTGGCTGCCACAGGTACCAGGCCCAAACATACATGCAGATAAAACACTCATATGATTAAAAAAATTTTTAAGACAAAATCTTGTATGTCTGAACTCTATCTATCTATCTATCTATCTATCTATCTATCTATCTATCTATCTATCTTTTGAGACAGTGTTTCTCTGTGTAGCTCTGGCTATCTGGAGCTAGCTCTGTAG
This sequence comes from Mesocricetus auratus, assembly GCF_017639785.1. Lineage (NCBI taxonomy): Eukaryota > Metazoa > Chordata > Mammalia > Rodentia > Cricetidae > Mesocricetus > Mesocricetus auratus. The sequence goes on from NW_024429195.1 coordinate 69,043,245, forward strand.
ACCAGGCTGGTCCTGAACTCAGAGATTTGCCTGCCTCTGCCTCTTAAGTGCTGGGATTAAGGGCGTGTGCCACTACTGCCTGGCGAATTTAAATGTATATCAGTGAGATTCTCTCCCCCCTGGGTGGGGGTGAGGGGGAGCTCCTGAGCCATTAAGTGACCAAAGCATAAGGCGGAACACCAGATGTAAATGATTACTAGAAAAATAAAGAACAAGATAAAATTTAAAGCACTGTCAATAGGGACCAGCAAGATGGCTCAGTAAAGGCACCTGCTGCCAAGCCTGACGAGCTGACTGATTACCAGACCCATAGTGTGGAGGGCAGAACCAACAGACTCCTACAAACTGTCCTCTGGCCTTCACGCATGGGCACTATGAACTGTGTTCACTCTAACATACACATTCACACAGACTCGGGTTAGGGTTGACATAGCATGAATATCAGTACGTAATGAACTGTACAAACATACACAGTTTTTTTCTGGAAGCACAAATCCAGAAGACTATGTTTTTCAGACAAATTCTTCTTCAGTTGACATTCCAAAGCACACAACTGTCTTTGCTTTATCATAATGATGAATTCACAGTTTTGCTAAAAATAAGGAGATATTTTAATTATGTATGACCTCAAATTTTTATAAATTATTATCCCCCATGCATACTTCCAATTTTGGAGTATCATTTAGTCAACATTAGCGTTAGTCTGATGTTAGATGACATTTAGTAACCAGAATTACTAACCCAGCCGTATTCTTTACCAGACTACAGTGAAGAAACACATACACGGTTAAAGAATGAGAGGAAAGAAACTAAAACCATGATTCTTAGTGACAAGGCAGGTGGCCGAGGTCTTAACCGCTTGGGGAGTCAGGGTGAAAGTCTAGTCCAGGGTTTGCTTTTCCTCCACTTTTCCTCCACATCTCCTGGCTGTGTAACTCTGGGCAAACTGCCCGACTTCTTGATTTGTGCAGTGAGAGAATCTGTGCGGATGCTTACGTAGGGAGGTAAAATAACAGCAGCACATGAAAAATGGTGGCTAGTTTTATGGGGACCACAAGAATGTGCTGAGAACACATATGAATTTGATGCGGTAAAGCTATTAAATACTCATCTATAATACTACGTTCCTAGATGATGACACAAGCTATTGAAGTTGGCAATTATTCTCAAATTATTTTATAAGCCGAATGCTAAGCCAAGAAGTGCTCCGGTGGGGTGTTTCCTTAAGTTTATATAGGCAAAGGTTGGGAAAGGACGTTTTAGAGTTCCACCAATGAAGGCACTGGAGAAGATCAAACAGGGAAATAAGAAGGTATTAAAAAGAAAATATGTTTAGTGAATATGATTCAAATGAGCAAAGAAGAAAAAAGTGGACCGAGGACATGCTTTAAATTATCAATCTGCATCTGATAACTAAATTACTATAATTAAAATTTAAAAATTTGTTGTTAAAAATAAAACGTTAAAAATTAATAGCCAGAGAGGGATTTTGTAGAGAACTGAAACAAATCACAAAGATAAAACAATCAGTTCCCAAATGTCAATACAGTTGTCAAGAGTCAAGACAAAAATGATAAATGAGGAAAGCATGTTTGTAGCTTCCAGCAAAAGGTCAGTCTTCTGAAATAAAATGACTTAGATATCAATTTTTAAATGAACAAAGCAATAGAAAAATGAGAAGCATATACAAAAAGGCAGCCTGAGAGGCACGGATGAACAGTAAGCTACACAAATCTCTAAAAAACGAAATTAACCTGGTAATACTTCCTGTTTATCACAATAACCAGAAATAAACACATGGCTGGAAAGATGGCTGGGCAGGTAATGGCACTTGTCACCAGCCTGACAATCTGCGTGTTGTATGAGCTCCAGAAGGCACAGGGTGGAAAAAAGAACTCTCCTTCACTCTTATCCTCTGTCCCCGTGGGCTCACAAACAAGTTTTGTCCTCCCATAAACGACTTAGCTGTGAGCCTGTGTCTCCTGGGAATGCCCCAAGCTACCCCCCTCAAGTCTCACCAACATGGCTGCCCAAACGTGAGCACCATGGACCTGTCAGAGGATGGGGAGAAGGTCCCAAGGCCTCCCCCCACACAACGAACTACCGGCAACTGAGGACGGGCGAGGTGGTTTTCCCCGGGAAGAGCTCACCAGCTAGGTGTCCAGGACCAAAGGTCAGCCCTGACAACAAATGCGCAAGTAACGTTACACAGACTGAGCAGGTAGTATTTAGGAATATAAATGTATAAACTTACATGCATGTGATAACAATCTGTAAAAGAAGAGGGGTACATGGGAGGGTTTGGAGGGGGATGTGGGTACTGGGAATAAATTTTGGTTTTTTCTTAACTGCTGAACCATCTCTCCAGCCTCCAGAAAATGCTATGTATTACTACTGAGAGGAAATACTTGCATACATATTTTAGAGTGAAATTAATGTTCTGAAGCTCCTTTTGAAAGTTCCTGTCCTCTGCTCCAACAGAGCCTCATACAGTACGGAGTGTATTTCTTGGTACCACGTCCATCCTTGGAACTGTTCTGTGAGGCAGACTGGCCCCTCTGCAACTCACAGGATCCCATGACAGCCGATTCCCCTCAGGCTTTGCAAATGGAATCCAGGTCAGAGGAGTAGAGACTTGTTCTTTCTTGCCTGTACTTCCTGTCAGCCTCTTCCTAGCACTGATTCTTATTGACCCTGGGTATTTTCAGTGCCAGTTGCCAACATCACTGAAGGTGCAAGTACTTCCAGTGTCTGTCCCCTAGCTCCCGAGCCTAGAGGACAAAGCCTCTTCTTCAAGCTTTTGGATTCTAATGACCCTCTTCCTGGGTGAACAAAGTCTGCTACATCTGTCATCCTCCTGACAAGTTGGTAGCATTAGGCCCTTCCCCTGCACTATGACCATCTATGTTCTAAAGAAAAGACCTTCCCTAACATAACCATGGCACTCCCTATTACGAAAGCCAGTAAACAACACTGGTATTCTCAACTAAAATTCAGTCTACATTGAGTTTTTGTCAATTTTCACCCCTTGGTGGTGCGGTTGAACCCAGTCCTCAGGTAAAACAGGCCGTTGCCAGTCAGATGCGGACCAGTGTTCCCTAGAGATTTGTCCACCCAGCCAGGACCAAATAGAGATTCACATTAGACACAAAACTAACTGCTACACAATATTCCCTCTGCGGACAAATATCCTTTATCTAACGAGTATCTTTAAAAGGACATCTGTTTTGTGTTCTTTTCTTGCTGCTGTTGTTATAAACAGTGCTGGGGTAAGCGTTCATTTATAGCGATCATTCTTTAGGGAGATTTACTATGTATCATTCAGGGTTTAGCAGAACAGCATAAGCTCAAACAGCAAAAATTTCATACAAGGAGCTTCTTACAGAGGTCTGGAAGTTTTGTAAAGACTAGAGAGAGCTGGGAAGTAAGATGAGATAGTAAATACACTGATAATGACCATCTAAAGGTTGGGGACATAGAAAGTGACTGGATTGTCATATACTCGACACTCAGAGGGCCCTTGTGAACTAAAACACTTTGTTCCTAAGGAGGGAAGAGGAGTGTTCATAAAAAAGACATTTTGGAGAGGAAGAGGAAATGCCTGACATTCCTTCCTTTCTCTATCTCCTCTTCAACCTAAAACAAACAGTAAAGAATTTCGCCACCATAAACACAGAAACTCACCAAAAAATTGCAGTGATTTGGGAAAAAAGCTTAAAGATGCATGTAAAATCGGAATCTTATCATTATCTCAAGTGAAGAAAATAAAATACTGTAGGAAATCAAACTGCTCTGAAATCTGTTAAGTGTAAAAGTCAAATGAAGTAAGTCAGAAGCTTAAGTATTGGGACTGGCTGGTTTGTTCAGCAACATGGTTCATTATCTGTGCTTGGGGATGCATGGGTATGTTCCGGGTACGAGATCCTCTATGATGTCTGACTGTCCCAAGAGTGGAAGGGAATGACAAGAGACAATTAAGGGAGGACTGCTGCTAGTCTGAATCTCCAAGACTGTGAGGTTGTGAATAGCTCCGAAGCCCCAAGATTTCACAGCCTGTAACGTCGTAAAGAACCAAGGACTGACTGAAGAGTGTCCTTCAGCAAACTCTCTACTTGCACCATGTAACCCATTGTCAAGGAAGGATCGGGCCCAGCTCACTTCACTGAGAGCACCCTGTAACTCAGACCCTGATGGGCACGGTGCACAGGAGGGGTAAAAGTAAGGTCACTTAATGCCACAGCCCCACAGATGGCCTTGCATTCCTCTCTCTGGGTGACAGCCAGAAGAGCATTTTCAGAATGCTACCCCAAGTCGTTAATCTCCTGTGCGAAAGCTCTCTGCTGCTCCTGCATTCCTCAGGGTGCATGTCCTCTCATCTCAGAGGATGTCGTTCTTCCACAGGAAGAGGAAGGAACCAGTTGTCACTGGATGTGTGGGCTGAGAGCTGCGGGCATTTTCCGCATGCCTTCGCCTCAGCTGTGGGAACTGGGATGCAGCTTGGATTCCCAGGCAGAGGGGAGCTGGTGGTGTCACTGGGGCAGAGTCACGGCTTAGACACAGGACCGCAGGAAGTTAGAGGCAGAGCTAAGATCTGCAGCGTCAACACCTCCAGTGCCCAGAAAGTGCTAGTTTCTAAAGGGGTTTGCAACACTTCCTTAGTAGGTTAGGCAGCCAATAGCATATTATGAAGAATCCTTTTGTACAGTTTCCTGTTACAATAAGGATACATGTAACATAGAAAAAGAAACCACTGTTATCATCAGGAGTAAAGAAACAGAAAAAAAGTGCTACCTAACCAGGACAACTTATATAAATTTGATCTGTACACAATTTTTGGTAAATTCATTAAATCTTTCTCCATGACTTTGAAACATAAAGTAGTTCAAAATAGCACTTTTTTTTGGGGGGGGTAATACCTGAATACAATAACCTGGACTTACTGTCATGATTTTACTGAAGGATAGATTAATGTAAGTGGAAAAAATGATCCTGGCCTGCACCATTTCCTTCACAGAGAGATGAATTAAGACTATGACATTGAGAGCTCATAGAGAAAACAAGGCGCCATGTTCCTTTAACACACCAAACATTTCTGTTGTTGGTGCTTTAAAATCAGTACACAAGGAAAGGCCAGTTTTTTACTGAAAAAGTTAGTAGTTTCCCTAGCATGTGACTGTGGTGTGCCTTAAGAGCAGGGGTAGTTCTAATTATCTGGCAAGTTTCCCCACTTCTGACTCTTCAAAAAGATTGGATCTGAGGAACTAGAAGACAGAAAGGTTTTACTTCAGACAGGAGACCTGTGAAGATGCATTTTCCCCCTCATTTACTTTTGCATGCACTTTCTATTTCTTCAATGCCTTTGACAATTTAATTATTTCACATATTTCAATTTAATAAAGAGGACTAAAGATATTTCTTTAATCTTTTAAAAATTCCTCTTTTATTCCTACTAAGCACCCGAGAATCTAACATTCAACATCATTGTGTAACTTTAATGCATTTGCTATTGGATAAATTAAGACAAGGGGCCTTTAAAGAAAGCAAGTTGCATGGAGGGAGGCACCAGTTAAGAGTCCAGCCTGGGTCTCACAGTCACCTGCATATGTCCTTGCAAACTCTCCAGTGCAGGACAGGACAAAGACCCTGCAGGGCCACTGAGACAGTGCTGAGAACACACAGACCTGCCTGCTTTCAATAACCCACTAGGAACCTGCTTCCAGAAATCATATATGCTAAATTTACAAATCCAATGAAGCCTTATAAGCTGTTGCAAAGTTTAAAAACCTTAAGAAAGAACCTGACCTACTTCAACTTGAGGGTGCTTGTGGGTAAACCCAGGAAAGTGAGTACTGGGAGAGGAGGCAGGAGCTTAGAGCACCATGCCTTACAGGTACATTTTAAACAGATTAATTTATTTGTCTTTATCAGTATGGATATTTAGTCTGCATGTATGTCTGTAAAGTGTTGGATGCCCTGAAACTGGAGTTAAGATAGCTGTGAGCTGCCATGTGAGTGCTGGGTTAAACCTGGGTCCTCTGGAAGAGCCAGTGCTCGTAACCACTGGGCCATGTCTCCAGGCCGCACGTGCACTGTAAGCTGTCAAAGCTATACCTTCTAGTTTAGAGACATTTGAATTTGCAGACACTGTGTTCTTTCAAGTAAGTCCTTCCAAATCTTTGCTTACATAAGCAGTTAGGAACTGAAATAACTCCGAACTAGTTACACAATGTTGTCTGGTAACCAGGATGTACTGTTGCCACAACACCCATGGAGATATTCTGTGTACAAGTCTACTCTCCCTGTGTCCACATATGTGTCAATACAACACTGTTTTCTAGGTAGAATGTACCATCTGTCTCATGCAAGTGGGCAACCTTTCTCTTCCCCTGAATAGGCTGATGTAACAATCTTTGCAAAGGAGAATGTCACTCGAAAGGACATTTAGCTGTGTATTTCCCAAAGTCACAGGGACAGCAGAGAATCTCCTTTCCCTGATTCTAGAATTCAAGGCAAGAAAACCACAGCTATTTTTCTCTTCGTGGCTCTTTGTCAAAATGAGGCTATGCCCAGCTGCCCTGAGATTATTCAGGGCTACACCTTACTGTCCTCTGGGAGAGGAGATAGGGAATCCCACAGCCGACATTCAATCTGCCAGGAAATCCTCTTGGCTCAACCTTCAAAATGTCTTCAGCCCTGCCACATCCCTTGAGCCTGCCGTGTCAAGCCACCACTGCCCAAGGCGGTTTCCTTAGTTTCCTAGTTACTGTCCTTGCTCCCGTTGCCCCTGCAGTACTTCCTTCCTCAGAGGGCACCTGCCATGTGGTGGGCTTCTCTCTCTCTCATCTTTTTTTTCCCCCTTGAGACAGCGTTTCTCTGTGTAGCAACACTGCCTGTCCTGGAACTAATTTTGAACACCAGGCTGGCCTCAAACTCAAGAGCTCTGACTGCCTCTGCCTCCCAAGTGCTTGGCATTAAAGGTGTGCACCGCCACCCAGCGTGGCTGGTGTCTTGACCACACTCCTGCATTCTCTTTCTATTGCTCAAAGCCTTTGACACATTTCCTCACTTTTGTGGTTTCTGATCCACTTCCTAAAAACTGTGCATTTTTAGTCTGACTTGCTGGTTCCCTGATTAGGATGAAGGATGCAGCTTTTCTGGACAGGTTCTAATTGATTGCTTTTTTCTCATTTCTTTAAAACTGAGAATGGGGAGCAATGCAAAGTAGCTCCCTGATAAATATTTACTGAGGGACATGGATGTATATGAGTAGGCATCCTTCCAGGATTCTGTCACATCTGCCATCTGTTGGGTAAGGCAATGTAAAGGACCCAAACTAGCCAGGTGTGGAGGGAAAAGGCAGAGCTAGGTAAGATGACCACAAGTTTAAGTTCACCAAGAACTACAAAGTCACACCTCAGGAGGGGAGGAAAGAAAATAAGAGTGTGTGTGTGGAGAGGGGAGAAAGAGATATCCAGAAGTAGATTGCTATGCACTTTATTATCATGGTGTGCATATTTTCAAAAATTTTAAAGGAATATACTAAACTTTGCTTTGCTTACCTGAAATATTCCATTAAAAAAAATCCTACTCATCTTTGCTCAGGCTAAGGGCTTATTTCTCCTGGAAAAGTCCTCTATTGTTGTCTCCAGGTGACTAAGAATGTCTTCTGGAACACTGCCCTACCAACATGTCCTTGAAAAGTCCCTATACTTGACATCAAGATCCCTGAGGCTGATATTTGTTTCCTCCACTGTTAGCTTGTTTTCATCTGAGGAGGGCTGGGACTGCTGAGCTGCCTCAAGGTAACACATTGCAACGCCTGCCTTTCTAGGCGGCTTGTCTTAATTTTGGTGAACGGCTTACAACACCACAGTCTGGCTTGTTTTTTTCATCAATGTAACTTTAACTTCTCAGTTTATTATAAATAATTAATTTGACCTGAATTGCTGTCCTCAACTCTAAAGAAAGGCATACATATTACATTTACACTATGCATTGTGGCTGGGATAAAGATAAAGTCTCAGATCTTTGAGGAGGACCCAGTGTTTTGGCAAGCAGAAGAACTCTAAGAGTGCTAACCAAATTTTGTTCATCTACCTGTAGGACAAACAATAAAACTAATACACTAAAACTTAAGACTAGTCGGGCTGGACCGATAACCTCCAAAACAATACAGAGAAACCCTGTCTTGTAAAAACCAAAAAATAAAAAAACTTAAGACTAATTCATCTGAAGGTCCTCCCCCCAACCCTAGCCCCATGTGTGTGCCTGTAGGTAGAAGTATTTGGGTAAATGTGGAAACTAGAGGTCAAATTCAGATGCCATTCTCAAAAGCCATCACTATATCTTTTGAGAAGACAAACTGGCCTGGAACTTGCCAACTAGGAGAGACCATGTGGTCAGGGAGCCCTGAGGACCCACAGATTTGGCCTGTCCTCTGCCCAGGATTATTGGCTCTTACCTCCATGCCCAGCTTATACATGAATTTTGGGAATGAAACCCCTCCTGCTTACATGGCCTACACTTTACAGAAAGTGCTATCTCTTTAGTCCCAGCAAATGTCTTCAATGTTATTCCTATTTGACAAGAGTGGCAAAGGGTATCTAGGACACCCTGTGTCCCTACATCATAGATGGCAAATGCTAAATGCCTAAGTACAATCTTTATATCTATCTATCTATCTATCTATCTATCTATCTATCTATCTATCTTTTTTTTTTGGAGATAGAGCTTCTCTTCTATAATTCTGGCTGTCCTAGAGCTCACTCTGTAGACCAGGCTAGCCTCAAACTCACAGAGATCCACCTGTCTCAGCCCCTTGAGGGCTAGGACTAAAAGTGTGTGCCACCACCGCCCAGATTTTTTTCCTTAGTACAATCTTGTCTGTGTGAGGTCAGGGATTGAATCCAGGAGTTCACACATGCTAGCCAAACCTCAACGACTGAGCCATATTCTAACCATCCCTAACTCAGAGCCTGATGGCAGAACCTTGGTCTAGGTTTATGAAAATACAAGAGTCAAACCAGGATCCTAAAGAAAAGATTCTTTATATTAAGCCACTTAATATACCTGAAATAAAGATTAAGGCATTTGAGAAGATCGACATTTTAAAACCATGTCTATATTATAGCCAGTACCAACCTCTTGCTGAGAGTCTTTATTTGGGGTGGGGGATACAACCAAGCTTTAAAAATACAGATTAGTAACATCTTATCTTAACCCCCAAACATATCAAACTTTCTGCCAGGCATTAGAGAGAGAAGTGTAAACCACAAAGATACCAACCATTACACTGCATGCCTTCTCTTCAGGAGGACACTGGAGGACAGCTAAGTCTCACTTTAGTGTCTTTCATGTACAAGGCGAGTTCCTATGACACACATCCACACCCCTGCATCTTCTGGCACAGTCTTACTACATAACTCATGGTGGTCGAAGACTGAAAACCCCCCTTAGAGATGTGTGCCACAGGGCTTGGCATCACTACTTTTCAAATCAATCACCTGGAATGTTTCTTGTAAAGTGAAGTCATTGATGTTAGTCCAGCTTTGTTGCAAGAAGGCAGGTTCATATAATTCAGGCTAATGCTCCCTTCCTGTAGATAATGTAGTATTCAATCTTGTTTGTGTTTTAAAGCAACTGCCAATCTTGTCATGTTTGTTACTTAGCACTTTTTTTCAAAGTCTTACAGACACCACGTAATTAGTTGATTCTGGTGTCTCTGGGTTACTGCCAAGGGATAGACATCCTTTTGCCCTAGCTGGTAACAAGCCCATCTTTCACAGCAAACTTGAGAATGCTTAGAGTCCTCAAGCCATGAGTCTTTGCAAAGTTTAAAGGGTGCTGGCAGGGAGCCTGTGTCTCAATAAGTAGAACAAAATTTTTTAATGATCTGAAATAGTTTCTAGGACAGGAACTCTAGATTTTATTCTGTTGGATATATCACAAGGAGGGAGCCCATGCTACAACCTACCTACCTACCTACCTACCTACCTACCTACCTACCTACCTACCTACGGCAGAACACTCAACTCACTGGGCTGTATAAGGTCAATGGCACATGTTGTAACAGAATTCATTGAAGATTTACTATAGGGAAAACATAGTGGCAAGTTTTAGGCAAGATTAATTTGAAGACATTCATTCATGCAGAAATGCTGATGGGTGATATACAGGAGCACTTTAAGTGCACAGACCAGCTTTACCAGCTGAGGCCTGGCTTTCCCTCTGGTAATGAGCTGCCGGCTGCCACCATGTGGTTCTTGTTACTACAACTTCTCATGAGAAGATGTCCTCTGCTGGACATCTTCCTAAGTGGAGCGTTTCCTGGTCCAGGCGGAACTCCTCTGCAGTTGATACTACTATGGGCATCTACTCGAGTCACTGTATCGGTTGTTTCTTTAAAGTGTCACCTACGATGTGGAACTACATGGCCAGCTCAGCAAGGCTTGTGCAGTCAGCAGGGTGACCGGAGATTTGTGTAGAAGAGTGAGCAGTCTCAGAAGGTAAAAGGCTCAAGCTGATTCTAAAGCCTGCAGACACCCAGTATGTAGAATATCAGATCATTTTTATAAACAAAACTGCAAGTATTAGGGTAGGGATACTTTTCTTCTGGGTAATCCATGAAGAGACTAACAAAAACAAAGGAGAGGAACTGCTCTCCTTAGAGCTTCTAAAAGCAAATCTAGAAGGTGAGCATCTCTGGAAAACGACAGAGCAGGCAGTCTGCGCTGTGATAGCGGTGCAATACCCCGGGGGCAGGAGCCAGGAGCAGAGGAGCAGGGAGCAGGGAGGGGGAATCAGTCAGATTGAGTTTAGGTCTTCAAAGGAAAAGTTGTTCTGGAAATGGTTGCTGCTCCCCCTTGTGGCTGTCTAGAAATTATAAATGACTTGTGCAAAGCTGAAGTGTTAGGTTATCCAACCCACATTTTATCTGCTCCTCACATACTTTTTAAGGAAATAGATGGTAATAAATAATTTAACATGGCTGGAGTAAAGAAAAAGTACTTACTGTGGTAGAATCAAAAGAAAAGACATCCACAACAGGGGGAGAAGAACTCTGCAAATCCATTACCTCAAGTTTTGGATTTATCTGTGTGCACACATAAAATAAATTAATGTTTATCTTCTATCATAAAAAAACCAAATACTATTTGTAAGAAAAACAAATGGCATTCTTAGTATATTCTAGAAATGGTATATATTCGTCGACAAACACACAAATATTGCTAAAATATGAATTCACTAAACCAACTAGAGCACATGATATTGACTACGTTGAACATAAGCTATAAATAGTTATTTTCATATTATAAAAGTATTGTAATTCACCTAAAGAGGAATATTAAAGTAAAAAGACCCACCTTAAGAGATGCAGAAAAAAATCCTAGCCAGTACATTAGAAAAAGAAAAAGAAAAAAAATGTTAAGATGTAAGAAGCAGATAAAGGAACAAACTGTCATTCAAAAACAGGTGATTACCTACTGAGAAATAAACAGAATCTACTGCTGTGTCCTCAGCCCTGCTAGAAGGATCAAAGAGCACTGGAGCCCCAACCAGCACACAACCCAAACGAATTAAAATACAGACAGATCAAACGATAGCATGTGTAGTACTATAAAAATGAAGAAAATTCACCAGGAATTCAGGGGAAAGCCTAAAACTTCTGTTGATATTAAAGAAATCTCAAGCAAACAGAAAGCTGTACCACAGAGAGTTCAGAAGCAAGGTCCACTAGACGGGAAATAAATGCAGTAGGGCACTTTGGTTGCACTAGTTAACAGACAAGGATGATCAATAGTTCTAAACACTGGCTAGGTACATGATGGATCCCTGCTAGGAAGGGTAGGCAGGAAGTAAATAGAACCCAAACGTGATGATCAAACTGTAGAATGTTCTAGAATAAACAAGTAAGGTCTTTATTGTAACCAGAGGCAGAGAATGACATCTGAAGAACTGCAAAAGCAAACGACAAGACAAGGGTAGAAGCATCTGTTCACACCTGATGTGGGAGATCATGATGAACATCATAAAATTAACACCCAGAGGTGGAACAGAGGAGATATTATGATATCTAATATAAAAGGAGCAAATGTCTAAAATCTGTACAAAAAGCTTATACACAGAAATGTAGAAAACAGAAAGACCATGGAATACAATCTACAGGAGTGAACACCTAAGGGCTAATGGGTATCCAAAGAGGCTCTCAGCAGTGTTATGCATGAGAAAAGTGAAAATTCAAACACCACCACTGGAAAAACCAGAGTGCCTGATACGTTAGCAGTGACCAGCACTTTGTAACAGCGTGAGCCATGAAGCACGCTGTGGGGAATGCCTGCAATGCCACATCCCTGAAATACACACAGCAATGAAATGCAAGCAGAACACATGCAAATGTGCCAGTTCATATTAAATACACATCTCAAGGTTTCTATGTGAAATGAAAAGGCTGCTTACAGAAAAAAAAATACTCAGTACAATTCACTTTACCCAATAGTTCCTGGCCATTCAAAGCAAAACAATATTTAATTACAGATTTGGAAATATGTATGCAGTAAAATTACAGAGAAAAGGGAATGGTTTCCTGATTGATGACTACCTCTGGGGGAAGTTGCTTCTAAATTCAAAGGCCCCAAAACATCCCAAATAAAACCCAGTCACCCTCAATACCAAGAAGTGAACCAAGGACAATACGGATAGCAGAACTTTCTAGCAAACTTACTAGCACTCAGCACACTTAGGGACCAGAAGGAAACCTAGCGGATTGCTCAGTGACAGAGGACACTTATGAAAGACACTCAGTTTAGTAGAACTTCTCTACACAAAAATAAAAACAAAATGAATGTCAGAGAACAAGTAGAAGGCTGGAGAGATGGCTCAGTGGTTAAGAGCACTGGCTGATCTTCCAGAGGACCCAGGTTCAATTCCCAGTAACCACATGACAGCCCACAACTCTGTAACTCCAAGATCTGATACCCTCACACAGACATACATGCAGGGAGAACACCAATGCACATTTAAAAAAAAGTTAAGAGAGACAGAGTGAGATAAAGAGCCTCCCAGTACCATGGCAGAGCATAGGCAAGGCCCAAACGAGTAAGAAGAGCACAGGGTAGGAGAAAAGACAGAGACAGACTAAAGTTTGTCCAAGGCCAAATTAAAGAGTGAAGAAATCTGGGAAAACCATGAGGCTGGAGTCTACATGCTTTAGAGAGACCCACCTGGGAGAGACAGACACTACTCTAACTGTAGGCTGAGCCCTAGAAAGAATAGCTTGGTGATGGTGGCACACACCTTTAATCCCAGCACTTGGGATGCAGACACAGGTAGATCTCAGTGAGTTCAAGACCAGCCTGGTCTACAGAGTGAATTCCAGGACAGCTAGGACTACACACAGAAACCCTGTCTCTGAAAAACAAACAACAACAACAAAAAAAGAGCAGAACAACTTTTATTAAAGTAGGCAGGCTTGATGGGCTACATTTTATTTACAGACATGTGTATGCAGCGCATGCACACTCACACATGTGAGCGTACCGTGGTACATGTGTAAGAGGCTTAAGGACAATTTGTGAGATTTGGTTCTTTGCTTCCACCATGTGGATCCCAGTGACTGGACTCCGGATGGCAGGCGGGGCTGTAAGCCCTTTTACCCGCTGAGTCAGCTTGCTGGCCTGGTTTTGTTCTGAGGACTGATCTCACCATGGCTACGCCACCACAAAGCAGGCCTCAAACTCCTGTTTCTCCCAGGTGTTGTGATTATAGGCATGTGTGCACCGTGCTCGGTAGGGATGTTAGATGCATCTTACAATGGCCCAGCCCACTGTGGTAGTGGAGGCCCACAGCTGGGAGCCACAGTACAGCGGGGACACACTGGAGTACGGGAAAGATGGAGGAAGGCTGGGTCAGTCCACCAGCGCCTCCGCTTCCTTCCAGCTGCTCCTCAGCAGGAAACAAACTCCTTACACCTGGCTGACTTCATTCTTTTTAATCTTAGGCAAGCTAGCCAGAGCCATCTTACTCTTTTCTCTACTGCCACCTAGTGTACAGATAAAAATGGTCAACAAGTTAGTTTCCTCCTCTGCAAGAGAAAATGCCTAGAAAGCTTAAATCACAAGGAAAAGAGGAGGCACCTCCCATTTAAAAAAAAAATCTTTGACTGCCTTTAAGTTTGGAAGGTATGGAACTACTAGTATTTTACTGCATGGCAGCAAAAATTGCTGCCGCATAAAATCAAGTTGCCTTGAAGTGGGTGGGATTGAGAGACTGGCTTCTCATCAGCTGGACAGGGGAACAGCTGAGATCTATGAACGAGGAGACGGTTGTGTAGAGTCTTGAAAGTCCCTCAACACCTGCTCTGAGGGTCTACATCACCCAGGAATCCAAGACCATCAGCACCTGTGCTAACGCAGTCTGCAACGTTTCCCTAGACCACACGGTCCTGCAGGGCAAGGAACGGGCCCTAAAGCTAGGACCCCCAGCACAGAGATGTGTCAGTGCCTGCTGACAGGGCCAGATTTGAACTTCCATTACGCCGGAGCACCGTAACAGATGGGTAAAGGTGTGTAATGGGCCGCGGTGCCAGGGTTGTGACACCAGCACTGCCAGCCACTAGCTTCAACTCTGACTCTCTTCAAGTCTCATGTGGACAAAAGCGTTACAGACTTCCAGTATTTGTATTTGTAGCAAATATGAAATAATTTATGTAAAGACATATAGGTGTCAGGTATTCTTTCTCTCTCTTTTCTTTTTTTTTGGGGGGGGGTTTCGAGACAGGGTTTCTCTGTGTAGCTTTGGAGGCTGTCCTGACAATCACTCTGTAGCCCAGGCTGGCCTTGAACTCACAGAGATCCGCTTGCCTCTGCCTCCCGAGTGCCGGCATCAATGCCCGGTTTTTCTTTTTTAATTTTATGTGCATGTATATCTGGATGAGGGTGTCAGATTCCCTGGAACAGGAGTTACAGACAGTTATGAACTGTCATGTGGGTGCTGGGAATTGAACCCAGGTCCTCTGGAAGAGAGTGGACAGTGCTTTTAACCTCTGAGCTAACTCTCCAGCCTCCAGGCTTTAGGTATTCTTACTGTTATTGTTACGATTTAACCTTATTAATCAGACTAAGGTAAAAACTTGATCTCAGATTTGAAGATTGCTATTGATCACAACAGAATTTTCAACAATGGATCATGGTCAGGCTATCAAAAAGTATTTAGTTAAAGGAAATGTCCTGTCCTGCTAAGTAACATGTTGAATTTCATATGCAATTTATAGATAATGGTGATATTCAAGTGGCCATTTTGAAACTGAAAGCGATCAGGATAACTATTTGACTAGCAATTTTGACTTAAGTACTATGCCTTCTAATATTCTGCCTAGTCTAGAATAACTACCCAAACTCCTAGTTTCACGTGGATGTGTCCCTTAGAATGCTTTCTGGTTTTCCAATTAAATATGCAAAAGGGGAGAAGACTACAAAGGACAGTTATGCAAATATAACATCTGCACCACCCTTTGAGAGCAAAGTTGTTTTTGTTTTGTTTTGTTTGTTTGTTTGTTTTCTTCCTGGGGCAGTACAGTGCAGGTGTCTCTCGTGGCAGCTAACCAGGTTGCCACGAACTACTAATGTTATTGGACTAGTGAAGACCCCCAGGCCAGAGGATGGGGGCACAGGAGGGGTACCCACACAGCACAGGAGGGTGTCCACACAGCACAGGAGGGGTGTCCACACAGCAAGGCTTCTATGCTCCATGACTTCCTTCACGTGGCCTCCTCTGGTGTCTTCTCAGAGCAATTTGGCTGTCACTCCTCAGCCCATTAAGGATTAGTAGTTTACACATTGGAGACTCTGCAGGGTCCCCTACCTTCATAAAAATGGAGCCACTAAAGCTGGGACACTAGTGGGCTTTGCAAAAGCCACACAACTTCATGCAGAAGGTTAAGAAAACATATTAAAATATAAATTATAGTGGGTTGGTACTGTTCCAGACACAAAACAAAACAAACCACTCATGGCTACTGCAAGAAGAAATTACTTTAATACTTTTTGTTAAAAAAATCTTTATATTTTTTAAAGTTGTGAACACTCAGAATGTTTTCAGCTGTAAAGTATTTCTGAAGTAATGTAAGTGCACCTTCCTAAAGCTTTGAAAGAAATTTTAACTCAGAAAATTAAGTATTTTAAAACATAATTTATCATTAGTGAGCACAGCAATTCTCTCTTGATCTATGCTACACTTGTGTGAAAGTTTTAGTTTTAAATTAAACATGAATCTATATCCATTAATTTGAAGACTTTAAAAATAACTTGATAGCTAGGTGTGGTGGTGTACATCTTTAATCCCAGCACTCAGGAGGCAGAGGCAGGTGGAACTTTGTGAGTTTGAGGACAGTCTGGTCTACAGAGTGAGTTCCAGGACAGCCAGGACTGTTACACTGAGAAACCCTGTCTCAAAAAAACAAAAAACAAAACAAAAACAAAAACACACCCCTAACCTTGATACCCAGTTATTATTATAACATTAAAACTATTCTTTCTAAAAAAATTATATTTTGCCTTATTGTGAACTTATTTTTAAAACAAGATGATTGGCTGTTTACTTGCAGAATCCATTTACTTCTCTCGCATAGCATCGGAAAATGTTTTTATAAAAGTCAGTCACATAGACAGTTAACTCAAACAGCTATGACATCTCCAGGTGATTTAACCTGGGTACATGCAGTCAACTTTCTTGGGCCACATAAAATGTTGACACATTCTCCGCTAGACGCGCCGTGCAACTGGCCTCTGGTTCCATGATGAAAAGACCTTTAATAGGCATATAAGTGTGCATGTGGAAAGCCCGTCCAGTGTCTTTGCACAGTCTGGGTCATCCTGACCGAATCACACAAAGGAGTCTGGTTGGTTTCAGGGCTCTCAATTAAAGAGTCAGAATAAGCTGCTCAGTCAACCTGTTGACGTTTTAAAGTCTACCTCTCCCTCTCTCCCTCTCTCTCCCTCTCTCCCTCTCTCTCCCTCTCTCTCCCTCTCTCCCTCTCTCTCCCTCTCTCTCTCTCTCTCTCTCCTCTCTCTCTCAAATATTTATTTATTTATTACGCATACAGTGTTCTGGCATGCACACCAGAAGAGGGTATGGGATCTCATTATATAGATGGTTGTGAGCCACCATGTGGTTGCTGGGAATTGAACTCAGGACCTCTGGAAGACTAGCCAGTGCTCTTAACCTCTGAGCCATCTCTCCAGCCCAAAGTCTACCTCTCTCACATAGATCTGGGCTGAGAGCAAACCACAGAGCATGCAGCTTGCTTGTGTCTGGGTCTGGAGAGCATGATGCCAGGGAACTACCCCTCAGCTGGGAACATGTAGCTCTACCACACATCTTGCGGGTGGGTAGCACGTAAGTGGCACAGCCAAGCCATAGAAACGCTAAAATAAAGGCCATCAAGGGCCAAAAACGAGCTTTGGTAGCACAAGAAAAGGATATGCAAGGAAAATCTCCGTATTTATTTTATGTTCTATGTGATCACAGAAGATCAACCAACACACTTAACAACTGCAACAACTGAGGAAAAAGATTACATTTTTCGTCTGGAGAGATGGCTCAGTGGTTAGGAGCCCTGGCTGCTCTTCCAGAGGACCTGGGTTTGATTCCCAGCAATCACCCAGCAACTCTCAACCACCTGTAACTCCAGGTCTAGGGCATCTGACACTCCCTTCTGGCTTCTACAGGCATGTATACATATGGCACACACATACACACAGGCAAAACTCCCATACACATGAAATAAGAATAAATGATTCTTTTGAAAAATTATATTCTTTTGTTCAAAGAATGAAAGGGAAAATGAGGGCTAGGAATGTCGTTCTGTGGTGGATCACTTGTAGCATGCTAGTGGCCTTGAAGAGGATACATACACACAAGAGTGCATGCACATGTGCTCACACACGCGTGCGCATAATGATGACAAAGTAAGTATGAACATGTAATAAAGCCCTGTGAATGCCAGGCGTCAGTGGCGCACACCTTTAATCCCAGCACTCGGGAGGCAGAGGCAGGTGGATCTCTGTGAGTTCGAGGCCAGCCTGGTCTACAGAGCGAGTTCCAGGACAGCCTCCAAAGCCACAGAGAAACCCTGTCTCGGAAAAAAAAAAAAAGCCTAGTGATTAATACTCAGAATATTGTTCAAAAGGATACAAAATAAAGAAAAGAATTGAAAAATTAACACTGCTGATAAAAAATAACAGCAGAAATTCCAAATGCAGCTGGCTTAGATAAAATTTAAGATGGAGTTTCCTGGGTGTGATGGTGACCACGTGGAAGTCCCAGGAGTCCCAGGTCAGTCTGAGCCAGCATTGAGACCCCTAACAAGCAAAGAAGGAAGAACACCCAGAGTGTGGGTGCACATGCTTCAAGTGAGGGGAGCAGAAAGGCCTGAGCACCACCAAGAGTGATGAAACCAGGTTTAAAGATGTGACCGAGGTGGGGACACTGGAGGTGCCTGGGGAGTGACTTGGGCTACTGCGTCCTGCATTCAGATAAAGTCTCAGTGCTGGTGGTAGAAGCATCTGGGAAGGCACAGTGGCAGACAGATTAGGAGTGCAAAGTCATCCTCCATTACAAAGTGAGTTCAAGGCCAGTCTCATCTCAAAAGTGACACGAGACCTCATCTCAAAAGCAAGACAATAAGACAGTATAAGGAAGCAAAATAAATGCTTAAAAATCAAAGCTTTGTAATGACAAATGAGCAAACTCAAATGACCAGGGAAATGGTGATTTCTGATCTCAGCTCTTGCAACAGAAACAGACTTAAAAAGAACCGCAAAAGATCATCTAACAAGCCTAACAGGAGCTAAGGATTCAGCAAAAATGGGTTTTTCTTTGAAGGGAGTACATTGATGGGCTGAAATAGGGGAATACATCAACAAACGCCTTCCATTCAAAGAATAATCACAAAAAGACTTCAATAGTGGCTCATGCCTGTAACCCTAATACTTGGAAAATTGAGGCAGGAGGATTGTTATTGAATTCAAGGCCAGTATGGTATTTAAAGTGAGAATCCAAGAAACCACTCCTAGAAAGATAAACTATTACAAAAAATGTATTCATTTAGGAAGTGTGTTTAAGTCAGAGGACAACTTAGGGCAATCAGTTCTCTCTTTTGAACTCAGATCATGTAAGGCTTAGTGTGGCTAGTACATTTACCCATGAGATATCTTGCAGGCCTGTAAAGGTAAACATACATATATACGTGTGTGTGTGTGTGTGTGTGTGTGTGTGCGTGTGTACAAGCAAGCAGTAAAATGTTCTCAATCATTAATATGGCCTCAATTATATTAATGCTAACTATTTTCTTTAAATGTTTATAGGTGGGTTTGTTAGTTTGTTTGGCTATAAAAAGTTCCTGGAAACCTGCTTCATTAGTTGTTATAAAAACGCTTGTGGGCGATCCCAGCTAGGTGAGCTTGGGTCTCTGGGGGGACACTCCCCATCCTCCGCCCGACCCCCATCCCCTCGATAATCCGGGCTTCTCCTGGCATCCAGAAGACCCGCCCACACAGAAAAGACATCAGCTCTTCCAGGGCCCAAACTCCAACGATCCCAGTCAGCTTCAGGAAGGAAGGATACCAGTGAAGACAGAAAGACCCCACCAGCACCCACTGGAAGAAGAAATGGGAAGAAGAAAGAATAAGAGCTCACTCAGCAATCAAAAGACCAACATGACTCCACCAGAATCTAGGGAACCAATGCCAGCAAGATCTGAAAAGCACTACATAGACGAAGCAGAGGAGACCTTAAAAATCATTTTATGAAGATGATAGAGACCCTCAAAGAAGAAACAAGGAAATCTCTTAAAGAAATAGAGGAAAAAACAAACAAAAAATCCATGAAATGGGGGGGAAAATTCAAGAAATAAACAAATCTAAAGGTACCAAGAAAAAACAACCAAACAAATGAAGGAAACAACTCAATCAGTTGAAGGATTGAAAGCTGAAATAGAAACAATAAAGAAAACACAGATCGAGGGGATGCTGGAAATGGAAAAGCTGGGTAAACGATCAGGAACTACAGATGCAAGTATCACCAATAGAATACAAGAGATAGAAGAGAGAATCTCAGGTGTTGAAGACTCATTAGAGGATATACAGTTGTCAACCAAAGAAAATCTCAAAACCAATAAATCCCTAACACAAAATATTCAGGAAATATGTGACACCGTGAAGAAGCCAAACCTGAGAATAATAGGTATAGAAGAAGGCGAAGAAATACAGCTCAAAGGTACAGAAAACATATTCAACAAAATCATAGAAGAAAACTTCCCTAACCTAAAGAAGAATATGCCTATGAAAATACAAGAATCTTACAGAACACCAAATAGGCTGGACCAGAAAAAGAAGTCACCTCGCCATATAATAATCAAAACATCAAACCTACAGAATAAAGAGAAAATATTAAGAGCAGCTAAAGAAAAAGGCCAAGTAACATATAAAGGCAGACCTATCCTAATTACACCTGACTTCTCAATGGAAACGATGAAAGCCAGAAGATCCTGGACAGATGTCCTACAAATGCTAAGGGAACAAGGATGCCAGCCCAGACTGCTATATCCAGCAAAGCTTTCAATTACCATAGATGGAGAAAACAAAATATTCCATGACAAAGCCAGATTTAAATAATACGTGTCCATGAATCCAGCTCTACAGAAAGTGCTAGAAGGAAAACCTAGACCCAACAAAGATAACTACACTCACAAAGACACAGGCAATATATAATCCCACTTTACATAACACCAAAAGAAAAAGGGAGGAGAAACTACACAAAATAACTTCACTACCAATAAATCAAGCACAAACAAGAATCATCAATCAATGGTCATTGATATCCCTCAATGTCAACAGCCTCAACTTGCCTATAAAAAGACACAGACTAGCAGAATGAATACGAAGACAGAACCCATCCTTCTGCTGCATACAAGAAACACATCTCAACATCAAAGACAGACGGTATCTCAGGGTAAAGGGTTGGGAAAAGATTTTTCCAATCAAACGGACCCAAGAAACAAACGGGTGTAGCAATCCTAATATCTAACAAACTAGAATTCAAATTAAAATCAATCAAAAGAGATGAAGGACATTTCATATTAATCAAAGGAAAAGTCCATGAAGATGAAGTCTCAATTTTAAACATCTACGCCCCAAATACAAAGGCACCTACATTTGTGAAAGAAACATTACTAAAGCTCAAATTGCACATAAAATCTCACACACTAATAGTAGGAGACTTCAACACTCCGCTCTCACCGCTAGACAGGACCTCCAGACAGAAACTTAACAAAGAAACAAAGGAATTAATAGAAGTTATGACCCAACTGGGTTTAACAGACATCTATAGAACATTCCACCCAAACACAAAGGGATATACCTTCTCTTGGCACCACATGGAACCTTCTTTAAAATTGACCACATAATAGGAAACATAGCAAATCTCCACAGATACAAAAAAAACTGGAATAACCCCCTGTATCGTCTCAGACCACCATGCATTAAAATTAGAATTCAACAATAACACAAATCGCAGAAACCCTACAAACTCATGGAAATTGAACAATGCTCAATTGCACCATCCCTGGGTATAGGAAGAAATTAAAAAAGAGATTAAAAACTTCCTGGAATTCAATTAAAATGAAAACACAACATACGTAAACCTATGGGACACTTTGAAAGCAGTGCTGAGAGTAAAGTTCATAGCACTAAGTGCCCACATGAAGAAACTGGAGAACAGTCATACTAGAGAATTAACAGCACAGCTGAACGTTCTAGAACAAAAAGAAACAAGCTCACCCAGGAGGAGTAGACGCCAGGAAATAATCAAATCGAGGGCTGAAATCAATCAAGTAGAAACCAGGAGAACATTGAGAAGAATCAATGAAACAAAGAGTTGGTTCTTTGAGAAAAATCAACAAAATAGACAAACCTCTGTACAAACTAACCAAAAGACAGAGAGAGAGAGCATGTTAATTAACAAAATCAGAAATGAAAAAGGGGACATAACAATGGACTCTGAGGAAATCCAGAGAATCATCAGGGCATACTTTGAAAATCTGTACTCCACAAAATTTGAAAATTTAAAGGAAATGGACAATTTCCTGGATAGATATCACTTGCCAAAACTAAATCAAGAGCAGATAAACAATCTAAACAGACCTATAACCCTTAATGAAATAGAAGCAGTCATCAAAAGTCTCCCAAACAAAAAAAGCCCAGGCCAGGATGGCTTCAGTGCAGAATTCTACCAGAAATTCAAAGAAGAGTTAATTCCAATACTCAAAGTATTACACACAATAGAAGCAGGAGGATCACTGGCAAAATCTTTTTACGAGGCTACAATTACCTCGATACCTAAGCCACACAAAGACACAACTATAGACCAATTTCCCTCATGAACATCGATGCAAAAATACCCAATAAAATACTAGCAAACCGGATTCAAGAACACATCAGAAAAATCATCCACCATGATCAAATAGGCTTCATCCCAGGAATGCAGGGATGGTTCAACATTAGAAAATCTATCATTGCAATCTACCATATAAACAAACTGCAAAAGAAAAACCACATGATCATCTCACTAGATGCTGAAAAAGCCTTTGACAAAATCCAGCACCCCTTCATGATAAAGGTCCTAGAGAGATCAGGGATAACAGGAACATACTTGAATATAATAAAAGCAATATACAGTAAACCAACAGCTAACATCAAACTAAACGGAGAGAAACTCAAAGCAATTCCTCTAAAATCAGGAACAAAACAAGGCTATCCACTCTTTCCATATCTCTCCAATATTGTACTTGAAGTCCTAGCTACAGCAAGAAGACAACAAAAGGAGATAAAGGGGATGCAAATAGGAAAAGAAGAAGTCAAACTTTCACTATTTGCAGATGATATGACAGTTTACATAAGTGACCCGAAAAACTCCACAAGGGTACTCCTAGAGCTGATAAACACCTTCAACAAAGTGGCAGGATACAAGGTAAACTCAAAAAAATAAGTGGCCCTATTATGTACAGACGATGAAGTGACTGAGACAGAAATCAGAGAAACCTTACCCTTTACAATAGCCATAAACAGCATCAAATATCTGGGGATAATGTTAACCAAGGAAGTGAAAGACCTGTATATCAAGAACTTTGAGTCTTTAAAGAAAGAAATCAAAGAGGATACCGGAAAATGGAAAGATCTCCCATGCTCTTGGATTGGTAAGATCAACATAATAAAAATGTCAATCTTGCCAAAAGCAGTCTACAGATTCAATGCAATCCCTATCAAAATTCCATCACAATTCTTCAAGGACCTGGAAAGAACATTAATCAACTTTATATGGAAAAACAAAAGGCCCAGGATAGCCAAAACAACCCTATACATAAAGGAACTTCAGGAGGCATCACCCTACCTGACTTCAAGCTCTATTATAGAGCTATAGTCCTGAAAACAGCTTGGTATTGGCACAAAAATAGGCAGGTAGACCAATGGAACCGAATTGAAAACCCTGATTTTAACCCACACACCTATGAACACTTGATTTTTGACAAAGAAGCTAAAACTATACAATGGAAAAAAGAAAGCATCTTCAACAAATGGTGCTGGCATAACTGGGTACTGGTACGCAGATGACTGCAGATAGATCCATGTTTATCGCCTTGTACAAAACTTAAGACCAAATGGATCAAAGATCTCAACATAAATCCAGCCACACTGAAACTTTTAGAAGAGAAAGTGGGAGATACTCTTCAACAAGTTGGTACAGGAGACCACTTCCTGAACATAACTCCAGTGGCACAGGCACTAAGATCGACAATTAACAAATGGGACCTCCTGAAACTAAAAAGCTTCTGTAAGGCAAAGGACACAGTCAAAAAGACAAAAAGGCAGTCCACAGAATGGGAAAAGATATTCACTGACCCCACTTCTGACAGAGGGCTAATCTCCAAAATTTACAAAGAACTCAAGAAGCAAGTCTCCAAAACACCAAAGGATCCAATTAAAAGGTGGGGTACAGAACTAAACAGAGAATTCTCAATAGAGGAGGCTAAAATGGCCAAGAGATACTTAAGAAAGTGCTCAACATCCTTAGCCATTAGGGAAATGCAAATCAAAACAACTTTGAGATACCATCTTACTCCTGTCAGAATGGCTAAAATCAAAAACACCAAAGACAATTTATGCTGGAGAGGATGTGGAGAGAGAGGAACACTCCTCCACTGCTGGTGGGAGAGCCAACTCGTACATCCACTTTGGAAATCAGTATGGAGATTCCTCAGGAAAATGGGAATCAATATACCACAAGACCCAGCAATTCCACTCTTAGGCATATATCCAAAAGATGCCCATTCATACAATAAGGATGTCTGTTCCACTATGTTCATAGCAGCATTATTTGTAATAGCCAGAATCTGGAAGCAACCTAGATGCCCCTCAACTGAACAGTGGATAGAGAAAATGTGGTACATTTACAATGGAGTATTACTCAGCAGAAAAAAAAAAACTATGGAATCTTGAAATTCGCAGGTAAATGGATAGCACTGGAAGAAACCATCCTGAGTGAGGTAACCCAATCACAAAAAGACAAACATGGTATGTACTCACTCATATATGGATTTTAGACATGGATCAGGAGAGTGCCAGTCTGCACTTCCACTGACAGAGAGTCTGGGAAACAGGAAAGAACCTAAAAGATATGCATAGTACCCAAGAGAAGAGAAATGAGGCAAGATCCTCTGAACAGATGGGGAACACGGCGAGGGGTGGGGGGGGAGGGGGACCTGGGAAATAGAGAGAGGGAGAAGTGGAAGAGAGAGTAGGTTGTGGAGGAACAGGAAGGTTCACTGGGGGGTGTAGGATAGGGGGAAGAGGGAATCATAGGTTAGAAGACAGATCAGGCACCAGTGTGACCTCTAGTGATCTAAAGGGATAACACCAATTGGCAAGCTAAGCAATAGTGTAGAGACCACCTCGAATGACCATTCCTGATAGTGCACTTGATGTCTATAACCATCCTGGAGCCTTCATCCAGTGACTGATGGAAGCAGAGGCAAACACCCACAGTTAAATACTGAACAGAACCCAAGGAACCCAGTGACAGAAAGGAGCGATGAGCAAATTGGCAAAGAATGGGCTGGCAAAACCAGCAGAGACAGCTGATCCGAACAGGGGAGAGCTCTTGGACCGCAGACCGACAGCTGGGAGGCCAGCATGGGACCGATCCAGACCCCTGAATGTGAGAGTCAGTGAGGAGGCCTGGGCTACCAATCCTGAGCAGTGGATCAGTGTTTATCCCTCGAATACTAACAGACATTGTGTGTTCATAACACAAAGAGGGTTGCTCTCTCTGCCTGGACTCTTAGGGAAGTGCCTGGACCCTACCCTGAGTGAAATGATAGACTCTAGATATCCCCTATGCAGAAGGAATTGGCAATAGGGTGGGAGGATGGGGGGGGATGGCAGGGAGGGGGGTGCGGGAGGAGGGGAGGGAGAGGGAACTGGGATTGACATGTAAAACAAGCTATTTAAAATTAAAAAAAAAAAAAACGCTTGTATTTTAGTCCTATTCTCAGGATATTCAAACCATCTCTCCCGAAGTGACTGGCCAGGAAGCAAGTCCAGACTCTGCAGCCTTACATTTAATTTCTCGTTTCTACTACTGCCAACATAATTTTTAGCTTTATTTCTGAGCCGTCAAGAAGTGAATCCAAAAGCTATTCACATTAGTGCACACACTGTACAGCTATGATTTTATTTTTGTAGTGAAAGCAACAGACTTTTTCAAAGCTCTATTGTTTTGGGCTTTTCTATAAATCAGTACAATTATAAGCACCGGGTTCAAGTTTAATACCAGCTCTGCAATTGATAAAATGTAGGACAAATACACATAGCATACTCACTTCAATAATCTCCTTTTTCTCTTGGTGGGGATGCGGTGATCGTGGGTAGATGTCAAGAAGGTGTGGTGAGGACTCAAAATGCAATCTTTTGAGGTTTCTTTTATTAAGATCTTTACAGTGCAACTGATTAAAGTTAGTCCTCCATAACAAGACCTACAGAGAGCCAATGGTGTTGGTAGTTATTGGCCAGCATATGAAATCAAAAGGTCAAACAGCCAAAGGTGCTCCGAACAGTCAGAACAATGTCTATGTGCAGAGAGATACACATGTCTGTCACTGCTCTTCAACATTTTAGGCATGGCAAGGAGGAGATTTAGCATTCTGGATTGCCTTCATGCCCGACTTAAAACTCCTTTGAGCTGGGTGTGTGGGATATACACTTGGGGAGCAGAGGCAGGAGGATCATTGTAGGTTTGAGGCCAGCCTGGCCTTTATCATGAGTTCCAGGCCAGGCAGTGATATACAGTGAGCCCCTGTCTCAAAAATACCACCCAGACCCAAAGCTAAACTAAGCCAAACCAAACCAAATTCTTACTTAGGTAATATTTTATAAACTGAAAACATTTCTCTCTGCCTCACCAAAAGTCCCATACCACGCTTTTGTCTTCATTCATTTTGCTCAATAACTGGCTATGAATGGCTTTTGGTCATCTCATGTAAATGTAGATTTGCCTCGTCAATGATTTCAACTTATAACCCTCAGGCAGCTCAACATTTGAAGAAATAACAAGTATAGACAAAATCTTAGGCAGTAACTTGGGTAAAAGGGCACTGAAACTGGACATTCAGTGTCAAATAAGTGTATTTAAGTATAAAATATAGCAAGAGAGAATACTTGCAGAATTCTTAACTATTCAACTGGAACTATTTCAGCTATGTGACAGCAAACCCAACGCTAAGCTAACATAAAAACCCACTGGTCATCATCTCAAGATACACGGGCTAGCCAGTGATGAGTGTCCTAAAGACATCAAAGATCACTTTATGTAAGTCGGATCCTTCGATCCAAATCAATGATGTACAAACCTGGGCATCGGCACCTCCTGATGTGAATAGTTCTCCATCCTTTGAAAATGTAACAGTAAAGACAGGACCCTAAGACACAAAGGAAAATGTAACAGTAAAGACAGGATCTTAAGAGACAAAGGAAAATGTAACAGTAAAGACAGGGCCTTGCCTGGGCGTTGGTGGCGCGCGCCTTTAGTCCCAGCACTCAGGAGGCAGAGACAGGCGGATCACTGTGAGTTCGAGACGAGCCTGGTCTACCAAGTGAGTTCCAGGACAGGCTCCAAAACAATACAGAGAAACCCTGTCTCGAAAAACAAAAACAAAAAACAAACAAACAAACAAAAAAAGACAGGGCCCTAAGGGGAGGGAAAGGAAGAGGGACCTGGAATTGACATGTAAAGCAACCTTGTTTCTAATTTAAATTTAAATTTAAAAAAATAAAATATAAAAAATAAATAAAGACAGGGCCCTAAGACACAAAGGAAAATGTAACAGTAAAGACAGGACCCTAAGAGACAAAGGAAATGTAACAGTAAAGACAGGGCCCTAAGACACAAAGGAAATTGTAACAGTAAAGACAGGGCCCTAAGACACAAAGGAAAATGTAACAGAAAAGACAGGGTCCTGAGACATAAAGGAAATGTAACGGTAAAGACAGGGCCCTAAAACACAAAGGGAAGTAAAGAGATTGAGAGCTGTTTTCTCATGGCCAACAAAATTGAGTGCCACTTCTGTGCTCTAAATTGTCACACAGTGACTAGTGTCCGATGGACACGTCCAGCATGTCAGAACACAAGTAAGTGACAATAAGCAAAGGAAGGGATGGCTCTTTCTCCCTTAAAGAAAAGCTTGCACGTGCATAAACTGGTAAGAATTTCTGCTAAACTTTTTTCTGACTTTCTGGTTTGTATAAACGATTTGAAGTGGTGGCACTGAGGGTACATAAATACAGGCCATTTCTCGACCGTAACAGGCTCCACAGGGCACCCTCTTATGAAGCAGGCTACAGGGAGCCACTTCAAGTTTAAGAGCAGGACACGGAGGAGAACCACGGGTAGTAAGAGTCAGCAGTGCAGCCAGAAGGATGAGCAGCCCAGAACAGCTGGAGGCCAGTGGGGAGGTTACTGAAATTACCTACGGAGATAAGAAGCACTTAGAACTGAGCAGTTCCTGTGAAGTTGTACATGGGTCCTTTGCGTGAGGCCAGTCAATACTAACACTTATTTTTTAACATACACTTAAACTAATACGCAAAGTTTTGGAGAAAACGTTTTGCTTTATTCACATATGCCCTGAGTTATGCACTGAATGCCAAGTGCCCCCCCCCTACACCCTGTAGGTTTCTGTGCTTAAACACTTCATGGTGCTGTCTGGGGGTGTGTGTGGAGTCTTCAGGAGGCGTGCCTCGCAATTCTATTACCTGGTCCCACTTCATGCCCCCTCCCCCTCCCTCCCTTTCCTCCCCCCCCCGCTTCCAGACTAGCAATGCAATGTGACAGGCTGACCTCATGTCCCTGCTGCCAAGGTAGACTGTACCCCTTCTGGAACTGGAATGGAGCAAGCCCTCTCTCTCTGCAGCCGCTTGCCAGGGTTTCTTAGCACAGCAACAGGAAAGTAACTAGGGCACCCTAGGTTATAGCTCACAAACACCTCTACCTCTAGATGAAAATGTTATCTGTGTGCAAAGAGTGTTTCTCCTAAATGCTGTTCTATCTTTTTCCTAATTATGTAGTATTACTTAGCCATTGTTAGAGGTTGTATTTATTTTCCCTAAACGCATGTGTCTCCATGGGACTGAGCTGGTTCTGCTTTGCATTAATCTTGTTGTAGAACAAAAGAACAGAGCAGGAAGTTGTGCAGGACACATCAGACAGGAAGAAGCTTTCTCTTCTAGACCACAAAGCCCGTTCTATTTTGAGATACTGAAGAGCTGATATTTACCTAAAAGAAAATACCCGGTGCATACGGCAGAAAACAAAGAATTTGTTCTAAAAAGTTTACACCTTTGAATATTTATCCATAAGACTTACAGACTTAAAGAGTATCAATGTTTTATAAACCAACTGAGAAATAAGACAAAAGAGTAAGGACTACCAGAGCCAAAACATCAGCTTTCTCTCCAGTAAGTTTGTTAAAAGCAGACTATTGCCAAGCTGGAAGGCAAGTGAGTGTTCTAGAAACAATATTCACAATGAGCCGGGTGTGGTGGCCTAGTTACAGGCGACACTGGATGAAGACAAGTCTTTGCAGAAGAATTATCAGAGCAAAGCAGCAGGGGCTGGCTCCCAGTCAAGGGCAGGGCGCAGAAGGTGCTAGGTTCTGATAGCTGAATTTCTCCTAAACTCACCAATCAGATTAGAAAAGGAGGGTTGGAGCGCCGGGCGTTGGTGGCGCACGCCTTTAGTCCCAGCACTCGGGAGGCAGAGGCAGGCGGATCTCTGTGAGTTTGAGGCCAGCCTGGTCTACTAGCAAGTTCCAGGACAGCCTCTAAAACAATACAGAGAAACCCTGTCTCGAAAAACCAAAAAGAAAAAAAGAAAAGGAGGGTTGGGGAGAGACGAGAGAAGCTCAGTGTCAGAGCTGGTGGACTAGCATTCTCTATATAATATCCAGTGTGTGTGTGTGTGTGTGTGTGTGTGTGTGTGTGTGTGTGTGTGTATGTGTGCATGTGTGTGTTATACTCCATCTAAGCAGTACAGCCTGTGCTACACACTGACAGAGATGTAGTATTTATTAACGAATGGCTAAAGTCACTAGTTTTGAAAAGTTGCAATAAATATTATTATTTTTTGGCAGGTTTTTGAAGACAATAAATATTATTTTTAAGAGTTGCTTCTAGAGATTAAAAAGTTAGAAGTATGCTGGGCAGTGGTGGCACACACCTTTAATCCCAGCACTTGGGAGGCAGAGGCAGGTAGATCTTCGTGAGTTCAAGCCCAGTTTGGTCTATAGAACAAGTTCCAGGACAGCCAGGGCTACACAGAGAAACCCTGTCTCAAAAACAAAACAACAACAAAACGAAACTCAAAAGCAAACCAAACCAAAAACTCCTAAAACTTAAAAGTAAAAAAAAAAAAAAATCAAATTCTAGGGGTAGCAGCAAACATACATTACTAACCCCCACTCCCCCACCCCCAGAAAATAATAAATCTTAGGTGATACCGTGTGTCCTTGGAGTGTGTATATGAGTCTCCCCTCTAGGAGGTCCAGAATCTTAAGTGTTCCATCAGAAGAGGCCGTGACCAGGCTGTTACCCAAAGGATGGAATGACAGACAGTTCACACCGCAGCTGTGAACTAATTTGAAGAAAATAAACACAAAAAGTTCAGGAAACAGTGGTTTCTTTATGATGTCTTTAACATCATAACTGTAATCTGATATAATTGACTTCTTTATGATCTTGCTAATTTTTTTCAGAGAATGATTCTTAATTTCAGAGCATTTTTCTTCTGTATTAGCAGCATTACTGTGAAAACAGTCAGCCAGAGGCAGCATCTCAGTCACAGCAAAATCATAACAAGTTACGTATCCTGATATCACATGGCATGAAGCTTCCAGTTAATGAGACAGAGTCACTTCAGAAAGGAGAGTGTGTCACATGAAGAGAATCTTATTGGGCACACAGCTATAAAGTCTTTGGCTATATTACCAAAATAACTAATAGCTGACTATTGTCAGCTCATATAAGCTCTCTAATTCAGCCTCAAATTAAATGTAAAGAGCAATCAGGGGCTTGGGATTAAGGAGTGCAGAGGTGAGTGTGAGGGACAGCCCAGACTTAAGTATGAGAATTCACGGTTGGACACTGTCCTTCCACTAGGAGGCAGTATAATACGACAGTCCAAAAAGCACACTTTCTATACTCGATGTTGTCCCTCGGTTTTAAGTTTATTTCCATCAGTTTTCTTACCCTTAGAACGAAAGGAGTAATGATGCCTACTAGAAATAGTGTCAGGGTTTGCTTGTTTATCTGCTACATAGAAATCACGGAATAAATAAGTGCCAGGTATTATTTCCATGCACAACAACGATGTGGACTTAATATCTGGCTAATAGCAACCAAGACCATGCTCTCCCTTTCGCTTTAGTGCACCCACACAGAAGGAAGCTGTTTTCTCCACGTCAGTTATTCCCATTCATTCGGGATTACATCACCTACTGACTCTCACACAGTGCAGACAACCAGAGCTTGAAAGCTACCTAGTAACTTCTTTTTTTACAGTCCTGAGTCAGTTTTAAAGTCCCTTTTAAAAGATGGATGGGTCGGGAGACATGACACCAGACCCTTTATCTATTCCTCTTCCCAATGCGGCACTCTGGGCACATCTCACTCTGCTTTTCGGTATTCTTCACCTCTTTAATTGGCACACTGGGGATGTGTGGCCAAGCCGAGCTCTTAGGAGTCGCCCTGAAAGCTCTGGATACAGCTCTGTCAAGCAGAACAAAGACACCTTTTTGGCATCAGCCACTCAAGCAAGTGCAGCCTGGATGGAGAGGAGAGACTGGTGGTCCCACACAGCGGCTGGAATCACTTGCATTCCAGGAACTTTTCTTATCTCCCACTTTGGCTGTCTGCTTGGATCTGTCGAGGTGGAGAAGGGAGTGGTTGGCTTCTTCAGGCCCTGAGTGCTGACTTTAAGCTCTCCCAATCAATGCACCTTAGCGCCCACACCCCTTTCTGCTCCCTGTCAGTTTGGAGGCTCTTTTGAGCTGTCTGGGTTCCTTCTGAACTAATTTGAATCTCTGTGGTCCCTTGTCTTCTGAGCCACTATGGAGTCTTTAAACCATTTGGGGATTGTCCACTATGACAGGGATGGCTAAGTTCTATAATTCTGTGTTGGTAACTAGCAGGAAGTGTATATAAGGTATATCAAGAAATAGTGGTGTTTGGGATATCTTTTTGTAGTTTGCATAAGCATGGAATATAAAGTTTGTGCTATCCCGGAACCCTCGGGGAGCATTCTCGCGTGTTCTCTGTAGCTTTTGGTGGCTCATCTAAGATTGCACCGTGAATCATACAAATCTTTTGTGTACCATATATTTTTTACACTATTAGAGTCTATAATAATTGGCTTAATGAAAACTGGATGGCTATAGCAATCAGCCAGTTAGAAGCTGATTGAACAGAAGAGACAAATGCTCCCCGTGACCGGCTCTGGGTGACTGGCGTCTTGATGGGGTATCAGGTCATGTGCTGTCCTGAGGTCTCACAGGAAACCACAAAGCACATTCTGTGCTTGGAAGGACTCCAACAGTTCAACTAAGAGGTGCTCCTTTGAACTACTCCTTGGTGTCGGGGCTTTCTGAGACATGTCAGAGGGGCTAGCCGTCCCACTGGTGACACTCAAAGAAGGAGTCATTATTAAACGTTACACCTTACTGTCCCTAAACTCTTGCTTAGCATCTGTACTCACTTTGGCTTCCAAGATGAGCCTCTAGTCAAAGGACAAAGAAAACAGGGACAAAATAAATAAAAAAGGTCACACACCAAAACTGTCATTCTTGGCATGTCTAATGCGAATGTATAAAAGAGAACGTTTGGGGTGATTTTTAGGCTACATAAATCTATAGTAGTTGCGGCACTGTCTGTCTACCGCCTCACCCCCCCATTTCTCTACTTTGCTGCTGCTGCTACCGTTTTGTTTTGTTATTTTGAAAGGGGAAAAAAAGTAGCTTTTCAAGATCTTTTTAGCAAGACCTTTTAAGAGTTAAAAGTAGATGCTGGAAGTGAAGGAAGAGGGGGAAGGTCATTTTAAAACCAAGCCGTTGATGCCTGCTTAGGTAAGGCTTGAAGGGTGAATTCTTTTTTCTTTTTTTCTTTTTTTTTGGTTTTTTCGAGACAGGGTTTCTCTGTATTGTTTTGGAGGCTGTCCTGGAACTCACTCTGTAGACCAGGCTGGCCTCGAACTCACAGAGAGTCGCCTGCCTCTGCCTCAGCTTATTTCTTAGTATTAAAAAAACCAAAATAAACAAACAACAAAAACTACAGCTTTCATGACAAGATTCTTCTCTCTCCTCTCTTTCATTTTTGCCTTTTTATTTTAGGGGGTGGGGGATTCAAGATAGGGTTTCTCTGTGGTTTTGGAGGCTATCCTGGAACTAGCTCTTGTAGACCATGCTGGTCTCGAACTCACAGAGATCCACCTGCCTCTGCCTCCAGAGTGCTGGGATTAAAGGCGTGCACCACCAACACCCGGGACTTTGTTTTGGTTTTAGTTTATCTTTTAAATTTAGCTTTGATTTGGGGGAAGAAGTTGCAAGAGCAGAGGGTGGATGCTAGGGAGTAAAGCTAAAAAACAAGCAAACAAACAAAAAGCAAAAAGCCAATTGTCTTACTTCAAAAAGCTTTTGGAAAAGGTGTTTCAAAATATAAATTTGTCTATAGGATTTTCTAAGGTCAAAAGTTAATGCACATTGTAAGAACAGAACCTAACTCTTTATGTCTAGAATAGTAAGACTTTAGAAAACTTATTGTTCTGTTCTTAGTAAATGTACTTTAAAAAAGAGTTGGCATTAAGGACAAAGATGAATCTCTGGACACAGGAACGCTGCTTTCTGTTGATGGTAAGGACTTGGGAGACAAGGGAACAGGATGGGAAGTATGCACATGAGATAAACAAGCCTCGGGGCAGCACACAGATTAATAGAAATGGGTTAACTTAAGTTCTAAGAGCTAGCTACAAATAAGCCTGAGCTACTGGCCGAGCTCTTATTAAATAATATTAAGTCTCTTGTGGTTACTTGGGAGTCACTGCTGGGACACAGAAAAACTCCGCCTACAGGGGACATCTCCAAACAAGTCCATCTACTTTATTTAGAAAATCTTAGTTTACCCTTAGAAGACAAAATGACTTCTAGCCAGAATATTGGGGTCATCCTTGTCAGCTCATGTTTAGGCTGCCATACTGGTGTAGCTTCTGACATATTTAGGAGACACATATCACAGCAAACTTCCTGTTCCTCTGGCTCTTAGAAGAATGTTTACGCTCCCTCTTCTGCAATGACCCCTGAGCCTTAGATGGAAGAGTTGTGTTGTATACGTACAAGTAGCATGTTACAGACTGAGCAGGTTATATTTATGATTTTAGTAACACACCCACATATGGTTAACAATGATTAGAGAAAAAGAAGCAATGCTTTGGAAGAGAGCAAGAGTTGGGTGGGTGGGGTGGAGATTTTATGGGAAAATTTGGATTTGGAGGCAGGAAAGGGAAGGGGAATAATTTTATTATAATCTCAAAAAAACTTATAAAAGAAAAAATTAAACAGAACTTTTAATATATAAAGTAGCCTGTTATTGATAAGTTACACCATTCTTTCAGTGGACACAAATTGAAATGTATTACTGAGCAAAGAATTAGGACAGTTTGATGGTCATAACACTGTCAATTATAATGCTGAATGCAATGAGATTATTTGTCAATTGCTTGGTTTCCTTTTTTATAAAAAGATTTATTTTGAAATTGTATGTGGAAATGTTATGTTTGCACGTATGTAAGTGCACTGTATGTGTGCCTGGTGTCTACTGAGGCCAGAAGAGGGTACTGGATCCCATGAAACTGGAGTTTGGGGCAGCTGTGAGATGCCATGTAGGTGTTGGGAAGGGAACCCAGGTCTTTTTACAAGATCAGCAAGTGCTCTTACCCCCTGAGCCATGGCTCCAGTGTCAATTTCTCAACTTCATATGGTATTCTAAATGAGTATTTGCTCAGCTTTGATTCTTGTCCAAAGCACTTAGACCCAAACTCAGGAGGAAATGACCCTAGTGTGCACTTATTTTTGAATCCCATGTCTTTCAATATTTGCTCTTGTTGGTAGTTACTTCTGTTTTCTTTGTAAAAATTTTTTTGACCATTATCTGCTAATATTATGTATAAGAACATCTTCTAACAAAATGACCTAAGCATTATCAAGATGCCAGGGTGTCAGGGTATCACCCACAGGACAGATAGAACTAAATTAAGAATGAATTCCAGCTTAAGGGTCTCTTATGCTTCTTTTTTGTTTTTTGGTTTTTTTTTTTTTTTTTTTTTTGGTTTTTCGAGATAAGGTTTCTCTGTGGCTTTGGAGCCTGTCCTGGAACTCACTCTGTAGACCAGGCTGGCCTCCAACTTACAGAGATCCGCCTGCCTCTGCCTCCCGAGTGCTGGGACTAAAGGCGTGCGCCACCAACGCCCGGCTTCTCTTATGCTTCTTATATTTCCTTGAATTTGGCTTCAAAGGAGAAGGGTGGCATTTAGGGAGTCTTTTGACACTGGCTCCATGTCATATTTCATCTCCCCTCCCCTACCTGACACAGGATCAGATCAGATCAGTGGGGACAGCTCTTATCCAAGTGACTAGGGACAGTTAAGATGAAATCACTAGATGATTAATCAGTCATGCCTTCAGAGAAAATTGTTCCTAGATACTGGAAGATGTATTCAGAGTCAAAATAAAGTCACAATAGGCATGGTGGCACATACTTATAGTCCCAGCCCTTAGGAGGGCAAAGTAGGAGGCTCATGATTGGGGTCAGCCTAGGCTACATAGAAGACCCTCTCTTAAAGTGAACAACTAAAATTAAGTTACTTGTGGGAGTCCTTCCAAAAGCAACTAAGCCAAAGGGACATAGGGAAACAATCCTTAAGCATGGTTGCCTGACACCAACTCCCTTTCACTAGAGTCTGTTCTTAGTAGTCTATACTCAGCAATTAGCTAGGAAGATGTCTCCCTATAGATTTTATTTAGTTGGATCTATTTTGGCTTTGGATACCAGCATTCTATTTTCTATTGGGATTTCCACTTTTAGACTTAAACATCTGGCTCATTTCACATGGATGTCCAGTCATTACAGCCTGTTCTCTTCACAAGTGCTAGTTTATTACTGAGCCAAGAAAACCTACAAAGCCAGACTGGCCAGACACACTAATTCCTTCAAGATTGAGAAATACCTAAACACAAGGAAAACCTGAAATGGGAGCTTACAAGCTGCTCTTGCTAAAATGTCACCTCATTTGGGCCACAAGCAACTGAAAGCCTGGGATCTTGGCCCTCTTTTGTATCTGTCAGTCTCCTTAACTATGGCTGAAAAGACATACACAAACACATACATGTTGGGGGATATCATTTTCAGGTGTGTGACTTTTGTTTATGCTGCATTTGTTTAACTCTGTGAAGCTGTGCTACTGTGCCTGTCTAAAACACTGGATAGTCCTAATAAAGAGCTGAACGGCCAATAGGGAGGCAGGAGCAAGGACAGGTGGGTCTGACAGGAAGAGAGGAGAAATAGAAGAAACGAGGAAGAGGAGGAGCAAGAGAACAAGGGGAGGAGGATGCCAGGGGTCAGCCAGTCAGCTACCCAGCCACTCAGCCACCCAGCTACACAGCAATCCACAGAGTAAGAGTAAGACTTACAGAAGTAAGAAAACAGGAAAAGACCAGAGGCAAAAGTAGACAGGATAATTAACATTAAGAAAAGCCAGCTAGAAACGAGCCAAGCTAAGGCGGAGCATTCATAAGTAAGAACGGGCCTCCGTATGTGATTCATTTGGGAGCTGGACGGTGGGCCCCCCAAAAGAAAAAAAATCATACAACACATACATGTCCTAAACATGTAGTCAGCTTGGATCTCTGGGAAAACAAAACCTCCCAGAACAGATCCATCTCCTAGGTGAGGATAATTATCCATGAAGGCGAGCCTCACAATGGGGCAGAAAGGAAATGAATGTAGGAAGCAGATTTGTCCAGTCAGCAATGGAATGAGAAGGGCTTTCCTGCCTCCTTTATAGACTCAGACATGGACACCCTGGTCAGGACTGCTTCAATCTGCATGGATCCTTGTAACCTGCCTTACTCCATCCTCTGCCTAAGTTGGAAGCTCATATCACTACCCCAAGACAGACTTGGGGGTTGACTGGTCCTTTATCTGTTTCCCTCCCCAACATGGCCACACTGAACACATTTTCTCTCTCTGTTTTTCATTAAAACGTAAAATAAAATAAACATCGTTTGTACCTCTCTTCCTCATCTTGTTTCTTTTGTTGATGGGAATCACCTACTCTGCTCTCTAGCCAGTTCAAGTGCAGCCTCTGACCCCCATGTAGAGATCTAAAGTCAACCACAGGCCTTTCTCGCACCAGCCACTGGATAGTGAGTGAAACTCCTTTCTGGTTGGGGGAACCATTACCTTGATAGTGCTGGAGTAATTTGTTCACTCTTATATCCCAGATTTTCACAGTGTGATCAGAACCTGCTGAAGCTATGCATGTACCATTAGGGCTAAAGTCCACAAAATTTGCAAATCTAGGAAGAAAGAATAGGATGGCTTGACATTTCAAGTTCTTTCCCTTCATTTTAAAGTTTGAATTGTGTATAATACAGTTATCTCCTTGGCAAGCAGATATGTATAAATGGACAAAGAGAATGAACTTACCCTACAGAATCTGAGAAGTTATTAACACACTGCTTACTTGCAGTATCCCAAATTTTAATAGTTTTATCCTCGCTGCATGACACGATTAATCTTCCATCCGGTGAGAATCTAGAAAGAGGAAGACTTTCCATGTGAGGAATTCTGGATAATCGACATCACACATCTCCACACCACACACAAGTCAGGCTAAACAGATTAGAGGCCACTGTCACCACACTACATGGACTATACAGCAAAGTTACACTTTGCAACCAATATCTTTGCAACAACTTATTACCATGACAAACACTGGAGACCCTTGAAAGACCAAACATGTCACATAGACTAACCAAGTTCCTTTTTTGTTTGTTTATATTAAATAATTAATTCAGTTTTGTGGCTGTCCTGGAGGTTTTTGACTCAACTCTGCACTCCTTTCAAGCCAAATACCCTGCATTTTTAAAAGTACTCTATTTCTTGTTTGTTTTCAATTTTCTACTTTTTTCTACTCACTCCACCAACCTGGTAGTGAAGCTTTTGTTATAAAAAAAAAAAAAAAGGCCCAATGGTTTCCTAGACTTGGACTCAGATGTCAATTACAACAACAGCTTTGTCCCACTCTAACCACCCCAGTGTGTGTGTGTGTGTGTGTGTGAGAGAGAGAGAGAGAGAGAGAGAGAGAGACCCTGTCTACTGCTCCTACACTGTTTTCCATATTTATTCTTTATTTGTAACAATAATTGCTCTTTAAAGTCAGGAGAGCTGGAAACCAAACAGAAAATGAAGTGAAGTTTAGATAGGAAACTACAACAGCTTTCTTATTAGTGTATTTCAGCAGCAGCAAAGCTTAGAAAAGACAAAATCAGTCCACAGACCAGTGAGTGCATTTATGTGTAGTTTTACTCCAGTCCAAAGTCCAGATTTCCGTTGAATTTTTAGTTTGGGTGTGGGATATAAGTAAAGGTTTTATTTTGTTTTCTCTGCACTCCTAACTCTCTCTCTTTTACATACATAAAAATTTATATGTAATTTTTTAAAATTTAATGTTCATTGGTGTTTGCCTACACGCATGTCTGTGTGAGAATGCCGAAAGTCCTGGAACTGGAGCTACAGAGAGGTGTGAGCCTTCTTGTGGGTACTGAGAATTGAACCCAGGTCCTCTGGAAGAGAAGTCAGTGCTCTTAACTGCTGAGCCATC
The DNA here is from genome assembly GCF_017639785.1 of Mesocricetus auratus. Taxonomy (NCBI): domain Eukaryota; kingdom Metazoa; phylum Chordata; class Mammalia; order Rodentia; family Cricetidae; genus Mesocricetus; species Mesocricetus auratus. The sequence continues at coordinate 69,081,774 of NW_024429195.1, forward strand.
TCTCCAGCACCCAAACTTATTCCTAAGAAAGACCTAGAAATAATTTATGAAACTTTGAAACCTACACTTCTGAATTCACCATGTAAAAAAGAAAACATACACAAATATTGTTAAGCTCTGGGTGAAGTAATCTCTTAAAATGAATGAATATAATCCTTCAAGGAAGAAAATATTTAATTCCTAATAGTTTTCTATGATTTTAAAATGACAAGTAATATTTTACTAACTTTCCTCTAGAAAATACACAAGAAATACCCAAATATGGGGAACAGTATCACAGAAATATTTCAAATAGGAAGCCTTATCTGACATGGACTTGGAAAAAAAAACTGACTCATTTATCTTTCTGGAACTAAAATTTTCACAATAAATATAAATTAAGCAGGAATCAATTCAAATAGCCTTTTTCTCCTCCTCCTGTGAGACAAGATTTCATTATGTATCCTGGTTGCCCTGGAATTCTATGTAGACCACACTGGTCTTGAACTCACAGAGAGCCACCTGTCTCTTGTCTCCAGAATACTGCAATTAATGGTGTATGCCACCACACCCAGCTATCATATTTCCTAATAAGTCTTATTTTTGAAAACTTGCTTAATATTAAAGTCTTAAATAACAAAAGACATGAAGTTATTCCAAGCACATAGAGGAAGTAATTCTAAAACCTCTAATCAACTGGAATGATCCAATTGCAAATAATCTTATTCTTCTTATTGTTGTTGTTGTTTTAATTCTGGTGGGGGATCAAAATCTGAGCCTTGTGTATGGTAAGCAGGCACTCTTCCACTGAGCTATATTTTGATGACATTACTGATCAAATCTACCACCATTATCACCCTATCTTATCCATATTTATTGAGCCCATATCATAGAATGGTATACTCTAGTACACTTCACCTATAGAAACTAACTTAATATTTAAAACAATCATATAAAATAGGTACTATTGATTGTCTCCATACGCAGATGAGTAAACTGAGGCACATAAAGGGGTGTAATGGCTTGAATGAGAATTTTTCCTATTTCAAATTTCAAAAATCAAATACACAGCGTATTTGATCACTTGGTCCCCAGTTGGTGGTGCTGGTTCGGGACGTTTAGTAGGTGTGGTCTTATTAGAGGAAGTATACCGATAAGTAGAGGTTTTGAGACTTCGAAGACTCATGCCATTTCCCATTGTACTATTCTGGTTTGACTTGTTCAAGATGTGAGCTCTCTGCTTGCTGCTCCAGGTGCTACAACTATTGCCTACTACCATGGTCTTCCTGACATCATGCACTCTTAACACTCTGTATCTGTAAGTTCAAACAAATGCTTCTTCTTTTTGAGGGGGAGGGGATAGTTTCCTAGACAGGGTTTCTTTGTGGCTTTGAAGACTGTCCTGGAACTAGCTCTTGTAGACCAAGCTGGAACTCACAGAGATCCGCCTGCCTCTGCCTCCCAAGTGTTGGGATTAAAGGTGTGTGCCACAACTGACCAGCTTTCTTCTTTTATTTTTTAAAGATTTTATTTATTATGTATACAGTATTCTACCTGCATGTATATCTACATGCCAGAATAGGGCACTAGATCTCATTATAGATGATTGTGAGCCACCATGTGGTTGCTGGGAATTGAACTCAGGACCTCTGGAAAAGCAGTCAGCGCTTTTAACCTCTGAGCCATCTCTCCAGCCCCAAAGTGTTTCTTTTATAAGTAGCCTTGGTCACAGTGTTTTATCACAGCAACAGAAAAGTAACTAATGTAGAATGTAGTACCAGGAGTGGGGTGTCATTGTTCACAACTCAACCACGTCCTTTACTGGAAGAATATTAAAAGATTCTGGAACTTTGTGCTAGAAATGTGTTTGAATCTGTAAGCAGAGCTTAATGGGTCAACCCAGTAGGATGAGGCCAATGCAGACTGTGGGGCCCAGCTCAAGAGGTATCCAGAGGGGAACAAACAATACTAACAGTTAGCCTAGAGACTGTTTCTGTAATATTTGGTCAGAGAATGTACATTCTTTTGGCTGTTGTCCTTAGAATTCATCTGAGGCTAAAGTAAAAAGTAATGAACTACTTTATTTGGTGGAAGCAACATAATATTGATATCTGTGACATGGATATTATTACTGACTGTTATGCATGTCTATAGTGAAAAAGAGCAAGTGGGGAAGAAAGAAATACAAAATGTGCAATGTAAAGAGAAAAAGGGTACAGAAAACTAATGTTGCAGTTAAGGCTTGTTCTGAAAGCGATAAGCAGTTAAGCACCAGTTAGTAGAGGCCAGATCTGCATTGAAATAAAGGGAAGGGTGACCGCAGGGAAAGACCCCCACCCAGTATTTCCTCACTATGCCCATTTTTCCTTTTTGGAATGGCAATGTATTCTGTGCCACTACATGTTGGAAATACACAATTTGCCTTTTGATTTTACAAAAGGTTACAATCAAGAAATTGCTTTGTGGCCGGGCGGTGGTGGCGCACTCGGGAGGCAGAGACAGGAGGATCTCTGTGAGTTCGAGACCAGCCTCGTCTACAAGAGCTAGTTCCAGGACAGCCTCCAAAGCCACAGAGAAACCCTGTCTCGAAAAACCAAAAAAAAAAAAAAAAAAAAAAAAAAAAAGAAATTGCTTTGTGATATTTTGCTTTATTATATGTCCCTAAAGCTATAGGCACCAGGGAGTACAATGTGGCTGTTTGAATGTGCATTTCCCCATGGGCTCATGTATATGAATGGGTACATGTTGGAGGTTCTATTTGAAAGGGGTGGCGGTGTTTAGGAGGCGTGGCCTTGCTGGAGGCAAGCTTTGAGAGTTTAAACACTTGTGCCATTTCCAGTTGGTTCTCTCTACGTTGTGCTTATTCGAGATGTGATCTCTCCAGCTACCTTGCCGTCTCTGCTACAATGGAATCAAACGTTCTGCAGCTGTAAGCCCAAATAAACTCTCCCAAAAGTTGCCTTGGGCACAGTGTTCTATCACAGCAATAGAAAAATAATACAAGGAATAAGGAAAGGGGTCCAGATTTGAGCCACGCTGTTGTTTCCACAGTCAAAATTCTGAACCACTGTGTGCAACTCTCTGGTAAAAGGTAAATAATAAATTTCTTCTAATGGCAAGCTTGTGCAAAAGCACTGAAAGTTTTGGATAGTGCCTATGTAATCCCCATTCCATTTGTGTGTGTGTGTGTGCGCGCGCGTGAGGCTAGCCGGCTAATGAACTCCAGGGATCCCCCTGCCTCCTCCTATTCAGTGATAGGATGACAAATACACATGTAGCTTTTACAGGAGTCAAACTCGGGTCCTAACACTTGCATATCAAGCGCTTACCACACTAGTTATCTTCCTGGCCCCACCCAAACGTTAAATGGAAGGAAAGCATGGGCCGTGCTCCTGTGATGTAGATGATCCTAGGAGAAGAACTGGAAGGCAGGGGTTTGGTTTAGACTTGATCAAAAACACATTATATGCCTACAGGAAATTTCAAACAATAAAAATGAATAAAGAAAAACTACACACACTGCTACTGGTCGCTATTAGCAGTTACGTAAAACAAGCACGGTGTCTTTGTGGTGTGTCTCAAGGAGGAGAATTATTCATGGAATACAGAGCATCTGCCAGCTCCCAGCACTGGGCTGCTCTCGGCAGCAGGGATGTAGTTAGGAGTGAGGTAAGAGTTCTCTCTCGTGATATAATTATAGATATTGGTCTCAAGATTTTTTAATAAAAACAAACAAATAAACAAACAAGTCAGGCGGATCTCTGTGAGTTCGAGGCCAGCCTGGTCTACAGAGTGAGTTCCTGGACAGCCTCCAAAACAATATAGAGAAACCCTGTCTCGAAAAACCAAAAAAACAAAAAAACCCAAACAAACAACAAAATCTGTCCTCCAGAAGCTCCAGGGAAGAAACAAGGTTCAAAGAAACTTGTCAGTAAGAAAAAGCAGGTTCTCTTCAGGAGTGAAAGCCTACCCTAAGCAGGAGGCTCAGGCCTGGGAGTAACTTCTTGGTACTAAAGGTAAGAAGGGCTGTGGACCTCAGGTCAGCGGAAAGGGCAGGAGGGGGATGGGAAGCAGGTGCTGGGGGAAACAAGTGTCTAAAGCCTAGGAGGTCAGGCCTTTCCCCTCCCCTCGCTTTAATTCCTGTTTGTCCCTCTCCTTTGAGAAGTTGAAAGTGGGCATGTTGTTTTGAACCTCCTCCTCCTCTTTGATTTTTAATTACAGACATCAAAAATAAGTTAGCATCCAGAAGACAGGTTTCTATTTGTCCTGACTTTCATGAGGAAAAGTTAGACTTTTATTGTCAATGTTCAAACACCATCTAGCAGGACTGTTATTGTTTTAAATGTTAAGAGTACCTAAAGTTTATGCTGAGGGTTAAAGAATTTCATTCTCAATTCAGTTCCACCCAAGCACCTTTTAAGACTCCAGGAATTAGTCAGTGGTGACTAATAGGTTCTCTGAACAGCACTTGACAAGTCCACCCAAAATTACTGTTGAATCCCTTAATGATCACTGGCGCACACCAAGAGAATGAAGACACTTTAAAACTTTTTTTTCAAGAAAAACTTGTTTACAGGTCTTTGAGAGTGGACCAAATTAAATAGCAAAAGCTCTCTAACTATATGAAGTTGTATGTGCACATTCATACATACAGAGTTTTTCCCTCTGGATTATTTTTTCTTTCTTATTTAGGTGGGTATTGTAATTTAAAAGCTCACACGGAGGGGCTTTCTATTAGGGGAAAGGGGATGGAAAATAGGGGGAGCCCGGCCACTGGGGACTAAGAGCAGCAGAAGAGAGGCTGGGAACAGGGAGACAGTGAGACAGGCAGAGAAGCACAGAAAGAGGAAGAGGGAAGAGAGGGAGGGGGGAGGGATAGAGAAGAGAGATGAGAGAGAAGAGAGAAAGGAAGAGAAAGGGAAAGGGAGAGGGGGAGGAGAGAGGGAGAAAGAGGGGAAGAGAGAGAGACAAAGAGAGATGGAGGTGGGCAGGGCCCTTTTAAAGGGGAACACAGTGAATGTGCACAGGTGGTGTCTCAGTGGCTGCAGCTGAGGACGTATCCTGTCAGAACCCCAAGGACAGGCCAGTACAGATGCCTGAATACTAACAGTGGAGAAGGAGAATCAATGCTAGGCAAATGCTTGATCACTGAGCTACAGTCATTGCCCTCCCTTGACTGTTTCTGATTATTCAATATATTTTCTATAAAAACATAGTCTCAGCATCTAGAGCTCTAAGATCAAACAGTGTGGCTATACTCGTTCTTGTTTGGTACACAGAATGTTCTTAGCAGCAGCAGCAGGAGGAGGAAGTCACTCAAAACAATGAAATGCCCAGGACAGGCCTGGTTCCAGGGAGAATACCACTTGCACCCTCCCTCCCCCTAACCATGAACCTGTGAAATTCACTACCACGTTCGATGCAGTTTTCTCTCGGTGTAGTGGGAGTTTAGACCACAGTCAGATTTAAAACTCTCCTATATGCATCGCAAACTAGCAGTCTCTGACTTTTCTCCAATAGGGTTTCTGCTTACATTCCAAGGGTGCCGGTCAGGGCAAGGAAGAAAACATTTGTATTTCCTTAACCGGTAAGAAGAGAAGCCACGTTGACTATGTTAGTAGAATTCATTCCTGCAACGGTCGAGAAACAAAAATCCAGTGAAGACGATAAAAGGAGAGTGAATGCGTCACCAAACAGTAGCTAATTTCAAGGTTATTTACCACTTGCACACCCGATTTCTCTCCTGGGATCTGCACCTGCCGTCAGGGCATCCCCTCTAGAGCAGCCTGATGGTGCCTCCTACACCGAACTCCAGTCTCTGTGCATCATTTTCCTCCCTTAGTTATCCGCCCCCTTCTCAGGAAATCGTTTCTCAACCCAGAGGTTGCGTGCTCAAGGCTGATGGCTAGCACATGTCTTCAACTTTCCCTCCAGTGTCACAGTCTCCTCCATCAGCAACTGGTACTTTGCTCTCTCATAGTCGACAGCAACACGAGTGAACTTGAAATCTCAACTCTAGTGCTTTGTGGCTTTTTACTGGCTGAGGACACAAGTCTGGGTCCTGCCTGCTGACTGGAGGCCGTCCAGGCCGAGCCATGGCCTCATCTGCATTCCTGGGCTCCTCCTAGCACTATACCCATCTTCTCAAAGGGTCTTGCTCTTCCTCACAAGCTGCCCTGATGCCATTCCTAACTTTTTTACTTCATTTAGAACAGCAAATGCAGCCAGGGAACCAGGGAGGTGATCTTCAGACCTCCACTCCTTATCTAATGTCCCGGCTTCATCCCCAGATATGTAGCAGAACTCCTGCTGTGGCCTCCATCTCCAGCAGACCCCTCAGATCTTCTCCCACAGCCCCTCTCACCCATCCCTTTGTCTCAGCCTCTGACTTCTGCAGGCATTCCATGGGAACCCCTGGGACAGCGGGCCACCATCCCAACCAAAAAGCATATAGTCCAACCAAGGGACAGGTGAGCTTCAGATCATTACTCTTCTTCCTCTCCTCCAAACCCAATCTGCCAGTCTCATCCCCAGATTTGTAGCAGACTACTAGCTGTGGCCTCTCTTCCCTCTCCATCCCCATTGCCAGGAGACTAAGCAGATCCTGGTGGCACACCTGCTCTCCTCGCTCCAGTGGAACCCCCCAAGGCCCTCCCATCTAGCCCATCTCCATCCATAAGTATCAGTTCCCACCACCAGGAAATACATTCTACTCAGAACCACCAATGAATGACCACACCTGGCATTCCATTCTAGACAACTCACAGCCACCACACTCTCCCCTAAGAACCAGAAAGGACAACAGAAACCAAGGAACTGAACACTCACCCAATAAAGAGAAGACCAGATATCAGCACGTAGAATTACAACCATCCCAAACTCCTAGATACCAGTGTGAAAACACAATAAAAAACAGCCAGGGCCAGGCGTTGGTGGCGCACGCCTTTAGTCCCAGCACTCGGGAGGCAGAGGCACGTGGATCTCTGTGAGTTCGAGGCCAGCCTGGTCTACAGATCGAGTTCCAGGACAGCCTCCAAAACAATACAGAGAAACCCTGTCTCGAAAAACAAAACAAACAAACAAACAAACCAGCCAGGAAAATAGGTCTTCACTAAACTCCAGCAGCTCTACTACTTAAAAAAAAATGCAATATAGCTGAAGCGTAAGAAAAATACCTTAAAATAGCCTTTATGGATAAACAGGACATGAATAAATCCATTAGAGAAATCTATGAGCCTTCAAACAAAGAGTGAAATGAAGAAAACAATTCAAAACTTGCAAGTGGAAATGGAATCAATAAAACTCAAACTGAGGGAAACCTGAAAATGAAAAATTTAGAAACTTGAACAGGAGCCTCAGAGGCAAGCCTCACTAACAGAGTACAAGAAATGGAAGAAAGAATAGTAGTAGCTGAAGACAAGATAGAAGAAACAGATACCTCAGTTAATGAAGTTGTTAAATCTAAAAAAAGGGCACAAAATATCCAGGGACACCAAATCTACAAATAATAGGAACAGAGGGAGGAAAAGAAATCCAGGTCAAAGGCCCAGAAAATATTTTCAACAAAATCATAGAAGAAAATTTCCCTAACCTAAAGAAGAAGATGCCTATTAAGGTAAAAGAAGCATACAGAACACCAAGTAGGCTAGACCAGAACATGAAGTCCACTTGGCACAAAATAAACAAAATACTAAATGTATAGAAAAAAGGAAGAATATTAAAAGATGCAAGGGGAAAAGACCAAATTACGTATAAAGGCAGACCTATTACAACAATGCCTGACTTTTCAGTGGACATTCTAAAAGCCAGAAGGGCCTGGACAGATGTTCTACAAACTCTAAGAGACAACAGATGCCAGCCCAGATTACTATTACCAACAAACTTTTGATCATAATAGATGGAGAAAGACATTCCATGATAAAACCACATTTAAGTAGTATCTATCTACAAATTCAGACCTATAGAAAGTAATAGAAGAAAAGCTTCAACCTGAAGAGGCTAGCCACACCCAAGAAAACTCAAGGAATAAATAATATCAGTCCAGCAAATGACAAAAATCAGTAGCCCCACTATATACAATTCACAAACTGTCAAAGAAATCAGGGAAACAATTCCTTTCACAATAGCTTCAAATAATATAAAAAAACTGGGGATAAGTCTAACTAAGCAAGAGAAAGACATATGATAAAAACTTCAAGTCTTTGAAGAAGATATCAGAAGATGGAAAGAGATCTTATTGGTAGGATTAATATATTAAATACAGCAATCCGACTAGAAGCAATATACAGATTCAATGCAATTCCCATCAAATTTCCAACATAATTCTTCACAGAAACTGACAGGGCAATTTTCAGCTTCAAATGGAGACACACACACACACAAAAACCTCAGGATAGCTAAACACCCCTGAATGATAAAAAGAACTTTTGAAGGTATCACCACCCCAGCCTCAAATTGGACTGCAGAGCTGTAGTAATAAAAATAGCATAGTGTTAGTACAAAAACAGACACATTGATCAGTGGAATAGAACTGAAGACCCAGGAATAATCCCTGGTTTTTTATAAAGAAGCCAGAAAGATGAAGTGGAAAAAGTCAGCATCTTCAACAAATCATTAGACAGCTGCATGCAAGAGAGATACTCACTTAGCACAAAACTCCACATGGGTCAAAGACCTTAACATAAAGCCAGACACAATGAGCCTGACAGAAGAGAAAGTGGGGACAGCACTGAACTCACTGGCCCAGGAAAGGACTTTTTGAATGGAGCATCACTAGCACAGGTGCTCAATCAACAGTAAGTGGGGCTTCATGGGACTGAGAAGCTGCTGAACGGTAAAGAACACCGTCATTTGGACACAAAGGCAGCCTACAAAAAAGAGAAATCACATCAGATAAGGAGCTCTTATCCAAAATAAATAGAGAATAAAAAACCGCACAGCAAGAAAACAATCCAATTTTTAAAAAACGGGGTACAAGATCTAAACAGAAAATTCTCAATAGAGGAAACTCAAATGACTGAGAAACACTTAAATGTTCAACATCTTTAGTCAGCAGGGCAATGCAACTCAGAACTGCATTAAGAAATGAAGAAAAATTTCACCGAGATATTGTACAAATGCTGGAATTAGCAGACAAGGCCTGTAAAACAATTATTAGAAATACTATCAATTTTTGTTCAAAGTTGGGGTTTCACCTTTTCCTTTTCCCCCTTTTATTCATTCCTTTCCCATTTTCATTCAGCCCAAGGGCCTCAAACTATTAACTAATCCTCTCTGAAAAGCCTTCAGATACACACATACTCCAAGGCACAGGCCATAAATGACCTAGATATTTGTTATAAAGTTCATTCAAGCTGACAACCAAAATTAGCAGTCACCACCCACTCCCAAGAATGAGAACACACTCATTTCTTGTCTTGGACAGAAGACGTTCAGGCTCTCCAGATGTTGACTTTCAGGACCTATTCCAGAGGCCACCCCATCAGGTTTGCAAGTGTTTGGCCCAGAATGAAAGTTACATCACTGTCTTTCCTGGTTGCACTTGGACTGTGTCATGTTACCAGAGTCTCGGGGGCTTCAGCCTTCAGACTACTGGTTGTGGGATGTCTCAGCTGCTGAAATCACATAAGCCATCTTGCTAATATATTCTCCTTTCATGTATCAATACACAGATCCCATTGGTTTTGTCTATCCAGAGAACCCTAAAATAAAGACCACAGCAATTGATACTTCAAAAATTGTGATTATACACAATTATACAGATAAAACTGGCAGCTTAACAATCTGGACTTTTATCATGCGTACACATTAAAGCTGTCAAGAAGTGGGTAATGGGAATATACTTCTGTAAGTTCTGATATTTTGTCTAAAATGTTATAGATTGTGTTAAGGATGCATAATCAACTTCTAGATGTTACCAATGAGCACAAAAATAACAGACTAAGTCCAAAAACAAAAATAACAGAGTAAGCCCAAAAAGTCAGTAAAGGAGGAAAAAATGGAAACCAGTAACAACTGAAAAGGAGAACAGGAAGTAAGCGTGTGGGACAACACCACAAGGCACTGTGGGAATCACAAGATCTCCCACAGGAATTTACATGGACTGTGAACTGTGCAGCTAAAGAGTGGAGATTCGAGTAGGCCGAGGTAGGACAAGCATGAATGTAAGGCCAGCCTAGCGCTATAAGGAGAGTCTCAAAACAAACAAACAAACAAAAATAACACAAAACTGCAGGTAGGACTACTTACAAATAAAATTACCTTTAATGGTCAAATAGATAAAGTGTATGAAATAGATGATACTCACTACCTTAATAGCATTCCCCCAAATTATATGTAAACATACATAATGACTTTTGAACCTCACATAAAAGTAACCCCAGTATAGCTCCAGGAGGAAGAAATGAACACAAGAGCAATTGATGTATTGATACCCCCACTAAATGAGGAAAGTACCTCAATTGTATTGATTTTATGGGACAGTGGACTGTGGTCCAGAAAGGTTAAGTTACCCACCCAGGATCCCATGGTCACTAGTGAGCCCGTTACTGTAACTACTCTGTGTTGTCCTTCTGCTCTGACCAGCCAATAATACTGCTGCATCACTGACAACGGGATTCTACTTCAACAGACTGAAGGTGCTCAGCAACAGCAAGAGGCAAAGAGCCACAGCGGCCAGCATGTCTGCACCCTGGCTACGGGGCCACCCGAGCAGCAGAGCTGGCGGAGCTGTGCCCTTGGCAAGGATGGGTATGAGGCTCACCGTCTGAATGAAAAAGCTCCTCCTGGAGATCTTCCCAACAAACCCCTCTTGCTTTAGTCTGGGTTTTATAAGCAGCCTTCTGTATAGTATTGGGACTTTGCTGTCCCAGCTAAGCAGGCCCTCACCGAGGCACATGAGAGGTCTAGGCCCTCTGGCTGCTCACAGTGTCAGAAGTACGCACACTAGCTTCTGTCCCTGCTGAGCTCTCCCCCTTGACGGTGACTGCAGAGCGGACTTTAAACCCTACCTCTCCAGTCCTACTTTAGGATGCGCTCATCAAGAAAAAGACATACAGCCGGGCAACAAGAAGACATTCAGCCGGGCGTTGGTGGCGCATGCCTTTAATCCCAGCATTCAAGGAGGAAGAGGCAGGTGAATCTCTGTGAGTTCGAGGTCAGCCTGGTCTACAGAGCGAGTTCTGGGACAGCCTCCAAAGCTACACAGAGAAAAACAAAACAAACAAACAAAAAAAGACATACTGAGCAGTCTGACTCAGTGACCACCTACCTATTCCTCTTAACTTTTTTGTCCTGTCTAAGATGAACCGAGATTAAAATGCAGATATAAAAAGAATCTGTAAGAGTGCTGAGAGCATATACATGGAGAGCTGCCAGGAAGTGAAGCGCATTAACTTTCACCAAAGTGTTTATCAAGGAATACTCCTCAGGGTGGAGAGGTTTCCACAATTTCATGAGTCAGCTCAGCAGCACGGAAACAAGCTGTCTTTAAACAGTCACCCAGAACCGCAGGTACCAGCAGGACAAAGGTATTCCATCGGGTGTGTGAGTGAACACCCTGCCAGTGGGAACAAGACCCAACCAAAAGGGACAAGGGACAGGTGGGGCTGAATAAATACCATGGTTAGCATGCATATATAATATTCCTGAGTTTGTATGAAAGGCTCACAAAAATGAGCTAGCCCGGAAGAAAGCGTTGGACACTGCCATCAAAGTTATCTGAGAGCAGCATCTGTCTACCCTGGATTCATCCCATCTCATCTCTGGGCAGTTATCCCTAGCTCTCCTTAGCCCATAGAGACAGCGGTTCTCATACTGCGTGGGACTGTCTCAAGTGTGCACTTTCCAGGTACCCAGGTCACTAGCCCCCTCTGCTCTGCCGGCGGTCTTAGCTCCAGTCACACTAGTAGATATGACTACTCCAACCTGTGTGTATGTGTGAATGTTAATACAGTTGTTGCTTGTTTGCTTGTTTTTTGGTTTGCAAGACAGGGTTTCTCTGTATTGTCTTGGAGGCTATCCTGGAACTAGCTCTGTAGACCAGGCTGGTCTCGAACTCACAGAGATCCGCCTGCCTCTGTCTCCTGAGTGCTGGGATTAAAGGCGTGCGCCACCAACGCCCGGCTGTCTTGTCTCCCCTTGGCAGAAGGGGCTCTACCAGCACAGGAGGGAATTCCCTGTTTCTGTTTCTCTCGTGCCCACAGAATTTAGAATGGGATTGGGGAAGAGAGCACAGCATGAAGACATACTTCTAACTCAAAGTCTACCAGGGAAGGAGGCCATGTTAACAGACCTCCTAGATACTGCGACATCAATAGGCTCAGGCTGGAACAGTGAGATGCTAACAGACCTCCAAGACACTGTGACATCAGTAGGCTTGGGCTGGGACCCCCCTACTGGAGGAAGCAGAACAGTGTAGAGTGTAAGGCTGTAAGCCCTGCCTGAAAAGCAAAAGGTGCAGAAACTCATGACCCACAGCCGTGCCCCGGAGCAGCCATGCGCAGCGCTGGGAAGGCAAATGAGTGGTGAAAGGGACAAAGAGGAACAGGTTGTCACAGAGGGAAAACCACATGCGCCTCTGTAAAGAGTCACTCAGAGGTCGAGGCTGGGAAACAGCACTGTCAAATTTGCTTTTTACAGAAGCAGTGACAGGTGTAAGGGTGTGTGTGTGTGTGTGTGTGAGAGAGAGAGAGAGAGAGAGAGAGAGAGAGAGAGAGAGAGAGAGAGAGAGAGAGAGAGAGAGAGAGACAGAAGATTCTGTAACAAGGAGACCATTTAAAGATGACCTTAAAAGCCAGGTGTGGTGGCGCACGCCTCTTATCCCAGCACTCAGGAGGCAGAGTCAGGTGGATCTCTGTAGGTTTGAGACCAGTCTGCTCTATAGAATGAGTTCTAGGACAGCCTCCAAAGCCACAGAGAAACCCTGTCTCAAAAAAAATCAAAGGGGCGGGGAAGGATGATGGCCGTAAAAGCTTCCACAAGGGCCAACGATATTCAACTAAGGCGGCAGGAGTAGGTAGAGAGGCAAAACAGGTACTCTGACTAGAAACTTTCTTCAGTGTTGTCTAGAGATGCATCTCATATGCATGAGAACAAAAGCAAAGGGGACATTCCAGAGACTCTCCTCTCGCTCTTCTTCTCCTCATCCTCTCTTTCAGGGATGGTTGTATGCAGAAAGCCAAGCGTGGGGTTAGAGACCATGTTCCCTTTCTGCATCTCACAATCCTCTCTCCCTTTAATCAGCATTCATTTTAAGTCAGTTCTCTGTCCATGGTATCTCTCAGCAACTACAGGCTGCAACCTGAAAAGGAGGACAGGCATTGCGGCACAACAGGAGATGCTGTGTCCCTCCTGGCAAGGATGTCCCCATGACACACAGAGTGAGGAAGGCTCAACACGGCTACACAGGCAGCAGGAAGCTTGGCCTTCCACCATGGTCCCCTTCCTTCTGAAAATGGGAACAGCATTTTCACAGGTTTCTGCGGAGTTTTCTCATAGCTGACAGTGCCCAGCAGCAGAAGGCTGGTCCAGTGGCAGTGCTCAATCCCATACACCATGAACTTCTATTTCCCGTTCTACAACAGTCTATGAAGACATGCCATTAGTGCGTCTGAGAGCGGGGCTACAGTGTGGTACAGGTAGGCTTATCAATGTGGACCGTCTTATCCCATCACACAGTGTTCTAACCACAGCTGGTTATTATGCTCCCACAGGTACACCCGGTCCCTCGGGCCAGGCTGTCTTTCTCCTGGTGTCCTCCGCCCTCTTCCCTTTCCAGCTCTGGCCCCGGAGTGTCTCACTAGACTTTTTCTTCTCCTGACTTTTCATCACATAAATCTAGTTCAATACCTCATTCACACCTCCCTCATTCTTTCATTTATCATTTCCCTGTAAATCACCTTGTATAGTAATTTAGTTTCTTGAATTCAAAGATAATTTTGGAGATTTTTTTGGTCTCATATTGCTTTGTTTGGGCATTATTTTTTAACCTTACTGGTCTTGTGTGTGTGTATTATGGTTCTGTTTTGTGCTTTCATAGGTTCTGGGTGTGCACTTTTTCTTTGCTTTGTTTTAGTTACGTATTTATGTAGCCCTGGCTGTCCTGGAACTCTCTTTGTAGACCGTGTTGGCTTTGAACTCACAGAGATCCACTTGTTACTGCTTCCGAGTGCTGGGATTAAAGGCATGTGCCACTACACCAGGCTGGATTTGTTTTATTTTTTTATTTGTTTTAGTTTTCATTTTAATTGCCTGCTTGTTTTCTTAAGAGAGAGAAAAAAGGCATGGGCGGGGAGTTGGGGAGGATCTGGGCAGAGATGAGGGCAGGGAAACCATGATTAGAATATAGTGTATGAGCATGCACATGGCAGCTCACATAACTCCAATTCCAGGGGATCCAACACCTCTTCAGCCTCCATAGGCAATGTTATATGTGATGCGCTTATACACATGTAGACAAAACATTCATACACATAAAATAAAAAAATAACTTTAGCTGGGTAGTATACACATGTAGACAAAACATTCATACACATAAAACAAAAAAAAATAACTTTAGCTGGGCAGTGGTAGCTCAAGTCTTTAATCCCAGCACTCGGGAAGAGGAGCCAGAGGCAGGTAGGTCTCTGTGAGTTCGAGGTCAATATATATTTTCTATTTTGTTCTTTCATTAAATGCAGATTTTTAAATACAATGTAATCTGATAGTTTCCTTTCCCTCTCCTCCTTTTATTTCGTTCCCACCTCCCTTCCTCTCCAGATCCACCCATTTTTGCCTCTCACTAGAAAAGAACAGGCTTCTAAGAGAATAACAAAACAAAATACATAAAACAAAACCCATCATATCAAAGTTGGACAAGCCAACAGAAAAATAAAAGAGCCCCGAGAGAAGGCACAAGAATCAGAGAGCCACTTTTTCATGCATTAGGCCCATAAAAATACTAAAAACTATAGTATATATTCGAGGGCCTGGTGCAGCCTGCTGCCTCAGTGTCTGTGAGTTCAGATGAGCTTTGCTCGGCTGTGTTAGATGGCCTTGTTCTCCTGGAGTCTCATCCCCTCAGTCTCCCCTACTCCTTTTGCTTCCTCTATTGTGGGGTTCCCTGAGCTATGAAGGGAGGGATCTGAATGTCACACACATCAACTGACAGAGAAACTAATTAGCACCATGTTCAGTGATGGTGAGGATGAAGCCAAAAACTTAAGTACTGACTCCTGTGTAGGCAGCGCTATTCCAAATGCACCCCACATATTTACGTATTGAAATATCCTAACCCACTCTACCACCATCCCCTTACAAGTAAGAAAACGGGCAATAGGAAGTAAAGTGACTCCCCACAGACCACACAATTGAAAGATGGTAGATCTGGGGTTTCAGCCAGTGTGTGTGTGTGTGTGTGTGTGTGTGTGTGTGTGTGTGTGTGTAACTTGGGTCCAGATTGGATGTTCTTAACCACGCAGGTGTGGAGAAAGGGAAAGGGATGACAAGAGATGACTGCAGACAAAGAGTAACTGAGCTCTTTTGAACAACACGATTCAGTAAAAGGGTAACTTCCTATCTTTTTATTCCCGTTAGGCTCCTTGCCACAGATCGTAATCAGTACCTCTGGAGTAATAACATCCCAACTGTGAGGAATGTGAGCTGCTAGGTCACATAGACGACTAGACTCAACTCCCACCCCACTCTAACTGCGTGGAACCGCAAGGACCACGGTTTTCCAGTGAACATACCTGTGCCACACCATTTCTATGAGATGGCTCGTCTGTCCCCAGCCTAGAACATGGGGTATGGTGTGAGTCTACTCCTGGCCAAAGCAGCCATTTCTACCAGGTTCTTGACTTGGCCTGAGGGAACTACCATTTCTCACCACTAGGTGAGGGGATGGGCACAGGACTCTCCTTGGGTCTGAGTCACTTCCAGTCCTTTTCTAACAGAAATGGGAGGCAAGAGGCTTTTCCGGAACGCCCTCAAAGATGTGAGGATTTCAGCCTGGAGCTAGCAATAGCCTCAATACCAGTGTGTTCGAAAGAACAAAGCTAGCATACAGCCCAGAAGTAGTGACATTTTGTTTATAATCTAACAAATAAAACTTGCCTTAAGATCAGAGTGCAGAGTTAAGCCACTAGTTAGTTAGCCACACACCTAGTTATGAACTAAGTCACTAGTTAGACACACACACACACACCCCTAAGCCACTAGTTAGCCACAGAGGACAGGCAGTGGTGGCCACACCTTTAATCCCAGCATTCAGGAAGACAGAGGCAGTTGAATCTCTGTGAGTTCAAGGCCACCCTGGGCTACATGAGAGTGAATCAGTCTAAAACAGAAACAGAGCTCACACCTTTTGATCCAGCTCTTGGGATGACACACCTTTAATTGCAGCACTAGAGGAATATCAGGCAGGAGCTCAGCACAGTGTAGTCTGAGGTTCGGTGGAGAGCATTGCAGTCTGGAGACATTGTAGTCTGAGGACAGGATCACCCACTTTGGTCTGAGCCTTGGTAGAGGTAAGAACTCTCTACTAGCTGACTGCTTTACTTCTCTGATCGTCAGCTTGAATCCCAACATCTATCTCTGGGTTTTTATTATTTGTACTACATGGTTCTGTTTGTGCCTTGCTCAATGCAATATTACTAAACACACCAGACATTTAACCTCTGTAGGAGTAAGTACAGAGGGGTTTCTGAGACTTATTAAATGAGTCTTAGCTTCAACTCTTTGGAATTTACTGTCCTCATCTCCCAAATGGGAAAGCAAACCTGCCTTCCTTCCCAGGCAGCAAAACCAATCCTGCCTCATGTTGTTTGGCCCCGGAACCTCAGGAAAGCCTCCACAAACCCTTCACTCTTGCGTCTTTCATTTCTTGTATCTTTTCATTTTGGAACCACGCTGACAACACTGACAATGTGGTTGCCTGCTGGAGATGTAGTGCGTCCCTCCCCCTGCCCCGAACCAAAGCTGCAGTGGCCACTGTGTGCCTCGGTGGTTGCTTTCCAGCAGGTAACCCCTTCATCCACTTTGCTCAGCTCAGGTTCTCTACCCCGAAGAATCTTCGTTTTTACAAGCTGCAGCCTCCAATGGGTGGAGTTGTCCTCAGGACATCTTTCCTATGTTCCCTGGATAGGAGTGAGTTTCTCTTTAACAGTGCTCATCTTTCTATCAATTATAGATGCTTTGGCTATGCACTCCTCGACTGCAACTTTGAACTTCCTCACACATCTTTCCTATCTTGTGGCTCTCTTGCTGCAGATCCGAGTAGGAACAGGGAGCAGTGGCCATTACACCCTGAATGCTATACTCTCTTGACATTTCTCTCATAAACAAATTAGCCATTACTTTTGAATTCGGTTTCATTCAAGTTCTCAGGACATGGGCAGGATGCTACCAGATTTGCCATTAATACAAAGGGTCTGTAGCCCAGTCCTCAATGGAGTCCTGTTCCACTCTGAACCCCACTTACATCTTGCTCTCTCCCAACAGAAGAACCCAGTAAGATCTGCTTATCGGGCTGTTCTCATCCAAAGTCTGAAATTCTCCCATATCCTCCTCCAAATTGTTTACAAAGACTTAAGAACCACATGGTCAGAATTATTACAGCAGCCACCCACTTCTGGCCAACATTTTCTATGTTGCTTTTCCTCACTGCTTTGACAAAAGCAAGTTAGGCAAGGGAGGGTTTCCTTTGGCTCACAGAGAAGTCACGACGGCAGGAGCAGAAAACAGCTGGTCACACGGCATCCATACTTAAGAAGCTGAGAGATAGGAACGTTGTGCTCAGCTGGCATTCTCGTTTTTCAGCAGCTGCCCGTGCAATAGTCATGCTATAGTTAGGGTGGGTTTCTCAGTCCAGAAGCTCTTTTACTGCTATTCCCAGAGGTGACTCGAGACCTCTCGAGCTGATAACAGCTACCACCACGCAGCACACTGCTTACCCCATTACTAAGCTGGAGAAAGGAACATGTTCTACTGGGGCTTTCTCTCATCCAGGGCCTTGATCTCGGCCTTCTCCTACTTTCACTATCTGCTCCTTGCTTTTCTCGAACAACCACCAGGCTCTCACCCCCTTTGACAAATCTCTTTCCTCCTTTTCCTCCCTTAGGTCTCTGCATGAAGACAGACTTCTCTGTAAGTGTGTGTGTGTGTGTGTGTGTGTGTGTGTGTGTGTGTATACATACATACATACATACATATACATACATACATATATATATATATCTCATTTTTAAATTGCCTGACTCTAAGCTCCATGAAAACAAGGGATTTTGACTACTCTGATAACTGACCCCAGCACACAGCAGTCACAGAGTAAATATAGGAGCAAATGACCAAGCATGAGTGCAGTCCCTTTTCTGGGGGCTGGGGGTCAGATCCAGTCTGGAGCAGGACAGACCCTGTCTGAAGATGCACTTACTTGGCACAGCGAACCCAGTGTGTGTGTCGGTACAGGGAGTAGAGGAAGCGCTGGCGGTACATGTTCCATATTTTAATCGATTTGTCTTCAGAAGCCGTAGCCAGAAGTTGACCATCAGCTGAAAAGTCCACACTTCGAACTGGAGCTGTGTGTGCTTTAAATTCAGAGGACTTCCCTCTCCTGCAAATAAAGTTCAATAGAGATACAGTACTTAATTTAGTCACCACACTGAGTTGGAAACTTCCAAGTAGCTTAATGCTTACAAAACCTTAGAAAAGTGTGTGAAGGCCATGTGGCACTGCAGTCTCCATTAGTCCTGTCGTGCACTGGCTTGGTTCATGGAAGCCACAGCTCATACCTAACAGGAAGAAGGCTGGTCAACCGTGCCCTTGAAAATGTATTGCTGCTTCCGTCTTAGTGGGAAGCGGGGAAGCGCTGTTTGGAACCAGTCTCTCCACTGCACTTTGTGTTACTTTAGAAACAGCAGTCTGTAGTTTAAAGAAATTTCAGTCTTGAAGAGCTAAGGTTGGGTAAAGTTGGCAGTGCCAGGGCAAGGTTTTGAAACACACCACATGGAGTTCTGTGAGATAACTGTCCGGCCGGGAGAGGAAGGGATGTTCACTGCTATATGCCTTATCACAGCGTCTCTCGATCTGCCTTCCCCCTCCTCCCAAGCCTGTACCAACCAGCACCAATTACCGAGGCTCCAGTGTGGACCTCATGGCCTCAATCTTACACTCATGAACAAACAGTGCTTTGAAATCTCGCAGACATGTCTACTCTTAACTGGTGAAGGAGAAAAGATAAAGAGAAATGCAGAACACCACACGAGGCGTTGGAGGCGAGGAACAGCTTTGAAAACCAGATGAGGAACGGCAACTCTGGAGAAGCCCTCACACACGAGAGTGCGCACTCTCCTTTTCCCAAGCAGCTCTCCTATTAACACGTGCTGAGTTAAAAACTCTCTTAAAAAACAAAACAAAACAAAACAACAACAACAAAACCCTCAGCTCCTCCTCATTTAAAAGAAAAAAAATCAGCAGGCTAAGTGGTGTTGACTGCCAAGGTGAATGCTGGGAAATTCTGTGTCAGTGGTTAGCTCGCAGGGCACAGTCACTTTGCACTGTAACCAGGACTTAGTCATTTTTTGCATTTAGAAAATCATTTCCTATAGCATATGGGGAGACAGCCACAATGCTCGAAAAGGACAAGGCACCAAAATTCAGCCAGAGACATCTATCTAGATTCTCAAATCTTTGAAGCTCACATGACATATGAACACCTGTAGCTCACCCTGTATTTGCTACCTTGGGATTGGAGCAAGCGGCATGTCTCCAGAACAGAAGAGCAGTCATATGCAACTTCTCACGTACTATATCCATAAACCCCGTGATTACCACTTCCTCCATATCCTCTGAATGACCCTCTTCTTTCTACCCCAGTTCTGCTTGCCTTCAGGAACTTCTATCCTCAGTACCCTTCACCTAGATTAGTGTGGAAGCCTCTTAATCGGCCTCCCTGCTCTAATCCTGTGCCCCCACCCCACCCCCAGTCACCTACACTCTGTGCTTATCGCTTGCTGAGAAGTAATGCAAGCACACAAATCCCAGTGCAAACATGTTCCTGGCTCCCTCAACATAAAGTACAACGCCCTAAGCTCCCTGGCAGGATATCCTGCCACGGAGCTGAACTTTGTACCCACAGTGGTCAGCCAGCTTCAAACACACCTGTGCCTCTGCATTTGCTCTCCTAGGAAGACCACTGCCCATCTGTAGACCCTGACCCAACCATACTGGCCCTGATCTGCTACAAGGGCTTGAATTACTGTAGTATATCCTGACTTTAAAAATTAAATCTCTCCTACTAACCAGTTAGTAGTGTTCTGAGGTCAGGGATGACCTTATGCATCTCTGTGAGACCACCGTTTCACACATGTCAGGTACATAGAGATCACTAACTACCTACTGAGGACAGGGATGACCTTACACATCTCTGTGACACCACCATTTAACACATGTCAGGCTAAGTTCAACCTACAGAATTTCACTGGGAAGAATCAACACTTTAAAGCTTCATAGATTCAGTCTGGCTTGTCCAGCCAGAGGGCAAATGTGACTTTATCCTTAATTTCTATCACCAGGTAGAGGATAATAATAATTGATATTAACAGTGAACATCCAGGAGAGAATAATCAAGAACTACTTCAGTCAGTTTCCAAGGGGAGCTCTTGTGAAATCAGGAAACAACAAAGACGTGTCATCCAAAGTGACCAGGAAGTCACAATCAGTCAGTCAGTCAATATCATTAAACTAGTCCCTGAACTTCAGGCTACACCCTGGGGACCCAGCACTCTGTGCTACCACACAGGTATCTCTCTGGGGCCTCATCTAAGGCTGGCCTGCCCTGGGCCCGGCTGCACAGGAAACTCAGCAGACACCAAGGCAGCAGAGTGCATGCGCTGTCTTCTGGGCTGGTGCCTCCTCTTCTTTCCAATCCAGTCTGATTTTGTGACTTACTCTGTCCAGCACAAGGGACACTGTACACTTGAGGGCCTAGTCCTGAAGATGCCCAGCAGCTTTTGCTTTTACAATCCTGGAGCACACCTGTCACTCTGCAGGGAAGTCTAGGCTATTCTGCTGGATGAGAAGGCTCAAGGAAGACTAAGGCCCCAGCCTTTTGACTGAGGCACACACTTTCAGCTCAGCCACCAGCTCATGAGGCTGTGTGGCGACCTCAGTCAACACCAAACGGGGAGAAAAACATCCCAACCACCCACAACATGAAGAGAAGTAGTAGTTTTTAGATGAAGCTACTGAGGAAGGGGGATTTTAGCAGCGATGACAAACTAATCATTGATATATAAATTCCCCACTGCCATGACTCATCACTGCCCTGGCCTCACTGCGACATTATTTGGAAAGAGACACCAATGTACAGACATACAATCGCTATGTAAATATCTATACCAAGTTAATGATTCAGTGCAGTTTTAGTGCACCCACCCCTGGAACGCTTTGCTTCTCTAATCAGTAACAGAAAACAGGCTGCAACTCTTTAAACAATGAATTAGTCCTGACTTTCCACAGCGAAGGCTTTTAACATGCACACTTCCTCCTGAGCCCCAAACTCACCTTTTCCGCCTCCAAGTTTCCCCTCCAGTCCACGCACATTTTCATGTCAATCCTCTTTAAGAGTTTTTACTTTTGTCAGCATAGTATTCAGACTTTTCCGAACAGAATTTCCCTTGGGTGGTGGCAGAATAAAGTACCTAGTGGCAGGCCATCACTCACAAGCTTTCTTCCTCCCTAAGTGTCTGAACCCATTTAGTCACAGGCTGCAGATCAATCCTGCACCCCGGAGTCGAGGGAAATGCTGACGCTCCCACCCTCTGCTATAGGACAGAGGGAAATGACAGTACATACAGGAGCCACTCAGTACTCTAGAGGATGCTGGCAATGGGCGGGTATGGTGGGGAAATTGCACTATCAGTTCTTTAGGGATGTTTGTAATTTTACATCCTTAAAATTTAAATCTCAGAAAGATATCCTACTTTAAAGCTTTTTACAATAGCTGAACAGTGTCTCCCAGAAGAGGTGTTAGCAGAGAATGTGACTTCAGCAAATGCAACGATATATATATGCTTTTCAAAGCAGGGTTTCTCTGTGCATCCTTGGCTGTCCTGGTACTCTCTCTGTATGCCAGGCTGACCTCGAACTCAGAGATCTGCTTGCTCTGCCACCAAAGTGCTGGGATTAAAGGCATGTGCCGGTACTGCCAGGCAATGATTTATATTTTTGCCTAATATTTTTTAAATGAGAAAATTCTAGAGCTCCAAAATGAATGATAACAACAAGGGACAGGATAGCCTAAGCACAGGGTGCTGACAGGGTTCTAAGCACCCCTAAAAACCCATGAATGGGCACAAAGAGGCTAATAAATTAAACGTTTGATCTATGTCATTGTGTTTCTTTTGGATTTACAGAGATTGCTAGCCATCCTCCAAAGATTCAGACATACTGTACATATCTCCAGGTTAGAAATGGTTTTTCAAAAGAAGTACATAATTTGACTTGAATGACACAGTTTGAGTTTAAAACCAGGGCCCCAAATGAGTACAGGTCACTAAGGAGTTGAGGTGTCATCCCCAGGAAATGCATTAGAAGCAGCCGGCCTCAGTAGCCTCCAACAGTACCAACCCAAAGGCTGCCAAGTGTTCGCTCCTCTCACCTATCAGGAACCCAGAGCCTAACAGTTCTGTCTCGGGAAGCAGAGGCTAGCAAGTTTCCTTGTGGAGAAAACTGCACGCTGGTCACGACGTCCTTGTGGCCCACATATCTGTAAGCTCTAGTGTGTGGCTTCAAACTCCATAGCATGAGAAAGGTGTCCCAGGAAGCAGTGGCTGTCAAGAAAGAGAAGACAAGCAAACCTGGGTTAAGACAGGAACGCACACGTGCTTCAACAATAACAACCTGCAACAGAGAAGTCGGAGATTGGAGGGCTGACCAGGTAATGGCAAAAGTAGTTTATTGTTTAAAATCATGTTTATTTTAGCATCAACAGTCAACCTTAGTAGTGCTCTGTTTCCCAGCAGGGGTACCACCCCAGGATTCAAGGAGAGCGCAGGAACTACTCGCTACAAAACAGAAGCTGTAGAGGAGTACGTTAGGCTGAGTCACTCCATCTGCCCGTGTGACTGGAAGTTACTTAGCCTCAGTTTGGGGGTAATGAATCTTTTTACAGGGACAGATGAGCTACTTCAAAAAACTATGTGGAAGTGAGTTCCCCCAGAAGTCATAACAGCATAAGTAGCACGAATATACTCTTTATCTAATCTTACCTGTTGTTAGTATTTTGTCTGTATGTCCTTGGTGCTTGCCTCTCCTTGTACATGGAGACAAGATATGCAGAAACAATTTTTTTCCTGAACCATGTGAAAGCGTTGCATATAAATCATGTCATGTTCACCGCTAAATGTTTTCATGCACTTTCCCTAGGAATACCGTTATTCTCACACATACCCACAGTACAGGTAAGCTTGAGAAATTCATCACCCACCAAAGGCATTCTAATTTTGTCAACTGGTCCAGAAACGCTTTTAAAGAACGGGTGAGATAGCCTTCCAAATCTGTTGCTCGTCTGTAATTTTCTGACGTGATGATTAATAAAAAGAACTGTATGTCAGACATTAGCTTAAGAGTCTTTAAGTGAATGAAACACAAATGTGCTCAATGGTGGAAATAAATCCCCTGACAAAGAATGAACAGTAACCCTTAGCAGAGGTGGACTTAACTCATGCCTACAGAACAAGTTCTATTTTACACACATCCCAGGACAGCCCCAACAATAGGAATCGGGTCACTGGGAATCACTATGTCATACAGAACGCTTAAGGGAAAACTGCAACTCTGAATTTAAAGTACAGCAAGCATCACTGACAGGCAGAAACGGGGCCCAGCTTTACAGAATTATGGAAGTCTCCTAAGTTCTCCAGCCTGTGTACTGTCTCCACACTTACAGTCCAGTGAGTTTCCAGGCTTTAAGCCGTAATTTTTTTTAATTTTTAAAATATTTTATTTATTTATTATGTATACAATCTTCTGCATGCCAGCAGAAGGCACCAGATCTCATTCAAGGTGGTGAGCCACCATGTGGTTGCTGGGAATTGAACTCAGGACCTTTGGAAGAACAGTCAGTGCTCTTAACCACTGAGCCATCTCTCCAGCTCCTTAAGCCGTAATTTTATTCAATGTCTTTCCCTTAAAAAAGAAAAGCAGAAGGGGGAAAAGAGTGCAAAGAAGCTGATGTTCTACCATGGATCATCCAAACTCTAACAAACTCTGACAAACAGGGAAAACAATTGGTTACACATGCTCCCATACTTAGGATCCAATTTTCGTTCTGTGTATAATGCTGCAAACAGGATATGCAACGGAAAGTAAGACATAACCCGCTCCCTCTAAGATCACACAGAGAGACATCTCATAGTAAGACATAACCCGCTCCCTCTAAGATTACACAGAGAGACATCTCATAGTAAGACATAACCCGCTCCCTCTAAGATCACACAGAGAGACATCTCATAGTAAGACATAACCCGCTCCCTTTAAGAAAGATCACACAGAAAGACATCTCATAGTAAGGCATCGTTAGCCCCGTCATACATGTAGGGGGCATCTTACCATATACATATCATTCACTCATGCTAGACTCCATGATGAGAGGGTCTGTTCTGGGGAAGGAGGATGAAGTAATCTAGCTAAGATGGCAGAAAGGGCACTCCGACTAGAAGGAACCCCACTTGTCTTAGCCAAAAGGCCTAGAAGCAATTTTTGTTGTCATTTTAATTTTACTTTTAGACAGGGTTTTACTTTATAGCCCAGGCTGGCCTCAAACACGCAATCTTCCTGCCTCAAAAGAATTGGGAATCCAGGCATGCGCACTGTGCCTGGCAGAAGAAAATCCATGTGCAAAGCCAGAGACTGTGCTGGAAGACAGGGACAGACTAGACAGCAAGCTGCGACACAGGGCACAGACTTAGGTCAAGGAGGCACAGGGATCAGTACAGACACAGGGCACAGACTTAGGTCAAGGAGGCACAGGGATCAGTACAGTTTACTCCAAGTGCAGTAGGAAGCCACTGGATTTTGAAAGACGTACCCTATGCTCTGGGTGGGAACATTGTCACTGACACTGGAGAAGATGCTTTTTTTTCCAAATAAATAAATATGTATGCATTACGGGTTTAAATGTCATTAAAATGGTAAAACCATAAGCTTTTAGACAACATAGAATAGCTTTATGCCCTTGAGGTAAACCAAATTTGCTTAAACATCCATAAACCACTAATCATAAAGAAAGAGAAAGACATTTTGTGTTATAGTAAAATGAAAACATTTTCCTCCCTTGGGGGGGTGGAAATCACTGTAAGCAGGGTGTGGCAGCATATGCCTTTAATCCCAGTGCCTGGAGGAAGAACCAGGAAGGTCTCTGTGAACTCAAGGCCAGCCTGGCCTACACAGTGTCTCAGGCCAGTCAGGGCTGCACAGTAAGACCTGTGTTTCAAAAATGCAAAGAAAGAACGAAAAAGAACACACTATGCTTTGAGCACGGTGGAGCACGTCAGCAACTCCAGCACTCAGCAGGCTGAAGCAGAAAGAGCATGTATGAGTTAGCAGCCAGCTGGGCTACAGTAAATTCCGTCAGTAATTTCAGATTAGACTGAGCTACATTGGGGATATCCTATCTCAACTCTTTCTTCCTTCCCTCCCCTCCTCTCCCCTCCCCTCCCCTTCTCTTCCCTCTCTCCTCCTTCCCCCCCCTGTGTGTGTGTACTCTGTCTCTCTCTGTCTCTCTGTCTCTGTCTCTGTCTCTGTCTGTCTCTCTCTCTCACACACACACACACACACTGCTAATCAAGGGAAAAAGCAAGCTATATATTGGGAGAAGATTATGTTTGTATGTATGTATGAATGAATACCCCAATAGTTAACAAAGTGTGCTTAGAATCTACAGCTATCATGTAAATCAGTAGAAAATGCATAGGACCTAGCAAGAACAGGCAAAAGGTTACCAGATGGCTCTTTTACACACCACAAGTCAGTAAATAAGAAAAGGTGTGCAATCTGTTAGTCATCTGGAACCCAGTGTCACCACACCCTCACCCAAATGTTTACAGTGAAAGAGACACTGAATCTCTGGGGCTGTGGGCTGACCAGGGTTCTCCCATCATGCTGGCTGGTATCATCACTTTGGAAATTGTCTGAACATATCTATGTGAAGTGGAACATACACTTATCATCTGACTCAACAGCTGCACTCCAACCTACATACCAAACAGAACTCACAGAGATTTCACATAAGACATGTCAGTATTCGTAGCAGTACTGTTCAAAGTACCCCACACTAGAAACGTATTACCCATCAACATGAAGTAGATAGAGTCATGCTGTAGTCCATGCAAATTAGTTATGAACCCAGGAAAACATTACCTAGAGGACAAGGAGCTTTTAGAAGAGCACACAGCCAAGTTTGCTTAAGTAAGACATTAAAACTCCCCACCATAAAGAGAAGGTCTTGAACGACCCTATAAGGAACTTCAGGCAGGCCCACATAGTTGAGGCTTGGGCACCAGTTTGTGGTAGTATTAGGAGGTGATGGATTTTAGGAGGCGGGGCCTAGTAGGAGGGGTGAGGCTGTGGGGGAAGACACCAGAGGCCCTTTCTGTTCCCAGTCACCAAGAGGGGAGCAGCTCCCTCCACCATGTGCTCCTGCTGTGACACACTGCCTTACCATATGCCCCAAGGTGACAGAGGTAACTTGGCCACCAACTGAAACCTCCAACTAGAAGCGCATATGCTCCTTTCCTCCTTGAATTGCGACTCACTAGTACTTGTCACAGTAATTCAAAACTGACTAAGGCATTACTGGTGGCAACTTGGAGTCTTGCTCTGGGGTTGCCTTAACAAGCATATCTATCACACAGGAAACAGGGAGAGGAAGCATAAGAAAGAAGTCAACTCCAGTATTACAACAGTGCACTTTGGAGGGGATGGTTATCTTAACAGGTCTGAGGCTGTGGGAGCTGGAGGGATAGAAACTATGGGGTTTGTTCATAGATTTGATGGAGAGAAGCACAAGGATCCTAACTTCCAGGCAACCAGGAAAATCTAAAGGTCATTTAACGAGATGGGAAAGACCAGGATAGAAGGGGCTCTGGAACAGTGGTCCTCAACATTCCTGACACCGTGACCCTTTAATGCAGTTCCTCATGTTGTGGTGACCTCCAATCATAAAGTTATTTTCATTGTTTCTTCGTAACTGTAACTTTGCCCTTATAATCGTAACATAAATATTTTTGGGTCTTGACCCACAGGTTGAGAGCCACCGGTCTAGCGGCTGAATCATGTGAAAACTAAGAGTTTGCTCAGAGATGCTAATGAGGCACGAGTGTGAGCATCATGTAGGGAGTATGTACCTGCACAGAGCCCAAGAAGATGTTTAACTTCAGTGTGATGGCTAAAAGATCAAGTGTAGAATCAGAACTAAGAGAGGCCTAGCAATTATGGCACACCAGAAACAGAGATGCCCCAGTTATAGGTGGAGCTTGGTATACTTGATGTTTTCGCTTACATCTCAGAAAAACTATCAATGTATTATTTTTATTATTTTTAAATGGGGGCTGGAGAGATGGCTCAGCCATCAAGAGCACTGGCTGCTCTTTCAGAGGATCTGGGTTCAATTCCCAGCACCTACGTGGAAGCTCACAACTGTCTGTGAAGGATTTGATGCCTTCACAACGCTTACATGCAGGCAAAACACCAACGCAAATAAAATAAAAATAAATAATAAACCATTAAGAAGAGTGAGCGGCCGGCCCAGGACTGCTGTGCAGTGTGGGCCCCAATCCACCACTCTGTGGTATCCCTGCTCAGCTACACAATAACGATGAAGCAAGTTAAGCCATCCTTGGGAAAGGCAGGCAGAATTGAGAAAACCCTATTACTGGAGGTTCAGTCCATCAGAGCCTGAACTTTCCTGCTGCTACACTGTCCTGATGATTTCATCTTGGAGTGACCTTTTCCTCAACCAACTCACGGAATGCAGAACACCTGACAGCGGGGCACTGAGACAGATGGGGGTGCTCTGTGGCAGCCAGAGGGCTGTGGGAAGAAAATGTTATGAATGGATTTTAAAAGAGGTATATCACGTGCCTGGGATGTATACACTCTGTCATATTTGTTATTAAGTTGTTAATTCATATAATAGAAAAGAAATGTTTTGATAATAAAGCTAAGAATGAGGAACGTTAAAAAAAAAAAAGAAAGAAAAGTGAGCAAGCAAGCAAACAGTGCATGGTGGCGCACGCCTTTCCTCCCAGCACAAGGAAACAGTGCATGGTGGCGCACGCCTTTCCTCCCAGCACAAGGAAACAGTGCATGGTGGCGCACGCCTTTAATCCCAGCACTCGGGAGGCAGAGGCAGGCAGATCTCTGTGAGCTCAAGACCAGCCTGGGCTACATAACAAGTTCTAGGACAGCCAGGGCTGTTACACAGGAAAACCTTGTCTTGAGAAAACAAAAAACAACAAAGTAAAGATATTAATACTAATATGTAAACCAGCATTGAATCTTTTGCCTCAATTCCCCTCTTCCTTTGTTGTTTTCTCTTCTTCCTTCCTCCCTCCCTTCCTTCCTTCCATCCTCTCCCCCTTTTTTCTTTTTCTTTCTTCCTTTTGAGGCAGGGTCTCAGGTAGTGCAAACTGGACACAAACTTGTCATGAGTCAATGCTGACCTTGAATTCCACATCCTCCTCCATGCCAATTGTTCTAAAGTACTGGGATTACAGATGTGTGCAACCTCACCCAGTCCTTAATCTTTCTCAGTTAAGAACTGTTCCAGCAAACTACAGTATTATTATTAAAAAATGGTATTCGAGTATGGACATCATTGTCGGACAATGTAACCTTAGAATGTGCTTTCATACATTTCTATGGAACCACACCCTACGTAAATATTACCACATAATTTAAAATGTCACAGTTTACAGTATTCATCATTCTACTGCTCTATTTTAAGATAAAATGCCAAAGGGAGGACTTTAAGAAAAATGTCAGCTAGTAAACCTACCGATCGAAGAAAAACTTACTTAGATATATGCATGTATATTATACATAATTATGTAAAATACATTATCAAAATGGCACTCCGTTGTCAGAAGAAATCCTTGTTAGGACACAGAACAAAGTCTGTTGTCAGGCTTCTCTGTTCCTGTGATTTAAACCCTAACCAAAACCTGCTTAGAGGGGAAAAGGGTTTCTTTTCATCTTACAACTCACAGCTCACAGCCCATCGCTGAGGAAGTCAGGCTGGAGCTCAAGCAGGAACTTGGAGGCCGAAACTGAAGCAGAGGTCATGGAGGAATGCTGTTTAGTGGCCTGCTCAGCCTGATTTCTTACTGTACCCAGGACCACCTGCCCAGGAGTGGCACTGACTGCACACCCTCCCATATCAATCAACAATCAAGAAAATGTTCCTCAGAGATGCCCACGGGTCAACTTGGACAAAGGAACTGAAGTTCTCTCTTGCCAGGTGACTCTAGTTTGTGCCAAGTTAACAAAAATGAGCACACTCTGATGTCTCTAGCTCTGCCTTGACCCTAAAGGTGAGATCATAGAACATTCCATACTGACTGGAAAGTCAGACAGGATTTCTGTTGTTTGTCACTTCAAGGAACAGTGTCATTCCGTAGTCAACCTAAATTCTCTTTGTCATTGATTTAACAAAAACTTACCTGCAGCTACTTACAGGTTTATCTGTCAGGAGTACAGTTTTCTAGAGCTAGTAAGATGGCACACACGTGTAATCTTTGAATACGTGGAGCTGAGGAGGGGGGTGGGGGTGGAGTCATGAGTTCAAGACCAGCTAGAGCTACATCATGAAGTCAAAACTGAAACAAAACCAAATACTATTTTCTAAAACTAAAGGACATTTTCATCAATCTCCTGGGTTTTAAACACCATCTCGTGTGTCCCTTCAGTTGGTAAAAGCAGTGCCTGTTACAGGACTTGAATACTATGAAGGTACTTCACGAGCTTCCTTCTACTCCTTGCCCGGCACGTGACCATCGGGAATTCCACGTGCTCACAGACACGGGTGTGTTCTCTCTTGTACATTCTGTATATGCGGGACAGCTGGCACCTGCTTTTCTGTAATCTGCCTCTCCCCCTTCCCTTCCACCCAGTGCGGGCTGGAGCTGTGTCTTGGTAGTGCACAGAACTACCTTATCCTATGTTCCCTTTCCTGGTCCCGGCACATTTGAATTTTTATAATTCCAAGCCCATAGAAAAATTACAAGACGGTACAAAAGACCCCATACCTTCTTTTCCTACTGGAGGTTTTGTCATGTCTACATGTGGTCTGTTGGCACTGTCATTTTTCTCTCTATAGAAATACCTTTAAATATGTATTTTTTCTTAATCATTTGCAATGTGTAGTTGGTTGTTTTACTCTTTTGCTTGTCCACTACCCAGATCCCAGATAAATCTACATGGAGTCTTATTATTAGTTATAAATGCCAGACCTTGGCTTAGCTCGTTAATAGCCATCTTTTCTTAAATTACCTTGTCTACCTTTTGCCTCTGAGCTTTTATCTTTCTCTGTTGCTGTATACCTTTCTTTCATCCTTACTCCGTGGCTGGCTGTGTGGCTGAGTGGTGGCTCCTTGCATTCTCCTCTCCTTGTTCTTGCTCCTCTCCCCCCCCCTTTTTTCTCCTCTTTTTATTCTCTCTGTCTACCAGTCCCACCTATCCTTTCTCCTGCCTTGCTACTGGCCTTTCAATTCTTTATTAGACCAGTCGGGTATTTTAGACAGGCAAAGTAACAGAGCTTCACAGAGTTAAACAAATGCTCCACGGCATAAACGAATGTAACACAAGCTAAACTAATATTCCACAACAGCAACGAAGCTAGAACTTAAGGTCACTTACTGCCAAGTGCTTTGTCCCTGCTGAACTCATGTTGCAAGTCCGGTCCCAAGGTAACGGTGTTCATAGATGGTGGGGCTTTTAGAGGGAGTCCTATGGACCCTGCCCTCCGAATGGAGTAACCTGCTCTGTCGGTGTGTTTCTTGGCTATCAAGTAAAGCTTTAGGACAATGCCCCATAGACAGACACCCTTTTGAGGCTGTGCTCCAAAACGTCTCAGGAAGCCAGCCTGTCCAGTCCTTATCTGGAGCAGCTGGAGCAGTGGGGCATCCTGCTTCTGCTCCACTCTGCTATCCTCCAGGGAAGGCTAGGGAAGGTGTAGGACTCAGCCCGTGCGCTGCTCCTTCTACAGAGACCAGGGCTTTGCACTCCACATCTGTGCCCGGCAAAGGCGCGCTGGGTGTTGAATCTTGCTTTACAGCTATTTTCAGATCCCAACTACCGTTATAACCGGAGGGAAAAACCTACGTGCATCCTATAGTGTAGCTGTCCTTCAAATTATTTAATGAAACCACTCGGTTTAGGTTGGTTTTAATCTTGTTGCTTTTTTGTTTGATGCTGCTAGGTAAATAACATGATTCTCATATAAGCATTTCAAGTCTGTAGAACAATTACTGCTGGGTCTAAGTCAGAGGACAAACACTGCAATCTGCTAAAAAGGCTCACATGCATATTTATCCTTAAAAGTGTGTGTGTGTGTGTGTGTGTGTGTGTGAGAGAGAGAGAGAGAGAGAGAGAGAGAGAGAGAGAGAGAGAGAGAGAGAGAGAGAGAGAGAGAGAGAGAGGTCTATGTGTGGGCACACGTGTCACAGTGCACGTGTGGATGTCAGAGAACAACTCTGTGGAGTCAGTTATCATCTTCCACTTTTATGTGGGGTCATGGGAATTGAACTCAGGTTGTCAGGGTTATAGGACAAGCATCTTGCTTGCTGAGCCATCTCACTAACCCCATATCGATTTTTATCATTTGAGTTATATGTTCTCTCAGGTCTTTCCATTCTGTAGTCAAGAAGAGCCTGGTAATTCAGTCACCGGGCCGTCTGAGTCTTGACTGGTGCAGTTACTTCTATATGCTCTCCGCTTCAGTCCTTCCTGCTAAAAGTTTGCAGGGTCACACTCTGTACCTGCTCCTGCAGTTCCAGTGTCACAGTGGCCTTTGGGCCACGAAAGAAAGCAATGGACTGCCTTCCTTAGGGAAAAATAAACAAGGAAATCTAGAGAACTCAATGACAAGGCATTCTCTATCAATCATTAAATAAAAAGAGATAATCCTTAGGTATATACATTTATAAACCCAAATGGAAGAGGGTTGCACAATAAAATCACAGTATTCTAACTGCAGCCACAAAATGTAAACAACTTAATAGTCTCAGAATCTGTTTTTATTTCCAAGCACTGAACCATAGTTCAATTAAGTAATGGCCCCAATTTAAAATTTCCCTGCCCTGGATGAGAGAAAGAAAGTATCTCGAGTCTAAAGGATCTGTGGTGCTTTACAAAATGAACTCCCACTAAAGATAACCTGGAGTTGGGGACAGGCATGGGAGAAAGAAATGTATAAATATATGCAGCCCAACAAGCTCCATGCTTGCCTTCCTCCAGACATGATCAGAGTTACGCCTTAAGTCTCTGTGCTCATCAACCATAGTGTAAACTTACACTCCCATAGTGCTTTGCATATTCCCTGGTTAAAGCTTATACTGTGTTTCATGTCCTTCCCAATGTGGCCTGTGGGTTCAAGAAGCATGGATGCATGATCCCTCTTAGAGCCAGACACCTCCTCAGACGCTTCAATCTTGATCTGACTGCTTGGGGATACCAAGGCCTCTGAAATCTTTTAAAGCTACCACCCTGTTTCTTTCACAGCTCACCCTCTTCAGGTGATGGCTGACTCCTAGCATAATTAGTTTACTCAAGAGCACTGCCTCAGGCTGGTGAGCTGGCAAGGCTGGTAAAGTGTGCTTGCCTTGCAAACATGAAAGCTTAAGGTCAACCCCCAGAAGCCATATTAAAAAAAAAAATGACATTATACCTGTAATCCCTGGGCTGGTGACTTAGTCAGTTAGACAAATCAATAAGCCAGCCAGCAAATCAATGAGTGTCAAGTTGAGTGAGAGATCCTGTCTCAAACAATAAAGGTGAAAAAGACTGAGAATCAACGCCTGGCATCAACCTCTGGCCTCCCACAAGTGTGCACACACGCACCTACGCACGAGGGAACCAGTAAGTACATACACCACACACGCACAACGCACATCACAAACACAACCTAACAAAGTAGAAGCGGCACCTGGGGACGACACTTGAGGCTGTCCTCCGGCCTCCAAAAACGGGTGTGCATTTGAGTGTTCACTCCCACCAAACAGTATCTGACCTACACAACACGTGAGGTGCAGTGTGTGTGTGCACGCGTGCTCGCGCGCGTGCATGTGTGGGGTGGTCATGCTAGTGTTAAAAACGGACAGATCTGTGAGTGAGGCATCCAAGTGGAGAATGGGCAAAAAAATCCCATGCATATAGACAAAATGCATTTTTTTCATCTTTTTTTCCTTTTATTATATGAAAACAGATTCTTGGCCGGGTAACGGTGGCACACGCCTTTAGTTCCAGCACTCGGGAGGCAGAGGCAGGCAGATCTCTGTCGAGCCCAGCCTGGTCTACAGAGAAGAGTCCCAGGACTGCCAGGGCTACACAGAGAAACCTTGCCTTGAAAAACCAAAATAAATAAATAAATGAAAGAAAGTGGATTCTTTTCTCATACAATATTTCCTGATTACAGTTTCTCCTCCTGCTATTCCTTCTAGTTCCCACACACACACACCAAAAAAAAAAATCTGGCTCCATTCCCTTTAAATCTATTTTTTAAATCAATCACTTGCCCGTGTTGAGGGGGGTGGCTAACAACTGCATGCTGCTGTGCAGACATGTGTGTGAGTGTGTGACATGGGTGACTGTGGGTTTGTAGTGTGGGGCAGGCAGAGGAGAAGGGGGCGGCAGAGGAGTTCCGAGCTGAAGCTACCGAGAAAGTCACGGGACAGAAAACAATTCCTCACGCCAGGTTTAGGACATGCGATTAGGAAGCAGAGGGCCGGGGTCTGCTACTGACGAAGCCCAGTGTGTGACCACAGATGGAGCTGCTGAGAGGGGAGGGGACACAGTCTGAAGAGACAGGGGGACACAGTCTGGAGAGGCGAGGGGACACAGTCTGAGAGGCGAGGGGACACAGTCTGAAGAGACAGGGGGACACAGTCTGGAGAGGTGAGGGGACACAGTCTGGAGAGACGAGGGGACACAGTCTGAAGAGGCGAGGGGACACAGTCTGAAGAGGCGAGGGGACACAGTCTGGAGAGACAGGGGACACAGTCTGGAGAGACGAGGGGACACAGTCTGGAGAGGCGAGGGGACACAGTCTGAAGAGGCGAGGGGACATAGTCTGGAGAGACAGGGGACACAGTCTGGAGAGGTGAGGGGACACAGTCTGAAGAGACAGGGGGACACAGTCTGGAGAGGCGAGGGGACACAGTCTGAGAGGCGAGGGGACACAGTCTGAAGAGACAGGGGGACACAGTCTGGAGAGGTGAGGGGACACAGTCTGGAGAGACGAGGGGACACAGTCTGAAGAGGCGAGGGGACACAGTCTGAAGAGGCGAGGGGACACAGTCTGAAGAGGCGAGGGGACACAGTCTGGAGAGACAGGGGACACAGTCTGGAGAGACGAGGGGACACAGTCTGGAGAGGCGAGGGGACACAGTCTGAAGAGGCGAGGGGACATAGTCTGGAGAGACAGGGGACACAGTCTGGAGAGGTGAGGGGACACAGTCTGGAGAGACAGGGGACACAGTCTGGAGAGACGAGGGGACACAGTCTGAAGAGACAGGGGGACACAGTCTGAAGAGACAGGGGGACACAGTCTGAAGAGGCGAGGGGACACAGTCTAGAGAGACAGGGGACACAGTCTGGAGAGACAGGGGACACAGTCTGGAGAGGCGAGGGGACACAGTCTGGAGAGGCCAGTCTCTCACTCTATGAGTGCTCCCCACCTCACTGCTTGCCCGGCTGCCTCCTCCACCACAGACGTGGCCTTCCGTCATCCTCTACAACGCTCTCTCCCAGCCTTTCTGATGCCTTGTCTACCTCCTCTGATCTAAAGCTCACAGCTAGGAAGGACTCAGGCACAGGCCATTGCCCTCATTCTTCTGCTCCTTCCCTGTGACCAGATCCCTTCCTGTGACCTTAAATGTCCTCCATGTTCTCACACTCTCTAATGTCTCCTAGCAAACCCTCGCTCTGGCTTGAGGACACCGACCTCGCACATGCCAACGCTTTTTCAGATGGCCTTTACCTAACAGCTCTTGAGGACTTCTTTTACTATCTGTGGTTTCCACGGGGGCCATGACGATGAGTTCCAAGCATAAATCAGATCCTAAACCCATAGACTAGAACCCCAAACAGGCTTCCGTTTCCTGTGGCTGCTGTAACAAATTACCACAAACTTAAAACAGCACAGCTTATTCTTCACAGCTCTGGAGGCCAGGGGTCAGGGTGTTGACAGAAAAATCGTCCCTCCAAAGGCCCTGGAGAGTCCCACTCCCTCTCCCTCTCTGCTTCCTCGGCTGTGATTGCCTCAAAGCAGTCTGTCCCTGGCCTCTGGCTTCCTATGGCCTCCCTTATCTGTTTTTCACTTGTTTGTTTGGTTTGGGGGACTGGGTCTCTCTATGTAGCCCAAGCTAATCTAAACTCTGAATAATCCTGCCTCGGCTCACCTAATGCTAGGGATTAGAGGCGTGTGCCACCACGCCTGGCTGCCTACCCTGGGATTTTCATGTTGAGCGTGCGTTTTTGTCTGCACGCCAGGCCGGCCTCATGCTCGTAGCGGTCCTTGCCCGGCCTTGCCAGGACTTCGTGACAGGCGTGAACAACGGTGCGGTTTCCTTTCAGGGCATTTGTCACAGGACTTACCACTCACTCACATGGTCTCACCTCAAGGTCATAAATTACGACTATGAAAATCTTTTTGCCCATATAAAGAAACATCATAGGTTCCAGGGACTAAAACTGAGGCAAATCTGCCCACCAGCTACCATTTCACTGGCTCTGGCCCAAGTCCTCCCTAAACTCATCTCCCCTTCTCCCTGAGAAGCAGGCTCTTCCTTTACTGCCTTTTCTTACTTCTCTAAGACAAGGTCACCGTCACCCTTGGCCTCTTCCTGCACTGCTCCTTTTCTGCTGTCTACCTAGCTGACTCTCCGGGGCTTCAGTTTAAACCTCATTCTGCGGACAACTGTGCCTTCAGTTTAAATGTTTAAACGTCATTCTGCGGACAACTGTGCCTTTACCTTTGGCTCCGCTGCCACCCCCAGCACGCGGCTGCTCTTCCTCGGCACCGACTGTCCCTTTGTTCACCAAGGCAGGGCTAGTTCCACAGGGACTTGTGGGCTTCCCCCAGCATATCTGTCTTTCCCCCTGGGCTATCAACTCTTTATATCATGTTAGGAAACGCATCTGTTTGGTTCTCTTGTGTGTGCATATTCAGAGCACATGATAGCCTGAAAAAAGGGGTCTAAAGTCAACAGTCCCTCCCTTCCCCCCTTTGAACGGGTTAAAGAACTGCGCATAAAGGCTCAGGGTACGGTACGGAGCAGACAGCACAGAACTCCTCTTCCCTATGTAGGAGTTGCTGTGCCCCGCCTAGCCTGGGCAGGCCATATAACTGAGCAAATGGAAAAAGCATAGCCGATTACTATTAGCAGATCCTATGGATTTTCTTGGCCGTCTGTTCAGCTGGATAAGTAGAGTATTCATTCCGCATTTTGTACTATCCATCTCCTGACCAGAGGGATGGACTGTAGTTTCTCAGAATTGCTAGGAGAAACTGATAAAGAATGACTTTTAAACCTTTGACCTAATACCAAACTGGAGGATTAATATATATTACAAAAAAATTCTCTTCCTTGGGATGCCTGGAATTTCTCAGCCTCTCTTCTTCTCCACAAGCCACTTTTAAATTGAAATATGATCCGCATACCATAAACCCTACCCTGTGCTACACGATTCAGTATTTTGCACCAAGTGGAATCACCTGTTACTCGTTCCAGAAAATTCTCAACACATTACGCTTCCCTCCGACCAAGAAAAGAAAAACCCTCCCTGAGCAACCATGGTTTACCCCTCCCTCTCAAGAGCCCTGGTAACCATGGATGTACTGCATACAATTTGTCCAGTTGTCCTTTTTACATTCATGAAACTAAAACATAGAAACATGTCATGACTTACAAGGAGTTACTTAGAGAACAAGCACCTGCATTTACAGAAACGTTTTGTATGTAAAAGCAAAAAATGCTTACTGTATCTAGTACATGCCCTTAAATGTGGCCCCAAACATCTGATAAGGGCAGGGTATATAAAAACTTTCAGGACAACGCAGCTCACTGGAAAGAGGCAAAGATACGGGGATATTCGCTAGTAATCTCTCTCTCTCTCTCTCTCTCTCTCTCTCTCTCTCTCTCTCTCTCTCTCTCTCTTTTTTTTTTTTTTTTTTTTTTGGTTTTTCGAGACAGGGTTTCTCTGTGGCTTTGGAGGCTGTCCTGGAACTCACTTTGTAGACCAGGCTGGCCTCGAACTCACAGAGATCCGCCTGCCTCTGCCTCCCGAGTGCTGGGATTAAAGGCATGTGCCACCAACACCCGGCTAGTAATCTCTTTTAAGAGGCAGAGCAGGAGGACCAGTTGAGGATTCATGGGACCCTGTCTCAAAAAAAAAAAAAAATCACTCATGATACTGGCGGAAAGGAACTGCACTTATGAACAGAGAAAAGTTGAGGCAGCAGTACAGGAGACAAGTGTTTTCTTCTCAGCCCAAGATTTTGAAAGGAAGAGTGTCCATGTGTCAGGGAACCACTTAGCTACCTGTACAGAAGACAGGGCGGGTCCAGGGATACTCATCATTTGCAGCTCACTCATATGTAGCTAATGCATGATAGTGCTGACATCACTTCTGCATCCTAACTGGCTAATGGCATCTAACCCGACTTTCTGGATACCCTAGCCGAACTTTCTAGTAAGGAAAATAATCGCATGTTCAGGTAACTATCACACCATCATCATAAATGTGTACACAGGAACATTAGTTCTATAGGCTAAAATCAGCAGAATTAGTTTGCAAAAATAATTAGGCATAAGTTTTATTGCATCTTAATCAACATTACAAACACCACTAACAAAAAGACAGTGTCACTGCTCAAAATACAGAAAACTGAACCTGAGCTTTGTGCTCATTCAAAAATATTAAAATAGAGGCCGGGCGTTGGTGGCACACGCCTTTAATCCCAGCACTCGGGAGGCAGAGGCAGGTGGATCTCTGTGAGTTCGAGGCCAGCCTGGTCTACAAAGTGAGTTCCAGGACAGCCTCCAAAGCCACAGAGAAACCCTGTCTCGAAAAACCAAAAAAAAAAAAAAAAAATTAAAATAGTAATTCAGAAAGCCAAGTCAAATCTAAATTTTACTCATTAAAACCGAGACACTAAATGGCTGGACACATACAAGAGACTACTATTGGCTGAGTAAACACAATTTCCCTTACAAACAAGGTATTTAAAGTTATAGAAAGCCTGATGACTATATCATCATTTTTTAATAAAAACTACCACTAAGCTGCTTATGCAGATAATGTATTCACAGGACTGGTCAGTAAACAACAAAATGGTTGTTTACTGACCTTGCTTATCAAATACTTCCATAACTTTTAATTTAAGCATGTAAACTTGCTTGAAAGATCAGCGCCTAACTGTCTACAGCAAATAGAGAACTCAAGTAACAATAAGTTGGAAATAAGAAGTGAAAGAATATTTTGCCTATTTCATTTCGGTGTACCTTTGGAATGAAATTAGAATATACCTACATAAAAAAACACAACTCCAGTTTCCTTTGTTATGAATTATGGATATAAATAAACCATCAGCCTAAAAAGTCATAATCACCAATACAGAGAAAAAGGTAAACACAGAATTAAATAGTCTTAAAAGTCTTTTCTCTGTTTTGATAGGGACATCAAGCTACTAAATAAAAGTCATTTCAACAGTCACTTTCAGATTGCATCCATTTTCATTCTGTCACATGACAGGGGACTAACAGGAACAAAAGGCAAAAAGAAAAATTTTGAAAAATAAGTAAAAAAAATTGTTTTCAAGAGGACATGGTCAAGGCTAGAGTGCATTCAGGGGAATTTCCTTATTTTTATATATTTTCATTGAATAAAATCAGGGCTAAGCATTGACCACAGGATCTAGACAAATCTCTGATAAACTTTCAGGTTGCTGAATAACTTACAGAAAAGTGGCAACAGATTTTTATTCTAAGAGTCAATGAGAACAAAAGTCACAAGTCCATACAAACTTTAATGTTTTGAAGTGGTCACCCTAAACAATTTACTTAAATCCCCAGTTTACAAAGTTCCCTCTCTCCACGCAAGCTGTCAAGTGAACACTGAAAACAATTTCCTTTTGAATTCCTGAGGACTGGTTTCTCTATGGAACATGCGTTTTTCATACCACAGTCAAGAAGCTGTGGCTCACTCCCAAATTTAGCTTGTGATTTCTGAATAAAATGTTAGTAGGGAACCAGTAGAAATGTCTTAAGACTTATTTAGTTTTGAAATAACTTAGTTTGGAAAATATTTATATTCCTTTGAAAGCTGAAGACGTTTAACAAACACATCAGTTCAACAATCATTAAATAAAATGACTATAAAACTAACTATAATAACTCCACTGAGAAACACACCACTTCAGGTGAGTTCGGGTCATGGGAATTTAAAAGCTGTTTCTCTGTCTTCAAAACTGAACACTGCTCAGCGGTTCCGCACTACCTATGTTAAAAGTAAGGACACAAAAGTGTTCCTAAAAATCACCATGGGTGAGGAACCGGCAGAAGGATGTTATCATTGAACTTTCAGGTTGAAAGGGACCCTCAAGAGTCAATCCAGCTATTCAGATGAAGAAACTGAGGACCAAGCAAGATAAATGACTCAGCCAAGCTCATCCCGCCACCAAGCCTCTTGTTCACCCACTTTGAGAGTTGCCAGGCTGCCGGGTGTTGGCAATGAGCTTGAAGGTAGCAATCAGCAGCTACCAAGACAGCCTTTTTTCCCTTGCAACCTTAAGATAACCCTTCCAAATTTCCAGGTAAGCAAGAACTCATGGGGGAGTTGAACACTTTCTGCAGAACTGAGTTCACTTTCAGTTGCACACGCTGCAGTAAACACACTTGGGGTTAGTTTCAGAGAGGCCTCAATTGTGTTTACTTGAAGTGATTAAGCATTGACGAAGGGAGGCACAGAATTCTGAATGAGTGCCATTCTAGTACATTCGCAACGTAAGGAAGTGCGATGAGAAAATGCCCTATAATCACAAACAATTTCACAGAGTGGACAGCTTGCAGAGTGCTGTGAGGTATGGATATAGGTCAGTCAGTCCAATAGCTCCTGTTTACAAAGAACAGAATGGGAACGCCTCACCATTTCATTTTGGCGGGAGTCTAGGTTTCTGAGAAAATCTGTCCAAAAAAGACCTCCAAACTTGCACTCAGACCAATACCCTCATCCAATGAAATATATATCGACACCAGGCCTTTTTTCTCAAGGTCAAATTTCCTCAACTTCTATTTGATCATGGACAAATTAGTTTCTAAAAAACCTCAAATTTAATGGGCTGCCTAAAAAAATTTAAATCCCATCATCAAAACAGTAACAGCTCTAATTACACATCCACAAGTTTTGATAAAAAAAATAAAAGGACATGCAATGAATTTACTCATCAGCATGAATCGTATCCCATTTTGCTTGAACTTTTACACTCTTTAATACTAAGCCTTGCACTTAAGTGTGTTTTTGTGGTGCTGTGGATCGGACGGGTCTTGCCCACTCGGCTGAGCTGCACACACAGCCCACCCCCAGCCCATAGTTAAGTGCTGTGTGCGTCTCAATTCACAGCAGTTTCTTTAAAGAGAAGTCAGGGTGGCCACGCCGACAAAGCTTTTAAGTAAAGCAACCCTCGAGGAAAGAAGGGAGGCACTTTGAAATCCTGAGCGACAGTGCTCCATGCTCCCAGTCTCAGAGTGACAGCCCCAAATGAACCACGGCTCTCCAGTGGCCTCACAGCCATCCACTGGGTGACTTCTGGGAACAATACAATCATCACTGGGCACTTGGACTTTCCAGAAGGCACTGTCAGCTCCCAAAAAGAAGACGCTGTTCTGCTCATCTATTTCTCAAAACTCCAGATCTGATTTTTATCATGGGCATTACACGTTTTCATCTGTACACTGGGTCGGCCTTCAGATGTCCGGAAAGCACTAAGGCACAGTCCAGTATGAGGGTGGAAAATAGTTCCGTCTTCTTTAAACAGCCAAACGATGTTTACTGGAGCAGGGACACCATCTTTGGGACAGTTTTGCATCCCTACGTGAGTTTTTTGTTCAGGGACCTCTGCACACAATTCAGTCACAGAATTAAATCTGATTTCTTTGTTTGAAGTGTATTCAAAGAACTGATTGCCTCCTTGACCGTGACATCCAAACAAGGAAAGGTTGGCACCTGTGGGGTTGTTATCAGGGGCGTTATAGTCCAAGCACTCGGAAGAGATGCCCATGCTACGAATAGCTCCATGCCAGCCAGGTCTATCCTCAGGGACATGTAAGTTGGAAAACACGTTTTTCAAATACCAGTCGAAGCTCTTGCATTCCAGCCGTTCCCTCAGTAACTTTCTTTCAGAAATATCACCATAGGCCTCTTTGCGAGCGGGAGGGTTTCGGTTGTAGAAATGCTCTTTGTATTCATCCATCCATACTTCGGCGGCCCTGGCGGTATTCTGTAGGAAATTGGGACGCGCATACGGCGCCCTCTTGGGGAACACGTGGCCCACATGAGAACATGGGTGGATCTCCAGTTTGCCACCGCACTGCCAAACCCTGAAAGACAGCTCAAGATTTTCACCTCCCCAAACTTCCATTCCAGTGTCGTATGTCCCCAGGTACTGAAAATACTTCTTGCTGACGGCAAACAGTCCTCCTGCCATGGTGGGTGACCTGATGGGATCAATTCTTGATGTGCGCCTGTCCCTTTCATGTTTGGGGACAGAATGCCACTGGAATGTTAAACGCCAGTCAAACCCACCAATCATGGGCTCCCCAGTCTGCATGTAGAACTCAAAAGTGTTCCAATCTATAGTATCAATGACAGGGCACACAATTGCTGTTTCATCGCTACTAATCCTTTCCAAAAGTGGTTCCAACCAACCAGTGTTACACTCACAGTGGCAATCCAGGAACGTGAGGACATCCCCAGTGGCAAAAGTGGCCCCAATGAGACGGGCCCGGACCAGACCCTCTCTCTTATTGGTTCTAATCAAGCGAACTCTTTCGAGATTGCTGATGTAAGTTTCAAGTTGTGTCTTCAAATAAACTCTGTCACTCAAGTCATCGACCAAGATGATCTCCTTCAAGAGCACTGCAGGAGAAGTTTCTAAAACACTGTGAATGGTTCGAAGCAGAGTGGACCAGGCTTCGTTATAGAAGGCGATGATGACGGAGGTGGTGGGGAGCGACCTGTAGTGGAACTTCTTGGCTTTACACTCAGGCATTCTTTTATCCTCTATGTGTCGGTGCAGGGAGATCCTATCACTGACATAAATATTGATGGCATATCTCTCAATGAGTTCTTCCTGCTGCTTCAGTTCACCCTCGTTGAGCTGGAGTTTGCTCGCTCTCCCCCACTCCCCAAGAGCATGGGAATCTGCAGGGGGCTTTATATAAAGAGGCTGGGACAAATCCTCTCCCCTTGTCTCAGGGTCTGAGAGCCGTCTCGGTCCCAGCTGCCTGGCATGGCCGGCTCCCGGGGAGGCGTACAAAGTGGAGACTGAGAGCTCTACCAGGATATAAGCCAGGGTTAAAAGCGCCAGCAGCAGGCAGCTCTTGCCTGCCCAGGTCCACCTTACGGCCATCTGGATCCTCACGAGTCGTGCGTAGACGCGGCCACCCAGCCAGCACTCGGGGGAAGTGCTGCGGATCCTGCGGCTTGAGTTCCCGGCTCAGGTAGGGGCGAACTTCCAACCAGATCCTCTCATGCAGGCGCTCAGATCCTTCCCAAACACCGGGGTTTCCCGGGGGTCACTTGAG
Organism: Mesocricetus auratus; assembly: GCF_017639785.1. NCBI lineage: Eukaryota > Metazoa > Chordata > Mammalia > Rodentia > Cricetidae > Mesocricetus > Mesocricetus auratus. The sequence continues at coordinate 69,124,811 of NW_024429195.1, forward strand.
ACCCCTCGCTCCTCGGCCTCCGGTGCAGCTCAACTTTTCGGCCCCCACTTCCTCCTGCTCCTCTTAGAACTTTTCACAAACTCTCCAGCCAATACTCCACCCTCCCCAGGCCGATCACAAACCCCTCCCCTGCCCACTCACTCCTCCTGGTGGTTAGTTCACGAAAGTTGTCTGTCAGGCCCAGACCGACCGAGTCGGTGCAGAGCAGAGGCCCGGGGACCTGCAGAGGCCCGGTGCGCCCCATCGCGCCTGGCTCCCTCAGACAGGGACGAAGGAGAAGGAAAGAAAGGTTTTCAGCTACGTGATCTTTGCTTACTGTCACAAAAAACAAAAACAACAAAAAAACCAACTTACCAAGTTGTTTGCAGTTGGGGTTGAAGTCCACGGAGGTGATCGCAGCTTTGTGGCCTTTAAAATAACGTTCCAGAATCGGGTCCTCCTAGGAGGGAAAGTTGTCGAGTTTGAAAGCAGGAGCGGAATTCGAACTCTCGGGACCAGAGGTCATCGTTGCCTGTCTCCCGAGATCGGAGAGGACCCCGGCTCATCGGTGGGCAGCGTGGGAGGAGGGGGCATCACCTCCGGGGTGACAGGCTCCGGGAACTGCCCCCGCCCCCGCCGGAGGAGCCCCCTCCCCCGACTCCCCAGCCCAGGCTCTGGAGAACGCAGTCCAGGGACCCGCCCCGGCTCGCCCTCCCCGAGCCGAGCCGCCGGTGCACGCCGCAGGCTCCCGCGCCCTTTAAACCTCTCAGGTGATTCTGACGCACGTGAGGCGCGGAACCGGCCGGGAAGTCGGGGGGGGGGTCCCAGCGCTCAGCGCCCCGGGAGCAGCGCTCAGCGCCCCGGGCTCCTGGGCACAGCGCTCCAGCTGCTGAGAGCGGGGCGATCGGCCGAGCTCCCAGACCCGGGCAGCTCACACCTGCTGCCTCCGTGGTCCCCCAGGCCGAGCGGGGTTCCCCCCGCGCCCCACCTGGCCTCGCCGCCATGGGGTCGGCTCGGACAGCGGCGGGGACCTTACCCGGGCGGAGGCCATGAGGGTAGCGGGCAGCTCCGGGGCCGCGGGAGCCAGGGAGGGGCGGGGACGAGGGGGGGGACCGTGCGGCGCCCGGAACCGTCAGCCCCGAGCGCGGGCGCCTCCCGGTCACTACAACAACGGCGGGCCAATCAAAGCCCGCGCCCCAGGCGTGGCCAGACGAGCCCCGAGACGCCGCCCGCGCGGCGGACGGCGGAGGGCCTGGCGGGAACGCGCCCGCACACAGCGAAGCCCGCGCGCCTCCGAGGCTGCGGACCCCCGGGTTGGTGCCGGGAAGCGGGGAGTAGCGGCCTGGGGGGAAATGCGATCCGTGCGGGGCGAGGCGGGGGCGAGCCTGTGATCGATGCCATCAGAGTTCTATTACACCTTAAAGAGACCGCGCCCAAAGCACGCGAGCGGATTCGCGACGCCGGAGCGGGAACTCTGATGTTCAGGCAAGCTGGTGGCTGGGATATCACATTCAGAGAAGCTGATTCCTCCCGGCGGAAGATGTGGGTTTGTTTTTAAAGAAGGGAAGCCGCATCTAGATAGTTCTTCAAAGCCTTTGACACCGAACAACAAACCCTGCCCCGAAGCATTTAAAGGACTCATCTGAAAATTATATATGAAACGAAAATTCTTGGCAACAAAATGTCATGATAACTGGTAAGACACATGTTCTATGTAAGTGGAAAATGTCTTAATTACAGGTTCTTTAACTGGCTGTTATGCTTGCATTTAGTCTTAACCACTATGTAGCAATTAAGTAGGTAGAGAATGACTGTAATCCGTATTAGTTTAACACACTCGGGTGGGCGGGTGCTAAATATATCTTTTGTATGCTTGACCCCCAAGGGCAACAAAAAAGAAAGGGGGAGGGACAAAAAAGGCCAAAAATATGTTTCCTGCCCTCAAGAACTTGCCATTCTCCTGCTGGACTGTAGCGTGCCTGAAGACTGCTTGCCTAGCATGAACTTGCTGGGCTGTAGCGCGCCTGAAGACTGCTTGCCTAGCATGAACTTGAGTCCATCCCCAGCTCCACACCAACCAGTCCTAGCGCTGGGGAGTTAGAGGCAGGAGTATCTGAAGTCCGAGGTCATCCTTGGCCACATTGTAAGTTGGCGCCAGCCTGAGATATGTGGACTCTGTTAGCCAATAACAAAAGCAAACAACAAGAGTCCCTCAGTAGTCTAACGTGAGGAGTCTCATATTTTAGTATATTTGATGCTGACTGGGGTTGCCAAAGATGTCACTAGTATTTATGGTACAGGACCTAGCACTGCCCATATAACAAACTCCTTGGGTGGTTGCTATGGTATATTATCCCATAGTATATGGGATAGATATCCCACAGCTACTTAGTGAGTTCCTTTTGTATCAGTCATCTATTGCTATAACAATGCTGTGTAACAAGTGTAACAGTGAGTGGCATACAAAAGTGAACTGTTACTTAGTTCGTTGGTATGCAAGACATACTTTAAATGATGAGATAGGCCCTAGGGTATACCCTGCTACTGTTACTTCACTAAATGATGATGCCGTCAATTTGCCTTTTAAGCATTTATGTGTATGCCAGTAGGCCTGGGCTACTCTCAACATTGGTTGAGAAGCTGCGTTTTGCAGTTGACAGTAGTCAATGCACAGACCCATCACTGGTCTGAGTGCTGAGAACAAGTCTGTGGGTGCTTAGTTGTAAACATAACGTCTCTATCACACCCCACTCCCACCGCACGTGTTCAGACACAGAAGAGGAGCAGAGGATAAGGATGAGGAGGGCTGTGACATGCCCTCTTCTGGCCATGACATGGCTATTGCCCATGCATAGCAGCTGTAGTTACCTGCGCAGGATCAAGCTGGCCCAAATTCTAGTGTAGATGTGGGTGGTGCTCTCCAAGTCCCGCCCCTTAGCTGAGGAGCTATAGGCAGTTGGTAGCTACTGGAAAAGGGAGGGGCGTTCTTCTTTGAGAGTATGGTCAATGGCCCCACACCCATGCACCACTGGGCAGGTGGATTATTAATGAAGATGTGGAGTTGGGAGAGGGGCCCATTGAGAGGGCTATAGGGGAAGTTGGAGGAGGGAAACAGGAGGTAGGTACGTTCCATTATATACATGCATGATTTTCTCACAGAGTAAAAATATATTATTGTGTCATCACCCAAAGTTGACCTTAAGACCTTTATCTATTCCCAGGAACAAAACAACACGTTGTCACATCCTATGATGTACAGATGCAGCTAGATGCTCTTCTAAGTAACTGCTTACATCCAGACATTTAACCATCATAATCATCTTAAAGAGGCTTATATTTCCACTTGAAATACAAAAACATTGTTTCTAGCCCAAGGCACACTGCTCAGAAAAGAGAGAGCTAAAAAATTTCAGGCATTCAGCAATCCTCTTCCAGCCGCAAAGTCCTGACATCTCTTGTATAATTGCAAGTTTTTGTTTTATTTTATTTTTTATCTTTGTTTTGAGACAGGGCCACACTGCATAGCCCTTGTTGACCTCAAACTCCAGATTCTCTAGCTTCTGTCTCCCAGGTGCTGGGATATCAGATATATGCCACCATGCTTAGACTCACGATTGTATGCATATTGTAAATATATGTGACTATGTGGCTCAGCGTGTACAGGCACTTGCTGCCGGGCTTGACAACGGGAGTGGAAGGCAAGAGCCAGGCCCCACTGGCTGCCTTCTGACCTCTATATGAGCTTTCATGACGGGTGCATCCCCTCTGCAGTAATTTTCAGGGGTTTTCTGCATAACAGCCCTGACTGTCTGGAACTCACTTTGTAGACCAGACTGGCCTTGAACTCACAGAGATCCACCTACCTCTACCTCTGGAGTGCTGGGACTAAAGGTGTTCCCCACCAGTGCCTGGCCTGATCCAGTAGCATTTTAAAAATTGTATGCTGTCCATGGTTTTAATAAGTTTGGCCAAGATAACGAAAGCAAAATCTCAGTTACGTTCAGCCCACAGCCCTCATCTATTGCTCTAAGCTCCCCTCTGTAGCCCTTCCCATGTTTGTTTTTTCTCTCCCTACCCTTTCTGCCAGCAGCAGGGACTCATAGACAGACACTGGGAAAATAGCCAAAGCTAAGGAAGTCTTCTGATCTCAAACCTGTGTGAGTTTGTGTGTAACCCGCTTCCACAGCAATCACTTTGCACTTCACAAAACGTCAAATTTAACGTTGGCATGGAAGTAGCCACAGGCAGGGTGGATCAGTATTTGTAAGCTGATTGGAGACTGTATACTAAGTAGGGCAAAACCGTCTTTAGTTGGCTCTTATTTCCCAGATCTCCCTCAGACTGGATAGTGAATGAGTCTGCTTGAGCCCTATACAGGTTTGTTTTCAGTGCGGATCGTTCCTAGGTTAGTGGTGTTCCTAGGTTAGTGTTGTTCCACTTTGGAAATTCAGGCACGTAAGTGCCACCTACTGTTCACATTACTGTATGGCACTTGCATTAAACAGTTCTTCACAGGCTGTGGTCCGACTGCCTCTTGATACAAGTGCTCCCTCCCAGAGTGTGGGAGACTCCATAGACAGGAAAAACATGAGCTGAATGGGAGTCATTAAAGCATTACACAAATTTTGGAAGACCGTGGATGATTTATTTAGGTCAACGTTCAGTCTCTAAATCTTACCGATTATATCCTCGTAAATATTCCTATCACCCTATTTTCTGTTCCTCTGCTTCCTGCCACAGAGATAGTGACGTGCTCTCAAGTTAGGTTTCCATCCTCATAGAGTATTTTCGTGACCTTGATGTGCTTTCTGACTTCAAGGCTTTCTCGTTCTGTCTACCTTGTTTATAGCAGACACACCTGTGCTGCTGGCTAAAAGTACTGATTCCTGAGCCCCGCCTCCCCATCAAGCGTTTTGAAATAGAAAGCCTGGTGTGAATCCCAGAAATTTACATGTTGTAAAACAAACTTCATGGTCAATTATAATACATTGCCATTTGGGAACCCTGTGCATACTGTGCTATGGACATGTAAAAATGCCACAAGCCAAATCCTTTCTTTCCTGCTCAATCACATGTACTCAGGGGCTAATACGTAAGCCATTGCAACCCACTATATGCACCCAGAGTCTGGAGGCTTTGTTAGGACATCCTGAAGCTGAAAATGCTGTGCCACTTTGCCAACTTGCACATGAAGGGACCCACACCAGGACCTGGAAAAACCTATGTTTATGTGAGGTGATCTTCTCCCAGCCGGATCCCCCTACAGTACGTAGCCTTCCCCTCACTTCCTTTGTGTCCCCTTCCTGTGTAATCTGTAGTTCCACTTGGCATGTTTTGTGTTGCCACATTTTATCTGCATCATGCTGTGAATCTATCAGCCGCCACTGCAGTGAAGGGCCAGGAAAGACAGCTGTGTTGCTTTCAGCATACCAGCCCTGGAAAATAGTAGAGGCCCTAGCATCATTTAAAGAAATAGGATACGTTACATGAAATGATTAATGGGATACCAGTCAGGACAAAATTAAACTATGTAAAGCTATGAACAGTCTATAGTAATCACTGGAAAGATGCAAGTGTCAAGGTAGTAACAATATTGTGGTTTTATAGCCTCAGATATACTTAAGACATTATAGCAGTCTCTGGAGATTGTCTTAGAGAAGATTTCACTGGAAAGGGGCTTTTCAATAATCATTTTAAAAGTTGTACTTGACAAGGGTTAGAGCATGGAACACTTGAGAAATGACTTCTGATGAAAAAGGAACGTCATTTAACGATTAATTAGTGACTAATGAATATGCTGAAAATATTTAGTGTGTTTTAGAACCTTCTTCCTTTTATTTATTTATTTTTAAGACAGAGGTCTATTTTTGTAGCCCTGGCTGTCCTGGAACTCATTCTGTAGATCACGCTGGCCTGGAGATCTGCCTGCCTCTGCCTCCAGAGTGATGGGATTGGAGACATGAGGCACTACGCCCAGATTAGTATCTTCTTAACAATTTGTTGCAATAGATTTTCCATGTTCTACCCAGAGTTTAAATTTCAGTAGGTCTGGAATAAGCCTACAAGTGACTCTTTCAGTGAAGACCATGGGCTAAACAGAAGTAGGGGTATGAAACAAAACAGAATAGCATGTGCCAAGACCAAGGGAAGTGGGGAGGAAGGTATTGCTTGATGGACATGGGGTTTCATTTCATGGATGTGAAACCATTCTGTAGGTGGATAGTGGGGCTTTTATGTCACTGAAATGTAACCAAATGCAAATTTGGTTAAAAGGGCTGTATGTCTTTTACTACCATAAAAAGGGAAGGGGCATGGAGAGATGGCTCAGTGTGTTTCAAAGCACTACAGAGGACCTGGCTTCAGTTCCCAGCACTCCCATAGTGGTTTACAGCCATCTGTAACTCCATTCCCAGGGGAGCCAATGCCTTCTGATCTTTGTAGGCACCAGGGATCTACATGGTACACAGAAATACATGCATACACATCCATATTAAATAAATGAACAGGGTGCTGAAAGAGCAGACATGATTAAGGTGTTGTTCATGGGATGAACTTCATGATAGTTGAGAATAGAGGAATGAGGGTTCTGCCCTGCTGGAGCAGTGGTAGGAGAAGTGTAAAGAAAGAACGGAGAGAATATAACGGACACATTTGTGCAGGTGTTAATGAATAGAAATGAAGCTAGGGAGCCGGGTGTTGGTGGCGCACGCCTTTAATCCCAGCACTCGGGAGGCAGAGGCAGGCGGATCTCTGTAAGTTCGAGACCAGCCTGGACTACCAAGCGAGTTCCTCCAAAGCCACAGAGAAACCCTGTCTCGAAAAACCCAAAAAAAAAATATATATATATATATGAAGCTAGAGGCCTAATACTTGATGTGCTGTCCTTGGTCCTGAACCAATAACACCTCTCCACAAATGGTTCTCATCTATCCTGATAAATTAGTAACTTCTCCAAAAGGCTTATCATTTAAATATTAAAGCCCATTACTAAAGACATTATAGCTCCTTAATATCTCAGAAACAATAGAGTCACATTCACTTAACCAATTATGTCTATTTTAAGTTTTACTTTTACATTTTTTTTAATTCTTGTGTGTGTGTGTGTGTGTGTGTGTGTGTGTGTGTGTGTATGGCAAAACAACTTGTGAGAGTTAGTTCTCTCCCTTGTGGATTCCAGGTATCAAACTCAGGTCACCTTTACCCTCACCCGCTGAGTCACCTTGCCAAATCCTCTTCAATTTTTCCTGTGTGTGTGTGTGTGTTTGATTTTAGCAATTTCAATCTTCTCCTTTTCCCCACTGGGAAATCATGCTTGCCTTCCCCTTCTACCTAATTAAGACGAAGCACTGGTAAGCTGTGAGTGAAGCAGTGTAGGACTTCCCAAATGTCTATGTAGAAGGCATGGAGGTGAAGATGGGATGGGGTGACTCTTCAGCAGAGACTTGAGAGTCACCCCTCAAGGAGACTTCTTTTTTAAACTTTTTACACATGTCACTCTCAGGTCCCTCTCCCTCCTCTCCTCCCCCACCCCCCCAATCCTCACCCCCTCCACTCCCCAGGGAAGGCAAGGGATTCCATGAGGGATTTTCAGAGTCTGTCACATCATCCCAGGCAGGGCCTAGGTCCTCCCCCATGTGTCCAGGCTGAGAGAGCATCCTTCCACATGGCATGGGTTCCCAGAGTCCCTCTGTATGCCGGAAATAAATACTGCACTACTCTCCAAGGTGCCACAGATTGCCAAGGCCTCCTCTCTGTCACCCAGGTTCAGTGGGAGGTGTCAGTACTATGCTGACCCCTCAGTCATCAGTCTGGGTTCCATGTGTTCCCCCTTGTTTAGGTCAGCTGCCTCTGTGGGTTTTGCCAGCCTGATCTTGATTCCTTTGGTCATCACTCCTCTTTGCAACTGGGTTCCAGGAGTTCAGTTTGGTTCCCAGCTGTGGGTGTCTGCCTCTGCCTCCATCAGCCACTGGATGAGAGTTCTAGGATGGCATATTGTAGGCTTCAACGGACGCTGTAACAATAAGCGACACACAATTACTGAAAGTAAAACTAAGTATTTATTGTAGAAATTACTCACAAGATACCAAACAAGTAACCCAGATGAGCCAAGCAGTTTTCAGCTGCCGAACCGGAAGCCGAACTCCAGGAAAAGAGAGCGAGACTTCCTGTGCGCTGTCTTTTATGCCTTCCCCCGTAACGCCCCCTAGCCATGCCCAAAAGTGGGCCTGGCTAGTGACGTAGTTCCGCCTATGTACAATATACGTCTTTACGTCCAGCCGTATACGTCTTTAGTCCTGCCTAAAGTGGGTGTGGTTAGCGGTGTGGTAAACCGCCCTTTTATTACCTCATCTGTATGCGCCTCTAGTAAGTCGCATGTTTAATGGTGGCATACAGACTTCCTCCTACAGCATATAAAGTAGTCATCATTCTCATTATCATGGGAGGGCATTTAAGGTAGGCTTAGTGCCAGTTGGTATCATTCTTGTAGATCTGTGAAGATCTCACTAGTGCCAGATCTCTCTTCCAACTCATAATGGCTCCCTCGTTGATGGTATCTCTCATCCTTCTCTCCTATATTCTTACCCTGGCTCAACCTTCGTGCTCTCCCATGTCCTCCTCTCCCCTTGTCTTTTCCCCCTCTCTCCCATCTCCTTCTGCCCTCCCCTTCCCCCCCCAATCCAATTAGGAGATCTCGTCCCGTAACCCTTCTCCAGGTTACCATGCATATCTCTCTTAGGGTCCTTCAAGTAGACTTCTTGAAACAGCCTGTTTACCTTGGCCTCGTATCCCAGGATGCTTTGGTCCTCTTGTCTCCAGAATTGTTGCCCAGCTCAGTTGCTTTCATTCTTACACCTTTTCTGAATGTAGTGCCTCCTCATTCTCTCTCACCCTACACTTCTATTTTTCTTCAAAAGCTTGTGCCTTCCAGCTTAAAAAATGGCAAATAATGGACTTTTCACCAAAGAAGGTACATAAATGACCAATAAGCACAGAGACAACTCACATCCTAGCCACTAGGGAGACGTAAATCAAAACCACAATGAGATACTGCATCACACGCACTGGGGGAGTTATGATCTCAAAGAGTTGACAAGAAGAGCTGGTGGGGAATGTAATAAGGCTGGTGAGTTCTGATAAGTTGCTCCTGTGGGTGTAAAATGGTATAGTAACCATATCTAGGAATGGAATGACTAGTCCTGTGGAAAGATGTTTAATGTTTGTGCAACAGTTACAAGTCCACTGTCTTCCTTGGTTATTAGAGTGTTCAAACATTAAAAAAAAAAACATAGCATGTAAGTAAACACTCCCACCTCCATGTTTCTGTTTGTGACAATCAGACACATACTTCCACCCGGAAACAGACACTTGTACATAGCATTAATTACAATAGCTGGAACAAGTCAAATGTCTTTGAACTGATCAGTAGTAAACACAATGAGATTTGTGCATACGGGGCCATACTATATGGCAAGAAAAAGAAATGAAGTACTGGTTAATGCTACAATGTGAGGGAAGCATAAGAACACCATGTTAAGAAACTGACAGTAATATATAATAGAGCCCGTGTCATGGTTTGAAAGAAAATGACCCCCTTAGGGCCAGAGGGAGTGGCACTATTATGAGGTATGGCCTCGCTGGAGTAGGTGTGGCTTTGTTGGAGAAAGTGTCACTGGGCATGGGCTTTGAGGTTTCAGATGTTCAAGCCATGCTAGTGGCTCACAGTCTCTTCCTATGGAAGATCTGCAGATCCAGGCATAGAACTCTCAGCTCCTTCTCCGGCACCCTGTCTACCTGCATGCCACCATGCTTCCCACCATGACGGTAAAAGACTAAACCTCTATATGCCAACCCCAGTTAAACGTTTTCCTTTATAAGAGTTCCCAAGGTCATGTTGTCTCTCCACAGCAATAAAACCCTAAGACAACCCCTATGAAATAATCAGAATAGGAAAAACGACAGACATAAAGTGGATTGGTGGTTGTCCCAGATGAGGGAAGAAAGGACTAGGGTAATACTTTGTCATGGCTAGCTATTCTTGGCTATCAACTTGACTGCATCTAGAATTAAACCCCCAAATGGAGGAAAAACACATGGGGATTTTGCTTAGTTTACAGTGGGAAGATCCATTTCTAGTGTGGGTCTCTGTGGTGGGAAGACACACCTTTAATCCAGATCATCTGAGGTGCGAAGACGCCTCTTTAACACGGGCCATGCCTTCTGCTGGAAGCCTCTATAAGGGCATGGAGAAAGTAAGCTTTTGTCTCACCAGAACATCTTCACTGGCATTAGCACCTACTTTGGGATCCTGGTGTCTACTGAAGACCAGCTGAGACATCCAGCCTCATGGACTGCACAACTGCTGGATTCTGGGACCTTCCATGCATAGACAACCATTATTGGATTAGCTGACCCACAGCCTGTAATTGTAATAAATCCTTTCTCCCTATATAGAGATATACTCTATACGTTCTGTTACTCTAGAGAACCCTAATGAATACACACTTGTAATGAGAAGGGGCCTTCTTGCTGGGATGCGGAAAATGTCCTGAAACTAATAGAGATGGTTTTGTACCTTGGTGAATGTACTAGAAACTGGGGATTCTAACACTTAAATAAAATGTGACTTTCCTCAAAATAAGCAAAAACAGTCACTTGTTTCTTACCAGGATGTATTTAAGGTTGCTGATTAGTTTGGGAACGCAGTGACTTGGTTTGCAGCTCATGGTGTGATCAGGAAGGAGTGGAACCTATAAGACAGGTATTGTCAACCTTTGGGTTGAGACCATTTGTATGGGGGAGGGCCGCTGTGTCTTAGTTAGGGTTTACTATTGCTGTAAAGAGGCACCATGACCATGGCAACTGTTATTTAATGGAAAGTTAGGGTTAGTGGCAGCTTACAGTCTCAGGGGTTCAGTCCTTTATCGTCATGAAGGGGAACATCATGTGGTGCTGGCTACATCTTGACTAGGAACATTGAGAATCACTGCTCTAAGAGATAGTATCTAGTGTTACAGTGGTACAGGATACCCTCAACTATTCAGGTGGAGCTCCGCCTCCCTCTCCCCACTCCAAACCCTGCCCAATCTCAGAAAGCCCAAGGGTATCTCCTCCCCGTGAGATGCTCAAGATTATGCCTACAGGGTATATAAACAGCCTACTAAGGAAAGATTATGTGGTTTTCCAGCTCCTCCTAGCTGTCTCCTCTCTGGGACCGGAAGACCCTTGAGAGTGTTTTACTCATTAGACCCATGCTTTTAATCCTTAATTTGGCTTGGTTTGGTTTGGTTTGCTGCATCAACGGAGAGACTCAATATCAGGGTATGGAGACCTTTCAATAACCTTGTGGGATCTTCGTCTTTTCCTTTCTCTTCATCTGTCCATAAAGTGAGCAGTTCTCTATACATGCTGCCCACCATAGTACACCGCCATGTGCCAGCCCCAAATCAACAGAGCCAATGGATCACACACCGGGGATTCCAAAACCATAAGCCAAATAAAACCCTTTTGTTTATAAGTTGATTTTCTTGTGTATTTGTTACAATAAGAAAAAAATATAAACGTACGTCCAGTGATCCTTAGGGAAAGACAGCATACCATCCAAAGAATGTGCTGGACTCACTTTTAGGGCTGTTCGTTATCTTTCTGTCATTGTGGCCACAATGCCTGACAAAAACAACCTGATGGAAGAAAGTTTCTTTAGATTCATGTTTTCAGAGCATTTCCGATTATAGCTCCTTGGGCTTACGCACTTGGGCAGGATCCTCATCACAGTCGCACAGGGCAGCTGTATCACTGTGGACCAGGAAGCAGAGTGAAGCCAGAAGTGGAGTTGGGTATAACTTATAAAAGTGCATCCCTGCTAGATGCTAACTCTTGAAGGTTTTATAGTCTTCCAGAACATTGCCACCAGCTGGGAAACACTGTTCAAAATGAACCCGTGGGGGGCATTTTAGATTCAAAATGTGGCAAGAACCATCACCAGGGTCTTACTCTGCTTTTGGGTCTTGAATCTTCTCTCCAAAATTCTCATTACAATGTGAAGTATGAAGAAGGTGGAAATTGAACCCCACTGGAAGCAGGAGTTAGCTCACCTTTCCCCTTTGGGAAACACCTGCTAGACACTGTTGCTTACTATCTCCCATTCTTGTAAATAATACACTGCTTCTATTGCACGTTGTTACAATTAGATTGTAAGTAAGGACTCTTCTAATGAGCATGCCCCCATCTCAGGTAGGAGAACTCAGACTATCTCAGTAGTTAGTGTTTAGCAGGAGTTGACTTTTTATCCTTTCATTTCTTGACTTCCTAAGTCTGGTTAAAAATTACAAAGAATCATTATTGTCTTTAATCCCAGCACTTAGGAGGCAGAGGTAGGCAGATCTCTGTGAATTCGAGACCAGCCTGGTTCCAGGACAGCCGCCAAAGCCACAGAGAAACCTTGTCTGTTTAAAAAAAAAAAAAAACTTCAGTGTGTGTGTGTGTGCACACACATGTATGGATCCCAGTGTGTGCTACTTCACATGATGTGTGGATCACAGTACAACTTATGGGAATTGATTCTTTTCTTCCACCACCCCTTTGGGTCCTGAGGATCGAACTCTGGTCATTAGGGTCAGTTCCTTGAGCTGCCATGTCATTCCTCAGCCCCCAGGGAAACATTCTTACTGGAAGAAGGAAAAGATCAGAACCACACCTTGGTTTACCAAGCCCAGTGAACACAGAGTCTTAAGAGGAGAGGGGACAGAGGACAACAGTAGAAGCTGTTTGGTGGCCAAGGCCCTGAAGGCAAGGTAGGAAGCAGAGTGAAGACAGAGGTGTCTTCCTGCCAGGTCTTTACAGCCCGTAGCATTTTGGCTCAAGACTGAAGAGAGTTGACTTGTTCAGTTGCTAGGAGTTACCCAGTTCGCTTGGATAATTTAAGTCAATGGTTCTTTTGTAATTAGTGTATTTTTTACATTCCAATCCCAGTTCCCCTCCCTCCTCTCCTCCAGCTCCTTCCACTTCCCCCATCTGCTCCTTGGGGAGGGTAAGGCCTCCCCTAGGGAGTCTCCTAAGTCTGCCCCATCATCTTGTTGAGGCAGGACTAAGGCACCTCTCCACCCCCATACCCCTGTGTCTAGGCTGAGCAAGGTATCTCTCTATATAGAATAGACTCCACTAAGTCAATTTGTGCATTAGAGTTAGATCTTATACCCACTGCCAGTGGCCTCATATATGTTCCCAACAGGAACAACAACAACAAAATATATTAGCTTTGGTGAGCAAGCATTTCAGGGATAGAAAACCAGAGGCCCAGGAAGGCTCATTGACCTACCCACCTCTATTCAGCCTGCCAGGGACAAAACAAAGCTTTCCGGCTGGGTCCTCAGTCACCAAGGTGCAATCATACCCAAGCTGAGTACAGTAAGAGGTGGTTACTGTTGGATCATCTTTTTGGATCACTGTGTTTCTTTCGGATCATAGTTTTTTGCCCTGGGCCCATGCTGGTATTCTCTTTCCACAAATGGGCCACAGAGTTACATTAGGCATTGAACATTAATAAGTGTGAATACACACAGAAAATCCATTTTGGTAGCCCATGTGAATAACAAATGAGACAGAGAGTTTCCAGAGGCAATATGGCTTCCCTAACTCAATCGCACGAATCATCCTGGATGTAGCTATGCCATTGCTACTCTGTTAATAATGGAATCACTGTGTAACAACTTCAGGTTTATTTGATATCGTTTGATATTTGCCACATCAGCAACCATGACTGGTTTGGAGCCAAGGAGAGCTGGAAGGCTTATCTGTAGGAGACAGCTTCTGTTCACCCTCAGAAATCTGAGAGAGATGCAGCCCCAATGGTAGCAAATTATTGAAATTACCATGATTAAATGACTGATAGTTTGGTGCTCTTGTGGGACTAATAGTGGGTGGAGATGTCTCTGATTTTTGCTTGTCCTTGGGACCCTTTTCTTCTTACTGGATTTTTTTACTCTGTTCTGATATGAGGGCTTGTGCCTGGTCTTAGCTGTAACTTGTTCTGCCATGTTCAGTTGATATCACTAGGAGGCCCACTATTTTCTGAAGGGAAATGGAGGAGAAATGAATCTGTGCCGTGCCCGCTGTGCAGAGCCTGTGTCCGAGAATGTGCAGAGGGTGTCGGGGATTGACAACACAGAAACCCGAAGGCTCTCTTTTATTCCCACTCTGGCTGGTTATTACATACCCTGACACCAGAGGCGGTTGAGTGGGTCAGAAGAGGCAGTTAGTCTTTGGACAAGGTCGAGGTCAGGGCGGTTCCCATGGGCCAGCCCTTTTCAGGAACTTATTGCCCCGGGCATTGTATTGTTTTCAGTAAACATGTTTTTAGTAAACATTGTCTTATAGCTGCCTACTCCCAGGCTGATGGGGAAGTGGGTCTCTGCTCAAGATCTGGTGTCCCCACACACACTAGCAGTCTTCTTAGTGACAAGATGGCTCCCAGTGACAGATGCAGCTGTATGTGCCCCCTTGTGGGGACATCTTTCTTGCACAAATAAAGCCTGTCTGGGGGTCAGAGAATGGAGCTTGCCACTAGCTAACCATAGAGGTCTGGAGGTCTGTACAGACAGGTAGGAAGTGACGTAACTGGGCAGCAAGAGGATATAGCAGGGACAAATAGGAAATCTCTGTCTTCTCTGCAGAGACACTTAGGAGGTAGGGTGTGCTGTGGCTTGTTCCTTCTCTCTGATCTCTCAGCATTTCCCTCTGTATCTGACTCTGGTCTTGTATTATCTATACCAATTAAGAACTGGATTTACCCAGGGTCAGTGAGTCTGGGAAACAGGGAGGTTCGCAAGAGATATGCATTATAGCCCAGAGAAGTGGAAAGAGGCAAGATCTCCTGAGTTGATTGGGAACATTGGGGGAGAGGGGAGGGAACCAAGGAAAAGAGAGGGGGGGTAAGAGTAGGGGAGAAGACATGGGGGAGCAGGAATGTTGAGTCGGGGTAAGAAAAGAGGAGACCAGAATGAGAGATACCATAATAGTTGGGAGTCATTATAGCTTTGAGGAGAGAGCTGACACTAGTGAGATCTCCAGAGATCTACAAAGATAACACCAACTGGAAAACTGAGTAATAGCGGAGAGACTACATTAATAACCCCTACCTTATAATAAGGTTGACGACTACCTTATATGACATCCTAGAACCTTCATCCAGTGACTGATGGAAGCAGAGACAGATACTCACAACTAAACACTAAACTGACCCCCTGGAACCCAGTGACAGAAATGGAGGAGTGATTAGCAAAGGGGTCAAGACCGTGCTGGTGAAATCCACAAAGACAGCTGACTGGACAAAGGGGAGCTCTTGAACCCCAGAATGATGGCTGAGAGGCCAACAGGGAACTGATCCAGACTCCATGAATGTAGTGTCAGTGAGAAGGCCTCAGAAATCGCTATCTGGGTGTTGGGTGGAGAGGTGCCTTGGTCCTGCCTCAATGAGATGATGGGACAGACTTAGTAGACTTCCTAGGCAAGGCCTTACCATCTCCTTGGAGCAGATGGAAGATGGGGAGCAGAGGAGGGAGGGGGAACTGGGATTGGAATGTAAAAAATAAATTAATTAAAAAAGACCTGGGAAGAAAAAAAAAAAAGAACTGGATTCACAGCCCCTCACTGTGGAGGGGCCAGCATCACTTCCCACAGCCCATATAACAAACGTGCCGGGCAGAACACCTGCGAAGAAATCCACGTGGCTAGGGAAATGTTGTGTGGGGGTTGAAGAAGGCATTATCATTAATCTAGACACAAAATGTAATTAAACTACCCAAGATCCTCATAGACACTAAAAAAAAAAAAAGATGAAACCAGCCAAATGAATGACAGCTACTTAATAGGGTAGAAACTTGTGTGGATGTCAATCACATAGAGAGAAAACGTGTGACAAAGACCAGGAAGGACTTAGGTTTTCAACCGAAGGCCTTACAGTGGGAAATGAATGGGGCTGAGTAGGGGTCAGAGAGAGAGAGAGAGCAGGCTATGTGGGAGTTGAACAAGGGACACTGAGACCTGCCTGCTGGAGGTGTTCTTGAGAGAGTCCTGTGATATAAGCAGCATGGCTACATTATAGAAACCTCAGAAACTGGTTTATTGAGTACAAGATACTGGGGAGGTCGGAGAGAGATAAGATTTAGGTCAAAGAATTCAGGTACAATATCAGTAGAACCTGGAAGGAACCAGAAAATAAAACAGGCTGGGTCAGTTAGGAGAGCTTAATTCACTGGCTATTTACAAAGAAAGGCACACTCGGGATTAAGGGCACCAAGCTGAGACAGAACTTGCCACATGGGGCTAACCCTCATCAGGAAGTAATTTCTGTGCGGTAGGTAGGTCGTGTGGCTGTGCACGAAAGACAATAGTTGTGGTGTTTGGTGGAGGAGCACTGCCTATCCTTCTCAGTTTGACTCGGAGGAGTTGGGGGAAATAATATCCCCAGAGATGTCGCTCTTGTCGCGCGCGACACAGGTGACCTGCACTGGTTAAAATCAAGCTGAGAAGTGGGGGGGGGGGGGGGAAGGAGAGTCACAAATGAAACCTTCACAGATCACCAGCCTGGAGACAAGTAGAAAGAAATAGAGCTAGATCTCGAAGGACAAACAACTCAGCACAAGAGGAGGGACAAACATTTGAAGAGACAAAACAGCAGGGCACATCTTGTTGAGTGGTGGTGGATCCGAGGTTTGGAGTCCTGCTGTCCTCTAGAGGGCGCTCCCGCACTTCACTCCATAAGGAGGTGACCTGATTGCCTTTGCCTAGGCAGAGTAGCTTGGAAGAGAAAAGGGAGTGGGTCCGGGTTGGAGACAGTCCCCCTTTGAGCTTAGATTCACCACACTGGGATTGGTGTGTAATAAACAAAGCTAGTGCTAAGTATCTTCTGTGTGCTAAGTGCTTGGTTTCCAATAAGCACAAGTCATTGAGTTAAGTACCAAAATACATGTATTATAGAAATGACGAGAGCCTGCCTTCGAACCACTCACATACAGCTGTTCCTTGTACTGTTTTGTTCCCATGCTACTGGGTTAGTCCATTGCATCAAAGATTCCCCTTTTCTTAAAGGGCCTAAAAAATTCAGGGCAGGCTCTGTAGGAAATATGTATCACCAAAAATGTACAAAGAACCCAGAACACTGCCTGGCAGATTGTTCATGTTGCAGAGGCGTATGTCACATTTCTTCTGACACACTGCCAGTCCTTGGAGCTCTTACAGGTCGTGAGACAGAGCACCCACATCAGGGCTTAGCAAAGAACAAGGGAACCCAAAAAGCTACTCACCAATATGTCAGCAAAGGCCGAGTCTGTAGGGCCAGTGAGGTTCTGGAAGCTTCACTTGGTTCAATTCAGCTTTTTAATTTGAGGTCAAATCTCTAATTCAAGAGTGACAGAGAGGGGCTGTCATCGGGTATTCTTTTTTTTTTTTTTTTTTTTTTTTTTTTTTTTTGGTTTTTACGAGACAGGGTTTCTCTGTATTGTTTCGGAGGCTATCGGTCCAGCCCGGCCTCGAACTCACAGAGATCCGCCTGCCTCTGCCTCCCGAGTGCTGGAATTAAAAGCGTGCGCCACCACCGCCCACCTGTCATCGGGTATTCTAATTGACCCATTGATAGTGGGTACCTGACCCCATATGTCAAAAGAGATTCTCAGACTGCAAGGATGGACTTAAGGAATGCCAGAAGAAACAAGGGACATCATTGGAGAAGAGAGGGACATGGCTCTAGACCAGTGTCCTCCACAGCCACAGCTCGGCAGGACTCAAAGGTCCTGATAACAGCTACAGATTAAGTTAACAATTCCAGTTTGTTCAGGTCTGTCCCAGTTTTAGCACTAAAGGAGGGTCCTGGAAAATCCCTTAACTTTGGCGCCTACAAACAAGTTCCATAAGGGTTTTGTTCTCACTGGTAATGAAAAAGAAAAAGTGAGCCCTGGCCCGTAGAGATCACTGTTTGTGTCTTAGCCGGTTTCAGCCTGTGAAATGCCTGTTGTGTTCTTCGGGGTTCCCTGTCTCACAAGAACCCACCCTACCCTTTTCTCGGCTGTTCTCCCTGCTGATCTGTTGAAGCATGGGAACGAAACAGATGGAGCCATCAAAGTGCTTAGCTGAAAAGCACTTCAGCTGGGGACAGCTTGGAGCGGTGTGGGCGTGGCGAAGAGAAGCGGCACCTGATGAGGACACGCTTGGGAAGCGGCCCTTATGATAAAGGACTGCCCGCGGGGAGGCGATGCAACTGCTGGTTTGGCAAAAGCTAGAATCAAGAGGGGTCTCCCTGGCTGGCAGCTGGGGCACTGCCCGCAGTGGCAAAAGCAGGGATGACGGAAGAGGAGGGCATCGAAATACCTGGCCTTGTTCTCCTCGGCTCTGGCCTCTTGCCAGGGTCTCCTTGCAGACAATGAGAAAACGCAAATGGGACCTAATGGAGGTCAGTGTCCAAGGCCACAGAGCTTGACAGGAAAATGCAGAGGACATGTCTAAGGATGACAACCCCAGGCCATCCCGTTGTCACGCAGCTTCCATTCTGGTCTCTCATTTAGCTCTAAAAACTCAGGTCGCAGACACGAGGCAAGCAGCTTCATAGTCTCCCTCCACTGAGTGCAGATGGAAGCCAGGCAGATTAGTGCTTGGAGCCTGAGCCGCACTTCAGTCACCAGCAGGAAGTAAGACAGTGAGGGAGGAAAAAGAAACACCTAGAATGAAATCACCCACCGCAGGCCCACATCTGGGCAGATGTCATCTGATAGCCACGGATTCTTTGTCCCCCTACTCATCCCATGATTCAGGACCCTGGGCTGCTACCTTGGCAGTGTCTCAGGGCATCTAGGTATTTCTGCTGTTGCCTGTTCACTGTGAATATTGGCATGTGGTGTGATGAGTCCAATGCATTCCAGGCATAGCACCACTCCCACTCTATAGCAAGAATTCCAATTTCTCTTGATGGTAAAAGGCAAGCGCACCGGCCTATTGTACCGTTGTTTGTGCTCAACAGCCCGAAACCTTCCTGGGGTAGTCTCACGTTTCCTGACACAGGCTCTTCGTGTGGCCCTAGGACCTCAGACACAAAAGGTGAGCATTCCAAGAAGAAAACAACATTCTTCAAGTGAGATATTAAGAGTAATGGTGAGAGAGAAACTGTTCCCGCACCCATGGCTGGGTTTCCAGAGCATATATTGGTCATTGATCTGGCCACTTCAGAGGCCAGTACCCTAACTTCACTAAGTGTCGCCTCTCAGAAGGCATCTCAGGAGAGTTCACTATGCCTTTCTGTCATCTGCTTCTACGTGACATCATAGCAATACATTTCTACGACATGAGCAGGATTCTACTCATGTTTCAATGTGACTGGGTTCCTGGACCACTAGCAATGATGCATGTGATGCCTCAGGGTGGATAAGCCAACCAGTCACGTAGATGGTGATGCTGGCAGAAATGAGGAAAAGAAAGGGAAGTTGCTCTTCAGAATGTGCATTATTCCCATGGAGACAGGTTACTGTCCTTTCTAATATAATTAGCCTGGATGACAGCTTCCCCAAGAGATATTGCCAGCTGAGGTGAGAGGAACTGTACCAAGTTTTTACCCCTACTGTCTCTATTTTGATTCCCACATCCACTTTCTTCATGGACATAAACATGGCTGGTGTCTCAGACTCTCCAGACTACAGCAACCAAAAATGCCACAAACTAGGTGGCTTATAGATACATAGATTTAATTGCCACAATTCAGGAGTACAGGAGGTTCTGAGGCCAAAATGATTCTATATTTCCTGGTCCACACATAATACCTTCTGTGTCCTGTGATGGAAGGGTCTCCTCTGTCATGCCACTAATCTTATTTGTGAGGGCAATGCCTTCATGAACTAATCATTTCCTGGGGTGGTTTGAAGAAAAATGACCCCCACAGACCCATAGGAGGTGGCACTACTTGGAGGTGTGGCCTTGTTGGAGTGGGTGGGGCCTTGCTGGAGGAAGTGTGTTACTTTCAGACCTCGGATGCCTAAGCCAGGCCCAGTGTCACTTTCTCTTCCTGCTGCTTCTCAATCTAAATGTACAACTTTCAGCTCCTTCTCCAGCATCACGCAGGCTGCATTGCTAAGCCCCATGATGATAATGGTCTAAACCTCTGAAACTAAACCAGCCCCAATGGAACCCTTTATAAGGGTTGCTGTGGTCATGATGTCTCTTCACAGCAATAGAAAGCCTTACTACAACATTTTGCAAAAGCTTCACCTTTAATGCTGTCATACTGGTGATTAAGTTTCAGCATAAGAGTCCTGAGAGGCTATAACTGTTCCGAATATAGAAGCCAGGAGAGACATTCACTGAGAGCAAGCGAGAGACTCTCATGGCTGCCTGCTTCTTTAGCCTTCAGTGTATGTGACCTCTGAGAGACCAGTGTGGGACTCAAACAGCCTCATAGAGGACCTTCAGATACTTCACTTTCAGATGATCTTGACAGCAATCTTCTAATACTTAGATAAACTGGTCAACTTATTAACCACTCTGTATAAATGTCCCTATCTCAGGAAACCACAAGTTATCTCTTACTTCATTCGACCGACCATGTGTACTTCCCCAAATGCTGTCCATGATGATATTTCCCGCTTGACATTCAGGACCAACCAAAAGAGATACCGTCTGAAATCCAACACTGTCCTCTTCTTCCTCATCAAATGATCATAGGAAATTCCCCATGACATCAGAGTCATAGTTTGAGGGAAACTCGGGAAGCAGCAAGAAGCCTGAGTCATCTGCTTATGCAGAGAAGGGCTGAAAATAGATCTGGAGAGGTGAGGGGAGGCAGAACAGCTCACCCACACATGTGCAGTTCTTTACCCTTAAGTTAGAGGGAAACAGTTCCTTAGCAAGCTCCTTTTAACAGTGAGAAAAATCCCAATAAAGGCTGAAGCCATTAGATGCCAACAAGGCAATGAGACATTAACTTATCTTGACATATTTCAGATTAATGGTGTATCTTCCAGTCTTTCTTAAATGAACCAGAGGTCAAAAAGTAGATATATCTAAAATCTGTGGTTAACTGATTATTGCTAGGAAGTGTTAAAAAATTTTTGTGTGTCTTGATGTTCATTTGGGTGTGATTATACATGCATTTTAGCAGCCATTACAGGCTAACATGTGCTTGCATGACCTTGCCGCTCCTGTCCTGGTCACTAAGGTCAGATGCCCTCATCGTGGCAAGGAACCAATAAGAAGTTAGCTGGCAGGGCTGTGTTTTACGGCTCTGGGTGAGCTTTACGGACAGTGCACAACAGTGACATGCAGAACATAGCAACCGCCCTGGGAGGGCCTATGGGCCATAACAACCAATTGACCAATCAACACAGGGCGGGTCACCCAAACTTGGAAGTGCACCAACCCTGAGACTGTTTCATACCCCTAGACACTCCCCTTACTCTGCCCTTTAAGATCCCTGCCTAGAGGTTGCTTGGGGTCTTTCTCCAGCCATTTGCCATGGTGGTGGGCCTGAGCTAATGGGGTTAGCTCATTAAACATCTACAATAAAAGACTCTTTGCTTTTGCATCGAAATGGGTCTCTTGGTGATTTTGGGGTTCAGAATTTGGACACAACACATACAAGGTCAACCTTAGATGTCATTTCACAGCAGCTAGCTGCCTTTTTATTTTGAGACAGGAACTATCACTGGCCTAGAGTCCACCCATTAGGTAGACTGGCTGTCTATCAAGAGACTCCTGTCTGTGTCTCTCCCCACCTCCATCCTCACCTCTGCATTGGGATTACAAGCACACACCAGCATGCCTGTGTTTTTATGAGTGCTTGGGCTAGAACTCAGCTCCTCATGCTTGTGTAGCAAGCAACTCACTGAGCCGTCTCCCAAGGCCCCAGGAAGCCTGCCTGTAAGTGTTAGCATTTGATAAATTCCTTTTGCTTAAAAAAAAATCCCAAGGCAGGTAGAGAGATGACTCAGTGGTAAGAACACTTTCTGCTGGTCCACAGGACTGAGTTTGATTCTCAGCACCCATACCAGGCAGCTTGAAACCACCTGTGAATCAGTTCTAGAGGAACCAACATCTTCTGACCTCATTAGACATGCACACATTTGGTACACACACTCACACGCACACATACACGCATGCATGCATGTGTGTGCGCACAAAATATTAATGAATCTTTAAAAAAAATACAATTTCCTTGGGGCGGAAGCGATCATTTTTCAGTTAAGAACATTTGCTGCTATTGCAGAGGACCTGGGTTCACTTCCAAGCACTCAAATGGTAGCTCACAATGGTCTGTAACCCTGTCAGTTTGAGGAGGTCTAACATCCTCTTCTGGCCTCTGCAGACAGTATGCATACGTGGTGCACATGTTTTAATTTTGGTAGTCTACTGCTGCCAGTCAGCAATTGCAACTCCGCAGTTATTGACCTGATTCCCTAGCAGTGGCCCGGCTGCTCTGGCTACTGTCTGATGGGAATTCCATTTCCACAGTCCCCAGCCCTGTTGCTGTTGTTGAAGGTAGCTTTAACTAAATCTCTATTATTCTGTTTATGAATGAGACTAGAGATTCAAAGACTAGGGCAAAAACCTGCTAGCTCAGAGAGGCTGAGTAGCAACTAGCTAGCCCTCTCTCCTTGATGGTGTCCGTGGAAGCCCAGTGCTTTTGCTTTGCCAAACCAGAAAAAGCTGCACCACTCCAAATCTCTCCCTGCTACTCCCTCCCTCCCTCCCTCCCTCACTGCCTCCGTCTCTCTCTCTCTCTCTCTCTCTTTCTCATGGTCTATGATTACTTTCTGTCAACTAGTTGGTAACACAGCCTCCTGACCCAAGGTTAATTTTATTTAACTAATGCAAATGCAAACTTGGGGTTCACAGTGTGATTGAATAGCCCCCAACACATACATATATGCTGGCAAAACACAAATACATAGGTAGGCTATATAATATGTCACTTACATATAGTATATATAAAAACTATAAAGATAAAAATTCCATTTTATAGTTTCTTTGTCACTGAGGTGGGAAAATTCACACTATTTTTATAAGGCTGGCTTCATGCAAGTGTTAAGGAAACCATAAGATACCTAATAGGAATAAAATAAAATGTGCCTAATTTGTGAAATTAGAAGTCAGGAAATAAAGTGAGAGGGGGCACTGAGAGTTGGCAATGTACTTTCTCCCCTCAGAAATTACAGGGGTAACTTTTGTGAAATTACAAGTTGTGCCTTTATGATACATATGCTTTTATATCCATTCATTCCCATAAGAAAAAATGAAATGTACTCTAGTGATGATGCCCTTCCTTTAAATGTTTCCATAAAATGGAAACTAGATGAGAAAATTTCATGAAATACTGCACAATGCAGTGCATTCTTCCAGCTGAATCACCAGTCTGCCAGAAATATTTATTGAATGCTTAGAGCACAAGGAATTGCTTTAAATACTGCCTAGCTATACACTGGGGAGGATGACATATAAAAACAATCAACTCATTCACAAAACAGTTATTCACCAAGCATCTACCGTGTGTCAGACAATCATCTAGACACTTGAGGTCCCATGAGTGAGCAATGCAGACAGAACTCTTCATCCTGTGGAACCTATCCCTTGTGAGAGGAGACTGTCACAATTAATGGCAATCAATGAGCAAATTACAAGGCATTACCAGAGGATAACAGCTACTCAAGAGAATAAAGCAGGTAATGGAGACACAGGGTGTTTGGGGGGAAGATTAAAGTTTTAAACAGGATGTTCAGATAGGTGTCACCTAGAAAGTGGTACTTAGGCAAAGAAGTGACGGAGAATAAATCAGCCATGTGCATAGCTAGGGAGGAACAAATGAGGACGCAGGACCAAGTTCAAGGCAAATGGGCCAGTGTGATTAGGGTAAGTCAGCAACGTGGATGGAATTGATATGAGGTCAGACACCCAGTAAAGGAGACGGTAATTGTAGACCGTTAAGATGAGCCATTGCTCCAACCCCAAGGGGGCTGTTTTCATAATCCATATGAGAAAGGTGGTGACTTAGGTCAGACTGGTGGCCTGCAATGTGCCAAACACTGTAACTGTGCAGTTTTCCTCTGCCAGCCACTTTGGTTTCTCCCCGCCAGCAGCTTGGGCTCTGCCACAGTTGCAGTCCCCAAATAACACACAGGAGGCTACATTAATTATGAAGCTGTTGGCCGTTTTCTTGTTTCTTACTGACTAACCCATAATTGTTAATCTAAGTAGTTCTCTTACTGGAGAAAAGGGTTCAGACATCTTACTTCTCTGGTGGGCTACATTGTCTCTGCCGTGTCTCTCTTTCCCAGAATCCTCCTCAACTCCTAGTCCCACCTATCTTGCTTCCCTATTGGCCAGCAGTGCTTTATTGACAGATACACAGGACTTTCCCATCAAACCATAGAGTGAGGAAATCTTTCAAGACTGAGCCAATGATACTTTTGTATATGAGATGTCTTAGTCAATGTTCTTTTGCTGTGAAGAGACACCATGGCCACACGACACTTATAAAGGAAAGCATTTAATTGGGGCTTTCTTACAGTTCAGAAGTTTGCTCCATTATTATCATGGTGGCTCGCAGATAGACTTGGTGCTGGAGAGGGAGGGAGGTGAGAGTTCCACAGCTATATCTGCAGGCAGGAATAGAAAGTGACACTGGGCCTGATCTGAGCATTTGAAACCTCAAAGCCCATCCCCAGTGACACGCCTCCAACAAGGCCACATCTACTTCAACAAGGTCACACCTCCTAATAGTACCACTTCTTAGTGAGCAAGCATTCAAATCTAAGCGCCTATGGGGGCCATTGCTGTTTAAACCATCACATGAGATTTGTAGAGAGAGTAGTAGTGCACGATTTCTAGATTTCTAATTCGTGAACAGGTGAAACTGTTGACTGAGATGAGGAAGACTAGAAACTGAGGTTTGGATACATTGGGTCTGAGATGTCTGTCTCCTTCATGGAGAGGACAAAGAGGCAGCTAAGTTGGAGTTAATGAGTCGAGAGTTCAGGATCAGTGTGGATGCAAATGTAAACTTCACATTAATAGGAGAAGAGGTTATATTTCTTTGACTTAGAAGAAGTCTGATAAGGTAGAACAAAGTGCCCTGACCAGTAGGACACAACGGGGTTCAAGCCCACGGGAACCTGGAATGGCGGAACAAGAGACAGGAGAAGGTGACAGCAAGACAGACCTTCCGAGAGAATCCTGTACAGGCTTAAATAGGTGAAATGAGGTAGGGGGATGGGGCAGAGGAATGCAGGACAGTGAGGGAGGGGTCGTTGCCTAGTAACCAGGCCACTGAAGGTAAGCAGGTAACAGGTGCTGACAAGGTTAAAGGGTCACAGAGAGAGGGGTTAAGAGATCTAATTGTGGGATGTTCCCTTCTTGCCATCAGCTATTTTCTGTGAGCCCAAGTTCTATTCATTAGGAAGCTGGGGAGGGGACGGACTATTCTTAAAAAAGACTGACAATATTTACAAGAGGTTCTAAATAACAATGATCGCTCCCAACAACAAAGAAGAGAGTCTGAAAAAGGGAAGAGAACCAAAGACCACGACTTGCAGTACTTTAAGAGGAGCACCCTGCTGGGCGGTGGTGGCACATGCCCTTATTCCCAGCACTAGAGAGGCAGAGGCAAGTGGATCTCTGAGTCTAAGGCCAGACTGGTCTACACAGTGAGTTCTAGGACAGCCAGACTACACAGAGAAACCCTGTCTTGAAAAAAAAATTAACACAATAGCACCCAATGCTCCACAAAGAAGAGGTCCACCCATTCTGTCCTAGGGTTTTCCAGGCTGGGAACACGAACAGTTGATTTAACACCACTTGCTGCTGTAATAATTTTCTCCCAGGAATGTAAGTCCAAGGACATTTTCCCAGGTTTAATGCCAGGCCACAATTATGAGTAATTGTGCATTACCTGTCCCTTCCTAATGATTGCAAATTGTTGAGTGAACTGTTGTCAAGTTTCTGGGCGCAGGTCAAATCTCTTATTATTTGAGTTCTTATTAGAGGTTCCTGCTACTTGAAATATGCTTCCCTCCTGTCCTGTTGTGCCCAAATTCTGAACCCTAAAATCACCAAGAGGCCCATTTCGATGCAAAAGCAAAGAGTCTTTTATTGTAGCTGTTAAACGAGCTAACCCTATTAGCTCAGGCTCTTCACCCCACCACCATGGCGAATGGCTGGAGAAAAGACCCCAAGCAAGCTTGAGGCAGGGATCTTAAAGGGCAGAGTAAGGGGAAAGTCTAGGGGTATGAAACAGTCTCAGGGTTGGTGCACTTCCAAGTTTGGGTGACCTGCCCTGTGTTGATTGGTCAACTGGTTGTTATGGCCCAGGGCGGTTGCTATGTTCTGCATGTCACTGTTGTGCACTGTCCGTAAAGCACACCCAGAGCCGTAAAGCACAGCTGATTGATTCCTTGCCACGATGAGGGTATCTGACCTTAGTGACCAGGGCAGGAGCGGCAAGGTCATGCAAGCACATGTTAGCCTATAATGGCTGCTAAAATGGGGGACTGGTCACTACAGTCCCTTCTGGATGCTCCAGGAATACTGGGGACCAGATGCTTCAAGGTGGCTTTTCTTTGAGTTGAAACTGGACCCCAGCAATCCACATATACTGCACATATCCCTTCTCTCTCATCAAGTCCACTCCCAACAACTCCATCTGCATCAACTCTTCAATTATTAAACATCTGTCTTTCTGCTGTCTACGATCCTTCACTGTTTCTACCTTGAAAAACCCACTGCCTCCTTTAGGTGTCATGGTGTAACCTGGGCTGGTCTCAAACTCCCCTAGTCTCACCTTCCAAAGTGCTGGAATTAAATGCATGAGCCACCCTGCCTGATGACTGCTTTTTACCTCTGCTTAAAGTCTACTGTTGCAGCCCACACCACTGCACCCTCCTCCACTTCCTATTTTCTGTATAGGTCTCACTTCTTCCTGTCATTGCCGCGTCTTCTGGCCAGTTGGTTACTTTTTGATTCCTCCACTGAAATGTAGTCTCCTTGAGACAGGGAGTTCTCTTGTTCTTCCTTTATCCCCAGCATGAAGATGGGTCCACTTCATCTTGCCTCAAGGTCAGAGAGTTCAAAACTGTCCTTAGTAAATCTAATAACCTAAAGGTCTAACGTTTGGCAACTGCAGGATGTTTCAGCCTTGGTAGCTGATGTCTTATCTAAATAACAACAGACTTGGGCTCTGACCCTGAAGGCCAGATAACAGGTATGGCTACCAAATGCCTGGAGGGTTAATTGAAGTAAGTTTATTTGCTCCTTATACATGATAATAGGAGTCTTCTGCCATGTCCCTGCTTTTTGATTGGGTACTTAAGAATGTTGAAGAATAAACTAGAGGTGTTCAGTATTCATTGGATTGCTCTCCTGACTCTTTCTCAACATCTTTACCTACCCTTTCTCAATCCACACTTCCCCTCTCAGGCACAAACCAGGCCAGTCGGCTGACTCCGACTATAGCCCCACAAAGACAGTTTCCCACAACCCCCATTACATAGATCTAGAAAAATGCCTTGACTTATACAGGCAGCTCAGTACATGCTGGTTATGAATGAATTAACTTCCTCAGGTCTGATAAAGACATCATGTAATTAAGTAATTAAAATGGACAAGGTTCGTGCTCTGAAGAAAAAAGGCGAAGGACAGATCATCTCCAGCTCACAAAACTGCATTCTGCTGGGCTGCCAGGGTAATGTAAGTTCAGTTCTCAAAGTTCAAACTCACATGTCCTGCCAGGTTGTGGAGAAGAGCGACTTCGTACCTTCATGGTAGGTGATCCCACTGTATTTTCAGGGAGAATCACCTCCGGATAAAAAAGCAACTGTAATTTCCCACATGTGATGAATATTCTATTTTGTCTTCAAAATTGTACCCAGCAATCCTTCCCTCACCACTTAGCCCTAGGGGAGTAGGGAAATTGTGTTTCTCACCTCACTAGAAATAGATCAGGCTCCTTTAAAAATACACTTAAAGGAGAAAGCAAAATTCTCCAAAGAGTCTATGTGAGGCCTTATAGTATTATTATTTTTAAATCAAACTTTGACTTTGAAAATTTCCCCAAGCACATCCCTCCTTCCCACCCTCCCCTATCCACTGCCAAATTAATAGACTCACGCTGTAACCAGCTTACACAGTAGCGCATTGTGTAGAGGTCAAGGCTCTCCTCCTTGGCTGACCAAACTGCGTGAGCACAGAAATGCAAGAACCCCAACGAGAGGCTTGTGCAGCCCAAAGTCAAGGATGTCAAGAATGCGTATGGTTGTAAACAAACAAACAAAACACCACCAAAAAAAAAAAAAAGCAAGAAGGAAAGTCTTGAGAGTGTCCTGTCTTAGTCCTCTTTAGGAGTTAAAAAGATTCTATTTCTGTCACAAGCGTAGGCTTAGGCAAACTCAAGTCTTGCTCTTTGTGGTGGGCTGTGCACGGGGTGGATGGAAAAGGGAAATTCCTTCAGCCCTGTCTTGGAGATGTAACAAGCTTTCTCAGCTAGTGAACTGTGTTTTCCCCATCCCAAGTCTGTCCTGGCTCGCCCAGTCAGACTTTCTTTAATCTTTTACTGATTCCACAACTTATTTTAATTTTTGCCTTTCATTTCTTATTTCCTTTCCCACAGATGGTACTGGGTAAACTAGATGTCTATAAAAGTGAAGCTCAAAGATTTTCTTTTCTTCTTTGGTTTTAAAATGTTTCATGTGACGACATGATAGGCCCACCTTATCCACCCACATGTGTATTTTTCCTCTTCGTAGCATTAATAAGTTTAAACTTTCATTTAGGAAGAAAATTTAGGTTAACAAACTGCATCTCTCTCTTTTTGCACTTAAAGGAATTTCTTTTTCATGACAGGGGTTCTGACTCCAGCACAGTGAATAAGCACTGAACTCCACTGTTTCTTCCATGGAACAGAGCCTAGAACTGGGCAGAAATGCGTGGGACACTTGAGTAAATAACAAGTGGGGTGTGGTGGCACATTCCTGTAACCCTGTAACTCTGGAGGCCGAGTCAGGGCCATGGCCAGTTTGAGTACATAGTGAGTTCCAGGCCAGCGTGGGATGAACATCAAGATTCTGCCTCAATTAAGAAAGATTAAAAAGAAAAAAATAAGTAAACAGCAGTAGGAAGATTGAAAAGAAAGTCAAAATGGTAAGTTCAACACCTCAGCATTTATCATTTCTTGGAATAAACTGAAGGGTGCATGGAGCCAGAAGAGGACACTGAGGCACAGGCCACGCTCTAGAGGATCTCTAGCTCTGGCCCAATGACCGGGAAAGTCAACTCCAGGTGCTCAGAGTGACTAGCAAAAACTATTACAGTTGTCTTTTCTTACCTTTAGTTTACTCTGGTTTCTCAAGATGTTCCACCACACTGGATGCTCAGGAGCCAAAGCTCTGAGAGGGGCCATCCCTGTCTGAGTTGTGACACCAACTACTCAAGAGAATCCGCAAAGCTCTGAGAGGGGCCATCCCTGTCTGAGTTGTGACACCAACTACTCAAGAGAATCCGCAAACTCCTGCCTCTTTTCTCACTTGGTGTTCCCTCACCACTTGGCATGAGATGTGGGGAGAATTGCAGGAAATGCAAAATAAGACAAATCTAGCAAACCACAGCTTCTCAACCAGAAACACAAAGAGGACTCTTGGGAAAGCAGGAGGCGCCAAACAGATGAGAGACAAGGAGCTTGGATAGCTGCTCCTGAAAACTGTTCATGAACTTCTGATCTCACCCTTAATTTGATGCTAAATCACATGGAAATTGGTTGCTGAGCATCAGGTCCATGCCCTGGATACTGGAGAGCCAAGATCATTGACTATGCATTGCCTTAAGACAGAGTAGGTTTTGAAACTTAGGTTGACATTGGAATCATAATCACAGTTGGCCAGTAGAACGTGTATATTCAACATCAATTGCCTGTTAAAAAAGGCTATCAGTATCCTTTGTAGGATTTAAATAAGACCTCCAATTCCATAACAAAAATTCGAAAAGGCCAACCAGCCTGGCAATGTGGCTCAGTAAGGAAAGATGCCTGCTGTGTGAGCCTCATCACCTGAGTTGATTTCAGGGTCCCATGGTGGAAGGACAGAAATGACTCCCGAAAGTTGTTCTGTGACCCTCACACATGCACGCCCCACACACATACCCACCCTCCCACCCCACCCCCACAAACAACAACAACAACAGCAACAACAAACTTTTTAAAAGATTAAAAATGTCCAAAATACAATCCTGAAGAACACAGTGCACAAAAACCAGCGATCATGAGTCCTTCAAGAAAACCAGCATTGGGTTACAACATACCATCATACCTGCATCCTTCATGTGGAATCGGGGAACAGACTCTGGGTCCTCATCTTTGCATATCAAGTACTTAACTGACTAATCTTTCTCCCAGTCCAACAAAAATATTTGAAACACACTAATTGAAAAAATTTAAACACTAGCTCTGTAATCAATAAAAAAATATTCTCCCGGAATTAGGAAAAATAAAAACATTTTTACACAAAGAACAAGAGAATTCACTGCCAGCGAGCCTCTCCTAGAAGAGTGGCCCAGAGGAGTCCTTGATACCTGAGTGAAATGATGGAAAGAACTTCATAAGGACGGAGAGCAGACACTGAAGCCTCTTAGAGAACCTTCTCCTGTCCATAGTCTTGGATATGCTTGATGATTGGCAGCAATAATTAAAGTTAATGGGGTTTTCAGTGCATAAATAAGAAATTACACAATGCAGGGCAGGAAAAGGAACGAGATGGTAGTGAGGTTTCTGCATTCCACTTCGACTGATGAAATATTGATTCTAAGTAAATCTGAAAAGTTAGGTATGTGTATTGAAACTCATGGGCCTCGGAGTGGTGATCAGAGGGTATTTATAGCACTAAAAATGTGTATTAGAAAAGAGTTTCATATCAGTCATCTCAGTGTCTAATTCAAGAAGCTGCAGGGAAAAGATTAAAATAGGCACAAAGCAGTTATAATGAAGAAATAAATGACAAGTATACAACTGATGAACTGTAATGGGAGGTCAATAAAACTGAGATGGTTCTTAATATATAAATGGTAGACTGTAAGCGTTTCGGAATGGGTCGGGACAGGATGGAACAGGAGTGGGTCAGGTATTCTGGCACTCGGGAGTCACAGAATACTGAGTGTTACACAGCTCAGATGGAAAGGTATCCTGGAGCTCGGGAGCCAAGGATACTGAGTGTTACACAGCTCAGGTAGAAAGGTATCCTGGAGCTTGGGAGCCAAGGACCACCACAGGTTGCAGTAAGCTTGGCAGCTTACAGCCTTGCCTCAGAGAAAGGCTTCTCCGGTCCACTCCGGCAGGACAGGGTCTTCCAGCTGGGGATGTTTGTCTAGTGTAGCAGTTTTGCTCCGCAGGAGGTTTCTCGGGGGAAGTTGCTACAGTTCAGCTCTGCTCCTGGAGAGCAGAGAGCGGAGAGCAGGGAGCTGGGAGCAGAGTGTAACAACTCCGCTCTGTCAAGGAAGGTTTCCCAGGCAAGTGTTACAGCGCTGCTCGCTCTGCTCTGCTCTGCTCTGCCCAGGGTCGCCTCTGCTTGCTCTGCTCTGCTCCGCCAGGGTGGCCTCAGCTCTGTCGCCGCAAAAGAAGATCTTCACCCAAAGCTCATCCAAAGGGGTTTATTGGAAGGCAGCTGGACCAGCTAAGCTGAACATACACAGGGTTTATATAGGGATTCTTGGGGTTGGGGAAGTTTTTCCAGAGTAGGGATTGGTCCGATTTCAGTGCTGAGCTCAGATTGGCTAGAGCTCTGCTCTGGGATTGGTTACTTTTTTTACACAGGATTAGGGTCAGATTTGGCTCTGGTTTCAGGGCCAAAGTGTGCTTCTTTCTCTGGTCCTTTTTAGCCTTTTGGCTCCAATTTTAGGGTCAGGGTACATTTCTTTGGTTGTGGTTGCAGGGCCAAAGTGTGTTTCTTTGGCTCTGCTCAGGGAGTTTCTTTGACTGGTCGCTTTTCCCTACATAGACTAAAAAAGAATGCAGCAGTTACCAATATAAGACATGGAATGAAATAATGCTATAAACTCGATAGGTACTAAATATTAAAATAGTAAGCAAATACTATGAATAACTATTTGTAGTGATAGAAGAATATATTAATACATAGAAAAACCCAAATTAGCAATATCTTCTTTTAAAAAATAATTCATTTATGTTTATTTTATATGCATTGGTTGTTGGAACCCAGTATTATGCTGACCTCACCCCCAGACAATGGGACATACATACGGTATTCAGGCAGATACTTAGGCAGCTCAAAGGGCCCTGTATTGCGTGGCCTCATCATGGCTACATCACATGTTACAGGGCTGCAGTAAGGACTTAGTACGCATGTGCAAGCTTCCCCTTTTAAGCGAGCACTTCCACATGTTCCCTCTGCTCCCAGTTGGCCAACACCCCCTACTCTTCTTCCCTTTCCTTTCAATAAACTCCCCATGGGTTTGTTGACTCATAGTTTGTGTTTCATTGCCTGTTGCTGCAGCAGAAGAACAACACTGGTGTTTTCACTTCATGTATGTCTGTGTGAGGTTTTTGGGTCCCCTAGACTGGACTTAAGACAGTTGTGAGCCACCATGTGGGTGCTGGGAATTGAACCTGGGTCATCTGGAAGAGAAGTCAGTGCTCTTAACTGCTGAGCCATCTCTATAGCCTCCAATATTCTCTTAAGATGAAACAGCCTTTAATCCCAGCACTTGGGAGGCAGAGGCAGGCGGATCTCTGTGAGTTGGAGGCCAGGCTGGACTGACAGCCTCCAAAACAATACAGAGAAACCCTGTCTCATAAAAACCAAAACCAAAAAAAAAAAAAAAAGATGAGAGATGAGATAGACAGTCTAAACAGTCCTATGACATTTCGAGAAAATTTAATTCTTAGTTAATAAACCTAGAAAAAATTCAGGAAGATTTTAGTTACAGGTAGTTTTATTGGTAAAATCTAATAGGTAACAGAAGAGAGAACCCAAATTTACAAACTCTTTTCTGGAAAATAGAGGAAGAAATATTTCCCAACAGTCCATTTTAGGGGCTACCATTACCTTGATAAAGAAGACTAAAGGCAGTGGAAAAAACTACAAACCAATATTCATATTTCAATATTTCATATATGAAAACATGCCCAAACCCCCCAAGAAAATGAACCCAATAATGTACAATAAGAGAACATACCACACTGCCTTAGGGTTTATATTGCTGTGAAAAAAACACCATGACCGGGCTGGAGAGATGGCTCAGAGGTTAAGAGCACTGACTGCTCTTCCAGAGGTCTTGAGTTCAATTCCCAGCAACCACATGGTGGCTCACAACCATCTACAATTCAATCTGGTGTATATGTAATAAATAAATAAATCTTTAAAAAAAAAAACACCATGACCAGCTAGGGAGGTAGTGGCACATGCCTTTAATCCTAGCATTTGGGAGGCAGAGGCAGGCAGATCTCTGTGAGTTCAAGGCCAACCTGGTCTACAGAGTTCCAGGACAGCCAGAGATACATAGTGAGACCTTATCTCAAAAAACCAAACCAAACCAAAACAAAACAAAGTAAAAAACCTCACATGACCAAAAGCAGCTTGTGGGGAAAAGTGTTTATTTGGCTTACATATTCTGGGCCTCAGTCCTCCGAGGGAATCCTCGGCAGGAACTCACGGAAGTGACTAAAGCAGAGACCATGGAGGCTCCCTGAATACTGCTTGGTCCCCACAGTTTGCTCAGCCTGCTGTCTTATGTACTTCAGGGCCACCTGTCCAGGGTGGCACCACCCACGATGAGCTGAACCTTCCCACATCAATTACTAGTTAAGGAAATTCCCAGCAAGTTTGCCTACGGTCAGTCTTGTGAAGGCATTTTCTCATTTGTGTTTCCCTTTTCTTAGATAATTCATTCTAGCTAGTGTCAAATTGAAAACAAAACAAACAAACAAACCACCCTGAGAAGCAAACAAACAAACAAAAACCCAACCAGTTCACATACCAAGAGCAATTTATCGTGTGACGACAACACTGATCAGCACGGAATATCATTCAATGTAACCCATCATATTACCCACCTGAAGAACAAAACAAATGCCACATAGATTATAGACACAGCTGCAGAGTTTACACTTGTGTGTGGACATGGTGTGTGCCTGTAATATCAGCACTTGGAAAGCTGAGGCAAAAGGACCACAAGTTCCAGGCCCACGTGGCATACATCATGAGAGCCTCTCTCAAGACAAAAGCAAAGCAAACAAACAAGCAAAATACATTCAACACACACCTGTAAGACCTTTAGAAGAAAACAAGATTAAAAACCTTCATGATTTGGAATGAAGGAAAGAGCGTTGCCATGACACAAAAGCTTGAGCCAGGAGATGGTGGATGAAGAACTGGGTGCATGCGCAGGAGACTTACACAGTCCCCTTGTAGACTCAGTACTCCACGGAGGAAACAGTAGGTCCTAGTGCAAGCTAGCTAGCTAAACTAGATGAGTGGATGAGCTCTGGGTCTAGCAAGAGATCCGCCTCAGGAAATAACATAGGGAGCAATTAACGAAGACA
The DNA here is from genome assembly GCF_017639785.1 of Mesocricetus auratus. Classification (NCBI taxonomy): domain Eukaryota; kingdom Metazoa; phylum Chordata; class Mammalia; order Rodentia; family Cricetidae; genus Mesocricetus; species Mesocricetus auratus. The sequence continues at coordinate 69,159,351 of NW_024429195.1, forward strand.
CTTAACATTGGCCTAAGGTCTCTGTAGGTATACACATATGCGTGTGAACCTGTACATGTGTGCATGCACAAACAAGCACACGAATCACATACGCAAACATGCAAAAATTTAAAGAGTAAATGCTTGAACCATAAAAGAAGAAATTTATAGGGTTCATCAAATAAAAAGCTTGCTAAACGAAAAACATTTTACAGGGCTGGAGAGATGGCTCAGCAGTTAAGAGTACTGACTGCACTTCCAGAGGACTCAGGTTCAATTCCCAGCACCCACTTGGCAGCTCACAACTGTCTGTGACTCCAGTTCCAGGGGATCTGGCACCCTTACTCAGACACACCAAAGTGCATAAAATAAATCTTAACTTTGGAAGAATTTACAAATGACATTTCCAACAAAAGACTAGGATGTGTAAAAACCCTTAGATTTGACCAGAAAGTAACAATCAAATTGTAAAGCAGACTAGAGAAGGGCACGTGTGGATGGAAAGTAGCTCATGAAAAGATACACAATTTCATTAGTCACTAAGGGAAGGTAAACTAAAATCACAGTGTATCTGAAAGAGTGGCAAAATGAAAAAATACTGGAATATCCAATGACGGCAGCGATGGCAATGCCTAGTGCTCCGGTGTGAGTGCAAAATAGCCAGTCACTAGGGAAAATGTCTTCAGTGTCCTTAAGTAAAATTAAACACGTGTCTGTCACCACGTCTTACAACCCACTTCTGCATATTGACCTTAGGAAAATAAGTATTCCCAAAAGTACATCCCAAATGAAACTCTTCCTAAATGTTTATAACTACTTCTATTCATAGTCACCCCAAATAGGAAACAACATAAATATAAATGTCCTCCAAGAGGAATGGAGAAACAAACAGTGGAACATCTCAACAATGGAATTCTCCTCAGCACTGTGCAGAACCAGCTACTGAATCATGCAGAAACTTGGATGAGTCTCAAAGTCATTAGGCCAAGTGAAAGGAGCCATCCGGCCTCACGGGGTGGATTCCACTTAGTAGCGAGTCTCCAAAAGTCAGCACACTACAGCAGGTCGACGTGGGTTCCCTGTTAGGGTTCAGAGGGGAGACAGTGGGGAGGCTTTTGCTTTGCTCATCCAGTGCTTTGGTTTTGAGGCAGTGTCCCACTGTGTCTAGCCCAAACTTGACTTGGAATAGGTGGCGCTTCTGCCTGAGTCTTTGGATTGCTGGGATTATAGGTGTGTGCCGTCACACCCAGCCCAGAAATGTATATTTTCATGGTGTTGGTTGTAATGGGGACTGCATGAGTTTATACACATATCAAAACTTACAGTGTGAAGTACAGCAAAGGTCACATTTGCTCTTTGCTACATTTTAAAACTTGGGCTAGGTAGCCAAAGGGGAAATACTCAGGCGTTTGAAAACGTGTCTCCTTGACAGGTTTTCCCTTGCTTTCCTCAGGTGGGGAATATCTTAGGCCTTTCAGACTTAGGACTCTACATGTTTGCCCATTCCAGTCTCCACCAAGCTGCTCTGCAACCTGAGTCACCAAGTCCAGATCTGGAACAGATAGCAGGGAGAGGACAGGCTATATCAGAAAGTTAATGACTTGGCTGTGTGCCGAGGCTTAAAGGAACAAGGAGGATATTCAAACCTTAATGGAAGCATTCAGTCCGGGACACAGGGAGACATGCTTTCCTCTTCATCAGCTCTCTCTTGTTCCGTTCCAAGTATTTGCTAGGTCAACAGATGCCCAACTTCAACGTCCTAAGCTCATAGCAAAGAGAAACTGTTACCTTCTTACGCTGCTCAAAAAGAAAAAAAAATAAAGACGTCTCTGGGTACAACAGAACTGTGCTACTGAGGACAAAGTAAGACTTCAGGTTTGCTGATCCATCTATTTTTTTTTTTTTGAACTGGAGGTATCCTAAGGATCTACCTGTCCTGTGCAGATCTGTGTTCAGCAGCCAGGATGTAATGATATTGAGTTCAGTGGGTACTTCTGAGATTCCCAGTGGCTATTAGAAGGTGTGTTTAACTGGTTAATGTTGGCTTTTTAGGTTCCCTGCTACTAAACTGGATTACTAATCACAATAAAAACCGTGGAAGATAGTGAGAGACGGATGTTGGTAAAATGATCTTAGATGTTCCAGTACATATTCCAGAGCAGAAAGAGGAAGCATGGGCACTGCCAGGCTTCACTGCCCTGGCCAGGGGAGACTCAGAAAGGTGGAGAGAATGGGGGACTGCCTGTGTCACCAGGAGAAGAAAGAAACTTGAAACTATCAAGTGATCTGGGGCTTGCTTCAGCTTGGCTAGGTTAGTTTGACTTGGCCACAAATACATCAGAACAATACTCCTAAGCATGATGGGAATGGAGACCAGAAAATCCCTGGAAACTTCCAGACCAGCCAGTCTGGTGCACATCATGGCAAAACAAGGGACCCTGACTCAGACAAGGTGAACATTGAGGACTGATACCTAAGGTTGCCCTCTGACCTCCACATGCGTACCATGGCAGGGGTGTAGCTGTACTTACACGTGAACACATGGGTACAAGTGCAAAGATGAACACATACACTTGGGCCTGGGGAAAAGCAGGTCCATGCATAAGGATGGTGAGAGCCATGAATTGGCATTTTCAGGACACAATCTCTAGATTTTACGGCCTGGCTGGCTAGTTCTTTGGTGACACACTTCTTAGTCATTCATATGACACAGCAGGTGTAGGGGTGGGTGAAGGTAGTGCCTCTCTTTAAGCCGGAAGGACTCATCCATGAGGAATGACTGAGACAGAGCTTTCATTGTTGACCTTGGCAGAGCAATCTGATCTTCTATCTGGAAATGGACTCTTGCTATCCCGGCATTTGGGGAGCCCTATTCTGCATGTGTCTTTTGGGGAGACAGAGTTTGTTGGCCAAGAGCATAGGTTCAACATATGAACATGCATGCCAATCCAAGCGCAGCCACTTGCTTCATGTTTTTAAACATACAACCATTCCCTCTGGATGTCTGCTTTCTTAGTGTTAAAGCCAGGACTATTTCTCTCAGGTTATTTAACTCAAAATCCCAATCTTGTTGCTTGAAGTCAGACACAGCTTCCCATTTCTCAGAATAAAATCCCAGGTGCTTACAGCAGCTGACATATGCTACGCTTTCCTCATTCCTTGACCCTCTCCTCCTTCCAGGCCCTGATGCAGTCATACTGGCTACTGGGTTGATCTCCATGAATTTATTCTAGTCATGCCCCAATTGCAGACCCCTTTGCTCTCTGGCTGTGTCTCCCCCTATCTCTGCCCTCCCCCCAAATAGCCTCATAAGAGCTACTCTCCTAACTAAAGTGACAATCACAGACCCTGAGCTAGGTCCCCTGCATATATGTGTTCTTGGGGGACACCTAACAGTGGGAGTGGGGGTATCCCTGACTCTTGTCTGATCTGGGGACCCTCTTCCTTCTCCTGGGTTGTCTCATCCAGCCTTGATATGAGGGTTTGTGTCTAGTCTTATTGTCACTTGTTAGCTGTGTTCGGTTGACATCCCTGGGAGACCTGCTCTTTTCTGAAGAGGGACAGAGGAGGAGTGGACCTTGGGAGAAGAGAGGTGGGGAGGTTTGAAGGAGTGCATGGAGGATAAACTGGTCAAGATGTAATGTGTGAGAGAATACTTAATTAAAAAAAACAGAGTCACTCTGCTGTCTTCCATGCCTGAGCTGGAACACACTGTCTCAGTCCCCTGCTGCTTAGCTTAACCTGTACCCACTCACTCTCTCTGTTCCAGATCTCCTTTGCCCTGTTTCGCTTTTCCACAGAGCATGTCTCCTCTAGCATGGCACGTCATTAATTATTGATCTTGTTTATTGTCTATCTCCCACAGCTGAATACAAGGCCTAGAGACCTGGAGGTTTCTGTTTTCTTCGTTGGCTTATCTTCAGCACCGGGAAGGGGTAGGGGAAGGGAAAGCTGATGAATGTGTGGGCAAATGAGAGACCATCAGCAATGCGTGGTTTTAGTGCCTTTCCTGGCAATCTGCACTTCTCATTACCACCCCAATTAGTGTCCTCTCACTCTTTGATTTTGTTTGTGTATTTGTCTCCTTAATCATCTATTCACACATGCCGCACAAGAAACTAGAGGACAGTGGGCTAAGCCATCACCACCTTACTCATCAAGAGTCCAGGCAGTAGAAACATAAGCGAAAATGTCCTGTTGCGTCATCACGTTCACTAATGAAGGTGTCAAGAAGGTGAGGTAGCCAATGCTATTTTCGGTCAGGATGGCCAGGGAGGTGCCCCTGGGGAAGTGACATTTGAAGTGTGGGTGAGGGGCTGACACATGGTTATGATGAAATGCAGGTTTGGCAAGAGAACACAGCCTAGGCAAGGGTCCAGCAGAATGATTGGCATGTTGCCGCATTCACCCAGCCAAACATCTGATGGTACGATCTGCTACAGCCGCACCTGTCCCTGAGTGGCCTGGCCCTTCAGGAGGAACTCTCCCCAGCGGGCTGACTGTGGCCCTGTAGGTCTCTTGTCTCATCCTCCAGTGGGTTTCAGCACTGTTCTTAGCTTGCTCTCTCCTCTCCCTCCCTTGCCTAACTCTCATTCCAAGCTGCCACTCCACGCTTAAACTTAAAAAACAAAACAGCAGCAGCAGCAACAACAAAAAGAGTGACAACTAAGTGTTTTTTTCTAATACATGTATCCCATTTGATCTTCACAGCAAATATTTAAGTCAGGACTATACATAACTGAAACCTAAATACATTATGCAGTTTAGCCATACAGCCAGCCTAGTAACTGATAGAGCTTAAGGTCAAGTCACAGCAGAGATTGTGCTGGCCAAGTCCAAGGTCCAACCCAGTATCTACTGGCAAACTACTTCACTCCATCCTCTGACTGACTCTGAAGACTAGAGCCTGGAGATGGTCAAACACAAAAGCTTTCAGATGACCGACATAGTTAGCAGGCAAACTGCATCAAATCTACAGTGCTATTAATCTTGCAAACACTCTTATTTTGTGTGAACTAAGGGCCGATGCTGTAATTAAAATGATAGAACAATGCTATAATAGTTCACCTCGGTTGCCAGCTTGATGAGATTCAGAGTTACCTAGGAAACACAGCTCTGGGCATGTCTGTGAGAGTGCTTCCGGGGAGGTTTAGCTGAGGAAGCAGTGCCCACCCCGAATGGGACTGTTGCCATCCCGTAAGTTAGGGTCTGGGACTGAATAAAACGGGAAAGAGGACTACAAACATCGTCTGCTCTCTGCTTCATGGTCTTCCCAAACGTGAGGTTTCCGACGCCTTCATAGGCTGCCATGGAGTCTGCCACGCCTTCTGTGCTCATTAGTTTTCATCAATTTGACACAAAATGGAGGTACGCTGGGAGAGAAAGCTTCAAGTGAGGAGTCGCCCGCAATAATATCTTGGCTTACTGGCCTGTCGGTGAGGCGTCTTCTTGGTGATGATGTCTGCTCTCAGGGAGCCAAACGCACCCTTCCTCCTTTAAGTTGCTTTTGCCAGGGCTTTTGTCATAGCCACAAGAAAGGAATACAAATGCTAACCTTATTCATTCCTATAGAAGACACATTTCAATGTGATGATGAGCTGTGCTCAGAAAGAGATGGATGTAAAGTATGATATACCTACACCCTTTATTTACACTGTCTATTTCCTGCACCAAAATATGAAGTGTGCTGCCTCAAGACTAAAGCCCCTTTCTAGTTTTTATTCTTCCCGATTCTTGATATTCTCCCCAGTGATTTGGGTTTTTTCTTTTCAGTATTCCCTTTACATTTTTGACTAATTTGTATTGTTTGTTCTTCTTCATGAAGTGTGACTTATAGCACATTCAATCAGTGTGCACTGCTCACATTCAGTCCCCTTGCTAATCACTGGTAATTACAATTTTTTTAAACTTCCACATACGAGAAAAAATATACAATATTCATCGTTCTGTGTTTGGCTTATTTTACTTAGCATGTAATGTTCTGCAGTTTTTTTGTTTGTTTGTTTGGTTGTTTTGGTTTTTCGAGACAGGGTTTCTCTGTATTGTTTTGGAGGCTGTCCGTCCAGCCCGGTCTCGAACTCACAGAGATCTGCCTGCCTCTGTCTCCCGAGTGCTGGGATTAAAGGTGTGCGCCACCACCGCCCAGCCTGTTCTGCAGTTTTTAAATCATGGAATTTTGTTCTTTATTGCTGAACAATAATGAATTGTGTATATAACACAATTGTTATATCCACAATTGTGGATATAACACACACACACACACACATGCATGCAGGCAGGCACGTGCACACACACACACACACACATACACACACACACACACATCTGTGTCCACATATTTATTGATTATTACCTACTCTAGTTCCATACCTGGGATAGCTGGATCCTGTGACAACTGGATCCTGTGACAGATATTTTCAAGTTCCATATCAGTCTCCATATTGGTTGCTAATTTACATTCCCAGGGACAAGTAAATTCCTTTGTTTCTTTTTCTTTTATTTGACAGCCAACAGTGTAAATTCTCACCAATACTTAACATTGTGCCTTCATCAGATTAAAACATTTTTTATGTCTCTCTCATCCTGAAAATCATCAACTTGATTTACATTATTTCTCTATTTCTTTTGTTGTTGTTTTGTGTGTGTGTTTGTTTGTTTTATTTTGTTTTTCTAGACAGGGTTTCTCTGTGTAGCCGTGGCTGTCCTGGAACTCACTTTGTTGATCAGACATCTCTCTGCATCTGCCTCCTGAGTGCTACCACTATAGACATGCGCTTTTTATTTCATTCTTGTCTTCCATTCTCATTCTTTCTTTCCATCTAGTATTTATGGTAAGGCCTATAAAGGTTATCACAGAGATAACACATATTTCAGCCACAATTATAAAGCCTAACTTGTGTACAGTGTAATTATTTCAGGCATGCCTTGGCTGGTTCTGTCTAGTAACCCTTGCTTTGGGATCTCATCATCCCCTACATCATCCCATGAAAACATGGCTCAGTTTGTATGGTTCAGGATGACTGATAGCTCAGTCCCTTCCTCCAGGAGTAAACATTAGAGCTAGGACTGGACAGAATTCTAATCAAGACTGGCCAAAACGAAAATGGGCACATCAGGTAAGCCAGTAAATATCCTGTCCTGTACTATATTCTGCATATTCTCAGGAAACGTGTACTCGCTCTGCCAGGAGGATTTTTTCTTATGCTACTGGTAGCCTCCTTGTTTTCCTTGTGGATGAAAGCATGGATTCTTCATTTCATCCCTCAATTGCTGATCTTACTATGCAGACCTAACGATGTGTACAGTAGAATTCTTCTAAATGTCTCAAGTGCACGTGCTATATATCACCCTGTAGCTTTTAGTGTTTTTCTCCCTTGCAATGAAGTGTCAGCACAGCCTTGCAGTTTCCTGAGCTTCCATGTGCATCATTTCCTCTGAACAATGTCAAGATCCAAGCACAGTTATTTCTAAAATGTCTTGAGGTATTGTTTTTTTCTTATTTGTAGATCTTAGATTTTACGCCAGGATACTAAATTATGTATGTGTATATGAAATGAAAGAAAGGTATGAAATTATCTAGACCAGTGCTTCTCAACCTTCCTAATGGTGCAACACTTTAATACAGTTCTTCATACAGTGGTGACCCCCAACCATAAAGCTATTTCATAACTGTAGTTTTGCTACTGTTATGAACTGTAATGTAAATATCTGATACGTGACACTCAAAGGGGTTCAACCTGAAGGTTGAGAACAAACCAGCTAAAGGCATGAAGGAGACAAATGGGAGTAAAGAAGAGAGACAAAGAGGGGGATGGGAATGGATCGAAGGGAAATACGCTCCAAGTGTAGTATGTGCAAATGTCTTTATGAAACTCAGTGCTGTGTACAATGAATACACACCAATATAAACATCATCTAAAAACATGTTTCTGTCACTGAGGTCTTCGAGTAAGCTCTTGCTCCATCGCTGATTCAGCCTCAAGCCTTCTTTTCATTCTAGAAAACCACACTTCTCTCCTAACCAAAGGCCTTTTCCCAGAGCAACCTTCCTTTTCTTCTTCCAGCCCCCTTCTTCTTCCTGTGGAGCCTTGCCTGAGCCCCCTTTTCCTGCTCTCCTTTTGATCTACTCCATGCAGTCCCTTCTTGCCCTGCATTTCGTTTTTCTAGGCCCTATCAGTGTGTCACAATGACAGACCGTAGATTCTCCACATGTCACCTTATGCTGTCGATCAAGAGAAATTTAAAATTATCACGCAAAGGGGAAGTCAGAAATTGGTATTTCTAAGGTTTTGAAGGCTAGATTCAGGTACTGGCTTAAAGGGGAGTTGATAAAATTTAAAAATGTCAAACAGATTGAGGTGAGAGTCTTGAAGCAAACCTTGATCAGTGAAAAGTTGACGGACAAATGAATCACACTGGGCCTCTGTCCTGAGGAATCAGCTGTTTAAGAAACTGCAGCTAGATAAACTGATTTGGAGGCAGTTCTTAAAGCAAACAATACGGATGTTGATGGTATATATAGTCTTACCTCCCTGGGCAAGAATTACTGGAACAAATAGTGAAGTCGTGTTGATGAAGGCGGTCTTGGTTCTTATCCTGAGTAGAGGTATGTGGTGGCTGTAGGCAGTCTCAGTTCTCATGACACACCTGAGTTTGTGTCACCCCTTCCACAGCACGTGTGGCAACTGCAGTTTCAGATGTTATCCAGCTGTCCCTGTATTTCATGGGCAGACCATTTGTGTCATTTGTCACCATTTTACTTGAAGAAATGCCTGGTAGATAAAAGGTACCCAATTCATACTCGCTGTATGGTTGAGACCTCGGGTGGTAGCCCAGGTGGACAGGTCGGGAGTAGATGGGTGAGGGGAGCAATCAGAGGTCACTTTGGCTTTGGTCTGAGTGAAACCTGCTTCCTGAACTTCAGGGTGAGCTTCAGCTATAACAAGCAGTCCTGTGCAGAGCGACTGAGCCTTAACAGAATTCAGTGGAGACAAAAATCTAGGGCACCAGTCACAAACTTTACACATTTTGTTTGTTCAAAATGGCTTTTAAAAATCAAAGCAACATGGAGGACTCTTGATGGCCCATAGACAGCTTATTTTTCCCTCACACTGTTGTTCCTGTGTCTGTGTAGAGAAAGGCTTGTCCAGGATTTCTTACTCTTCTTATAAAGACACCAGTTCCTTTGCTTCAGAGTCCCAATCTCATGGTCTCATTTCACTTTAATTACCTCCTTAGAGGCTCTTTCCTTAAGGAACTCACATTGCAAATTAGGACTTCAACACATATATTGAAGAAGACATAATTCAGTCCATAATCCATTGCTTCAGAGAAGGTTTATCACAGAAGATTTTTCCTTGGTCTGTCTGGGGCAAGACTACCTGTGTTGGGTTGTAGATGTGATATGGAACATATCCAGAGAGTCTTCTATGTGCTAACCACCTTCTAAGTGTTCAGTTAACTCATTAAACCTCATGATGTCTCTCCACAGAAGTTTGTTAATCATCTCCATTTGCAGATAAGGGACATAAACACTAAATGAAAACTGCTTGTCACTACGTGAGCTAGGATGGGCTCTGCCAACAGAACTTCTATTCTAGGAAGTCGTGGGGTAAGCAAAGAAAGTTGTAAGATGCTCATTTCAAGAACTTCCTGAAGATCCATTTATCTTCATGATGTATTATTCAACTGGGTGCCAAATTACTTATCAAAGGGATGTCTACTTACTAAGAGACACTTCAAAATCCAGGTCTTACAGAACTTCCAACTCTCTACCGTTGTGCCACTAAACCAGGACAGTCAAAATCATATCCCCACGCTGAAAATTTCATCTTAGCACAAGCTTCCTACATCCAACAAAAACCTAGCTCTGAAGTTCTTGGATGATATAGCTAAGACTTTCCCAAGGAGTCTCTCTTCCTGGCTACATGAGCACTAGTAGGTAGGTTACTTTGGTGGTCTTTTTGTAGAGTGATCAGACAACAGAACCAAGAGATGAGTGCCTTGTATCTGGTGCTTTGGTATGTGGTCTCTGACTTTGTTTAGATGATAAGACAGAGTTGGGACAATTAATCCAGAGGGGTATGCTTCTCATTTGGGTGAAGAAAGTTAAAATTCAGGAATACTAAAGATGTAATCCTTGTATCTGTTAGATGGTTCATCATAGTGCTGAACTGAATTGAATATGTGTTCAAGCCAGCGAATCTCAAACTGTGAGTCACATATCAGATGCTTACGTTATAATTCCTAACAATAGCAAAATTACCATTATGAAGTAGCAATGAAAATAATTTTATGGTTGGGGTCACTGCTTTATGAAGAACTGTTGTAAAAAGTCATAGCATTTGGGAGGTTGAGAACCACTGGCCTTAGCTAATGGCAAAAGAAAGATACTTTAGTGAGCATTGTCCAAAACGTCATCCAGTCTTCATCAGGTGAGGATGACCACTAGAGTGGGGAAGGTCCCAAGGTCTCAGGAAGTATTGGATGTGGCTCACAAATGGGTTTACATTCTAGCTGCATCTTTACTAGTGATTCAAAGTTGGAAAAGCAGTTTCCTTTACCCTTCAGGAGCCAACTGTAAAATGGGCATGACAGTAGTACTGATGTGAAAGAGTTAATTTGAGAACCAAGTGAGACTGAATGCAAGGGTTGCCAGGGGGTAACTGGTAACATTAATCGTCATTATCATATTTTTCTTTAAAGTTTTAGGACTTGTAAAGACAGAAGATGTGATCACTGGTATGCTTGGTGACAACTGGAGAATTAAAATGCAAAATTGTGCATTACAAAAAGAGAACTTGACACAGGATTTTTCCACATTAGTTTATTATTTTCCCCCAAACACTAGTTACCTTGGCCATTGAGGTCGTTGTCTTGGAAAACTTTCTCCACTTGGATGTTAAAGTGACACTTAACACTGTGTATAGGAAGGCTGCCTAGATGGGGACTGAGAACTGCCACAGAAGGATGACCTTAGAAGGTCAAGGATCTGGAAGCCTGGGAGAGATGAGATCTGTCAATGGAGCACTTCGTGTTACTGTGGGATGTGTAGGAGGCTGTGCTCTTGTTCTCTAGATGCTATCATAGGTGATGCAGGAGAAATGATCTCACCCAGCCCAAGGTCATTCCCTTCCAAATGTGCTCATCCCACCAGTAAGCAACTCCTGTACCGAAGCCAGTAGGGGCGGGCATGGTGCAGAGTTTGGCACTTTTTGCTTGCCATACCAGTTTGATGTCTGGTTTCCATAGTGAGAGGCGGGGAAGATACTCTTCTCATGATTTTTGTGCCCTCACACTGAGGTCCACTCCGTGCCACCATGTGCTTCTGAGTCCCCTGCTTTATGTGGATCATCCTATTTAATACTTCTCAGGGACATCCCCGGTCCTATTAGCACCTTTACTGGTTCTTAGATGCTTTCTTTCTATTTTATGATTATGTATACCATTGGAAAAGAATCTTTCTTAGAGTGGTTTGTATACAGACACGAGAGAAGTGGTGTGGTGTTTGAGTACATGAGCAGAGAAGTGTAGAGAATCCTTGATAACAAGTTCAAAGACATGACTGCAGGTTGAACAAAGAGCATGGCTGACTGCTTTGATTTTAATGCTGTGGACTTACATAGCAACTACATATCCAGGGGTGGGTCTCTTACCATATGCTCAGACATCCGGAAGGAGATTTGGAGATTATGACTCTTAAAAGATTGATTTTTTGTCCTTTTCTGATATTTCTTTTGGGGAGCTGAACAGTTTTTAGACTCCCATACTCCAAAGTGATTCTTAGGCTAACATTAAAAGTCATACAATGGAATAATGTGTGTATTTCTTACACTCACTTCCAAGTTTAGTGTGTGTGTGTGTGTGTGTGACTTTATTTCTAGGTTAAAAGCATTCCCTTCCCCTCACTACAATCCATTGGGTTTTAATAACTTCACTTCAAGATACAAGGATGATTCATTCCTTTGTTATTTAATACCAGCTAACCCTTTCTCAGGAATAGTCAAAAGACAAATAAAAGTTCTTCAAAAGTAACCCTAAGGCAAGAGCCAAGCTGTCCCAGTGTGTGAGGTAAACGCCAACCCTTTCGTAAATGTTCTAACTTGCTGAACAGGATGTATTTGCAAGTTAGAAACCTACGGGGCCTCTTAAGCAATCTTTGGGGGAAAAATGAATACCACCCTAGAAAATATGAGCTCTGCAAAATTCCTTCTGTCACAAAGACTCCATAAACTTTCCTCAGCATCCTCTAGGGGAATGGTTTGCAAGGATCTCCATGGGGATGCAGAGATGAATGGACATGAACCGGGGCAAAAGGTACCACTCTTAGGTTGGAAATTAGTGCAAGCATAAGGTGCACAACATCATATTCACCCAAGAGCAACAAGAGGCTGGCTGGCTGAGGGCCCCAGGGAGTGGGTGGGATTAAATTTGGTCTTAGATGATTAAGTAAGGCCTTATGTAAAGTAGAATGGTTTATTACTAGCCCATACTGACTGCCATGAAATGAAGGCACTGGGGTCTCATGGCAGTGTGATGTTGTAAACATGCTGTGTTGCTTTCTAAAGGGAGTCATCAAAACCTGGGCAGAGGAGTAACTTCCTTTGTGTATTATTCAAGGAACCATTACCAGATATATCACTCAATGCTCTAAACACACATTCTGCTCACACCCCTTGGCAGGCAGTGTAGTGGCTTCATTATCAAGGGTCTTCATCCTTTGATTTGGCCAGTGGGGTAGACCACAGGAGATGGAGATCATTCTCTAGGTTCCTTCCTAGGGTCATTTTGGGCTGCCGCAGCCCATCGAAGAATTTCAAAGCTTCTCTCTGGCTCTGTGTTTTGGTAACTTGTCTTGCTCCTCTTCTGTGAGGCTCAGGAGTAATAACCTAGCTTTCCCCCACATTCTGCCACATGTCTCACCCTTCCTTAAGTTACAATGCAGTGGGCACTCTATCAGGTCTAGTTCAAGGAAGCACTGGGCATCACTCTATTTCAATCATGGCAGTAGTGATTTGTATCTGGGTGGAATGTGTGGGATCCCACCCTCCAGGGGGAGAGGATGTGGAAGGACCTTTGGATACCTGGTCTTAATTAGGCTAGTCAGATACTCATGTTTGAGACTCTATGTTCAAAAACTCATGCATTGTGGAAAATGGGGGTAGAAAGAATGTAAGGGCTGGTAGACGGGTTGGCGTGTTGCAGAACAATGTCTTCTAGGACATATGACTATGGCATTCCTGAACCCACAGCAGCTGAGATCATCTGCGTAAGGGTTAGCCCATCAATATCCAGTCATAGGAAAGGGGAATGACTCATGCGGTCCTACCCCTCCCTGAAGATCTGAAGGTAGTTAATGGATGCTGACAGAGGGAGATGCATTTTCTTCATTAGCATAGCCACTGCTAAGTCTCTGATGCTCATGTGAGCTACTCTGCAGAAACTCATTGGGACACACACACACACACACACATCACATACACTCACTCTCTCACACACACTCACTCTCACACACACACACTCTCACACTCTCACACACACTCACACACACACACACTCTCACACACACACACACACACATAGATAAAAGTACAAGAGGGATGGACTAGTTGGGAACAGGCTATGGGGTGAATAGAACAGAAAAAAACCCAGTATGTACATGTATGAAATGTAATAATGAAACCCATTATTTTGTATAATTAGTACAAATGACAATAAAAACATTAAAGAAGAAACTCCGTGATCTGGTGTGGTGACTCATCATGTGCAACCCCTGCACTCGGGAGGATGAGGAAGTAGGACAGTCAAGGGCCCCAGGTCACTGAGTGACAGAATGAGACCCCATCTCAAACACCAAAGCGACAAAAAAGAAGGAAGAAGGAAAGAAATTCCCCAGATGGGTAGGAGAGAAGAACTCAGGAACTGGTTTCATTTTTGCCCTTTAAGTGGGCTGATCAGGAAAGCAAGTTAGTCTGGAGAAACTCCCTTCTTGAAGTTGTCTAAATTTAGGATGCTTTTCAGACCTTTGATCCAGCCCCTCCTGAGCACTTGGTAAATTCTTTTTTTTTTTTATTTTTCGAGACAGGGTTTCTTTGTGGAGGCTGTACTGGAATTAGCTCTTGTAGACCAGGCTGGCCTCGAACTCACAAAGATCCGCCTGCCTCTGCCTCCCAAGTGCTAGGTTTAAAGACGTGCGCCACCAACACCTGGCTACTTGGTAAATTCTTAAACCCAGTTGCCACCCAGTGGTAACTGTTTTCTCACAATGAACAACATACATCCACACCCCACTCAGTTTTTCTGTTCTTCTGACCTGTTTTAGTTATTCTGTTACTTGCAGCCAGCGTCGAGCAGACCTAATACATAGAACCCCAGTGGCCACTCCCTGAACTATGTGCTGTGGTACAGACTTCCCATAACGTATCCTATTTAATTCTCTCAACTATTGTTAAGAAATTTCTTATGACTCATTTCATTTTGGCATAAAATTGCCTTCTAATAAATCTCTTTAAGTATCTCTCATTTTTTTTCTGGCTGTCCCCAAATGGGTGTTCATAGTTTCTCACAAACTAGTGACAATATCATCTTATTCTTTCCGTTTGTAGATGACTTTACCTGTAAATGGCACAACACACCACAAAAACGATAATAACTCCATTCAAATCTCTACTGCCTGGAGAAGCTTCAAAATGTTTTGGTTCTTGGGTGATCAAACACCCCTGATCTTGATGAAGAGATAGGGAGTGTTTCATTTCTCATCCTGTGCCACAGACCTATTTAACAATTCTCCACATAGCTAAAGTTTACATAATGCCTTCTGGTGAGATTTATGAGCTATAGGCAGAGCTTCTCAGCCATGCTCCATGGCACATTAGTGTGCCACTATGGTTACAGGGGCACCTTGGCTCTTGGGGAAGTCTAATGGACACTGGGTGCCTGGAGTCCCGCCATCTCTTATAAGCCATCTTATTTCATCAGTTCTAGCCTGGCCTACTCAAGCTGTCAGGTTTCATAAAGACAATGTCACGGGAGAGAGCTCAGCAATCCAGAATACACACAGTTCCTCCTCCAGTGCCAAAAGAACACATCGCGGAAGACACTGTGTGTGACATTACTCACACAACTGTCTGTTCCTGCTTTCTGTTCTCTTGTCTTCAGTAGAAAACAAAACCTGGATGCCAATGAATGGAGGGTCTGTGCGTGTGCATGCCTGTGTGTAGGAAAATATGCTTTCTGGGTGGTGTTTGTTAGCGCCTCACATATGTGTATGCATACACACATACTTGTCACACATACTCTCACACACTCTCACACACACACTGCTCCATAAGTACATCATTTCTAAGTGCACAGGTATAGACTAAATGCTCAGAAAGTATGTGTTAGATGAATGGTAGAAATTGTTTTTTATCATTTCTGGTTTACTCAAAATTCTAATTTCAATTTCCTCCAAGCATTAGGAAGTGAATATAAAAGCATAATGTAACTCAAAAGATTAAGATTTCCTACTGATAAATCTTGATGTAAATCTTTGATGTTTC